>NC_068366.1:18499298-19186798 GCF_020536995.1 Dreissena polymorpha
TACTTTCGTTTGATTCATATCCAGCATCACATGTCACATTTGCTAGCGATCCGTATGTGGTGTTTGTTGTGTTAAAAAGCGTGTATTTCCCATTCAAAACGTCGGGAACGGCACAACAATCTTAACAATACAAAACTGCTAAAATGATCGCTCTTTTAACACTTTAAAAATGTCAAACATCAATTTACTTTAAACACAATTTTTGTGTTTGTCTGGAATTAGTGCGATGGATGACTTCATGAATGCAACGTTAGTGCAATTTAATATGTTTAATTAACACTACATTTTTCTACAGAAAATAAATTATTGCATTAAAACGCATTATACCTGGTAAAATCATTATGCCATCATGTTATACGCCATCATATTTATTGGAACCATTCGAAATTACATTGAAATCGAAATAATAAATATTACCAATAGGAATGCAATTAACTATTGCCCACGTCGCATCTTCCTGGCACATAATCTGCATAACGTTCGATTCAAATCCAACATCACATGTCACATTTGCTAGTGATCCGTACGTGGTGTTTGTTGTGTTTAAAAGCGTGTATGCCCCATTCTGGATGGCTGGTGTGGAACCACAGTCTACAATAAAAAAAAAATTCATATCCAGCATTACATGTCACATATGCAAGCGATCCGTATGTGGTGTTCGTTGGGTTTAGAAGCTTGTATACCCCATTCAGAACTACGGGTATGACACCACAATCTAAAACGTACAAAATACCCTAAATAAATATTATCTCATTCAATTTAAACGCCTTTACAAAATGACGGTTTACAAGTAGAAGAACTTGATTCAATCGACTGAATTAAACTGGCTAATTGTATTTGTCTTGAATTAATACGATCAAAAATTTATGAATGCAATTAAAGTAAAATGTATTATTTAAATTCAAAATCTCTAAATTATTCACAACCAATATTAATTCTTAACGCATTTAATCCATGTTACTTAATGTCCAAAACGCTTATATATATTTGTAAACCATTCTAAAATGACTAATGATGTCGAGATATAAAATATTACCTTTAAGAATGCAGATGGCTGTTTCCCATGTGTCATTTGCTTGGCACATAATCTGCATAACGTTCGATTCAAATCCAACATTACAAGTCACATTTGCTAGCGATCCGTACGTGGTGTTTGTTGTGTTTAAAAGCATGTATGCTCCATTCTGGATGGCTGGTGTGGAACCACAGTCTACAATAGAAAACCGGCGCAATATAAACCTTATCGATCAAGTTTATAATCTTTCAATTTGTTCTTTTATGTGTATTTTCATATTAAGCACTCAATTTCATCCGAGGTGAGCCTTTAAAAATAGACGTTCATGAACATTACTGTAATTTTTCCAAAGCACAATTAAATGATGCATAAATTATCCTGATTGAGTCACCCATAACTCAACGAGTTAATAAGCATTGCGTACGTATTAGACAATGGACATTTATGACGAGATTTATTCATTTGAGCAAGACACCAAGATATGTCAGAAATATAACTTAACATTTTGGAAGGCAGTTTAAATGTAACAACGGACTTTCACCCATAATGAACCGCGTTAATAAGCATTGCATGAGTCCTTAACACTCCATACTTACACATATATTCATTTAATGAAGAAGACGCGAAGAGATTTCATAAATATAAATTTCCTTTTGGCACACAGAGTGCATGTCCCCACGTAGCATTTGTCTGGCACAAAATGTGGCGAACGTTCGATTCATATCCAGAATCACGTGTCACTTTTTGCTAGCGATCCAAATGTGGTGTTTGTTGATTAAAGAGGCGTATATGCCCAATTCAGAATATTTGAAAAAGCGCCACATTCTAAACGATTAAAAATTAAATATTCTTCTTTAAATTAAGACTAATTATGAAAATAACCGATGTAAAGTTGTTGCTATAAACACAACATTTTAACATGGAATAACTCGTTTGGATACAGAAAATATTATGCATTGATAAAGAGGTTGTGTTTGCGCAAAAAGGCATTGGTGATAGTCATTTACTTTGTACACAACAAACCATTCGTAATAAGTTGAATGGATAAATTGTTGACATCGCTTGTCCTCGTTGTCATAGCTTCATAAACTGTTAATACATCTAGCGTCAAGAAACCCTTTCCAACTAGTGACATCATTATGATCATTTGACCTTTAAAAAAATAAGTCTATTCAAAGTAAAATATAGAATTGTACAAATTTTCGTGTTTACTAATCTTCTTTAGCATACTTGCCTCCGCGAACTGTGTACAATCGCAGTGACATCGAAATTACGAAGCCAAGAATCACATGAGTGCCCATTCTGGAAGTAAAATTTGCATTTCGTCGGAAATTAACAAGGTAAAACAAAACGTGTTTATGCATAAAATAAATATTTCTCTTTTTGTATTGTCATTATACTTATTTAGTACAAAATGAGACAGTACTTTTTATACAGAAGAAAAGCATAATCTTAATGTTGCCCTTTATTTCACCTTGACGGACAGACGGACGGGTGAAAAAAGAAATAGATTAATAGACAGACATGTTGTTCACGCTGGGTATGCGGATACTTTGATAACAGATTTCACTTCGATTCCAGATAACAACAAAAGCCACGCGCGAGAGGTAAGTTCATCAGTTTTTTTTAAAGTTATATCATAAAGATTAGTTTTTTAGACAAGGCGCATGGTCGAGTTTATAAATGGCGTATACTTTTCTATTGCAAAGAAAAACATAACGGAAGAATGGTATATTTTTCCCCCAAAAAATATATAATTCGGTCGAAAAACAGCATAAACTGGATGAACAGTAAACATTTCAACAAAATAAAACTACTTAGAAATATTGCAAGAAATTGTTTGATATTCCAGAATGTAGAGTAATCACTGTGCTTCAAATACTGAAATTTTGATAGTATTCAATGACATATAAACGGAGATAGAGCATGTTTTAATAGGTGGTATTCATGAAGTTGCGGATACTTTGATTCCCGATATAGGGCACTTCGGATAACAGAGACTTTCAACAAATTGGGCACTCTGATAACCGAGTTTTATCTTCTTCCTGAAATGCATTTATGTATATTGTGGCTATTCTTACCAAACATTTTGAAGTACGAATCAATTTGCATTGTCAAGCCCGACACATTGGGAATCTATGCATATCGTAATTACATACACATGTAAAATATAACCAATCGCGTTGTTCGTTTTCAAAAATCTTATTACTATTAATTTATATAATTAATATTATAAGTGCAAATTTTAGATTAGATTCAAATGCTTATTTCTGAAGTAATATATTTCAAGTGACGACCAAAACTAATTGCCTATATAATAAACTTGTTTGTAAGTGGTAAATTGAGATTAAGAGAATTGCAAATACAACGGATCATGTGGATCAACACGACTTTGTTCAATTAAACGTATAGCAGGACTCTAGATAAGGGGAGCAAGGGGTCTTATAGCGGCCAATACACCTCATAAAATCCTTTATTATTGGTGCTCATTAGAATCGCATCATTAAGACGATATTAATGCGTAGCCACACAATTTAAAAGAGATTGAAATTTATATCGAGCTCTACTTATAGGAAGCACTTCCCTTTACACTTTCCTTTCCCGTTTAGTATCATATTCCAAAGGCATAAGAACATGTTTATGTAATTCGTTTTTAATCTACGTCAGTACATACATTTTTATTTATTGCCTTCTTACTATATCAGTATTCCATAGCGAATTCTGCATTTCTGATTCACTAAATAGAGTGTGTTATATCTGGTAAAAAAGTGTCGAGTTATCTGTAAACGAAGTGCCATTGTCTTTGAGATGATCGGTAAAAGAAGTGTCTATGACAATTTGGCATCCGACTCTTAAAACATTTGAATTTCCTCAAATACGTTATTAAACTAAAATTTAACATGTTGTAACATTAATGGACATATTGATCTTTTATTTCGATTAGTTGGCACGTTCTTGATTTATTTCCAAGTATTTTTATTTTGTTAAAATACGTACTGATCATCGAATTCATGACGATTATTGATGAAATGTTATCTCTTTTTTTATAATCCACTGTTATTTTTTCACGACTTTCTTGCTCCGCAATACGAAGTACTGTACCATTAATCGATCAAACAATGTTACGTGTCTGAAAACCAAATGAACAGAACATAAATGCAAAAAAGCTGAAGAACTCAACTCTCGCGCGTGGCTTTTGTTGTTATCTGGTATCGAAGTGCCATCTGTTATCAAAGTATCCGCATACCCGGCGTGTTGTTATAGTGTTAACAATATTCAATTTTAAGCGTCCGGACTATCTAATTATTGGACACCAAATTACATTATTTAGGGATAGATGATTGAAATAGTATTTAAACATGTTCACATGAGCCATCCCTGAATAAAGGAATATAAGTTCACAAAAAAAACTCTGCTCAAGCCAGTTTCATTACCAGTATAGTCATTTTATAAATCCTAAATCAGTTTCAATGACGATTTCTAAAGGTTAATCATCAAGCCTTCAGATATATAGTGATTAATATGATTATCTAACACAATAATTGCGTCCATGCTATGTTGTAGTGATTTTCAGAAATCGGTCATAATTATTGTATTTTATTTTTAAACATATATTTCTGTATGAAAAAAGAAAGCATGTTATTTTAGTCACAAGTGATTTGTTAGTAAACAGATTCATTTTAGGCGGTTTTTATTCCAAAAAATAAGTTCGTTAAGTCTTTTACACATGCTTACCTGTCTATCAAGAAATTGCACAATAATTATTTATGCCCACATGAATCACAATTTAAATATGATTTAGTTCATCTGTTTTGTTCAGTTCGTACAAATCCACTGTTATGTGGTAAGAGCAAAGCACTATATTTTCTTAAAACGATTTATTAACAGCACTTGATCATAAACTTATCATTCATGAAAAGCACATAGAGCGGTAACCGCATCTTTGTCACACGCCGGTGGAATGCAAACATATTTATTTAATAAGGAATGCACGGTATTGGCAATTTGAATGTGAGCGGATACCCTTATGAAGCGATAAAGGAAGAAATAAAGGAGTTTACTTAAACAAACTCAGTGAATAGAGGATAGTTAGATCGCGTGTATTTCTTCCTGTTTACTTACAACTAACAAGCGTGATTTGTAAAGCGGAACATAAACACTCGTTTAAAAAGACAACTGTCGTTCATACTAATCTCTCAATTAATGCAATGGAATCAAAATGAGTACGCGAATTTTCGGACGTATAGCGATGCTTCATTAACAATTGACTTGCAGAAAGATCACTCAAAATTCTAAATATTTTGTTTTAAAAAGCGACACGCCGTCTCATCGATGATCACATATTTGTTATCAAATTGGAGAATATATTAGAGTATATCTGAATACTGTTGACGCTTGTCAGACGTGTCTTTTGTATTGAAATGCTAACTCTCTAATCACTCGGCTCTCCCATACTTGAACATAAAAATTGATACCTTAAATAGTTGAACACCACATAATTATTTCATAATATTTCAAAATCTTTTTTCGTTTAGAAAAACGTGAATATTTTGTCAATTTTAAATAATTATTTTTATGAACGAGCTGTATTTCCGATAGGAGTCGATGTCAATAGTCTAATTTTGCTCCTTGATTGTCAGTGTTCCTTAATGTTTTGAATATGTGACAAAAAGTAAGAAAAGAGTCGTTTCTATACTCTCTGAAGTATTCAAAAACTACCCTACCACGTCAAATGTCGATATAAAATATATATATATCTTAATGATTGGTGGTTAAACAAGAATATTACTTCTGCATGAAAGTATGTTGACTTACACAGTATTATATATCAACTACTTTTCAGTCCAATTAAACATCATATATATGTTCAACAACAACAATAGGCTTTCGTTTTTAAGCATGTATACTTATCAACTTCGGTGTGTGAAAGTATATGGACTTAAACTGTGCATTTATCAACTACTTCCTGGTCCAATAAAACCTCATGCAGATTGTTTGCTTACGTTGTCGCTATAAATCCGATGAAAATGAAATGTATGACAACACAACACAGTTGAAAATTCAACACCGAACATTCTCCCTGTGAAAAATCTCATGATTACTTTAATTGAATATGGAAAATGACAATTTTAATTTAAAAGAGCATTTAAAAGACGCAGTTGAACACCTGCGTGATGTTTAAAGCCCTTAAATGTTCTTCTGCTAGTAATAACCACTTAACAGAGACTTTCCTAGAGTATTCCACAATATACAAATCTTGGATAACTCTTGATGGGTAACTAACCGACGCTTAACGGATGATAATATAATATTCATTTCCTATGCATATATGATAAACACAACCAAGGATGCATACATTTTTGTACACCGCATTTGCGCAGACTATTCACCACAGTATTTCGAACAGTATGCGTGCAATCTTTGTAAAAGAAATCGAGAACAATACGTGCATAATCTTTACACACCACATATAAAAATGTTACAATTGGAATACATATTCAAAATGATATTGGATTCATCCGAGGTATTATATTTACAGAAAGTAAATTAACGTTTATAACCCTTGACCATCAATTGTGACCTTGTATATCTATTTAGGACACACAACATCTGGTAACGGGAATTATACTGTTACAAACAAGACACAATACTCCTTTAACTTTGACCTTTAGCACAGATCATAATAATTTCCAACTAGAATATTTACATATATAGCCAGCGTATTTTAGCTCACTGTTCACGAAACCTTTTTGAACTTCATTCGTGCAATCTCTCGTAACAAAACGAATGTAGAATAAGACTGTGTAAAATCAAAGTTACTTGTGTAATCTTCTGTTGATATTTGCATGGGTGCATGACTTGTTAAGATAAATAAAAAAAATATCAGATTGGGTGTTTACCAATTTAAAAAAAATGCGACTATAATTATGGAAAGATACAATTTAACATGTGCGTTGGCATAGTTGGTATATCTTGGACAGAAAAGACTAATAGGCGTTGTGTATATACATATAACACATATTCTGAACATGATAATAAACATTCTAAAAAATATAATATTAAAGTCGAAAAGTGCGAATTTTGGGTGTAAAGTGTTAAAAAGTACATTTTAAAATAATAATAAGCCTATGTGTTCACAACATTAAAGGGTTAAGGTGTACTAAACAGATAAAACATTCACGTTATTATTTTGTAAACATTTGACAGTAAGTGAAAACAAAATGCTGCACATAATAACGTAATCTTGATCTGCATACCGAGTTTAATGTCTCAGAATTTTAGCAGTATTGAGTACCTAGCCTTGATACTTGCTGAGATCGCAGAATTCGAGTTTTGCGGACAGAGGGACGAGAATAATATTTATATATTCTTGCCATTTGCACAAATATTATTAGACGGTGAGTCAAAATCTACTTTTATTTTTGGCATTTATTTAGTTACTAAAGTGTTAAAGATTTTTTTGGCGCAGATGAGTTATCCAGGTTTGGAACTGTTACAATAGCCGATGGAATGCTCGATAAATCACTCGCCAGTAGAACCGAATGAATATATCCGAATACTTCATTGGCTGATATGAGAGAGATCTCCCATTTGGTACATTCTTGACTCCTTTAATAGATGAATAAGTATAGCGAATATTATCTACACTCTGTGCTCAGACATTCATGCGAAACGTAAACACACATTTTGATCGAACACGCGTGTAGATTGATAACAAAGTTTTGCTTTAACTCAAAACGGTAATCTTTGATTAATTATTGTATGCAATTCATCGCGATTGTAATAATAATACGGAAATAAAGAATGGAAATATCATTTTAAAAGCCGTTTATTTGCACTACGAATAAAATAAATTATCGAAAAATTATAGTTAATCGATTAATTAGCTTAGCAAATAAGGTTCGGAACGAATATTACCATGATTTAATTTTTATGAAGCATAAATGGTTTATAAATAAGCAAATTTAATATAAAAATAATCATACACAGATATATATGTTACATAACGTGATAAGCACCATTATTCATAGTTATAACTTCATAAACGATATAAATATCTGCAATAAAGTAAATAACATATTTGCTGTGCGGCCGATAAAACATAAACAGATGAGACAATTAAAGCATCTAGTTTTCTTTATTTTACCTAACCTTTGACCTGTAAAAGTATTCTAACATATACCTTGTCTTGCGAATACACTATAAAGTTTTCTCATTACTAAGTTGTCATTATTTATAATTTTAATTAGGAGTTGTCAAGTTAAATGTGTGCGTTACCATGTAACCAATTCTCATACAAAGTATCGTTTGAGTATATTAAGTTGTCATTT
The DNA here is from genome assembly GCF_020536995.1 of Dreissena polymorpha. Classification (NCBI taxonomy): domain Eukaryota; kingdom Metazoa; phylum Mollusca; class Bivalvia; order Myida; family Dreissenidae; genus Dreissena; species Dreissena polymorpha. The sequence continues at coordinate 18,507,645 of NC_068366.1, forward strand.
ATGAAAATATTAAGGGGCTGTTTGTTTACTATCTTGTATAACAGCCATCTGTCCTCGACCTTTGCAAGTCCGTCTAATAATGCGCAAATAATTTGTTTATCATGGGTATGTTACCAAGTTTTAGAAATTATCTTCAGTATTTGTTGAGTAGTGTAACTGAAGACCGTTCATTACAATTAAGATCACATCCCCGTGCAATAAGATATGCTATAAAACAATGTTAACTCGTATACTATTACAAGTATTCCAAGAACAAACGTCACATCTGTACATTTATTACCATGACTCATAAATTACCACGGTGATCCATCGATTTCTATCAATCAGACAAAATTATATTAACCAACCATCGCATATTAATGGTATCTATTGAAACAAATAGCAACCGTGGTTGCTAGTGTAACTACTGCAACGGGCGCATAAATGTGTCAATTTTAAAGTGATCATGCATATGCAATCATATATAAAACATATACTAATCTAGACCAATTACTGAAAATTTAATTTAAAAGTTGTTAACAGTTCTAATAGTATTGACTTAGATAAAATTGCCTTATTTAAAATGACCAAGTATATATGTTATATACTTTTTATTTGAAATGTTTCGTAAAGATGAATTTTTCAACATTTCAGATTCATATTCTGGCCGGTTGTTATTGTCTTATTGTAATATTTGAACATCTTTGTACAATAATTACATACATAGCATCTCAACAATATTAACATTATTTACAGTACGAGGGGTAAATCATACAACAAGGTGAGTATTTAATATTAATGAAATAAAGAACTATGTAAATTTTCCATTACTCCGATGATATAGACCCTAATTTCTTTCTACTTAAGGATCTGGCAGTTTTTCTCTTATACAAGCTTGTTAATTGTTGTTAGAGCTTCTATAATCTCATGTATTTGCATGACTGATAATACGGCACTATATTTAGTCTTGGTTGGATTTTGATGAGCAAACGTAAGACCATCTATAAACGTCTTTGCTGTTCTTTCGACTCGGAAAACAAATCCTCGTTACGACAAACGGATGACAAAATGATATGCATTTTTATCAGTAAGCCCCACCAAGAAGCAGCTTCTGGACTGTATTAAGACTATTCTATACAAGACTAAGCTAAGGTTGAGTTTAAACCTATTTATTTTAGCTCGATTGCATCGAAAGCCTAAGGCTTATATAAACGCTCTCGATTCCGTTTCCTGGGCCTAGAACCAGTACTTGGTGTCTTTGGGGGAGATCTAAAGAACGCTCCCACGGTGGGGATCGAACCCGTGACCTCCCGGTCGCCAGGCGGACACCATATCCATTACACCACGGCGACCTCGTTAAGGTTTAAGCTAAGGTTTTATACTAGAGAAGCACCAATAACATGCGTACACAAAAGCAAATGACCGCAACCAAATAATTATTTCAACAAGTATTGTCCACTTTAAAGGTCTTTAAAGGTCCATTGTAAAGATCAAGATAAGGCCATTTTTGTCATCTTTTTAACTCAGTACTCGGTTTAATATTTACATTTCGTGACGGTATTTTTCTTGGTATTGGCCTAATGCCAAATAGTCATGACAATACAAGCAATGCTTGGTCGATTGTACACGAAGGCAAAATACCCTAGATGCGACATTGCACGTACATGTTGAACCATTAAGACCGTTTTCCAGATTCTTACCTGGGTTTTTTTTTGTCAATTAAAGGGGACGCAAGCGAAGACATAATGCAAATGGCCATTTAACGCATTGCAGTCTTAGTCATCGAGTTGGATAACAAGTTCTAGTTACAAAGTCCATGCTCATAGGGTTGAAAATACCAGGTAATGCAGGGAATCTGAGGATCATTAATCGGCATCCTGCGCTTATTTATTGACGATCAGCAACACATGTGTTTATTCTTCTGTTACAGCTATCGCGTACCCTACCATCCGTTTTAGAGATTTTGTTTTGTCCACATGATTTCTGGACATATGGACGAACTGGTAAACACATTCACGTATTAATTCCATTTAAATCAACGAAGAGCATTAAAATAGACATTGATTTGACAGAACATCTTTTCGCCCGTTTCAGCGGTTGTGTTTTCCATCTAAGTATTCATGTATGTATAAAAGGGGCATATCTGCTTTCAATGTCAAATAAACCGGTCTGATCGTATCGTGACGATTTATTTTAGAAGATTCAATCTATATGCGATGGTTACATAGCATGTTCATACACCTATGTCTGAAAAAAATGCCAATCAAATTGCTTACAATTTCATGTTTCTTGTAGGGTTTACTAAGTAACCACATCATTACTCTTGGAAATCTATATTTTCATAACAGAGAATTCACATTAAATTGTTGTTAAAGCCTTATAAAACTATGTTAGCAAAAAATATCATGTAATAAAAACAAAACAAAGATGGTGCTGACATATACTTAAGTTTGTGCAGGACCTAACCGACACGACAAGCGTTATCTACCATTTTCGTGGGACAGGAATAATAATAAGAAGATGTAATACATAAACTGAGGAAACTCTTAACCACTATTTTAGAAATCGATGAATGTAACAGAAATCCTTTTTAAATCCTTTTTAAACTCAACGAACATTTATGCGTATTCAAATCATATAAATAACGTATCATGTTTAATTGTTTTTCGCTAAAATATTTTGTTGTTGTTGTTTTTGCTGTTGTTTTTGGCTTTGTTTTTTAGTAGTCTTGGGCTTAGGTGTTCATGCGGAAACGCCTGGAGGAAACCACATTCACAACATGGTTACTGTTTCCAACCTAACATTTGTCCATGAAGAGGTAACGCATATATACTAAAAGAAATCAGATAAAGGTGAATATGGCTTATTTTCATATGTTTGTATTTGCATGAAAACTACAGTCGATATACACGTAACACTTTAAGAACACCATTTGTCATCATGAATGCATTTAACTACAATTTGTAGCTCCACATCTCCACATTTTCTTTATAAATTTAATCGCTTCATCAATATTATGAAACGCATATAGCAATAGGTTAACTAACCAATCTGTAACCAATCTGCTACAGCTGTTCGCTAATATACCGATCCAAGATTTTCATAAGCCGAACTTGGACTTCTAATATAAAAAAGAGAAACTTCAGCTGCTTCTGCAAGAGTGAAACATTATTATATCATATCGTCCTTTAATTTTGACAATAAAACTATTGCTCAATAATGCATACAAATGTATTAGACAATACACACACATTCAATATTCACAATTATACAAAAAAATGAATAAAACTGTGGTCACCGCCTATAAACGGTCAATTTAAAGCATTGGGACATGTAACCTGTTTTAAGAAGATTAAAGCCGCGCACTTTGCCCAGAGTTATTCACTAACATGTTCAGTGCATATACAAATTGACATCACAGCATCTCTTTATATATTACATAGCAATTAAACGAATAAATTTTAATTTCATTACCATTTAAGTACACATTGGATGGATGAGAAACAGAGTTACGGCATTGCCAAAATTATATTCCGGGTCATATCAAGTTCAGCTCAATTTAAGTGCACGACTTACCCATGCAATTTAAAAGAAATAATAATTTAGGATATTTAATCCTAGGGAAGGAATGTCACATGGTTATAAATAAAGGGTAACGTCTACAATTACACAGCTCACATGCTGTAAAACAATTGTTCTATTGATGTTCATACCGACAGATGAATTATCTGACTGGGTAGTGAGCTCATCATTTGTGTATTGCAACCGATGGCCTTTATGTTCGTTGTCACGTTATTTATACTTGTGAAATGTTCCTGTTTTGTTTCTATGCAAAACGCAATAGAAAATAGGAACATAATAAACAAAGATTAACTTTTCAATACGTCCAGATTAAACGCATTTTTCTTGTAAACCATTATATGCGGACTCAGTATTTTATTGTATTATTTGTTTGATAATAACACCTTTTCGTTTTGGTCATAATGCGTCTGTTCTTCCTACCGTTCATAATTTTCGCACGCACGACATTTCCTGCAGCATCAGTTACATGGAAAACAAATTAAGATGCTGAATTGTAAATTTTATTTAAATTACGACTGTAATTCACCAAATCCTGTTAATACAGGAATTTAAAGACCTTGGTCTTCTGCTTTATCATTGTTCTTCATTTCGATATGAGTAGATTTGGTTAACAAGGAAAACAATCATGAAGAAAAGATAAATAACATACCTGAAAGTCATACAAATACTTGTTAATTTTCCGTTAACTCATATTGTTATTTAAGACAACATGTAAATTCAATGTAAACAAGGACAGCGAATTTAACTGAGTATTCTTTTCAGTTTATAGAGTTTAATCATTGCTAGAAGACCACGGGATACCCGCTATAATGATACTTGTTATTCGTTGTCAAATCGATATTTCCTCTTTTCAACGAAAACATTGATGGGCCACAAGGGATGCATTCGTTCACATAATTAAACGAATTAGTAGATGCTAGATATTGATAGAGATGTATTGATATATACCCTGTATCCAAATCATGTAAAGAGACTTTGGCAAGGTAACAATATATTTATTCTGTAATGCCTCTGATTTTTTTTAATAAATGCTTTTATAAATCATCACTAGGTTGGTCATATAGAAAACGTATTAAATTAATTAATAATGAGAAATATAACAGATAGTAATCAGCAAGCGTTCAAAATATTAAAAAACACTGTCAAATATCGAATTCATTATTTTAGAGCGCCTGAAGTAAATGAGGTATGACAATACATAAATAAATAAATACATGCATAAATAAATACATGCATAAATAAATAAATAAATAAATACATACATGCATGCATGCATGCATCCATTCATCCATCCATCCATCCATCCATCCATCCATACATACATACATACTAACATACATACATACATACATACATACATACATACATACATACATACATACATACATACATACATACATACATACATACATACATACATACATACATACATACATACATACATACATACATACATACATACATACATACATACATACATACATACATACATACATACATACATACATACATACATACATACATACATACATACATACATACATACATACATACATACATACATACATACATACATACATACATACATACATACATACATACATACATACATACATACATACATACATACATACATACATACATACATACATACATACATACATACATACATACATACATACATACATACATACATACATACATACATACATACAGACAGACAGACAGACAGACAGACAGACAGACAGACAGACAGACAGACAGACAGACAGACAGACAGACAGACAGACAGACAGACAGACAGACAGACAGACAGACAGACAGACGTTAATAAATAAATAAATACAAATAGATAAATAAATAAATAAATAAATAAATATAAACATCGCCTTAATCAACTGTGCTACCATGCTAGACAAAGAAGCGTCGTACTTATGATTATATAGCCAAATAGTAATTATAACCAAACAATGTAAACATAACAATGGCCAAACAAGCAGGCTCCATTGTGTAAAATTATTTTCATTTATGTCAGAATGTATGCAATCTTTATGAATAATATGGACCAATTTTAAGCCGATATGGCATGCAATTTTTCGGTAAATTGTATGGGGTTATTTTTACGTTGCCACCTTCTGGACCTTTTAAATGTCATGATACTTTGAATTGTACTGTGTGTAATTAAAACGCATTACAGTATACGTGTCCTTACATGTAGAAGCGGTTGAAAGCTTTTTTAACGCTGATCATTCTATTGAAGTGCAAGTCAGTATTATGCAAAAATATTGACATAACATTAACATAAATATAATATTAATATTATGGAAAACAGTGTACAGAACGGGCGTCAAATAAAACACCGATATGTTAGGTATGTATTACACAACTTCATTGATATTTAAGTGCCAAATGTTATATTCTCTTTCATAAAGCATTAATCTCCCCACCCCACCCTTATGAAACATTTATTAATAGTATGTCTTTTATATTACATAGTACATACGTGAAGCTGTTTTCACATATCCAACAGGATTATCCTAACTTCCACTGCAATGTTTGATATCCTTTACCAACTGACGAACTAAATGCTAACAGCGTATAAAATACGATAAACCAATGTTCATTTTGTGTACGATACACTCGGTCAAACGGGGTATAAGGTTTCGGTTTCATTGGGTAGAACGACATAAAAACGTAATTTGATGCGCTGATAATAACTAGGCTATTCAGTATTTTCTTAAGGGTGACAGGTGACTCTTAAGGGTGACAGGTGACTAAAAGCTGTGGCATCCGACAGCCAGAGTGCAGAAATATCCTTTTACGTATCCTTTTAGTTAATGAAAAACAGTGTCTTTATGTTGCCAAATATTTGCTCATAAAATCATTATAATTATTGTCTTAACCCTAGTTATATCAATTTATTACATAATATTTTACTTTTACTGTGTTTTAATAGTTTAGCCGGTATTGTTTTATTGCTTAAGTTTCTTACAGCATTATTATTTATATCACACATATTAAGATCATTAATCCTTAAATTAATGCTGCATAATATTATCAATACCTCTTATTTTTTATCAATATTATGTACATATATATGTTTTATACAACGCCATTGAATATAATTATATAAATAGGCGTTTCATCAAATTAGCAAGTTTCAAGTATTTTGAAATATTTTGTAAAATAAACAAATGCTCAGTTTTTAAAGCGAGATTATACGATTTTGTCAAATATTTATTAATTTACATAAATTGTGTAAAGAAAACTTATTAAGCATACATTTCAATATAAATTAAAATAAATGTTAAGAAGAACATTTGTCGAAAAGTGCGAATTAAGCCAGATATTTCATTCTGAAATCGAAACTGTCTGTCACATTCGCCAGCATGTAAATGATGCATGTACTATGTGAATCTTAATTTAGTTTAACGGTTCATTTTAAATTCAGGTAACGACATATATTCATACGACACACGAACACAAACTAAAAAGACGAATGCTTCGGTTATTGTAGGAAAATATGTACGAAATATTTTCGTCACAATCGGCTCGGGGCGCTTATTTGTCTTTGCTGCATTTTATGAAATTATTCTTCAATGTATATTTTTTCTTGCCTATTTTGTGTTATTGTAACATATTTTATCAATATCATACAATTGAACAAATATAAAAAAATCGTACAATCTCGCTTTAAATTGATAATATTACAATCACAGTTATTACGGTCCTCACGTTTCCTAATGGATTGTTATTGCATGTTTATATATATTTGTGGATGAATATATCATGGCTGAATCGCACTACATTGCCCGAATTTTAATATAACCGAAATATGTTGGGTAAAAACTATAAAACATTCCCACCCTGGAGCATTTTCTGTGAAATTTCAAAACATCCGGCCCGTAGCGCCCCCTCGGAAGTAGAATTGGCTCATGTGTTAATGCATCGCAGAAAAGAGGTGGCGCCCGTGATTAACGGACGTGGAGGCTAGTTTGAGAAGCCTATCATGCTTTCCCGCAACCAACTATTTTGAACATCTATGTTAGAAAAAAAAAGAACAACCTGTTGTCGCGGGCAGCGAGAGGGTGGAGGTAGGCTAGCTTGTCTCGATTGCTTCTGCGATTGGGAGGGACTCGGGCAAGATCGTGTGTGCGGGCGGGCCGGATTCGGCTCGGTCGTCGTGGGTTCTCTTGCGGGGGAGGGCGTGCTCTCCGCACTGAAAACTAAAACAAAACGAAATAGACTTCTACGACCGACTTACGCGAACAATTGGACCAGCTCCTCCATTTCCGCTCCAGACAAAACAAAATCACCCCATGCAATATATTACACATGACTCATTACAACACAATTACATAGTTATCATATTTTTTGCTTCTTAATTAAAATATATGGATCGTGCTCTGTGAAAAAGAGGTTTAATGTATGTGCGTAAAGTGTCGTCCCTGATTTGCCTGTGAAGTCCGCACAGGCTTATCAAGGACGATACTTCCCGCTTTTATGATATTTTTCGTTTAAAGAAAGTCTCTTCTTAGCAAAAATCTAGTTTGGGCGGAAAGCGTCGTCCCTGGTTAACCTGTGCGGACTGCACAGACTAATCTTCGACGACTGTTTACGCGGACCGGCTATATTAAACTATTAAATCAGTTGAAAAGAACTGTACATCCCCATCGTCATAAGCATGATTGATAATTAGAAATAAATGTCGACTTCGCCCAAAAAAGAAACTCAGAATCCCAATCTCTTGCACGACGGTTACATTGCGTTTGTGGGAGCAAGAAACGCCAACTCTGCATGCATTGTGTACATACCGGTCTTACTGACCTGTGTAGTAACGCGAAAGGAATTGTGGGTAGCACTTCTTTTACGAGTGAAAAGTGAAAGCGAAAGTAGGTTAGATAATCGTGCTTCTGATAATCGCTATCAGTCTTAATAGAGATTCAATGTGATGCGTCTTAGTATAGAGGTGACAATAACGTAGTGACGTTACCATCTATGCATAGAATGGGAGATTGTCAGAATCCTACCCCAGAGTGAGTTGATGGTTATGCACACGGAGAAAACATGTTGTATGGCTAAATCGGATTAAAAGTCCTCTGCGTAAAACATTTTATTTCGTGACTTTGTCGAACAGTATCAGATGTTTACTGAATCACAAATTAAAGATTTCTAAATTTGAACATGAGTTTCATAGAAGACAAAGCTGTATACATTTAAACAACAGCAAGCGGAAAACCTTACTGTTTTAAAAGGATTCATAAATTTAAGGACATTTATTACGATGTCAGGTCATTACCAGAAGCATCGCGTATGGGCACACTCAAATGGAAAAGTCATATACTCAAAATACACAATCTTGCTGAATCTATATTTAAATCAAAATATTATCTTAACGATAGTTTCATATAATTGTGAACGCTTGTAAATAAAAATAATAATAAATCTTCCGTGGAAGTACAATCTGTGTATTGAAATGGGTAGAATTAATCGAAAAGATCATCCCCGATACCCAAAACTGTGACACAGCGCAACAAGCCCAAAACAAACACCAATGTAAAGTTTCACTTTAAAATGTATATCAACAATATGCAATAGCATTTTTGTACATTTGACATACCTCTTAAGATATTGTTGTTTTACTAGTTTTCCTATATTTTTTTGTAAATGACTCTTTTCGTTTGGAATTTAAACTTTCAGTGTGATTAAAATATTTATATTAAGTATGACCTTATTCTAGATATATTAAATTTGAGTTAAATTTATGAAATAGCAAGAAATCTATGATTACGTCAAAAGAAAAAACAAATACACGTATGTCCTTCAATATGTTGTGTCTACCTAACTATAGATTACCGTAAACGTGAGCCATGCAATAATCTATTTCATGCAGGTATAAGTGTCAAACCCCGTTTGTCGGCGCCGAAAATAGGTGCGCGAATTCTCGGGAATAATATGCGTTCACATATAAACTGTCGATTTTTAAAGCAACCCAACCCTTTAATATAATACACAAATATGCAGGTTGCCGTTTTTTTCTATGTACTTACCAGGTGTTTACCAAGCTTGAAAATTGACATGTCGTGTCATTGACTGTTACGCAGCTTATCATTTTTTTCTACTTATAGCGAGCGTATACGATTTACTTTTCAATGAGTTACTGAAATAACCTTCTCAGCGAAATGTGAAGTATCTTATCCTAATGAAATTATTATTCTCAGTGATTACCCACAATACCATGTATGCTTTTTAGGGATGCAACAGGTAACTATAATTGTATCCGGTTGTTTTATTAATTATAGAATTGAAAGGATTGAAATTTGACAACGTTAGGAAAAAAATCAGTGTAAAACCTTGTTGCTATTATCATATTATACTTTGGTTGTTCTTCTTCACTCGGTTTAGTAATCTAAATTTCCATCGATATAAAAATCAAATGCTTGCTTTACAAAAAATGTGCATGTGGTAGTATTTCAGACGTTCCAAATCCCTATCACTTTTTTGTACGTTTCCACATGTGACAAACCAACGATTATAATTATTACAAGAATAACATGCTTTGTCCTTTCTTTAATGTGATCTGCTTCTATATGTCAATCAGGAACTCATATTTGAAACCAATAACACTAAAACGTGTATGTACTGGGGTCGATAAATAGATAAAAGACGCTTACACGTTTCAAACACACAAAAGTATACATCACCCTATGACGCATGCGTTCTCTGATTACAATCCGTCTAGTAAGTAAGTTTGACAATAAGGCAATTTAAAACATATACACATGTTGTAATGTTATTTTCTGTTCAAAATAACTTTTTTAATAATTTAGTTTTATTTCTAAATGCTTGTATTTCAGTTTGTTCATTCCTTAAAGGCCAAAACAAATTTATCAGTTTATTAAAGGGTAAGGGGTCACAACTTTGGAGCGAGCGAGCGAGCGAGCGAGCGAGTGAAATGAAAATATTGGTGTTACATTTTATTACATGTTCGATTCAATCAGAATAAAAATGACATATTTTGTCCGTATTAAAAGAACAAATTTACTGCAAAACACACGAAAACCTTTATCTTACAAATAGTGATTTCTGAATGCAATCATCGTGATTTACCATTTAAGTTTGTAATTGCTTGTTAAATATATAATTCGCCAAGGACGGCCCCAAGCCCGACTGAACAATAAGGAGGTTACGGGCGGAGGCTTAGCAACCCTACTCTGTGAAAAACGATTTTTTTAATGCACACAGCAAAACAACAGACTCCTCGAACCTGGGAGAAGATGGACCTCCACGATATGAAGGCGTATGACGTCGTGCAGTGACGGCAAGAGTCAACTCGAAGCCGTCAGATCTAAGACCATCAACTCCACCAGGACCATTACCGCAATCGGTACATGGAATGGCCTAACGATGTTAGAGACCGAAAAGACAGTAAATTTATTAAATTAAACAAGAGCTTGGCGAGATTAACGACAAAGATAAGAGATTCGCCGACCTGTCCGCCAAAAGTAACCTTGTCATCGGAGGAAGTATTTTCCACCACAAAAGGATACACATGGCAAATTGGGTGTCAGTCAACCTGTCAACGGATAACCAGATAGCTTACTTGTACATTGTGAGGAAGTTTTGTCTCTTCTCTTTCTCTTCAGGATAAACGCGTAAAGCGAGAAGCCGGCGTTGCTTCAAAATGGATTATCATCTTATTGCTACCCTGAGGTACTGAAGCTGATGAGGATTTTGATAGAGGGTTGCATCCTTACCGCTACACTGAAACACACGGGAAGCAAGAAACGTTCAATGTCACTCTTTCCAAGAAGTTTCAAATCTAAAATAAGCTGCTTGACGAAGAGACAATAGAGCAGAAATGGCTGACAGTGAAAGTGAAAGTAGCAATAATCTCAACATGCCAAGATGTATTGGGTCCAAAGTCGTACACCTATATGGAGTAGATATCAGCAGAGACGAAAAAGAAAATAAACGAAAGAAGAGAAAAGAAAGTCTCAATAACAGCAGAACAAGAGCAGCAAAAGCACAAAAAGTACACACATAGCAAATAGGAACGCCAAGCAAATATAAGAAAAGACAGGCAGAACTACCTAGAGACGCTGGCAACAGAAGAGGCAGCACTTCAGACTAAACCCATGGGTATGTACACCCTCACCAAGAGAGTAGCAGGAAAGTTCGACGAGCCAGAGAGCCTTAAGTGACAAGAAAGGAGGAGTGAAAGCAGATGACGAAGGGCAGTAGAAGAGGTGGATCGAGCACCTCCAGGAGCTACTCAACAGGCAACTTTCTGGGAACCCTCCGCAACTTACAAGCGATCGGTCAATCAAGTTCTGCGCTAACACTAAGTTACAGCTCCGCAGCGCCATTAAGCAACTGAAGAACGGCGAGTCTGCAGGACCGTACAGCATACCGACAGAAGCGTTGAGAGACTGACGTCGAGACCAATGTGGAGAACCTCTACCCGCGCCTCAGAAAGATATGGGAAGAAAAACCAATACCAAACAGAGTGGAAAGAGGAATTCATGCTACAAATACCGAAAAATAACGCTTTGTCCATCCCAAGTAAGGTGTTTAATAGAATCCTGATGACCCGTATGAGAGACGCAGTAGACCAGCATCTCCGTGACCAACAAGCCGGCTTTGAAATGAGCGATCTTGTACGGATCGAATCAAAACCCAGCGAATCATTCTGGAACAATCCCTGGAGTTGCATTCACCCCTATACGTCAACTTTATAAACTGTGAGAACGCAGTAGACATCGTTGATCGGCAGTCCCTCTTGAGACTACTGAGACACTCCAGAGTTCCAGCAAATATCATCAGGAAGTAATATGAAGGGATGACCTTCAATATCGCTCACGGCAAACAGCTCACCGACGCCTTCGACGTGAGAACGGGGTTAGGCGAGGCTGATTACTCTCACTTTCCATTTTCGTACTGGCCATGTACTGGGTCATGCATAGTTTAAGGACCAGAATCGACAATGAAAGATCCTTAATATCCGCTGGTCAGACAAGATCACCAAACAAGAATTTTGGCGATGAACAAAGCAGCAGTTGGTTAAAGAAGACAGCCGTCAGAGAAGTCAGCGATAGACATGCTACATCCTTCGCAAGCCTGCAGCAAATACCACAGGGCAATCTTTCATGTAGATCCACCAAGGGAAAAGGAATAGGGATTTGCCTAGAAATAGCTTGCGCCGAGACCTGAATGCAGATGATAAGCAGATGGGTAAGACGTGGGGCAGCTGAAAAGACTCGCCTTGAACCGAGGCGCCTAGAAGAAGTTGAGCGACGGCCAACGTCCCAGACGGGACTACAGGCAAAGTTGAGATGATGAGATGAAACAACAAATACCTAAGACAGATATATGTATGTTGTATATCCCGGATGACAAAAGAACCGCAGAGTATACCGGTTTTTACCAGTTCTACCTTTCTGTCAGCTTCAATAATTGAAGGCGCATCGTCAAACAACAACAGTCTTTTAAGGTAAATGGGGAGTGCATTTTATTGCGAATACATCAGAAAACACGCTGACTCTTTAAGTGATCTGCTTTTAAGATTAAACGTATTTCTGATTAATACGGAGCAAGCGCAACAGCTCTCATCGAGGTTTTATTGACAATTTAAAGCCATATTACTACTCCATTTTGAGTGTTATAGAGGCTTTAATATCGGTTTTAAACATGACGAGCGATTTCAACTGAAGATATAGTAAAATGCCTATTAAAGTATAAATATTTGGAGAATTGTTTTCACAGAAAGCATAGTTCCCTGGATTGCGAGAAAACCGCTGAAATGTAAAATACATGTAATTTATCCATAGACAGGAGCAATTGTTAATTGTGCGACTACTTATTTACAGTTAGAAAACAACAGTAAAAATGTTCAAGGTCGTTATAATTTACGTATCGAGTTAACTGCATTTTGAATACTTTGTGATATTTCTATATAAAAAAAATAACAACAAATCCTCCGCGGTCGTTATACGACCCAATAAACAAAACAAAAGAGAAAAAATGGGCATTTGATACATTGTAAATACGGCATTTTTTTATAATCCGCAATGAAGTCATTGCAATTAAATACCCCATATGCGGCATCGTATGTCACCAAAACCTGCATACAATAAATACATAGCTGCACTATTTTCTATATCTGCTCATTAACCCAGTTTACGTGCAGAAAGATGTTTTCAGTGATGGATGTGCATAAAATGGATTTGTTTGCCTTCATACTACATGTTTATCAGTCAAGTTTATTGCCACTAACCGAGACTGCTTGAGCAATTCGAAAGTGTTCAGTTTTAAAATAACAAAGTTGTATATGTAATTAAATGGGTTAAACGTATTAAAATTCAGTTTTTAAAATGTAAAAACAATTATGTACCGAATATATTTTATACACATGTTTATTTATTTCCGTTGTAGGAGATAATTAAAATAGTTCAAACTGACTTTATGAAATATGTATATAACATTTAGATTGTACATTGCACATTGATACATGTTTTTGGTATAAACATCATTGATACATTCACTTGGTATAAACATTTGATAAAGTTTGACTGAAAACATACTTATTCACAATTACTTCATATATTAACTTTATTTGCAATATCAAACACTCTTAAATTTTAAATTTGCGTGCTATATACACATATGTTGCAACTCAATATATTAATATATTTTTAATATAAACGTTCATGACCCATCTGTCAACGGAGATTAAAGGGATCTTTTCACGTTTTGGTAAATTGACAAAATTGAAAAAAGTTGTTCAGATTCGCAAATTTCCGTTTCAGTTATGATATTTGTGAGGAAACAGTATTACTGAACATTTACCATGGTCTAATATAGCCATTATATGCATCTTTCGACGATTTTAAAACCTAAAAATTATAAAGCGTTGCAAATATATATATATATATCATGATCATGTTATAACATTTCATAAACGATTTTTATATACCGGTACTTGACATCATCAGATTATAATATTTTATACCAGTAATTTAAAACACTGATGATACGTTCATTTATTAACGGCACACATCCCAGTTCCCATAAACGAAATTATTGTGTGTTTGCAACCTCACACCTAACACTTAATGTTTACAGTATCGTATAAGTATTCGTTCGATCTGAATACTATTATTGAGCCCCCATACTTCACAGCCATAGATTAGAGTAGGCTCAATTAGTTTATTAAAAAGCTCAAGTCTATATGATTAACAGATATATCTGGGTATTTTCCTAATCTGCTTTCAGCTTGTATATTGCTTTAAAACTTTTACAGCCTGTCCTGATCTCAAGCGTGCGTCATATCTTAATGAAAAAGAACTCCAAATGGTAAATACTATACATAGGTATGTAACACTATTCGCTATATCTACAATGTGTCCTTTGAAATAAAAATTTCGTCTATAATGTCCACCTTTTTTTAATCAGTTTTTTTTGTCTTATTCACATAAACACATAGCTTCCATTTAGTGCAATACTGCTCTAATACATCTAATCCATTTTGTAGTTCAGCTTCCGATTCCACAAAAAATATTAAAGATTACCTATTTTTGTTAAATAATTTAAAAAATCAAATTAAAGAGGACCATTATCTATCAAATTTAAGTCATGTGATGATATTTTTGTGATGCGACTGTCAAATTATATGTCATGCATTGGCGCCACCGCCTGATCTTAGCGCCACCTCCTTAATTTACATGTGCTCCATCATTGGATCCATCTCTGGATATTTTAGGGCATGTTAAATTTTCAGTATAACTGTTTCTTCACAAATTTCATAACTACAGCGAAATTTGCGAATCTGAAATAAAAAAAGTCAATTTACCAAAACATGAAAAGATCCTTTTAATGACCTCGGTATAGTGGTATGTAGCCTATAACCAGCAATAACAACAAAATGGCAGTTTTACGTAACCTTCGGAAAGCAATCCCTGTTTTGGAGCGAGTAAATGTGACACCTGTTGCGCTTTATCACAAAAACGTGAGTTAGTTCATTTACCAAAGTTATTATCGATACATATTACAATGCTGACGGTGATCTTACGAAAAACAAACGATAATTTGGATGTCAGAGTTTTTTTACATGTATTTTCGCGATATACATGTCTATCATCTACGCATCAGCAATGTGCATTTACACAAGTGAATACGTCGTGATGTTTTCAATAGGTATTTTGTTTTAGTGATCCATTTTTTAATTCATTATAAGCTTTAGAGGCGGATGTTATCATGAATAAAAATGGGACTGTTCTAAAATTTAAACTAATTGTCTGCTATCATGAAATGGTACTTCCCACATAGTAAATATGATTTAACTCCAGGTATTGACTGCCTACGAGTGCTGTCGCTTATCCAAAGTGTGCACTCTCATTGGCCATTACGGATTTTTTAACACTAACACGCCTTTGGGTGAGCTTTAGTTGGGTAAAGTCACTAAAGAGATACGTGTAAATGATGATTGTTAATTGCTCTCAATTTTTTCGGCGAAGTCTATATAGCTTTGATCTGTAACAAATACTCCTGGATATCTAGAGCATGAATTTTCTCGCGCACATACTGAAAATTAGTGGGATCCTTGAAAAATAGTGCGAATCGCGCGGTCTAGAATGAACACTGGATATTGCGTAATAATTGTCTCTGATTGTATTGCCACTTGGACTTACTATAACTTACATGCACTTTCATATATGCCTTCCAAATAAATTAATGTACATACAATTTTCTATGGCAAGCTTTAGGGCAGGATCCAGAAATGCCTCATTGTTATGGATTATCATCTTGTAGGGTATTTATCGATGTCATTAATTTAATTGATTATATTTCCTATTGGTGGTAAAATTACTAGAATGGAAATAACTTGTGACGAAAACAACATTTAAAGGAAAAAAATTATTGTGAAATAACCGTAAATCCCTCTAAGGGGGATGGGGTCAGTTGGGTTTGATTGGTCATGGTTGGCTTGGGTACAACTAAAATGTAACCCGGTCATCTTAAGTATTGCTCATTGGGTCATTGTTGACCTGAAATGGCTTGAAGTTAACCTGGGGTGACTAGAAGTTGATTCATGTTACCCTGGGGTGACTTCATCAAGCTGATCAAGAATCGGCTTCTAGTCACCCCTGGGTGACTTCTAGACATTTCAGGTCGACAATGACCCAATGAGCTTTAGTATACTTAAATTTACCCTATAAGTACCGAAAGTATACTGACGTCCCCGGCAAATTTAGACTGTACTTAAGATTTTTTCCCTCCCAAAATCCGATGTCTTAAAATGGGCTATGGAATACAAAAGAAAATACTCTTTGAACAAAGCCTGCATTGACATGCTTTTTATGCCCCTCTTCAATCAGAAGGGGTATATTGTTTTGCTGGCTGTCTGTCAATAGACCAGTCTGAATGTCTGTAGAACTGTCGGTTACGGGTAGACCAGTCTGAATGTCGGTAGACCAGTTCGTTTCTGATCAATAACTGGTCAAACAATTTACCCATTGCAGGCTTGATATTTCACATGTGCATTGTCCTTGGACAGTAGATGACCCTTAGTGAAATTGGGGTCACTAAGTCAAAGGTCAAGGTCACTGTTAACACACTCAGTGTGAAATCGTTTCCTTTCAATAACTCATCAACTGATTCGATTTGGCTTGGTAGTTCACATGTGAATTGGCCTTGGACAGTAGATGACCCCTAATAAAATTGGGGTCACTAGGTCAAAGGTCATGGTCACTGGCACAATAAGTGGGACAAGTGTTTTTGATCAAAAACAAATCTACCGATTGCCTTTATACTTCCCATGTGCATCGGCCTTGTATAGTAGATGACCCCTATCAAATTGGGGTCACTAGGTCAAGGGTTACTGTGACAATAAGTGTGAAAATTGTGTCTGATTAATAACTCATCAACAAATTGACCGATTGGCTTGATACTTCCCATGCACATTAGCCTTTGAGATTAGATGACCCGTATCAAAATTGGGGTCACTATGTCAAAGGTCAAGGTCACTGTCACAATAAGTGTGAAAATTGTTTCTGATAAATAACTAATCAACGAATTTACCGATTGGCTTGATACTTCACATGTGCATTGGCCTTGGACAGTAGATCAGTCAAATCCAAACTAGGCAAATTTTTAACAGAACAGTAGGTCCTATTTATATGGGAAAAAATACAGGACCTCTTCTTTTTTTACAGGACCTACTGGCGACAGAATATAATAGTAAAATAACTTGGTATCATTGCTGGGATGAAGGTGTTTATGATATAAAATGATAAATGATTAAAAAGCTTTTAATTTCAAGGTCACGCACAGGGCTCAACATTAACTTAAAAACCAACTTGCCCTGCCAGGCAAGTTCTTAGAAATTCTACTTGCCCTGAACATAAAGCCACTTGCCCAAACATGAAATATCACATTAACTGTAAACCTCATATTTGTTTATAAAGATCAAAATGATACACCTCAAAAAACCTTTTTATTTTTGCACATTTAACAAAATGATTACAGCAATTAAAAGGTACTGAAAGTCTAAATTAACTGCTCTTTGTTCTTTTTTGCACTTGCCTTGGCGGACAACTAGATTATAAAATAACTTGCCCGGACCCAACTTTCACTTGCCAGGGGCAATAGGACAACTGTTAATCTTGAGCCCTGCACACATTTGTATCTGACGTTAAATAATAATGCCGGTACACGCCATACATCATACATGGTACTAGTCTTGTTAAGTTAAAACATATTTTTTAACCAGGTTTTCCGAAGGAAAAAACTGGTTATAAGATTGGCGAATGCGGGCTGGCTGGCTGGCGGGCGGGCGGAACAAGCTTGTCTGGGCCATAACTATGTCGTTCATTGTCAGATTTTAAAATCATTTGGCACATTTGTTCACCATCATTGGACGGTGTGTCGCGCGAAATAATTACGTCGATATCTCCAAGGTCAAGGTCACACTTTGAGTTCAAAGGTCAAAAATGGCCATAAATGAGCTTGTCCTGGCCATAACTATGTCATTCATTGTGAGATTTTAAAATCATTTGGCACATTTGTTCACCATCATGGGACGGTGTGTCGCACGAAAGAATCACGTCAATATCTCCAATGTCAAGGTCGCCACGACTAAAAATAGATTTTTTTTTTAAACAAACTTACAAAGGGGGGTAATTTTGTTTGTTCATTTCAAAAGTTCAGTTTGAGTTTTCTCCCTTTATCAGATTTTTTTTTCACAATGAAAACCTGGTTTTGTGACAGTTTTGTCCCATTTTTTAATGTTGAAGTCATGTTAATAGTAAATATAAACAGGAATCGCTCAATATCGTAAGAACATTTTCCAAAACCAAAGTGGCTGATACTTGTTTACCTAAGCTGCGCTTAGCGCACATGTCAGATATGAGTCTGGTCAATACAGCCTAAACCAACGACGGCCTCAATAAATGACAACCAGCCTTTTTCACGCATAGACATTGACAGCCAAGTTAATAAATGTTCGAATGACAATGATCAATATTATACATTACTATTGCTATTACAACCACACAAATTGATATCTGTATCCTTAAAATTTTAATAATCAGGTTTATGATTATCTTGTTAGGCGAATAGGCCATCATGGATTTGGACCGTCATGACCCGCATTCGTAAGATGCATAAAATGGACCAATCAGGTGCCCTCGAAAAATTCTGTCAGCAGAAAGAGCATTGGTTCGGAAAAGCACGTGTATAAAGACGCTATCGCTATTATTGCACCTCAGAAAACTTTCAGAGTCTTTAACAAACCTATACAAACCAACCAATTCCTTCTCTTTTTTGTTACCAGACAAAGGGTCCTGTAAATTTGACGAACAGGCCGGACCTTACAAAATTTTACAGGACATGATCGTCAGTCTGTCCATGTTTGACTGAGACTGGTAGATGACCCCTATTGAAATTTAGGCCACTAGTTCATAGCCCTGTTTTGAGGGGCATATGTCTCCGACCGCGGAACACTAAGTCCTGTTTGAGTATGACTTTCGGAAACAACAACCAATTTAGCGTTAGAATTCCTGAGTAAGTTTTAGAAGCGTTAGAATTCCAGAGTATGTTTTAGTATATTTTCCGTAGGTGGGGTAAATTTTAGTGTATTTAAATTACCTGGGGTACATTAAAGTAGTACCCCAGCCCACAATGACCAATCAAGCGTCAGTTGTGATGGTGTGTTGCATTACACTAAATAAGCCTCTGATTCAACAAGTCAATTGATTATTTTATTGATTGATTATTCTTCAAGTATGTCAGTCATACATTTTAAGAGAAGGAATAAATAAGTACAGAACACTTTCATAAATCTTAATTTTATCTGTCAAGGGGCTTGAAAAATCTGTAGTCCATCATTTTGACCAACTTAAAAAAACACATGCATTGATTGATTGATTGATGATTCTTGAAGTCAGTAACACATTTTCAGAAGTAGATCCATACATGACACTTACTGGTATAGGAAACTTAATTACTCAAGGGACTTGTAAAAGCTGTGGTCACTCATCAGTGTTTTTATGCCCCCGGTAGGTTGGCATATAGCAGGTGAACTGTCCGTCAGTCAGTATGTCAGTCTGTTCGTCCGTCCGAAATATTTAATGGTCATAACTTTTTCAATATTTAACATAGCAACTTGATATTTGGAATGCATGTGCATCTCATGGAGCTGCACATTTTGAATGGTGAAAGGTGAAGGTCAGGGTCATCCTTCAAGGTCAAATGTCTAATATATGGCGTCTGTCCGTCCGTCTGAAAACTTTAACATTGGCCATAACTTGTTATGCCCGCGGATCGAAAGATCGGGGGTATATTGTTTTTGGCCTGTCTGTCTGTCTGTCATTGTGTCAGTCAGTCATTGTATGTGTGTGTCCCAAAACTTTAACCTTGGTTAAAGTTTGATAACTTTTTATGTCCCCCACTATAGTAGTGGGGGACATACTGTTTTTGCCCTGTCTGTTGGTTGGTCTGTTGGTAGGTTGGTAGGTCTTTTGGTTGGTTGGTTTACATTAACATTTGCAATAACTTTTACAATATTGAAGATAGCAACTTGATATTTGGCATGCATATGTATCTCATTGAGCTGCACATTTTGAGTGGTGAAAGGTCAAGGTCATCCTTCAAGGTCAAAGATAAAATATATGGGTCAAAATCGCTCATTTAATGTACACTTTTGCAGTATTTCAATATTTAAGATAGCAACTTGATATTTGGCATGCATGTGTATCTCATGGAGCTGCACATTTTGAGTGGTGAAAGGTCAAGGTCATCCTTCAAGGTCAGAGGTCAAAATTATGTGGACAAAATCGCTCATTTTATGAGTACTTTTGCAATATTGAAGATAGCAACTTGATATTTGGAATGCATGTGTATCTCATGGAGCTGCACATTTTGAGTGGTGAAAGATCAAGGTCATCCTTCAAGGTCAGAGGTCAAATATATGTGGCCCAAATCGCTTATTTTATGAATACTTTTGCAATATTGAAGATAGCAACTTGATATTTGGCATGCATGTGTATCTCATGGAGCTGCACATTTTGAGTGGTTAAAGGTCAAGGTCATCCTTCAAGGTCAAATATATGGGTCAAAATTGCTCATGTAATGCAGGGCTCGACATTAAAGGTAGTCCGACTGTCCGGGACAACCAAATCGTTAGTCCGGACAAGTAAATAAAGAATTTGCTAGTCCGACGGGACAAGTGGTCATTATAATTGTATAACTTAGAAAAAAATGCCTTTGAATCCATTATTTCTGTGGAGATATCACTCAACTTTTCCGAGTATATTTTGTATACGTTTTATCGTCGAAGCCCGAGATATTCCGATAGTTCCATGTGATACATGTACTACACTGTACTGTTCACAAGGGAAGCAACCCTTAACATTTTTTTACTTTGCCAAGATAACAAGAATATTCTCCATTGTAAAGAATATGCATTTTACGACACCGGTATACACCGATCTTACAGATAATTAACGTCGTTACGTCCTCTCTATGTATAGAATGATTTTTTTTAAATATCAGTTAAGTACTGTACATATACATCCCTTTTAACATTTTCTGTTTGATGTTGGCAACACACAAGTTTTTGTCAGGTATTATGGCTTTGTATAATGTTTAAAAATCAATAATCTTGAGTTTTCCTGTTATTCTAGTCAGTAAGTTCTTTTTGTATTGAAATTGCCTTCAATTATGTTTACATGTATTTTGAACGATTCAAGTCTTTATGATTTGAGCATTTTGTATCATTTTATTTTTTTTCAAAGAACTGAGCAGAATAAGATATAATGGTCAGGACAAGTTGCTTTTTGGTAAGGACAAGTGAAATTATGGTCTACTTGTCCGACTGGACAAGTGGCTTCAAAAGTTAATGTCGAGCCCTGTAATGTCACTTCTGCAATATGGAAGCTAGCAATTTTATATTTGAAATGCATGTGTATCTCATGGAGCTGCACATTTTGAGTGGTGAAGGGTCAAGGTCAAGGTCATCCTTCAAGGTCAAACGTCATATAGGGGGACATTGTGTTTAATAAACACATCTTGATTAATATTGAAGATAGCAACTTGATATTTGGCACGCATATGTATCTCATGGAGCTGCACATTTTGAGTGGTGAAAAGTCAAGGTCAAGGTCATCCTTCAAGGTCAAAGGTCAAATACATGTATCATTGTATTTTTCTTTTCTTTATTTAACTTTAACCTTCGTTGAAGTTTGGTCATAACTTTTTTTAATATTGAAGATAGCAACTTGATATTTGGCATGCATGTGTATCTCACGGAGCTGCACATTTTGAAAGGTGAAAGGTCAAGGTCATCCTTCAAGGTCAAAGGTCAAATTTATGGCTTCAAAGCGGTGCAATAGGGGGCATTGTGTTTCTGACAAAGACATCTCTTGTTTTTCTTTCATTCGAATTTTGGGTCGGTATTTAGCCTCATTCCCCATGAACAAAGTATATATATGTCCCAATTGGGACCTAAAATTCCCAATTAAAGGTTTCCAAAAATTATAATATTTTTTTTAGATCTCAACATTTAGGTCATCATCCATTCAGCTCTATATGTTGAACTTAAGTGAATATAATATTAAAAAAACAATGCTTTTCCCAAATTTGAAGCATTGGTTAGCAACACAACAACAACATTTCCAAATTTTAAGTCAAAAAGCTGGGATTTTTCCCAATTCAATATTTAATATTATGTCTGTATGTGGCAAACTTTCATATATAACATTGACACTAATACAAAAATTAAATTTACATCACACAATTTTTTTTGTTGTTGTAAAGTCATATACTTGAATTTATACAAAGCCAAGTTCTTTAAGCTATCAACAAATACTCAGAAACCAAACTTTCTGGACTTCAGTTTTTTAAACCTTTGTAAATTTCATTTGACCTCAGAAAAAGTCAAGCATGGGGTCATATGACCCCTAGTTGTCAAGAGCTATTGAAACCCCTGATAGGTTATTCTATAATATTCATCAAGTTGCATTTGACATAACCGCATACTGAGGTTCTTGACTGTGCTCCTGCAGGTCATAGATCACTATGAGAATCCGCGCAATGTTGGATCCATGGACAAGAACGACAAGATGGTTGGAACTGGTCTGGTAGGAGCTCCAGCCTGCGGGGATGTCATGAAACTGCAGGCAAGTTTAAATTCATGGAGCAGCGTTTTTGGGAAACTGAGCCTTATGCATGGGCTTAAAGTGCCGTCCCAGATTAGCCTGTGCAGTCCACTTAGGCTTATCATTGACAATATTTTTCGTCTCAAGTAGTAGATTTCCTATAAAAGACAAATTTCATAAAAGCTGAGAGTGTCATACACATATTACGCTCCTGCATTAAGCCCAGCTTTCTAGAACGAGGCCAAAATTGGGATTCAACTATTATTCTTATATCCTTAATAGTAGTTGCCCTAGATCAAAAAGAGCATTTTAATGCCCTGTTAATGCAAAAAGGGCATAAGTAGCAAAAAAAAATGGTTTTAAGGGTATATTAAAGCGGCAGTTTGTAAGAAAACATTAAAAAATGTAAACAGACGCATTAAGATGTTGTCTGAGATGGCATGGTGGTGCCCCGATGGTGGGCCCTTCCATTTAGGTAGTTTGATTAGAAAAAAAACAGACCAGTGTAAAGGGACATAGGGCGCTTCCAAAGGAAAACAGGGATGAAGTCCTGCTTTTTATGCTGATGAGCTATTGGGTCTTTCCTAGGTCATCATTGTGCATGAATACTTGAGATTCTTATTTAATATTATCAACCAAACACATTTTTAATGAAAGACTGACAGGTACATAACAAGTTGACAGATCGGACACTTAAGTTAATGGTTCATAACTACAAGTTACAGTTTGGAAACTTCACTTAAGTTAATCTTACAGAACAACAAGTTTACAGTTTGAGCGCAACACTTTAGTGTTCAAAATGACAAGTTAACAGTTCGGACACTTCACTTAAGTAAACTGTACAAAACAGCAACTATACAGTTTGGACACTTTACTTCAGTGTAAAAAAACATTCACTTTGTTTTGAGATGTATGCACGACAATAGCTAGTAATGTTTTGCACAATTTGTCTATGTGTACATATTTCACTGTAGGGAAAGATCAAGGATCACAACAGAAACAGTGTGTCCCTAAAGTCAAAGAATTTGAAGAATCCAAGAAATATCTTTGTAGATTTCTATGCATTTAATAGTTTCAAGCAGCAAAAAGAAGCAAAGCTGAGCACTCAGGGGTTGACACTTTCCGCGTAATCTGGATTTTTGCGCAGAAGAGACTTGAAACAAAGGAAAAACAATTAAAGCGGAAAGTGTGATTCCTGATTACGGCACTATATGCAAATTCTTTAAACCCCTATTTCCCAAAGCAATGTTTACTTTTTTTTACGTCATAAATCAGGTGAGGGTAGATGAAGATGGGAACATCATTGAGGCCAAATTCAAGACTTTCGGATGTGGCTCAGCCATTGCCTCCAGCTCTCTGGCCACAGAATGGATAAAGGGCAAACATGTATGTAGTCTGGTTGGTTTTACAGGGGTGCATACCGGGCATATATATAGATAGATAGATAATAAAATAACTTCTCCTTAAGATTGATAAAAATATTATCCCCCCTTAAAATTGATGGCAACATTATTCCTCCTTAATATTGATGATAACATTATCCCTCCTGAAAATTGATTGCAACATTATTTTTCTTCTTAATATTGATGGCAACTTTATTCCTCCTTTAAATTGATGGTAACATTATTCCTCCTCAATATTGATGATTACATTATTCCTGCATATAACATTGTTCCTCCTTTATATTGATACTACCATTTTCCTTCCTTAAAATTTATACTATGCAATGTTAGATTAATTGGTGATTACTGTATTACTATTAAACATGGATTATAGCATTTGTTCTGCTTTATATTGATAATAAACTTTATTCCAAATTAAGATTGATGATTATTATCCTCCCTTTGGACATACGATGCAATTAGTCCTTCTTTAGATAAATGATAACAATATTCTGTCACTACATGTTTATACATAACATAACATCATTTATCCCTTAGATTCATGATAACATTATTATACCTCCACAAACAAAGTTTAGGGGGGTATATAGGAGTGAACTTGTCTGTCGGTCGGTCAGTCTGTCGGTCTGTCTGTCAGTCCGTATTAAGTGTCCGCTCTCTAATTCAAGTAGTTTTCATCCCATCTGTACCAAACTTGGTCAGAAGTTGTATCTACATGATGTCTAGGCCAAGATCGATCATGGGCCTTGCCGGGTCAAAAACTAGGTCACGGGGTCACTTAGTGCGTTTTAAACATCACAATGTTGTCCGCTCTCTAATTCAAGTAGTTTTCATCCAATCTTCACCAAACTTGGTCAGAAGTTGTATCTAGATGATGTCTAGGTCAAGTTTGAATATGGGTCATGCCGGGTCAAAAACTAGGTCACGGGGTATCTTAGTGCGTTTTAAACCTCACAATGTTGTCTGCTCTCTAATTCAAGTAGTTTTCATCCAATCATCACTAAACTTGTTCACAAGTTTTATCTAAATAATCTCTAGAACAAGTTTGAACATGGGCCATTCTGGGCCTAAAACTAGGTCACGGGGTCACTTAGTGCGTTTTTTAACATTCAGCATGGTGTCCGCTCTCTAATTCAAGTAGTTTACATCAGATCTACACCAAAGTTGGTCAGAAGTTTTATGGAGATGATCTTAAGGCCAAGTTAGAACATGGGCCTTTCTAGGTCAAAAACTAGGTCAAGGGGACACTAAATGCGTTTTAAAAATTGAGCATGATGTCCGCTGTTTTTTGTGAAGACGACATGCAAAATATTATGTGTCAATGCGGCATGTGGGGGTATTCATCACGTCTGTGACAAAGCTCTAGTTGCACTTAAAGATTGACAATATATTATCCCTCTTTTAGATTGTCCTTTTTATGCCCCCAAATCGAAAGAGCAGGGGGTATATTGTTTTGGCCTGTATGTCTGTCTGTCATTTTTATGTGTGTGCCTGCACAAAACTTTAACCTTGCTCATAAAATGAATTCTCTTGGGTCTATGTTCTTTAAACTTCACATGTGCATGCATCACATTGACATCTACAATCGAACATGGTTTGAGGTCACTAGGTCAAAGTCACTGGGGGCATTTTGTTTCACAAACACAGCTCTTGTTTGAATTTATGGAAAATGTATTTCTATTTTAGATTGATGACATGTTTGATCAGTCATACTTTATTTTGATAACATTTTTCCTTATTTAGGTTAACACGATGCCTATACCACGTTACTTTTTTAGATCTGTGTTGGGAGAATAAAGCGCGACCCAGTTAACATTTTTAAGGATCTCCTTTTAAATATTTCACCATTTTTAATGGGATCAAGTGGAGAGCCCGCGCATTCGTAAGAGTTTTCTAGAGGTATCATGATCTTTTTAAACAAATAGTATTTTTTCAGTAAAGTGCAACTGCGCGTTTGAACGGCTACAAACATGTCGGATCAGTGTGGGGGGATGATATTACAAACGTGCGCAGTTGCACTTAACTGAAAAAACACTGATTTGTTTAAAAAGATCATCTCCCAACATAGATCTTAAAAAGTTACGTGGTATAGGCACCGTGGTTTATGCTTACAATATTCCACATGAATATTGATGATAACTGAATTCCTATTTAGGATTTATGATAACGTGAGATCTCCTTCATATTGCCGATTATCCTTTAGATTGATTATAACATAATAATTGTTCTTTTTTTTAATGATAATAAAATTATAGCATTGTTCTTATCTTAATAATGATTATATAAGGTATCCATTTAATATATGATAGCAGTATCACTCCATTGATCAATGATAAAATTGTACCTATTTTTGATTGATATAAAAGAACATAATTATGCCCCCCTTTGAAGAAGAGCGGGTATATTGTTTTGATCATGTTGGTCCGTCCGTATGTCTGTCCACCAGATGGTTTCCAGATGATAACTCAAGAAGGCTTAGGCCTAGGATCATGAAACTTCAAAGGTACATTAATCATGACTCGCAGATGACCTCTATTGATTTTGAGGTCACTAGGTCAAAGGTCAAGGTCACGGTGACCCGAAATAGTAAAATGGTTTCCGTATGATAACTCAAGAACGCTTATGCCTAGGATCATGAAACTTCATAGGTACATTGATCATGACTCGCAGATGACCACTATTGATTTTCAGGTCACTTGGTCAAAGGTCAAGGTCACAGTGACCCGAAATAGTAAAATGGTTTCCAGATGATAACTCAAGAACGCTTATGCCTAGGATCTTGAAATTTCATAGGTACATTAATCATGACTGGCAGATGACCCCTATTGATTTTCAGGTCACTAGGTCAAAGGTCAAGGTCACAGTGACCTGAAATAGTAAAATGGTTTCCGGATGATAACTCAAGAACGCTAATGCATAGGATCATGAAACTTCATAGGTACATTGATCATGACTCGCAGATGACCCCTAATGATTTTCAGGTCACTAGGTCAAAGTTCAAGGTCACGGTGATCTGACACAGTAAAATGGTTTCCAGATGATAACACAAGAAAGCTTATGCCTAGGATCATGAAACTTCATAGGTACATTGATCATGACTCACAGATGACTCCTTTTGATTATCAGAACACTAGGTCAAAGGTCAAGGTCACAGTGCCAAAAAACGTAATCACACAATGGCTGCCACTACAACTGACAGCCCATATGTGCGGCATGCATGTTTTACAAACAGCCCTTGTTTTTTATTTAGATTGACGAAGCAGCCAAGATCAAGAACACAGAGATTGCTAAGGAGCTATGCCTACCGCCTGTAAAGCTGCATTGCTCAAGTATGTGTACAGTTAATGTTGGATCAGTGAGCTTTTGTACACACTTAGCTAGTTTTGGTTCTTCATTTCATTCAAACATTTAAATACTTGGAATAAATAATCATACTAATATATGTTTTTCAGATAGCTTGTTAATATTTTCTGATAATTGTGAACTCCTGTTAGGCTCTTCCCCCCCCCCCCCCCACCCCCCCCACCCACCCATCTCCCACAGCTCAAGACCGCATGGAAATTCGTTTTCATTCTGTGGAAAGCCAAATACTCGTGTAGCTGGAAATTGAAGCTTTTATTTACAATTGGTGCCAGCTTTCGTGAGTCTAGTAATTGAATTAGGCTGGAGTGCCGAGACATACTCCTTATCCTAACATTAGGCAATCTCAAGCTGAAGGACTTCATAAACTTTAAAAAACACACATATCCTTTATAAATGCATTATGGTCAATATCATGTTTTTATTTGCAAGCTATGTCATAATTGTGCTTACACCTGTTCATCTGAATATTGTTAACATTTGTGTCTTTACAGCTATTAAAATAAGAGCAAGCCCTGCACCGGTATATTTTCAATTCTCTGATGTATGGTTTTATATAGGCGGCTTAACATTTGCATAGATGGACTTGTAACATTTTCCTTGTCTAACATAATAGTACAATATTGATGGCTTGCAAGGTCCAACTGCATATTGTAATGACTGATGCATTTGTAAAATGATCAATGCATGATGGAAGTAATATTCCTTTCTGTTCCCAGTGTTGGCAGAGGACGCCATTAAAGCTGCCCTGGCGGACTGGAAGGTGAAGCAGAACAAGGCTGCCACAGGGTAGACTGGCTCTCCCCACTTCAAGTACACTCTGGTGATTACATGGAGAAGACACCATATCCAGCTTTCTTCTACTTGTAATCATTTGAGTGTTTTCTATTGAGGAATGAAGTCAAAACTTGTGATGATATTCTGTGACTCTGTATTGTTTTGTTTTTTCGTTTACCCTTAAATGCTGTAGACATTGTACTCGGCGTTTTTGAAGGCAATCGATTATATTCCAGTTTATGAAGCTTAAAATTATAATCGATTACATTTTGTGTAAATATTACAATTACTTTTTATGATGATAAAAATACATTATTAGTATTGCTCGTTAGTATACCCGGTAACACAGAAGACTATTAACAGGGTTTATAGGTACCCTGAATAGGATATTATAACAAGTACAACCAGTTTGCATTTCATTTGGATTTGGGCCCGTATTCACCAACCACTCTTAGAATTAAGTCTAAAATAAGAATATCTTAAAGCTGTATTGATCTAATTGTATAAACTATAATAATACATTTCAATTTTGACATACAGTTTTACACCTCTAACTACACAATTTAATTATGACATTTTGAGCCTGTATTTATTCTATCCCTGAAGGTATTTACTTGGCTCTATGTATATTCTTAAGTATACCAATTGGTTGGAGAATACGGGCCGAGATTTTAAAAAGTAATTGAAAATCATCTAATAATAAGATAGAGCTATATTTGTAGACCTAGTTGTTAAAAAAAACATGGTACTGCTTGATATTTTTTTGTTGAAATGTTATATTTTGTAAAATTTGCTAATCAATGATTGTGTGAAAATTAAAACTAAAAAGTATTCTTGTTGAATAGTTTGTTGATTGTTTAATTCTGGAATGTTTTCTTATCATGATTTCACAAATTAATTTAACAACGACACACTTGGATGTCTTTATTTCAATGAATTAATAACATAAATACACAACCTTATGTAACTGACACAAAAATAAATAAGTACAAATGTACATGTAATATTCTTCAGATGCCCAAACAGTACTTAATTTTGTACTTAAATCAGTTCTAGGAATGAGGGACTAACTTTTTGTGAAATGCTTACTAATTGTATTTCCATTTCACCCTGAAAGGACAGAAATAATGATAGGCACAGTTTAACAGAACAAGAAAACCAGCATTAGCTTCGTGGAAACATACATGTAATTGCAAGTTGCCTGTGAAAGTGGAGAAGTTGGTTTTAACATTTTTTGTTAAAGATGGAAAAATATTGATAAATTGGAGCTCTCAGCAGATTATTCTGGTCCCTCCTTATATGTCCAAAAAGAAAATGGTGCGTACTATGGGAACACCTGTAGCCGGTGGGAGGAACCCTGAAAATGATGCCCCAATGATGGAAGGTTTCAATCACATCATTATGAAACTTTGTGACAATGTCTGTGGGCATAATATCTAGACCAAGATGGACCATCAGCCTTATCACATGGAGCACTTCAGACTAATGACACTTGAATTATACAAAATTGGAAACATTTATTTTGAACCCTCTTCTAATTAAACAAGTTATGATCATACCATCTTCAACCTTACGATGTTCTGGAGAATAATATCTTGAAATAGTTTGATTACCAGCAGATTTTCCTCGTGCACATCTGAATCATGGCCCATGGACTTTGCCTTATTTGCTCTATTTATATTGTCTACTCTCTAAAAAGTGTTTCCAAATCAAGAATTTTAGTTTGCATGAACCTATCTTTATCAAACTTTAAATAAGTAAAGCTTAAATAGAAATTTAGCTTGGGGTTGGACCTTTGGAGGTATGATGCCAAACTTTTGTTTGAAGGCAGCATACATGCATACCAAATATTTTACTCCTTTTAGAGAAGTTTGAGTCGAGGTGACTGTTTTCATTAAAGAAATATGTTTTTTTTACTCAATAACCTGTGTGTTTTTGGTGAGTTGTGCAGAATTCATACATGTTGGGTACAACCTGCCGGATAAGCTTGGAATTGCTTATTTGGGCCAGATAGATCAAGCTCAGGATCACTTTTACTTTAAATGAAAAACACTGTTTCTGAAAAAAAAACAGGAGTATGGATGGATGTATTAATCTGCTAGTTTGTGATTAGGTAGATTACCTGCATATTTAACTAGAGATTTGCACAATTATTTTAATGAGATTAACATATCAAACGT
Source organism: Dreissena polymorpha (assembly GCF_020536995.1). Taxonomy (NCBI): domain Eukaryota; kingdom Metazoa; phylum Mollusca; class Bivalvia; order Myida; family Dreissenidae; genus Dreissena; species Dreissena polymorpha. The sequence goes on from NC_068366.1 coordinate 18,538,581, forward strand.
TGAAGACCTGTTTTCATTAACTAACCATGTTTCTGTCTGCATTATTTTTTGTGCCAATATTTCCACAACATAAATCCTTCAAAATCAATTTTCCCCAAAGCTTTAAACAGGCATATTTTATGACAAATTTGCGCTCTTGTTTTTACTTCAGTGCACAGAGCTTATGGCTCATACAGGATTTTCAAACTGGATCTTCAATCCGTGACCATACCACAGTTTAAACATGGTACCGAGTACCTATTAAACTTTTGCTTATGTTCTGACCAATAATTTGTGACGAAGCCATGTCTTGTTTAATTTTCTCAATGTTTCTATGACGTTGGACAACTTCTCTGAAACTTCATCCCTGAAAGATTTAGCAGACTAACTGTAAAGCTAATTATGTCTGTGAAGTAAATCAACATGCAAGTTGTGCCTACCTGCTCATACAGAGTGCAAACAATATTGATCATTCACACCAAGCAATTGTTTAACACAATCAGAATGTATTCTTATGTATTCTGTATTCTTATAAATACATTCTTATAAACAACTGGGTCTCCCGGTAAGCTTGCTATCATATAACAATATAATAAACAGGATTTTAAATTTGTTGAAAACCGGGTTAAAAATGTTTCAATTGAAAAAGTACCATTATTATTCATTTGAACATTTCTCTTTTTAAAAAAGTTGAATTATTTTGTGTGGACTTGGTTTTACAAGAATACAACTAATGACAAATTAACTTAAACGTTAGCATGTATTGTCAATACATGTATGCAAAAAACAATTACAAGAAATCATATTGACTATGGTATAATGCCTGCAACCATGATAAGCTATGTTTAAATGAAATTTAACACATCATAATTTCAACATTTTGATACTAGAAATACTAATGTACATATCTTCACACATTTGTTAATTAAGCAATAAAACCATCACTTCATAACACTATAACAATATTATTATCGTTAAAATCTCTAATTCACTAACTTTAACAATGATTAAATAAATAATGTAATCAATCAAAAGGCGATTTGAATTAACAGATCTTCAAATTAATTTTAAAGAATTACAAAATAAAAAACAAATAACAAAAATAAATAAACTTCATTAAAGTCACAAAATACCAGAACAATTGTCAATCAACAGAAAATGCGTCAACAGATTTCCCAAAACAACTCAGTTTCAGTCAGCACTCATTTGCAGTAAAGAATTGATCGTGGTCTCCTTGTTCCCATTATTGGCTGCAAACACCGAGCGTATGATGTCATCTTCCAAATTAGGGAACATGTCCTTGACCTGTTTGAACTCTTCTTCAGTGTAACCAGGCCCTTGCTGCATAGGCAACTGTTGTGGTGGGTACACTGAAAGAAAAGCATCAGATGTCTGAAATGACGCTCTAAAATACTTTCAAAAACATATATGCGATTATTAGGGTACAAATCCAGATACATCTTAAGTAAACCGTTAACAACTTTTTTTCAAGTAACAGAAATGCAAATCATTACTTATCAGTAAACAAAGCTAAATTTAAATACATATTTCTTATTCAATTGTGCTACTCACAGAACTTTACATCAACAAACAACATAATAACTGTTGTAAAATTACTAATAAACACTGTAAAGAGAAGTCCCAAACTTAAGTTCACACTAGTAAAATAGTTCTCATTGCCCATGAAAAAAAAAAATTTGCTTTTTATCAGCAAATTAATACTACCTTTCCATCCTGCAGCTTGGCCGTTCATGAGCTTGTGTTAAAGTAATGATGTAAAAGGGAGCATCAGAAATAGAAATCTCTGTTCATTGGCAGATGAATAAAGATAAATTGTGTCTTGTTCTGAGAAAATTGGGCTTAATGCATGTGCGTAAAGTGTCGTCCCAGATTAGCCTGTGCAGACCGCACAGGCTAATCAGGGACGACACTTTCCGCTTTTATGGTATTTTTAGTTTCAAGAAAGTCCCTCCTTACCAAAAATCAAGTTTAGGCGGAAAAAGTCGTCCCTGATTAGCCTGTGCGGACTGCACAGGCTAATCTGGGATGACACTTTACGCACATGCTTTATGCCCAGTTTCCTCAGAAAGCGACTCAATTATTAAACAAGGGCTGTTTGTAAAACATGCATGCCCCCCATATGGGCTGTCCGTTGTAGTGGCAGCCATCGTGTGAATACGTTTTTTGTCACTGTGACCTTAACCTTTGACCTAGTGACCTGAAAATCCATAGGGGTCATCTGCGAGTCACGATCAATGTACCTATGAAGTGTCATGATCCTAGGCAAAAGCGTTCTTGAGTTATCATCCGAAAATCATTTTACTATTTCGGGTCACCGTGACCTTGACCTTTGACCTTGTGACCTCAAAATCAATAGGGGTCATCTGCGAGTCATGATCAATCTACCTGTGAAGTTTCATGATCCTAGGCATATGTGTTTTTGAGTTTTATCCGAAAACCATTTTACTATTTCAGGTCACCGTGACCTTGACCTTTGACCTAGTGACCTCAAAATCAATAGGGGTCATCTGCGAGTCATGATCAATCTACCCATGAAGTTTCATGATCCTAGGCGTATGCATTCTTGAGTTATCATCCGGAAACCATTTTACTATTTCGGGTCACCGTGACCTTGACCTTTGACCTAGTGACCTGAAAATCAATAGGGGTCATCTGCAAGTCATGATCAATCTACCCATGAAGTTTCATGATCCTAGGCGTATGCGTTCTTGAGTTATCATTCAAAAACCATTTTACTATTTCGGGTCACCGTGACCTTGACCTTTGACCTAGTGACCTCAAAATCAATAGGGGTCATCTGCGAGTCATGATTAATGTACCTATGAAGTTTCATGATCCTAGGCCCAAGCGTTCTTGAGTTATTGTCTGACAACCACCTGGTGGACGGACCGACCGACAGACCGACATGAGCAAAGCAATATACCCCCTCTTCTTCGAAGGGGGGCATAAAAATAGTTATTATTTATAGTAAGAGTCTTGTTCTGGAAAAACTGGGCGTAAACTGCGTAAAGTGTCTTCCCATATCAGCCTGTGCAATATGCACAGGCTAAACAGGGATGACACTTTCCACCTATAAAATTTTAGATTCAAGGATGTTTTATCTTAGCCAAAATCAAATTTAGGCAGAAAGTGTAGGCTAAGCGGGGATGAGACTTTCAAACATGCATTAAGCCCAGTTTCCCTAAAGCAAGGACTCATATATTCACGCATGTGTGAACAGCTCAAACTCCGAACTCACTCATGCCAGGTGCCTGTATCACTGTTCCTGGGTACATCACAGGCTGGAAGGCAGGCATCATCTGGGGCAGATCTTGTACTGGCTGAAAAAGAAAATAACCCATTACATATTACATATAATATTACAATACATATAAGTTAGTCTCCAGGAAGACTGGGCTTAATTCATGTGGATAAAGTATCATTCCAGATAAGCCTGTTGCTAACTAGAGATGAAACTTTCGGAAACACTGGAATTTAGTTTAGACAAGGCGCGAAACACATCAAATTCCATAAAAGCAGAAGAGAAATTCTCAACGCACATGCCTTAACCTTAATTTTCACAGATCACGGCAAATTTATCATTCATCTTATTATTATAAGATTATACGAATTGTATTCATATTGTTTACATATTTCCCAACAGTTTTTAACGCATCAAAGTGTCTGTATTCACTTTTTAATTAGTTACCTCGGTATAGTAGGTTGTAAAAACAAAACTTCTCTATGATCCACACAGCTCAAAAGATTTTGCTTCTGAAATCCTTTAGTTTACAAAACACATTCCATATGACAAAAACTGTGTCTCTACGTTTTAGCTACAAAATGAAAGTTAAGCCTGTCAAACAGAGCACCAATGTTAAAGTCCTTACAGTAGCATAAGAGTGCATTTTGTAATTTCTTTTGTTTTGTATGATTTTTCTGACATTTTTATTTGTAATTGTTGTCATTACAAATAATTTGGGTGTCAACTGCATACAATTTTGATGATCATCTCATGTATAGAAAAAAAGTTTTTGCACCAGGTACTAGTGTTAGTATTTAATGTCCATAAACAACAGCTTTAATCCATTCTACATGTAAAACATAATTGATCTTTGGCATACGGTTAAACAACTAAAACATGTAACCTGAGTACGTACTGTAAATGTGAGAACCAAATTGATGGTTCCCTCTTTTTCATCGCCCTGTTTCCCACTCAACGTGAACCACTCATCTACGGTCTCCCCCTGCAGGACTGAAGGTGGAATCACGATGTGTGACCACGCAACCCGGTCATCAGCTGTGAAGGATTTCTGAAGGACCCAATCAGCATTGCAATGTGAAGAATAATTAAAGGGCTCCTTTTATCATAAACAGCAAAATTGTATTACTCTTACATGAGTTTGAAACACTTACGGTAGACTGTGATTTAATCACCATGCCTATTCAGTTACCTTTTTTAAGGGTTAAAATCGTTAAATTGCTGACCAAATTTTAGTTGCAGCATACAATTGTTCCAACAAGGCCAAGCTTTAAAAATGAGTTGTTTGCTTTTGCCTACACAGGGATGCTGACAATGGGTAGGAAGGTGAGCATATTTTTTTTGCAAACAAAATTAATAGTTAAGTTTTCAAAATTTTTAATGATCATCTATCATAAATTTGACCTTAAATTTCTACGTGACCAATCATATGTAAGTGTTTAGCCAATACAGTAAATTTATAACGCCTTAAAACACTGAGATACATCCTAAACAACAAGAGGGCCTGAAAGGCCCACAGTCTCTCACCTGAGATTCAAAGGAACTGACCTGTTCTGTGCAGCCCAAGATGTCATTAGAACAAAATGTTCTTACCAACTTTCATGACTAGTGAACACCCTGGCAGCCATGTTTTTCGACAGACCAGAACCATTTTCATATACATCCAAGATATCATTTAAACAAATATACTGACAAAGTTTCATGAAGATTCATAAGTCCATATAAGGAAAAATGCCCCGCCCACTGGTGGCCATGTTTTTCAAGCAACTGGAACCATTTTTAAACTTGTCCAAAATATCATTGGGACAAATCTTCTGACAAAGTTTCATGATGATCATACAATAAATACAGCTTCTAGAGTGTTAACAAGGTTTAACTATAGCTATATAAGGAAAAATGCCACGCCCCCTGGCAGCCATGTTTTTTAACCAACCGGCATCATTTTTTAACTTGTCCAAGATATTATTGGGATGAATCTTCTGACCAAGTTTCATGAAGATCGGACGATTAACGTGGCCTCTAGAGTGTTAACAAGATTACTATAGCCATATAAGAAAAAATGCCCCGCCACTTGGAAGCCATGTTTTTCAAGCAAACGTAACCATTTTCGAACTCATCCAAGATATCATTGAGACCAATCTTCTGACCAAATTTCATGAAGATTGGACAATAAATGTGGCCTCTAGAGTGTTCACAAGGTTTTACTAAAGCCATATATAGTCATATAAGGAAAAATGCCCCGCCCTTTGGAAGCCATGTTTTTCAAGCAAACGTAACCATTTTGGAACTCATCCAAGATATCATACAGACCAATCTTCTGACCAAATTTCATGAAGATTGGACAATAAATGTGGCCTCTAGAGTGTTTACAAGGTTTTACTATAGCCATATAAGGAAAACTGCCCCGCCCCCTGGCAGCCATGTTTTTTCACTGATCTGGACCATTTTCGAACTCGTCCGAGATATAAATTAAACCAATGTTTTGACTAAGTTTCATGATGATTGGGCAAAAATTGTGTCTTCTAGAGTGTTCACAAGGTTTCTCTATAGCCATATAAAGAATACTGCCCCGCCCCCTGGCGGCCATGTTTTTCAATGGACCAAAACCATTTTTGAACTCAACCAACATATCATTTAGACAAACATTTTGACAAAGTTTCATGAAGATTGGGCATCAAATGTGACTTCTACAGTGTTCACAAGGTTTTTTCTTTTTTAGCTCACCTGAGCACAACGTGCTCATGGTGAGCTTTTGTGATCACCTTTTGTCAGTCGTGCGTCATGCGTCGTCAACATTTTGCCTTGTGAACACTCTAGAGGCCACATTTATTGTCCGATCTACATGAAACTTGGTCAGAACATTTGTCCGATTGAAACCTCAACTGAGTTTGAAACTGGGTCATGCTGGGTCAAAAACTAGGTCACTAGGTCATAAAAAGAAAAACCTTGTGAACACTGTGGAAGTCACATTTGATGCCCAATCTTCATGTAACTTTGTCAAAATTTTTGTCTAAATGATATGTTGGTTGAGTTCAAAAATGGTTCCGGTCCGTTAAAAAACATGGCCATCAGAGGGTGGGGCAGTTTTCTTTATATGTATACATGTATAGTGAAAACACGTAAACAGTAAAGTTAACAAAAATCTGATACGCCAAAATGTTAAAGAAAGATAACCTGTACATACTTTAGATTTAACTTTCTAAAAGTTAACTCCCTAGTTTAACCTGCTTCCCTAATCTATTTTTAGTTCACCTCTGGAATTTGTTAGACCCCTTGGTTTGAAAACACTTAAAGGGTAAATACTTCAAAATGCATATTTTTCTATTATAATGACATTTAGGGCTAAGTTGTCAGTTCTTGTGTAAATCTGTACTTATTGTTTTGTCACATTTGTTATCAGTTTGTAGCAAATGAATCTATAATGGGAACTAATACTGATAACCCATCTTTTAGAAAACTCCTACAGAGTTCCCCAGAGTTAAGATAACTGATAAGAAAGATGAAATGTGCTCTTCAGTGTTTTAATTTTCTGAGATCATGATATTATAATCTGATGAGAATGAAACAAATTACATGTTAAAGGATAATCTACTTGCACAAAATGTTGAATTATTCACTATATCTTCTTAAGAAAGTAATCAGGTCTAATTCTTTTTATTTTGTAAATTACAATTTAGCTACATATGAATTAATAATCAATAACACAATACATATTTGCAGTTTCAGATTATGATAATTGTATGCAAATGTATTTATGAATAAGCATAAAATTTGAATCTGACTGAAAAATAACAGTATTAATTAATTGATAACGAGACTTTTAAAGGAGCCCGGACTTTTCCAGTTTATATTTATATTTTACTGAAAACATAGATATGACTTTATTTTACTGAAAACATAGATATGAATAGACATGGATATGAATAATCTCCTTACTCAATATTGGATTGTAATGAGTTCACAGTATATAATGTTACTATACCCTTCTGTTATATGATACAATATGTACAGAAAAGGTACATGTATACAAATTGTAAATATTACCGGTCTAATATTCATAGCAATGACGGTTTGAGAAAATACACCTTCTTTTATATAAGAGTAAAAGTTTAAACAGGCTTCTTTTTATATTCATTAAGGAATTTGCTGTATTTGTTCATTTTTAACGATGCTTAGATTCTTTAGACTTGGCTTGTACCTGTTCTTAATTCTCTGTCATTGTTCTTCATTTTTCTAGTTCTTAGAATAAAAGTTAGTTATTTTCTTTAATGCTGCTTTGGTTTTCACTTATAGATTAATTCTTTGAGTGTATTCAGGCGTATCTGACTAGACACCTTTAGTTAATTGAATTACAACCATTTAGTGGTGTTATCCTTACCGGAAATAAGCGTTCTTTAATTAGATTCAATAAATATTTGCGTATTACATAAGTGCTGACAAAGTTACATAACATGTAACCATCCCATGACCGGTTCACTTGCGTAAGCGAACAAGACCGCACTACCACAGCTGTTTATAGTGAAACATAGTGAATACTTTTAGTCACATTTTTAGTTCAATCTGAATGGCACTTGCTGATCTTCACAAATGGTGACAATCTTTATGAGCATAATATTTTTTGCTCATGGTGAACTTTTGTGATCACCTTTTGTCAATTGTCTGTCTTCCGTTGTGCGTCATAAATATTTGCCTTGTTAACACTGTAGAGGCCACATTTATTGTTGGATCTTCATGAAACTTTGTCAGAATATTTGTCCCAATATTATCTTGGACGAGTTAAAAAATGGTTCAAGTCTGTTGAAAAACATGGCTGCCAGGGGGCCATTTGTTGTTCATTCTTCATGAAACTTTGTTAGAACATTTGTTCTATTGATATCTTGGGCTGCAAAGAACAGGTCATTTCTTTTTATCTCAGGTGAGCGACTTTGGGCCTTTAAGGCCGTCTTATTTTGACCTAGTGACCTAGTTTTTGACCCAGCTTGACCCAGTTTCGAACTCAGTCGAGGTATGAATGGGACAAATATTCTGACTAAATTTCATGAAGATCAGACAATAAATGTGGCCTCTAGAGTGTTCACAAGGCAAAATGTTGACGACACACGACGCACAACGGACGACGGACAAAATGCGATCACAAGAGCTCACCATGAGCACGTTGTGCTCAGGTTAGCTAAAAACAGGTCTGGCTATAACACACACAAAATCTTTGATTAGGGACAATTTCATAAGCTCAGTAGGCAAAGGAAAACAAAGATATTGTTGGCCCAAGACTTCACAAATCCTTAATCATCAAACGCTCTATTAAGTATAGTCATTTTTTCTGCTGGTGTATTATAACTAATTCTATGAACATATAAATACCTCATCAAAAATTTCCACATATAATGACTCCACCCCATGTGGCAAAAAGCTGAAAATAAAAATACCTATTTAGAATACTGTAACTTAAATGCGTTGATGTTTCATGGGAAAAGCATTTTTAGTTTTAATCATTTTAAACCAGTATTGATAAGTAGGACACTAAACAATTTAAATAACTTTGGTAACGGAAACGATTATTTTATTGTATGCAATATCTGCACAATTTTGTATTAAAAAGTACATTGAAAGTTGAGAATTCCCTAAAGACTGTTAAGTAAATTGCCCTAACAACATTTTATTAGAAAATGTTCCTTTAAAAGTAAACTTCAGATTTCAGGAGCTGTGTAACTACTGGCCCCAGGTCGTGACACTCACCACTGCATGTCCCTGACCCACTGTGGGTTCTTGCCACCATTGTATGCGGTGGGTGTCTCAAAGACAGCGTGCCCGATTCTCACACGACAGTAGGGATCCATTCTTGTTAACCCATAATTTTTAACCAATTTTGCCTGCAAGAGAATCATTTTAAGCATTTTGGAGTTGTAATATTTATTTTAGTGACACATTTACAGCTACGATTTTCTGTTTTATACAAGTTTTATAAATAGTCATAATTGAAGCACTCATTTGGTTTCAAAATTTCAACTAAATTGACAGTACAATTCTCCATTAAACTGGAATACGTCATATTCCCAAACCTGTGCCAGTGTTGTTTTTTTTCATTCAAAATCGGGTCCCGTAATCGGCCCTATTCCCAATGGAAACAAGGGCTGTTTGTAAAACATGCATGCCCCCCATATGGGCTGTCAGTTGTAGTGGCAGCCATTGTGTGAATACGATTTGTGTCACTGTGACCTTGAACTTTGACCCAGTGACATGAAAATCAATAGGGCTCATCTGCCAGTCATGAACAATGTACCTATGATGTTTCATGATCCTAGGCCTAATTATCCTTGAGTTATCATCAGAAAACCATTTTACTGTTTGGAGTCACTGTGACCTTGACCTTTGACCTTGTGACCTGAAAATCAATAGGGGTCATTTGCCAGTCATGATCAATGTACCTATGAAAATTCATGATCCTAGGCATAAGCATTCTTGAGTTATCATCCTGAAACCATTTTACTATTTCGATTCACTGTGACCTTGACCTTTACCTAGTGACCTGAAAATCAATAGGGGTCATCTGCCAGTCATGATCAATGTACCTATGAAGTTTAATGATCCTAGGCATAAGCATTGTTGAGTTATCATCCGGAAACCATTTTACTATTTCGAGTCACTGTGACCTTGACCTTTGACCTAGTGACCTGAAAATCAATAGGGGTCATCTGCCAGTCATTATCAATGTACCTATGAAGTTTCATGATCCTAGGCTTAAGCATTCTTGAGTTATCATCTGGAAACCATTTTACTATTTCGAGTCACTTTGACCTTGACCTTTGACCTAGTGACCTGAAAATCAATAGAGGTCATCTGCCAGTCATAATCAATGTACCTATGAAGTTTCATGATCCTAGGCGTAAGTATTCTTGAGTTATCATCCGGAAACCATTTTACTATTTTGAGTCACTGTGACCTTGACCTTTGACCTAGTGACCTGAAAATCAATAGGGGTCATCTGCCAGTCATGATCAATGTACCTATGAAGTTTCATGATCCTAGGCCTAAGCCTTCTTGAGTTATCATCCGGAAACCATCTGGTGGACAGACCGACCAACCGATGGTCCGACCGACCGACTGACGGACCGACCGACATGTGCAAAACAATATCCCCCCTTTTCTTCGAAGGGGGGCATAAAAAGAATATATTTTTCCCAAATAGGAGCAAAAAATTTCCAAAGAAAGATTTCAAAAAAATATATATATATATTAGGGATGTCAACGAATATCCAAATATTTGGTCCCGCACAGAATATTCGAATAGTATTTTCTAAATCCAATATTCGGAAGATAATATAAAAATCGAGTTATTTCAAAGACTTTTTATTCTTGAAATTTGCTTCAAACATTGTTAAAAAAGTTGTTCCTCATCTCATAGTGTTTATTCCGGTAGTTAGATAATGCGTCGCTATGGTGATGACAGTACACATGTCATAAATCCCAATAATTGCCTACTTTTAGGAAACTTCAATTGACCAAAGACAGTCACTTTGTGTCAAAATTTTGATACGTGCAAATCGCATCGGCAATTAAAACACCGACCCGCACTTGATCTTATGACTCAAATTACATTTAAAACGATCAGAGATTAAATGAGTAAAGGAAAAGCCTACTTGGTGTCAATAACAAATAAGAACTTATGCAAAAGATTTTTGATTGACGTAAATCGCGTTCTCCAATCGAAAATGTTTTTTTTCTCTAATTAAATTAAGTAAATGCGTATAGTATTGTTAAAATCACGTTGTCCAATCAAAAAAGCATCTATAAAATAATGTTCTCAACCTCTAATGAGTATTTGGGTACAGCAAGGTCCAAACTTTAATTAATTACTCAATATTCAATCATTTACTTTACTTAAAGAAATGCTTTGGTATTTTGCCCAATATGTACAATATTAAAAGTTTAAAAACAGTTTGTATCATTCAATTTTAACAATTACATCTAGCTATAAAGAGTCTCAATATCAAAATAAACAAAAGTCACCCGAAATTATCAAATTTATATGAACGTTTTGAAAGGTCTGACGTTATTAACACTGAAGTCTATACGTGGCTGTTAACTTTATTACCGCAAGAATGAACCCACCTACCTTCCAATTCGCCGATTCCCCTACCCATCACCCTTTCAATGAAGAAAAAGTCAGATTCCTTTGTTCGATCAAGCTTTTAAACAAATATTCACGAATGTTTGATCAACATCTAATAAAAAATAATCAACAAAATCAACTTCAAATAAGCGATGGAAACGCTGTGTCAATATTTAGTCACTTTCGGTGAACTTTCATTAAAAAGGAAAGTATAATTCAAAGAGTAATGGTACAGTAAACAAAGTTGATTTTTGTTGATTTTTTTCCAACAAATGTTGACCGAATATCCAAATATTCGTTCGAAAGGATGACCGAATATTCGAATACAAAAATCGGTATTCGTTGCCATTCCTAATATATAAATATACAGGTTTTTTTTTTCGACAAAGGGGAAGATGCTGGACGCTGGGTGAAAGGGGAAAATAGAGGGCGAAAAAGACATATTTGGGGAAAAAATAAACACTGTTTTAATGCTTTTTTTCATAATTTAGTACGTTTGACAAGATTAAATTGAAATAGAATTGGGATATTATAATCATGAGACACATCTTTCTATTAAAAAAAAAAAAAAAAAAATTTTTTAGTGGGAATTTTTTTGTCCGGAAAGGGGAAAAAACCAGCCTAGTTTGGTGGGGGAAGACGCCGATATTCGGTGTCTGTTATATAAGTTAAAAAAAACCTATATATATTTTTTTTTTTAGTTTTTATTATTTTGTTCATCCATATAAGTTCAACCTTTGTAAATATGATACTGAAAATACCTGTATTCTCAATTTTGAAGCTTTTTTTAGCAAAACAACATCAACACGAATTTCCCAATTTTAGTCAAAACCCTGCAAATTTTCCCAATCCAAAATGGTGAAGAAAAAACACTGCGTGTGAAAAATCACTGGACAAAGATACACAGAATATATGGTCATACAACTGGAAGAAGATACTCAGAATATGCAGTTATAACTATCTCATCTCCCTGTTTACCTGTACAATACTAAGGTTAAGTCTCCCTTTCACGTTAGCTGGTATGGGCTGGTACATCTGTTGGGCCTGCAGCACTCGTGCAACTCTCTCATCAGCATAGGCCTGCTGTTGTTGCGGGGAGGAGTCGATTCTTAGGAACCCTGTTGGCAACTCTCCAACCATAACCTAGATATAAAAGATGATGGTTTTAGAAGTGTCTGCGGTATAACGGAGAAGGTCACTATAGGAGGTTGTTTCATTAGTTCTTCTTGAATGCTCCGAGCTTTAATAAGTACATACATACAGCTCAGAGTTCTCTCTGTTAACCAATTTTTTATGTCAAAAAAATATGTCTTATGTATCATCAGTATGTCTATACAATCGAGATCAATCAACCTAATACATCGTAACATAGAGGATATTTGTTGGATCCGGTGGATTATCGATTTTAATTCACGAGTGATCATAGAAAATAATATTTTCACGAGTGGCGCAGCCACGAGTGAAAATATATGTTTTCTATGATCACGAGTGAATTAAAGTCGATAATCCACCGAATCCAACAAATTTTCTTTTTATTTAATGCATTTTTCACAGTTTATATACATTGTTCAAGAGTTTAACTAACGAATTTTGCTGGGATAATGACGTCATTTCGTCAAAAAAATGACGTCATTGCACAGTAAACAATGAAAATTATCGATAATTCTCACTGATAATTTTCACTGTTTGAAACAGTGAAATTATCAGTTTTAATTCACTGATATTTCTCTATAAACCACCGGAAAGCATTAAATAAAAACACAATAACTGTAATCACTGACATAAATTTGCATATAATTTGACTAGAGATACTCAAAGCATAAACTTTATACAAAAACTGTTATAAAAAACCGAAAGCCAAAGTTTTGAATTAAATCTTACAGATGTTCCGGAGATAGTCTGTATAGTACAATTGGTTGATTAGACACGAGATCTTTCTCGCTGAGGATACAGAGATAGTTGATAGCGTATTTTCTAATTCAGAATACTGAGCTTTGTCCATTTCAAAAACATACACATTTGAATGAACCGTTGACGTGTTTGAAACTTTGGATTAATATCAATATTATGCTAGGGGCAATTGCACTTTACCAGTACGTAAACAAGAATGGAAAAGCGTACCCTAACCCTTACCCACAACACCTAACACATAACACCTAACGCAATACCTAATAATCCTTTTCATCCTATATATTTTCTTAGTATCGGGGGCTACTGCCCCCAAACCATGCTTTGTGGATAGTGATAAACAACTGCCCAGTGGGCACCCAAATGTTGCTGCAACGTTGTATTTAGGTTGCAGTCAAACGTTGCAATTTGGTTGTACCAATGATGTGTATGAAAGTTTTCCCGACGTTTTTTTTCAAACGTTGCTGCAACGTTTTTTCTAAATGTTGCTGCAACGTTGTATTAAGGTCGCATTAAAACGCAGTATTTTAAAATTCTTTTTAAAATAATATAAAAATATATAATAAAGTTAAAAATATATATAAATATACAGTCAAACCTTAATTCAGCAGTCAGTCAAGGGAAATGATCAAAGTGACCGTTGTCCACAGGTGACCGTTGAATTCGGATCACAATTTTAAGAAGGTTGGTCAGTTGGTAGTATAACTACGTCGTCACCCCACCCAGTCGTTTGCATACAGTGTAAAATAAATGCTCATTGCATTAACACAGCATAATAACAGCATTAACTTACGCGTGTACATTGAATAATAGAGAATAATATCTTTTAGATTGATTTAATTTCATATTGTTAAATTAAACAATGACTTTATCAGCGCTGGTATAATTGTTTACTCATGCATCTCATTCATTCAGTAAATAAAGCTTGTCACGTTCCGTTGACGTCACATCCGTAAAAGTCTAAAAAGCGGATTCGGTGTCATAAACCGATAGTACGGTGTAATTGTACCGTTCTAATTCAAAGAAATAGCGGTCATTTAATTTAGCTATAATTACTTTCAACAAGTCATAAACTCTAACATATTTTCTTTTGAAAATACCCCCACAATTATCCCCGGAAATGAAACCTTCTCAACACCTTATAATTTGTTTACTCGCAGCGGGCCGCTTTTATAATATCATAGACAATTACCGCTTTCAGACGCTTTAAACGCAAAATAGACGGACAAATATTTTAATTTTCGCGACTCGAGACGACTGACGCGTGACCGTTGATTTCAGGTCAAACATGAATTTCGGAGTGGAATATAGTGGCCGTTGACCGTTATGGTCAGGTGGCCGTTAAATTCAAGTGTAATAAAGAGTGTTTTTCGTCGGGGGGATTCCAGACTGACCGTTGTCTGCAGGTGACCGGTAAATTCAGGTGGCCGTTAGGTCAGTTTCAACTGTATAAATAAAATAAATAATATATTAAAACAAGATGTGTTTGTGAAACACAATGTCCCCCTATATGATGTTTGACATTGTAGGATGACCTTGACTTTGTGAAGGATGACCTTGACCTTGACCTTTCACCACTCAAAATGTGCAGCTCCATGAGATACACATGCATGCCAAATATCAAGTTGCTATCTTCAATATTGCAAAAGTATTCATAAAATAAGCGATTTGGGCCACATATATTTGACCTCTGACCTTGAAGGATGACCTTGACCTTTCACCACTCAAAATGAGCAGCTCCATGAGATGCACATGCATGCCAAATATCAATTTGCTATCTTCAATATTGCAAAAGTATTCATAAAATGAGCGATTTTGGCCACATATAATTGACCTCTCACCTTGAAGGATGACCTTGACCTTGACCTTTCACCACTCAAAATGTGCAGCTCCATGAGATACACATGCATGCCAAATATCAAGTTGCTATCTTCAATATTGCAAAAGTATTCATAAAATGAGCGATTTTGGCCACATATATTTGACCTCTGACCTTGAAGGATGACCTTGACCTTGACCTTTCACCACTCAAAATGTGCAGCTTCATGAGATACACATGCGGGCCAAATATGAAGTTGCTATCTTCAATATAGCAAAAGTTATTGCAAAATGTTAAAGTTGGCGCAAACAGACAGACCAACAGACCAACAGACCAACAGACAGACCAACAGACAGGGCAAAAACAATATGTCCCCCACTACTTTAGTGGGGGACATAAAAACGCACCCGCGTGGAAATCGAACTCATCAACTTCCTATCGCTAGGCAGATACCTCATCCACTACACTACCGACTGTTGAAAGTTACAGACAACATGTTGACTATTTATTTTTGGTTGAAACTTTTAAACTAGATTCTACCATTTTAATGCATAACACAACTTAGACAATATATTTTATCCGGCGATTTTGAGTTAAAGTTTATCTTTAGCATCGTTAAGTTTAAGCAACTGATTTGTAAAATTTAAACAAGAGGGCCAAGATGGCCCTAGTTCGCTCACCTGAGAGGAGTCGGTTCATTCAATGTGAAACTTGACCTAGATATTGACCAGACAAACATCCTGGTCAAGTTTCATCATTATTGAACCAACACTCTGGCGTAGGGAGTGTTTTTGTTTTTGTAAAATTTGAAATGGTGACCTATATTTTGAGTTGACCCCCCTTACCAAACATCAAACTTTGCTTACAAGGATTTTGTATAATATAATGAAAATTTGGACAATCTAAGGACAATAAATATGGCATTAATTATGTGATTTTGCTCACCATCAAACTTGACTGAGATCTTTCAGCAACTTTGATAAAGAATGCTTGAGAAATGTGAATGCTAGAGTGTTTACAAACCAAATGTGGACGGATGGACAGCGGACAAAGACCAATCCTAAAACCTCACCTGAGCAATCAGGTGAGCTAAAAAGTGTGTTTCACCGATCTTAGCCATTTTCCAACTTGTCCAAGAAATCAATAAAACCAATGTATTGACTAAGTTTCACTATGATTAGGCAAAAAATATGACTTCTATAGTGTTCGATCACAAGGTTTCTCTATATAGTCACGTAAGGAAAACTGCCCCACCCCCCTGGCAGCCATGTTTATTGACCCATCGGGACCATTTGCAAACTCATCTGAGATATATTTAAAACAAATATATTCACCAAGTAATAATTGGGCAAAAAATGTGACTTCTAGAGTGTTCACAAGCTTTTTTTTACTAAATAAATATAAAAAAACTGCCCCCCCCCCCCCCCCCGGCAGCCATGTTATTCAACTGACCGGAACCATTTTCCAACTCAACTCTCGTATCAAGGGAACTAATGTTCTGACCAAATTTCATGAAAATTGGGCAAAAAATGTGACTAATCTAGAGTGTTCACATGTTTTCACTATAAACATATAGAGAAAAATTCCCCGCCCGCCCACCGATCTGGACCATTTTCGAACTCGTCCGACATATCAATAAAACCAATGTTTTTGACTAACTTTCATGATGATGGGACCAAAATTGTGACTTCCAGAGTGTTTACAAGGTTTCTCTATAGCCATATAAGGAAAACTGCCCCGCCCACTGGCGGCCATGTTTTTCAATGGACCGGAACCACTTTTGAACTCAACCAACATATCATTAAAACAGATATATAGACAAAGTTACATGAAGATTGGGCATTAAATGTGACTTCTACAGTGTTTACAAGCTTTTTCTTTCTTTTTTTTGACCTAGTGACCTAGTTTTTGACCCAGCATGACCCAGTTTCAAACTCAATCGAGATATCATTGGGAAAAATCTTCTGACCAAGTATTATGAAGATCGGAAAATAAAATGTGGCCTCTATAGTGTATACGAACAAAATGTGGACGGATGGACAGACGGACAAAGACCAGTCACAAAAGCTCACCTGAGCAATCAGGTGAGCTAACAACAAGAGCTGTCACCATAGGATAACATATGCCCCTATAAACGCTTTGATAGAAGTTAGAGCATTTTTCGAAACCTAAACGCAGACCCCAAGTTCAACTTCAAAGTCACAGGGGTAAAACAATTTGTGCGTATGGAAAGGCCTTGTCCATATACACATGCATACCAAATATGAAGGTTATATCTCAAGGGACATAGAAGTTATGAGCATTTTTTGAAACCTAAACGCAGATTTTGAAACCTAAATAAGGACCCTACGTTCAAGGTCAAGGTCACAGGGGAAAAAAAATTGTGCTTATGGAAAGGCCTTGTCCATATACACATGCATACCCAATATGAAGGTTATATCTCAAGGGACATAGATTAATGAGCATTTTTCGAAACCTAAACGCAGATTTTGAAACCTAAACGTGGACCCTAAGTTCAAGGTCAAGGTCACAGGGGTAAAACATTTTGTGCGTATGGAAAGGCCTTGTCCATATACACATGCATACCAAATATGAAGGTTATATCTCAACGGACATAGAAGTTATGAGAATTTTTCGAAACCTAAACACAGATTTTGAAACCTAAACGCGGACCCTAAGTTCAAGGTCAAGGTCAAAGGGGTTAAAAATTGTGTGCGTATGGAAAGGCCTTGTCCATATACACATGCATACCAAATATTAAGGTTATATCTCAAGGGACATAGAAGTAATGAGGATTTTTCGAGCCTAAACGCAGATTTCACAACCTAAACGCGGACCCTAAGTTCAAGGCCAAGCTCAAAGGGTTAAAAAATCGTGTGCGTATGGAAAGGCCTTGTCCATATACACATGCATACCAAATATGAAGGTTATATCTCAAGGGACATAGAAGTTATGAGCATTTTTCGAAACCTAAACGCAGATTACGAAACCTAAATGCGGACCCTAAGTTCAAGATCAAGGTCACAGGGCTAAAAAAAATTGTGCGTATGGAAAGGCCTTGTCCATATACACATGCATACCAAATATGAAGGTTATATCTCAAGGGACATTGAAGTTATGAGCATTTTTGGAAACCTAAATGCAAAGTGTGACGGAAAGACAGAAAGACGGAAAGACTGACAGACGGACAGACAGACAGTCAGTCCGATCACTATATGCCCCCTTTTCTTCGAAAGGGGGCCCCTTTTCTTCGAAAGGGGGCATAAAAACATCCAACCTCGAATAAAAATTAAAACCTTAAATGAAACACAACTACACTGTATTATTATGAAAACATTTATAATCAAAGGGGAGTAACTACTGTAAACTCAAAATGCAATATTCAAAAGAGTTGTCTTACATGTTACATGACCTTAATTCATGATTGTTTGCAAGCCTTTTTACTATACAAATATAAGGAAAACTGCCCCGTCCCCCTGGCAACCATGTTTTACAACAGAACGGAACCATTTTCAAACTTAACTCTGACAAAATTTCATGAAAATTGGGCCAAAAATGTGACTTCTATTCTAGAGTGTTGACATGTTTTCACTATATACATATAGAGAAAAATGCCCCGCCCACTGGCAGCCATGTTTTTTCACCGATCTGGACTATTTTCGAACTCGTCCAAGAAATCAATTAACCAATGTTTCGACCAACTTTCATGATGATTGGGCAAAAATTGTGACTTCCAGAGTGTTTACAAGGTTTCTCTATAGCCAAATAAGGAAAACTGCCCCGCCCACTGGTGGCCATGTTTTTCAACGGACCGGAATCACTTTTGAACTCAACCAACATATCATTAAGACAAACATTTTGACAAAGTTACATGAAGATTGGGCATAAATGTGACTTTTACAGTGTTTACAAGTTTTTTCTTTTTTTTGACCTAGTGACCTAGTTTTTGACCCGGCACGACCCAGTTTCGAACTCTACCAAGATTGCATTCGGAAGAAGCATCTGACCAAGTTTCATGAAGATCGGACAATAAATGTGTCCTCTAGAGTGTTTACGAACAAATGTTAACGGACAGACAGACGGACGGATGACGGACAAAGACCGGTCACAAAAGCTCACCTGAGCAATCAGGTGAGCTTAAAATTGAATTTCTAAAATTTACAAGAAATCATATGCATGAACTGTATTATTATAAAGTATGATTCCTACTCGGGGAGCATTTCATTATCCCCTCTGTAAACACCAAGTACTGGTTCTTTCTAGGAAACGGACTTAACAGTGTGCATATCTGCCGATAATACTCGAAAGAGTGGTTGGCAGTAAATAGTTTGTTTATTTAAAAAAAAAAATATTATTAAAAAAAAAGAATTAAAAAATACTACGTTTGAATGCAACCTAAATACAACGTTGCAGCAACATTTGGAAAAAAACGTCGGGAAAACTTTCATATACACCATTGTGACAACCAAACTGCAACGTTTGAATGCAACCTAAATACAACGTTGCAGCAACGTTGGAAAAAAACGTCGGGAAAACTTTCATATACACCATTGTGACAGCCAAACTGCAACGTTTGAATGCAACCTAAATACAACGTTGCAGCAACGTTGGAAAAAAACGTCGGGAAAACTTTCATATACACCATTGTGACAACCAAACTGCAACGTTTGAATGCAACCTAAATACAGTGTTGCAGCAACGTTGGAAAAAACGTCCGGAAAACTTTCATATACACCATTGTGACAACCAAACTGCAACATTTGAATGCAACCTAAATACAACGTTGCAGCAACATTGGAAAAAAATGTCGGGAAAACTTTCATAAACACCATTGTGACAACCAAACTGCAGCGTTTGATGAAACATCCGGGTAATGTTTTGTATGCAACGTTGTGGCAACGTTTGGTAATGGTTGCCGACGCTGCGACCTAAATATTACGTTGCAGCAACGTTCGCACAACGTTTGATGCCCACTGGGTGTGTACCGGTAAAGTGCAATCTAGCCTTATGCTAACATACCATATCATGCAAGTTGTTTTAATGTGCACATTATGGATATATTTACGATCTAATCGTGTTTATTTATGCCAGAAAATGTACATGTATGTGGCTAATATTTCCGATTAAAGTGTCGCCTGGGTTACGG
This sequence comes from Dreissena polymorpha, assembly GCF_020536995.1. Classification (NCBI taxonomy): domain Eukaryota; kingdom Metazoa; phylum Mollusca; class Bivalvia; order Myida; family Dreissenidae; genus Dreissena; species Dreissena polymorpha. The sequence goes on from NC_068366.1 coordinate 18,558,805, forward strand.
GCAGCCATCTTTACATGAAAAATCGTGTAATCAGTAGCAACTCCCAGCGACCCGGAGGGTCAATAGCTGGGAGTTGGATAATTGCAACTACCCTGTTTATCACATGCCAATTAACTAGTCCATTGTTAACCATTGAATGCCGTGGTCAGAATTATTTAGGAAATCATAAGTCACTTTCGCTTAATCTTTTCGTCCGTAGTGCCACTGACAATAGGTCTAAATAAAACACAAACCTGATTTCTCCTTTCCGGCACCGGATTGGAGTTTTGTGTAGCTGACATTTTGCGTATTCTGTCCAGAAGATCTGTTTATGTGAGTAATTTGCGTCTACTATCTTTTTCCGGAAAGGGAAGTCACTCTTATTATCCTGTGCAATTAAAGGGATACTGTACTCGATACGACTTTTGACGTTATTGCGTATAAGACGTTATTTGCATGGCAACACAAGATGCACCAAAATAACGACAGGATGAAAGTTCACCTTTAATATACTACAAAATATAAACAATAATAAATTAAATAACAGAGGCTAAAATGGACCAAGTATTTAAAATGTTTAAAGGTACAGTACATCTTAATTATTGATCTGTAAGAAGTTGAACAATTACTCACGTTTAACAGTTTAATGCTCCTGTACGAAAACTGCAGATTATTATAACTTCGATACCAACGTGTATTATTACTATGCCTTTCATCTACCAAATGAGTATTTACAAGTTGTTAAGCGAATTCACCGATTCTTTAGGTCTTCTTGAATGCTTTCAGCTTTTATTAGTACATAGATTTACGTACGTATAGACCCGGAGTTGGATGGGAGTTGGATTATTGCAACTAACTGATTCGTCCACCGTTTCATCATACTGTAACAGTGCATGTGCAGTACATGGTTGTCTATTGCATTTAAAAATATATATAGATATAAATATGGAATGTCTGTATGTTGATGGAAACCCATTTCATGAAAACCTTTATCATAGATCTAATCGAAAGCAAAATCATCCAAACTGCTATTGACATACACCCCCTTCAGTAAGTGATGTCCAGTTTTACTGAATATTGAAATGTATGTAGATCTAGAAGAAAGATAATGCAAATGAATATATATATATATATATATATATATATATATATATATATATATATATATATATATATATATATATATATATATATATATATATATATATATTATTTAAATAGTAATGTAAATAATTGTCTTTCCAGAGGAATACCTGCACCCCACTCCAAAATAGCCTAGCTTGTTCAATTAACAAAACAGTGTTCCTTTAAGAAACATCACATAGCGTTCTCTCCCTTTAATTGAATTTATAATTAGATGATGCCGAACAGGTGAAAATGATGAAGTATTTTTTTTTTAATATAAACTGGTCAGTATACAGCATCAAGGCTTGTTTTTGTGCATTTATTCACAGTTATCAGAAAATTCTATTACCTTTCCTATATATAAAGAGTCGATGCAAAGTAATTATTAAAATAATTTCAAATACTATTTTCAACAGTCTTTTAAACAATAACACTAACACTTTAACAGACAAAATCATTATAATATAATGATTATAACTAGATACCGTAGTTACAATAATCCAACTTCCAGCTACCAACCCTTTGCGCTATGCGATTGTACTTATACAATCTCAAAGCATTAAACTGTAGTACTAGACAGATGTATTTTGATTATTATTGTTTTAATTAGTAAAATACTACATGTATTTGCAAAACACAAATGTCTTTGTTCTAATTCTCATTTATAATTATAACATATGTTGTAAAATACCATTAGTTGAACCATTATCATTAAAATTATGATCAATACTAAAATATATATTATTATTCTGGATTGATTGTGGGTTAAGTACAATTGTAATTGATTGAGGCTTGCCAAGGCCTAAAACCAGTTTAAACCACCAAATGCTTTCGATTGACTGTTCCTAGGCTGAGTGATCGTGTTTTTAATAATGATATATAAAATTTTTTTTAGTTTCATTTTTTTTGCTTTATTTGATATAATTACCAGTATGCGTTTTTTTAGCATCAAAGATTTTATTCTTTCTAGAGCCTGCAGCCAAAAAGTCCAAAAAAATGGCAAAACTTTGCAAGATGGAAGATAACTTTCCTGTAGATGCTAACAACCCATCCTTGGAGACTCACAAGAATGATAAACTGTTCATCGAACGATTCTCTTCACTGTTCAATGCAGAAAAACTAAGCGACATCGTTTTGGCAGTGGGAGATCAGCGCTTCTATGCCCACAAGTTTATGCTTATCGTGAGCAGTGATGTTTTTGAGTATGAAGGAGCTTTTTGACATTTGCGTCTCGCTATGGGAAAACAGGGCTTAATGCATGGGCCTAAAGTGTTCTCCGAGATTAGCCTGTGCAGTTCCTATTGGCTAATCAGGGACGGCACTTTCTGCCTTAACTGGATTTTCGCTTTGAAGAAACTTCCTTTAAACATGAAATACCATCAAAGCAGAAAATGGCGACCCTGATAAGCCTGTGCGGAATGTACAGTCTATTCTGGGACGACACTTTATGCGCATGCATTGAGCCCCATTATCACAGAGCGGGGCTCGTTTTTATTTTTAAACCATTTGAGAACATGAAGCATACAAATTACCCCGCAACTAAAGCAGTCTAAAAGCTTGATTGTAATCTTATAAATGAAATCAATTGAGAGCAAGATTCAAATATTAAAATAAGAATCCTTCCAATTTGTCTATTTTAATGTACCGTATTATTATAATTTAGTTCGAGACTGTAGAATTTTAGTAATGGAAAATCTCAATCTCAACTTAATGGATTGAGTTTTGATTTCCTTTGGGTCAATATTAATTTTATGATTAAGACACAGATTGAACTTTAAATGTATTAAGTCATGACTCCAGTAATGCACAGTAATAGTTTTGGAAACTGTATCTTTAACTAAAACTACTGACTTTGACCTGTAACTGAGGTAAATTTCATAATAGCTCTCTGGCCGTCTAGTAATCTGGAACAATCTAACTGAAAATTAAGTTTTTATAACCTTGTACTTTTAACAACCCAATTAAATCTTATTCCACACTTAAGCTACACAAGTTTTCACTACAGGGTTCTCACCATTTACTCATTTTAAATTTGGGGAACTTTGTTATGCCTTTTTGAATATGGTTAAACATTTGTTTCCGCAGGGTGATGTTTAACGAGATACGCTGGAAGGAGTCCTCACAGGTTGAAGTGAGCCTAACTGAAGAGCTGGAATGTGTAGCTGTCTTCCCACATTTCCTAAGGTATATCTCATCTTGGATAAATATTCAATATTTAAAGACAACTTTAGAATGTCACATACGGTAATAGTCCCCTACCGCTGAAACTGTAGGGGACTTATGGTTTGCACTCCGTCAGTCAGTCTGTCACACTTTTCTGGATCCTGCAATAACTTTAAAAGTTCTTCATGTTTTTTCATGAAACTTGAAATATGGATAGATGGCAATATGGAGATTATGCACCTCATTTCATTTTGTTCCTACGTCAAGAATTCTGGTTGCTATGGCAACAAATATATATTTTTTTTAATATAAAAAAAATCTGACAATGGTGGAGTTTCACCGGTAGGGGACAATATTGCTTGGCAATCTCTTGTTGTCAATAGTATATTACATTTTGGTAAATCAATAAATATTTCTTTGCAACTCAAGAATGATTACACTTTAGAACTTGTTCATCAAGGACTGATTCAGCACTAAACATTTTTCCTGATGGGGTAAGCCTACTTCTGTATACCAGTATTTTATATAGGGGCATGTAATTCAGATCAGCATCTTAACATCTTATAAGCTCTTACTGTTCACTTCTTTTAAACTTTGTTTTAGTTCATAGCGTATTAACGCAAAATGAAATAGTTATATCTGTTTTTGATTACCTATCAAATACAATAGATATGCGCTTTGATCTGGAAAAACTGGGCTGAATGCATGTGTGGAAGGTGTCGTCCAAGATTAGCCTGTGCAGTCTGCAAAGGCTAAACATAGATGACTTTTTCTGCTTTTAAGGAATTTTTCTTTGAAAGGAATTCTCTTTTAAATACAAATCCAGTCTATGCTGCAAATATCCTCAAAGATAAGCCTATGCAGACTGCAAAAGCTAATATGGAACAACTTACACAAATACTTAAAGTTCAGTTTTTCCAGAGCGGGATTCACATAATAGGGTCATGTTCAACCCTTAAAATGTACCTGCCCTGTTTATTTCAGGTATATATACACAGGAGGTGTGAGTCTGACAACTGATAATGTTCTGCCGATACTTCTCTTGGCAGACAAGTACAACATCCCGGCCCTGGGGCAAACCTGTGTGGAGTACATGCTTCATCATGTCGTTGAAAACCCCGACACCAATCGCACGCTGTCCTGGTACCAGTACGCAAAGATAACTGCCAATACTCTGCTGGTTGACAAATGCAGAAAATTTATCCTGTCCAATTTCGATATCATTTTGCAGACATCTGATTGGATGACGCTGACAAAGGCTGAAGTGTGCGAATTCCTTTCCAGCAACGATTTAGTTGTGAGCGACGAGTACTATCTATGGATGATGGTTGACAAATGGTTCAGTTGCGATTGTCACCAACCATCGAGCAAAGATGTTGAAGACATTATTTCTCTCATACATTTTACCATGATTCCACCTAAACAGCTGCTGGAGATAGAAAAATCATGTTTGTATTTGAACCACAAAGAATTCTTTAGAGAAAAATTGAATTTAGCGTACCGGCATCATTCGTTGCTCTTAGATTCCGTGGATTTAAAAGGAACGGAGGAAAGGTTTAGAAATTATACTTCAGAATGTTACAGAATTTGCTGCGACCTGAATATGAGCCACTATTTGTCAACTGAGAAATGTCAAAGCAAGATAAATCAAAGAATTATCTCGTCTTATGACTTCTTTTCTGCACCAAGTGGGCTTTCGAAGAATAACCAAGCCGAGTTTGACATCACTTTATGGCCCAAAGGTCCGTTCAAGACGTTCCAGTGGTATGGGAAGTTATCGGACAATGCAAGCCTTTCTATTCGCATGATCCCCAAAAAGCAAGAGCATCTGCTCATTGGCATAACCTTCATTGTTTATGGGATCAAAAATGGCGTCCGATATGTGGCGTATTCGTATGCGAACAAAAACACGTTCTCAAACACTAACACCCTCTTTGTGGAAGACAACTTGATGTCTTTGAAGCGTTTTAACGAAGAAAATTCTCCATTTTTAATCTCTGGAAATCTGGAAGCAAAACTGTTCCTGAAAGTGGAAGAAGTCATTATGCCAGAGCAGAAAACACCATAAAAACTTGTTTCCCATTACATATCATGATTGTTCAACTTGGCATTCTTTAAATTGTGCAATAATCAGCTTATTTGTTGTTTATATAGAGATTGTCGTGACATATATTTTATTAAATAGAAGTAGTGCTTTTTACTATGTTGCCATTTTTAATGTTACATATTTTCATATCCAGTATAAAAAAAAAAATTTTTTAAATTGTTCAAAAATATGTAAAATCTGCATTTAACTTTTTTGTTCATAAATCATGATCAATTCTTATGCTTACAGTTATCTTGTTTATCTTTTTAGAATGGTGTATACTTAACCTATTTATGCCTAGCATCTAGCAAAAAACGGCCTTAGCAAACTGCGTAGACCCCGCATCCTGCGTCTCATCAGGGTCTGCGCTGTTTACTAATAAAGGAATTTCTGTAAGATATATTCTAAATATATAAAAATAAATATACTAGACATCCCTAATTTTGGAAATAAATTGATCTAATGTAGAAAGATGGGAGAGTCCACTAGGCATAAATGAGTTAAAATAAGAGGCTCATGATGGCCCTAAAGCGCTCACCTCAGATATAGTGATACAGAAATTGTACAAGACTACTTTATGACATCACTTCATGTGACCCAGTTTCAAACCTTGTCTAGATATGGTAAAGACAAACATTCAGACTATATCACATTGTAATTTTTGTAAGGTTTTTCTAAGAATTGACTGGATGACCTAGTTTTATTTACACCACTTGACCTATATTCAGACTTTGCTTAGATAAACATATAGTCAAGATAAACATTCTGACCCAAATCAAGATGTCAGCCAACAATGTGGTCTCTTGAATGGCAACCAGCTGAAAGTTTACGATAACAAGGAAGGTTCTTCAAGATTTGACCTGGCAGGTTGTTTTTTTCTTGATCTGGAGTCTTCCATTTTCCCCAAGTAAGCTTTAAATTTGGGAAAAACTGTATCATTTTAAAGAAATTATCTTTGGGGAAGGGGCCTTTCTCTTGGGGAAAGTTGCCTTCATTAGGCCCTTGCTAAAGAAGGAAAAAAGCCCTGCCTGGCGATCTTTAGTTTTTGACCCAAAACTTAAGTATTGTCAAAATGAAGATTCTGACCAAATCTCATTAAGATGATATGGTTTTTCTACAGCGCTTATTAAATAGACTGCTCCAAGGAAAACTAGAGCTTTGTCACAGACGTGACGAATACCCCCTCATGCCGCATTGACACAGAATATTTTGTATGTTGCCTTCACAAAAAACAGCGGACACCATGCTCAATGTTTAAAACGCACAAAAGTGACCCCGTGACCTGGTTTTTGACCCTGCATGGCCCATGTTCGAATTTGACCTACACATCATCTAGATACAACTTCTGACTAAGTGTGGTGAAGATCTTATGAAAACTGCATGAATTAGAGAGGAGACACCATGCTGAATGTGTAAAACGTACTCAGTGACCTAGTTTTTGACCTGGCATGACCCGTATTCGAACTTGACCTAGACATCATCTAGATACAACTTCTGACCAAGTTTTGTGAAGCTCTGATGAAAACTACTTGAATTAGAGAGCGGACAACATGCTGAATGTTTAAAACGCACTAAGAAACCCCGTGACCTAGTTTTTGACCCGGCAAGGCCCATGTTCGAACATCTAGATACAACTTCTGACCCAAGTTTGGTGAATATCTGATAAAAACTACTTGAATTAGAGAGCGGACCGACAGACCGACCAACAGACAAGCTCACTCCTGAATACCCCCCTAAACTTCGTTTAGTGGGGGTATAATTATTGTCTAACAGTGACTGCTTTGCAAGGCAACTGCATTTATATTATAATGTAAAATACATGTATATAATATTGTGAGTACAAATTATCTGTTCCATCTCTTGCTTAAAATTCTAAATGGAATACATTCAATTGATGTAGTTTAGCTGGAACTGGCACTGGCATCTCGACGATCTAGACACTGAATGGGTCAAGATTACTGAAAATCTCAAAACTAAAGATGTAAACAACTTCCAATACCATATTGTATGCATTACAGTTTACTGAATGCCATTGTGATAACGGCTGGCAATTACCATTTATTGCATTACTCTTAGAGGAGAATGAACATGTGCGACAACTATGTTCTATTTGCTGTTTTAATGTAACAAATAGAAATTAATTTTTCTACACACCGTTATCACCATTGTTACACTACCTTTATTTATTTTAGTTTGAAACGATTGTGTTTATTCGATATACATGCACTGTCATGTCATACCAAACTATCAGCACAACTCTAACAAGAGGGCCATTATGGCCCTGTATCGCTCCACTGCTGAAAAAAGGCTGAAACAAATATTCTCTGCATGTGCAAATACTTAACAAGGGCTGTTTGTAAAACATGCATGCCCCTTATATGGGCTCTCCATTGTAGTGAGAGCCATCGTGTGAATATGTTTTTTGTCACTGTGACCTTGACCTTTGACCTAGTGACCTGAAAATCAATAGGGGTCATCTGCCAGTCATGATCAATGTACCTATGAAGTTTTATGATCCTAGCCATAAGCATTCTTGAGTTATCATCCGGACACCATTTTACAATTTCGGGTCACTGTGACCTTTTACCTAGTGACCTGAAAATCAAAAGGGGTCATCTGCGAGTCATGATCATTCTACCTATCAAGTTTCATGATCCTAGGAATAAGCGTTCTTCAGTTATCATCCGGAAACCATTTTACTATTTCGAGTCATCCTGACCTTGACCTTTGACCTAGTGACCTGAAAATCAATAGGGGTCATCTGCGAGTCATGATCAATCTACCTATCAAGTTTCATGATCCTAGGCCTAAGCGTTCTTGAGTTATCATCCGGAAACCATTTTACTATTTCGGGTCACTGTGACCTTGACCTTTGACCTAGTGACCTCAAAATCAATAGGGGTCATCTGCGAGTCCTGATCAATCTACCTATGAAGTTTCATGATCCTAGGACTAAGCGTTCTTGAGTTATCATCCGGAAACCATTTTACTATTTCGGGTCACTGTGACCTTGACCTTTGACCTAGTGACCTGAAAATCAATAGGGGTCATCTGCGAGTCATGATCAATCTACCTATCAAGTTTCATGATCCTAGGCCTAAGCGTTCTTGAGTTATCATCCGGAAACCATTTTACTATTTCGGGTCACCGTGACCTTGACCTTTGACCTAGTGACCTCAAAATCAATAGGGGTCATCTGCGAGTCATGATCAATGTACCTATGAAGTTTCATGATCCTAGGCCCAAGTGTTCTTGAGTTATCGTCTGACAACCACCTGGTGGACGGACCTACAGACCGACCGACATGAGCAAAGCAATATACCCCCTCTTCTTCGAAGGGGGGCATAAATATAGGCCCTATTTAAGCACTTGTACACTTTTGTGACCCCCTGGGCTTGGTGAAATTTAACCCCAGGGGCATAATTTGAGCAAACTTTGTAGAGGACTACTATATCTCACTACATGTACATACAAAATATGGTAGCCCTCGGTCCTAGAGTTAAGGACACGAATATTTTTAAAGTTTTCACAAAATAAGCAAGATATAAGCGTATGTTCAGTTTTGTTACCCGAGGGTCAGGGTAAAATTTGACCCAAAGGGCATAATTTGAACAAACTTGGTAGAGGACTATAAAATGTTACTGCATACCAAATTTGGTAGCCAAAGTTTGAATGGTTTTCAACAAGAAGATTTTGAAAGATTTCACAAAATAGGCGCTTTATAAGCGTTTATTTAATTTTGTGACCCCCCAGGGCAGGGTCAAACTTGACCCCAGAGGCATTATTTGAACAAAGTTGGTAGAGATTTATTAGATGTCACTACATACCAAATTTGGTAGCCCTAGGCCCAATGGTTATGGACAAGAAGATTTTTAAAGTTATCACAAAATAGGCCCCATATAAGCGTATGTTCAGTTTTGTGACCCCCCGGGCATGGTCAAATTTGACCACAGGGGCATAATTTGAACAAACTTGGTAGAGAACTGTTAGATGTCACTACATACCAAATTTGGTAGCTCTATGCCTTATGGTTAAGGACAAGAGAATTTTTAAAGTTTTCACAAAAAAGGCACTATATAAGCATAAAATCGATTTTGTGGCCCCCAGGGCAGGGTCAAATTTGACTCCATGGGCATAATTTGAACAAACTAAGTGGAGGACTATACAATGTCACTACATACCTAATTGTGTAGCCCTAGGCCAAATGGTTATGGACAAGAATTTTTTTAAGTTTTCATAAAATAGGCAATATATAAGCATATGTTCAATTTTGTGACCCCCGGGGCAGGTTCAAATTTGACCCCAGGGATAAAATTTGAACAAATTTGGTAGAAGACTATAAGATGTCACTACATACCAAATTTGATAGCCCTAGGCTGGATGGTTATGGACAGAACAATTTTTGAAGTTTTCACAAAATAGGCCTTATATAAGCATATGTTAAGCATAAGCATTATTTGAACAAACTTGTTAAAGAACTATAAGATTTCACTACATACCAAATTTGGTAGCCCTAGGCCCAATGTTTATGGACAAGAAGGTTTTTAAAGTTTTCACAAAATAGGCCTTTTATAAGCGAATGTTCAATTTTGTGACCCTCGAGGCAGGGTCAAATTTGACCCCAGGGGCATAATTTGAACAAACTTGGTAGAGAACTATAAGATGTCACTACATACCAAATTTGGTAGCCCTAGACCCAATGGTTATGGAAAAGAAGTTTTTAAATTTTTCACAAAATAAGCCCTTTATAAGCATATATTCAATTTTGTGACCCCTGGGGCAGTTTCAAATTTGACCCAAGGGGCATAATTTGAACAAACTAAGAAGAGAACTATTACATGTCACTACATACCAAATTTGGTAGCCCTATGCCATACGGTTATGGACAAGAAGATTTTTTTGAAAGTTTCCTACAATAGGCCTTATATAAGCATATGTTCAATTTTGTGACCCTCGGGGCAGGGTCAAACATGACCAAAGGGGCATAATTTGAACAAACTTGGTAGAGGACTATAAGATGTCACTACATACCAAATTTGGTAGCCCTACCCCCTATGTTTATGGACAAGAAAATTTTGAAAGTTTTCACAAAATAAGACCTTTATAAGCATATCTTCAATTTCGTGACCCCCTAGGCAGTTTCAAATTTGATCCCAGTTGCATAATTTGAACAAACTAAGAAGAGAACTATTACATGTCACTACATACCAAATTTGGTAGCCCTATGCCATACAGTTATGGACAAGAATATTTTAAAAGTTTTCACAAAATAGACCCTATAAAAGCATATGATCAATTTTGTGACCCCGGGGCAGGGTCAAATTTGACCCCAAGGGCATAATTTGAAGAAATTTGGTAGAGGAATATAAGATATCTCTACATACTTAATTTATTAGCCCTAGGCCCAATGGTTATGGACAAGAAGATTTTGAAAGTTTTCACTAAATAGGCCTTATATAAGCATATGTTCAATTTTGTGACCCCCAGGGCAGGGTCAAATTTGACCCCAGGGGCATAATTTGAAGAAATTTGGTAGAGGACTATTATATGTCTCTACATACCAAATTTGATAGCCCTAGGCCCAATGGTAATGGACGAGAGATTTTGAAAATTTTCACAAAATAGGCCTTATATAAGCATATGTTCAATTTTGTGACCCCTGGGACAGAGTCAAATTTGACCCCAGGGGCATAATTTGAAGAAATTTGGTAGAGGACTATTAGATGTCTCTACATACCAAATTTGATAGCCCTAGGCCCAATGGTTATGGACGAGAAGATTTTGAAAGTTTTCACAAAATAGGCCTTATATAAGCATATGTTCAATTTTGTGACCCCCCGGGGCAGGGTCAAATTTGACCCTAGGAGCATAATTTGAAAAATTTGGTAGAGGACTATTAGATGTCTCTACATACCAAATTTGATAGCCCTAGGCCCAATGGTTATGGACGAGAAGATTTTGAAAGTTTTCACAAAATAGGCCTTATATAAGCATATGTTCACCTTTGTGACCCCCAGGGCAGGGTCAAATTTGACCCCAGCGGCATAATTTGAAGAAATTTGGTAGAGGACTTTTAGATGTCTCTACATACCAAATTTGATAGCCCTAGGCCTTATGATTATGGACGAGAAGATTTTGAAAGTTTTCACAAAATAGGCATTATATAAGCAAATTTTCATTTTTGTGACCCCGGGGCCAGGGTCAAATTTGACCCCAGGAGCATAATTTGAACAAATTTGAAAGAGGTTCACCCCAGGAACATTCCTGTGAAATTTCATCAGAATTGGACCAGTAGTTTAGGAGATGTTTTAAGGAAAAGTTAACGCACGGATGCACGCACAACGGACACAGGACCATGACAAAAGCCCCGCAGGCCTCTGGCCAGTGGAGCTAATAACATGAGATGCGTTCTCAGAAAACTGGGCTTAATTCAGTCTGCACAGGCTAATCAGGGACAACACTTTCCGCTTTTATTGTATTTTTCATTTGAAGGAAGGCTCATCTACACGAAAATCCTGTTAAGGCGGAGTGTCATCCCTGATTAGCCTGTGCGGACTGCACAGGCTAATCTGGGATGACACTTTACGCACATGCATTAAGCCCAGTTTTCTCAGAACGCGACTTGGTCATGTATTCATTTGTAATTATGCACCACACTCTGAATTGTACATGGAATTGAAAACGTAAATTAATTTATGTGTTAAAACGCCTTGTGAACGTAACTTACAGCACAGAAGTTGCCTTGTGAACGTAACTTACAGCACATAAGTTGCCTTGTGAATGTAACTTACAGCACATAAGTTGCCTTGTGAATGTAACTTTCAGCACATAAGTTGCCTTGTGAACGTAACTTACAGCACATAAGTTGCCTTGTGAACGTAACTTACAGCACATAAGTTGCCTTGTGAACGTAACTTACAGCACATAAGTTGCCTTGTGAACGTAACTTACAGCACATAAGTTGCCTTGTGAACGTAACTTACAGCACATAAGTTGCCTTGTGAACATAACTTACAGCACATAAGTTGCCTTGTGAACGTAACTTACAGCACATAAGTTGCCTTGTGAACGTAACTTAAAGCACATAAGTTGCCTTGTAAAGTAACTTACAGCACATAAGTTGCCTTGTGAATGTAACTTACAGCACATAAGTTGCCTTGTGAATGTAACTTACAGCACATAAGTTGCCTTGTGAATGTAACTTACAGCACATAAGTTGCCTTGTGAATGTAACTTACAGCACATAAGTTGCCTTGTGAATGTAACTTACAGCACATAAGTTGCCTTGTGAATGTAACTTACAGCACATAAGTTGCCTTGTCAACGTAACTTACAGCACATAACAAGGCAACGTAACTTACAGCACATAAGTTGCCTTGTGAACGTAACTTACAGCACATAAGTTGCCTTGTCAACGTAACTTACAGCACATAAGTTGCCTTGTGAACGTAACTTAAAGCACATAAGTTGCCTTGTGAACGTAACTTACAGCACATAGGTTGCCTTGTGAATGTAACTTACAGCACATAAGTTGCCTTGTGAATGTAACTTACAACACATAAGTTGCCTTGTGAATGTAACTTACAGCACATAAGTTGCCTTGTGAATGTAACTTACAGCACATAAGTTGCCTTGTGAATGTAACTTACAGCACATAAGTTGCCTTGTGAACGTAACTTACAGCACATAAGTTGCCTTGTGAACGTAACTTACAGCACATAAGTTGCCTTGTGAACGTAACTTACAGCACATAAGTTGCCTTGTGAACATAACTTACAGCACATAAGTTGCCTTGTGAACGTAACTTACAGCACATAAGTTGCCTTGTGAACGTAACTTACAGCACATAAGTTGCCTTGTGAACGTAACTTACAGCACATAAGTTGCCTTGTGAACGTAACTTACAGCACATAAGTTGCCTCGTGAACGTAACTTACAGCACATAAGTTGCCTCGTGAAGGTAACTTACAGCACATAAGTTGCCTTGTGAACGTAACTTACAGCACACAAGTTGCAAGTCAGACACGACTTTCTTTCAATCAGATCAAGCTCCCATTGTGCCTTCAGCAAATTGTTGAAGTCAATACCGTTAGTTTGTGCGTGTATGAATTTAATTCATCTTTAGTTTAAAATATGCGTAAAGTTTTGCCCTCAAGTTCAGATTTGTCTTCTTAATTTTTGAAACAAGACAGTTTAGTTTAAACCTATTTTTTTTTAAGCTTGATTGCATAGAAAGCCTTATGCTTATTGAAATTTTCTCCAGTCCATTTCCTCAGTCTATAACCAGTACTTGGGTGTCTTTGGTGGAAATCGAAGATCACTATCAGTAGGGTTAGAACCCGTGAACTGCCTATCGATAGGCGGACACGATATCCACTACGCCACGGCGACAAAACACTTATCCACAGGACGTCATGAATACCACATCATGTCTATCCTCTTTTGTTTCTCAATACCACTACACTCGACTATTATGAGTGCCCTTCACCTTCTAGATTAGACAGTAGATACCTGCTGTCTTCCCTTGGTGGTCATTTGTGAAAAGATAATTTAAAATTGCATTATGAATGACAAAGTCTGAACTAGCTTTTAAGCACCATATTTGACTTTTGACCTTTTAATACGTGTGACCTTGATCATTGAGGTATGGAGATGATTATCAGACTCAACACAATATCCTCTTGGTGGTGATAACCAACAAGTTATTTTAATATTGCATTATGTGCGACAAAGTTATAGAACGCACAAGCCATTTTATGGCCAAATTCGTCCTTTGATCTGTAAATGTGAACTTTCCCTTTGAGGTAGAGAGATGGAAGTAACACCACACATCATCTTATGATGGTAAACATTCCATCTTAATTATTTTAAAATCCATCAATAGATGGCTAAATCATGGCCGAGATGGGAGTTTTCCTATAGACAGCAGGAGGCTTAGACATACTGCTATATAGCACTTTCTTCAAAGCGGTCATAACCTCAGGCTGCATGTGGAATTTATTGAATACTTAACCCATTAAAGCCTAGTGGACTCTCCCATCCTTCTAAATTGGATCAATTTATTTCCAATTAGGGATGTCTAGTATATTTATTTCTATATTTAGAATATTTCTTAAAGAAATTCCTTTAGGCAAACAGCGCAGACCCAGATGAGGCATGATGCGGCGTTTCATCTGGGTCTACGCTGTTTGCCAAGGCCTTTTTTCTAGATGCTAGGCATAAATGGATTAAATTTACTGTTAATCAATTCTGGTAAACATAAAGACAGACTGTTAAAACAACTCAGCATCACTGTGGTCAGCTTTATTTGACAAGGTAACAGTTTATCTGAAGCCATAGCCTTCAATGATCTTCTGGTACTTGGCGATCTTGGGGGCCACGTTGGCGCGAGCCTTCTGTCGCAGTTTCTGCAACGAGACAGTCAACAAATTAGATAATGTATAACACTGGTAAAGATTAACTTTAATTGCTCATCAAGTAATTCATGGTCATGAGGCAAGAAAAACAAGAGCACCGCCTTGCGGGTGCAGACCGCTCATCTATTTTCTTTTTAAAGGTGAAGGGACTCTCAATTTCAATCACAAAGGAGGGAGGGGTGGAGAGAAGAGGGGTGTATAGTGTGGGGGTGTGGACATTTATTACATTATCTTCCAAAAATGCGAAAAAAAATGGAAAAAAAAAAAACATTTTCGGGGGTGGGGGGGTGGGGGGGGGATTCTTGGGTGCAATGGTTGGATGATATTTCTAAAATAAAATAATAAAAATAAATATTTGTGTTTTTTAACAGTTTAAAAAAAAAAATTGGGAGGGGGGGTGGGGTGGGGGTGGGGGGTAAAGTGTGAGGGTGTGGGGGGAGAAAAAAATAATTAGGGAGGGGGAGGATTCGGGGGGGGGGGTGGGGGGGGGCACAGGGGATGGTTTGGGTGGAGTCTATTGTGGTATGTCAGGTAAGAGTAGTTTTGTCAAAGTATCAATCAAATCTAATCATAAATAAAGAAGTTATGGCAATTTTAACAAAATTTAATAATTTTACCTTGAGAGTCAAGGTCATTCAAAGGTCAAGGTAAAATTCAACTTGTCAGGTACAGTAACCTCATGAAAGCATGAAAGTATTTGAAGTTTGAAAGCAATAGCCTTGATACATAAGACGTAAAGTGGATCGAAACACAAAATTTAACCATATATTCAAAGTTACTAAGTCAAAAAAGGGCAATAATTCCGTAAAAATGACAACCAGAGTTATGCAACTTGTCCTTTTACTGTACCCTTATGATAGTTTGCGAGTGTTCAAAGTATGAAAGCAATATCTATGATACTTTAGGGGTAAAGTGGACCAAAACACAAAACTTAACCAAATTTTCAGTTTTCTAAGTATATAAAGGGCCCATAATTCCGTCCAAATGCCAGTCAGAGTTACATAACTTTGCCTGCACAGTCCCCTTATGATAGTTAGTAAGTGTTGCAAGTATGAAAGCAATAGCTTTGATACTTAAGGAATAAAATGGACCTAAACACAAAACTTAACCAAAATTTTCAATTTTTTAAGTATAAAAAGGGCACGTAATTCTGTCAAAATGCTCTCCATTAAATATTTTGGGGGAGCATAAGCATCATCCGACCAGAACCTGCTGATTATATGCACATCTCTTGGTAGTGAGCTTTCCATAAAGTTTCATTGAATTCCAGTCATTAGTTGCTGAGAAAAAGCCCGGACAAGAATTGCACTATATGAACAGTTAATGGAAAATTTCAAAGAGCCATAACTCTGTGAAAAATCATCTGACCACAACCCGCTGATAATATGCACATCTCCTCTTGGTAGTGAAGCTTCCCATAAAGTTTCATTGAATTCCGATAATTAGTTGCTGAGAAATAGCCCGGACAAGAATTGCACTATATGTACAGTTAATGAAATATTTCAAAGGGCCATAACTCTGTGAAAAATCATCAGACCAAAACCCACTGATAATATGCACATCTCCTTTTGGTAGTGAAGCTTCCCATAATGTTTCATTGAATTCTGGTCATAAGTTGCTGAGAAATAGCCTGGACAAGAATTGCGCTATATGTACAGTTAATGGAAAATTTCAAAGGGCCAAAACTCTGTGAAAAATCATCCGGCCAGAACCCGCTGATAATATGCACATCTCCTCTTGGTAGTGAAGCTTCCCATAAAGTTTCATTGAATTCCGGTCATTAGCTGCTGAGAAATAGCCCGGACAAAAATTGTGCACGGACGGACAGACGAAGCGGCAACTATATGCTCCCCCAAAAAATATTTGGGGAAGCATAATGATTGTCTCTAACAAATCTCTATTTAAGAAGCAAACTAGAAATGGCGTGGCAGAGGCAGACGCGTATCCCCACGCCGCATGTTTGACCCAGGGGCGCCCCATGGTTGGTAATGGGTCCATGCATAGTTGAGATTGACCGTATTGTCATAAGAGAAGTTCAGTATCAATTAGAAGTGAATCGGTGTAGAAATGAAGAAATTATAGTAAAAGACAATTTTGGGTGGGTGTGGCCTATTATGGGCGAGTGCCCCAGGGTTGGTAAAGGGGCCATACATAGTTGAGATTGACCTTATTGTCATAAGAGATGTTCAGTATCAATTTGAAGTAAATCGGTGTAGAAATGAAAAAATTATATTATAAGGCAATTTTGGGTGGGCGTGGCCTATGTGGGCGGGTGCCCCAGGGTTGGTAATGGCCCCATGCATAGTTGAGATTGACTGTATTGTCATAAAAGAGGTTCAGTATCAATTTGAAGTGAATCTGTGTAGAAATTAAGATATTATAGTAAAAGGCAATTTTGGGTGGGCGTGGCCTATGTGGGCGGGGCGCCCCAGGGTTGGTAATGGAGCCATGCATAGATGAGATTAACTGTATTGTCATGAGAGAGGTTCAGTATCAATTTGAAGTGAATCGGTGAAGAAATGAAGAAATTATAGTAAAAGGCAATTTTGGGAGGGCGTGGCCTATGTAGGTGTGGCCTATTATGAGCAGGGCACCCCAGGGTTGGTAATGGGGCCATACATAGTTGAGACTGAGGGTATTGTCATAAGAGAAGTTCAGTATCAATTAGAGGTGAATTGGTGTAAAAATGAAGAAAGTAGAGTAAAAGACAATTTTGGGTGGGTGTGGCCTATTATGGGTGGGGCGCCCCAGGGTTGGTAATGGGGCCTTACATATTTTAGATTGACTGTATTGTCATAAGAGATATTCAGTATCAATTTGAAGTAAATCGGTGTAGAAATGAAGAAATTATAGTAAAAGGCAATTTTGGGTGGGCGTGGCCTATGTGGGCGGGCACCCCAGGATTGGTCATGGCGCCATGCATAGTTGAGATTGACCGTATAGTCATAAAAGAGGTTCAGTATCAATTTGAAGTAAAGTGTAGAAATGAAGAAATGATAGTAAAAGGCAATTTTGGGTGGGCGTGGCCTATGTGAGCGAGACGCCCCAGGGTTGGTAATGGCGCCATGCATCGTTGAGATTGACTGTATAGTCATAAGAGAGGTTCAGTATCAATTTGAAGTGAATCGGTGTACAAATGAAGAAATTATAGTAAAAGGCATTTTTGGGTGGGCGTGGCCTATGTGGGTTTGGCCTATTATGGGCGGGGCGCCCCAGGGTTGGTAATGAGGCCATACATAGTTGAGATTGACCGTATTGTCATAAGAGAAGTTCAGTATCAATTAGAAGTGAATCGGTGTAGAAATGAAGAAATTATAGTAAAAGACAATTTTGGGTGGGTGTGGCCTATTATGGGCAGGGCACCCCAGGGTTGGTAATGGGGCCTTACATAGTTGAGATTGACCGTATTGTCATAAGAGATGTTCAGTATCAATTTAAAAATCAGTGTAGAAATGAAGAAATTATAGTAAAAGGCAATTTTATTTGACAATTTAAAAACAACTGAATAGGAAAAATGTTATTCTTAGTTTACTGTTTATCAGAGTCCATTTTAGTTCTATGTTAAACTTGAACAAAAGCTTAAAGTTTGGAAAAGTTTAAGAAAGTAAAAAATCACAGCTACCGCTCGGCTCCTGACACTATATACCCCCTATTCTTCGAAAGGGGGCATAAAAAAAAAACATTTCAATAAATGTTTTTATTTACATTTAAACAAAATTGACTAGATTTTTTGTTTGTTCTACATTTTGTTCCTGTGAATCTACTGGGTTTTTAACTCTTTTATAAAAAAAAAAAACAGAACATCTTAATAACTGCCTCATGTAGTTACGACACAATTACTGTCTATACATCTCCGCTATATCAATCAATGTTCATATAAATTGACTTTCACAATATTCTATTTTTATGTTCCAGTATAAACCATATTCAATGAACCACCAATCTGGAAATATTTATGGTCTCAGATGGTAGTGCATGAAAGTTTGGTTTCATAAGTTACAAAACCATCAATCACGGTGAGTTTATCATCACAGACCTTTGCAGTACACATTAACACAATTTCGAGCAAAATAAATAAAAATAGACCGTACATGTTTCACACATGAAAGCAGTAATTACTAATGCAAATGTGGATGAAATCCACCAAATACTGGTTTTCTTACGTGTTTGTCCGCACATAATGTCACTTGAAACAAATCTGCCTTTTAAAAATGCCTCTCAGAAAGGCATAAAAAATATGCATGATAGATACCAAAATGTGATAAATAAAATAATTTCATTTTAGATCTTATAGGAAATCGGACACCACACACAACATGAGCTATTGAAAATAAGACCACAATTCCTTTTTAACAGGCAACTTTTTCAGTCTTGAGACAAAATGGATATTCTGCATTATATGGTTGTTAATTGCCATTTAGAGTGAAATTTTATGTATCTAATTTCTGAAAAAAGCGGATTTTTTAAAAAGAATTCTTTAATTCTGCTCATCAAGCCTGTGATCATATTATCTCGGGCAGAGTTTAAAATGTTATTAGCAACCACCACTAGACATATCTACAATCGTTTTTTTTTGGGGGGGGGGTCCAATTTAGGACCGCAATTCAGCCCCACATCAAAGTAAAAAAGTTTGTGTTTTTTCCCCGAATGACTGCTTAAAATTCCCAAGTGAAGGTATAAACAACTTACATTTAGTTTATCTCTCTATCCTGGTCCAAGTTTCCAAATCCAAAGGCAATGACCCCATGCCAAAAACAAGAGGGCCATGGGCCCTACTGCGCTCTCCGGAGACCCTAAGAACTTAACTTTCCTGACAAGGTTGAGTTCAAAATAATGAACATTTAATTTTTCGGCCCAATTTTATTTTTGAACTCTGATGAGATATTATATGAACAAATGTTCTGACAGAGGTTCATGAAGATTTGAAAAGAAAAGTGACTTCTAGAGCGTAAAGATGCTTTTTTTATTTTTTTGGACAAGTGACCTATTTGTTTTGCTCACACGAACCAGTTTCAATCTCAGCAGAGATTTAATTGTGACAAATGTTCTGACCAAGTTTCATGAAGATTGGTCAATAAATGTGGCCATTAGAGCGCTAAAAAGGTTTCTCTAAAGGCATTTAAGGAAAACTGCACCACCCCATAGCACAAAACCATTTTCAAAATGAAGAAAAGATACATTTAAAACAAATGATCTGAGCAAAGTTTCATGGGACTGAAATTGCCACTTCTAGTTTTTTTTAACTATAGTAATTAATGGAAAACTTCCCCCGACAGACGGTGGTCCTGTTTTTCAACAAACAGGAACCATTTTTGAACTTGGCCCAGATATTATTGAAACAAATGTTCATGAGTAAAATGTTGTTTTAAATGGCTAGCAAAATTGAAATCAGTATCACAACATGGGTCTCAGATGGTAGTGCATGTGTGTGGTTTCATTAGTAACAAAACCATCAATCATTGTAGGTTCATCATCACTGACCAGTCATGATCATCAATTTGTATTGCATTATTTTTAAATACAGGTGATATCTTTAATATTGACCTGCCTTTCTCAAAGCAGGTTTGGTAAAAAGGAACTTAAAAGATTCTTTTCTTCCTGTATTTGACAATATAATTGACTTATTGCACACTGGGGTAAATCAGTTTTCTCCTACACTGTTCATAGTTTAAAAGTTGGCAGTGTTTTTTTTTTCAACATTAGGAAATGGGGCCGGGTCTCTTTCGATTGGGATAAATCACTGTGTTTTGACCAAAATTGGGAAAATAGTGCATTTTTGTTTTGCTTCAAAATTGAGAATAAGTGTTTTCAATTATTATATTTATTAAGATGTTACTTGTAGAACTCGATTGGAGATGATCCAAATGTCGAGATCTAAATAAAATACTTTTTTTAAACCTTCAATTAGGAATTTTTAGGTCCCATTTGGGAAAAATATATACTTTTTTACATTGGGAATGGGGTAAAATAACATATGGGCTGGTCTAATTGCAATCTATGCTTCCTGATTAAGCTCAACACACTCTCAATAAAATCTGGTAGATTAGTCAATTTAAATCTCATAGATCGGTCAATTATTCCATTTGCAAGACAAGCACGTAAAATATTTTACAGAAAGGATTATTATCAGTTCTAGCAACCCCTTGCTATTTATCACTGAGGAATAGGCTAAGATTCATGATTATTAATTAACATAAATATAAATAGCTCAATAGTTGGTAGTCAAAAATATTCCTTTACTTTACATAAGTTACAAACAAAAATGACATAAATCCATGAGGTTAATAATTGCCAATTAATTCAATAAATATTTTGTCATGTTAATACCCGTATTCATGTGACACAAGAGCATATAAAAACAAGTAAATTTGTTGTATTGACATCCACTGCCAAATAAATTTTAAGTGTAAGACAGACAGACTGAGTGACAGACATTGCCAATTCTATATTCTTCCCCCTTTGGCAGAGGATAATAAAGTTGTGTGTTCCTAGCAATTAGTTGAGTTTGGAATAAGACATATTTGTGTACTTTATGTTTTCAGTGATCATAAAATTAAAATAAAAGCACTGTTAATATCGGTCTTAACAATACAAGGCATAACATGGGTCTCAGATGGTAGTGCATGTGTTTGGTTTCATTAGTAACAAAACCATCAATCACGGTGGGTTCATCATCACAGACACAATAATATCATGCATTTGTGTACACAATTGAAATTTCAACTCAACCGAAGTGCTTTTTTTGAGAAACAACAGAACAGAAACACCTCAGCATTCTAAGAACTTTTCATGCAACATTCAAGTTCGGGAAATGCTCATCCAATGTGTCTATCTGTAACGATCAGACATCACTTCTATAGGAAATTTTCTACCAATCAATCATTCATACCAAAAATTGTGAAGCTTCAAATGCAAAGAAAATTTGCACAATTGGTTCAGTTTTAGCTAATGAAATGTAAACTTAAAGTGGTTGAAATTAAAACAAGCCTGTAAGGATTGCATTCTGCTTGCTTTGATTTTATGAATAAGAGATCTTAAATCAGTAACCTCCCACGATTACTCTCTCAAGTACTTCGCTTACATAGTTTTATAGTTGATCGTGAAGTACAATATAATGCTCATTTATCTCTGATATCACTGTAATTTCTACCATTATAACATTTTTAGTTTGGAAAGATGTTTTTCAAACAGATTAAATTAATGTAAATATGACAAAATATAGTTCACTTTTGAAAAAAGCTCAATAGTTGGTAGTCGAAAATATTCTTTTACTTTTCATAAGGTACAAACAAAAATGACATAAATCCACGAGGTTTATAATTGCTAATTAATTCAATAAATATTTTGTCATAATGTTGATACCCGTATTCATGTGACACAAGAGCATATAAAAACAAGTAAATTTGTTGTATTGACATCCACTGCCAAGTAAATTTTAAGTGAAAGACAGACAGACTGAGTGACAGACATTGCCAATTCTATATTCTTCCCCCTTTGGCAGAGGATAATAAAGTTGTGTGTTCCTAGCAATTAGTTGAGTTTGGAATAAGACATATTTGTGTACTTTATGTTTTCAGTGATCATAAAATTAAAATAAAAGCACTGTTAATATCGGTCTTAACAATACAAGGCATAACATGGGTCTCAGATGGTAGTGCATGTGTTTGGTTTCATTAGTAACAAAACCATCAATCACGGTGGGTTCATCATCACAGACACAATAATATGCATTTTTGAACACAATTAAAATTTCAACTCAACCTAAGTGCTTTTTTTGAGAAACAACAGAACAGAAACACCTCAGCATTCTAAGAACTTTTCATGCAACATTCAAGTTCGGGAAATGCTCATCCCAGGTGTCTATCTGTAACGATCAGACATCGCTTCTATAGGAACTTTTCTACCAATCAATCATTCATACATAAAATTGTGAAGCTTCAAATGCAAAGAAAATTTGCAAAATTGGTTCAGTTTTTACTTTTAGCTAATGAAATGTAAACTTAAAGTGGTTGAAATTAAAACAAGCCTGTAAGGATTGCATTCTGCTTGCTTTGATTTTATGAATAAGAGATCTTAAATCAGTAACCTCCCACGATTACTCTCTCAAGTACTTCGCTTACATACTTTTGTTTTATAGTTGATCGTGAAGTACAATATAATGCTCATTTATCTCTGATATCACTGTAATTTCTACCATTATAACATTTTTAGTTTGGAAAGATGTTTTTCAAACTGATTAATGTAAATATGATAAAATATAGTTCACTTTTGAAAACAATAACAAGAGCTTTGTTTGTGAAACACAATACTGTGCTTTGAAGAATATATTTTACCTTTGACCTTAAAGGATGACCTTGACCTTTCACCACTCAAAATGTGCAGCTCCATGAGATACACATGCATGCCAAATATCAAGTTGCTTAGTGCTATCTTCATTATTGCAAAATTTATGACCAAGGTTAAAGTTTTGGGACAGATTGACAGACAGACAGGCCAAAAACAATATACCCCCTATTATTCAATCCAGAGGTATAAAAATCGAGAATTCCAATAGTTATGTTTGGTCTAACTTGATATCTATTTTTCAAAGAAGAATATATAGGACCAACCAAGTTACTTATTGCAAACACAGACTGTAGTAACAGTATCTGGCTCAAAAGCAATTATAAATAGGAGAATAGGGGCTTGCATGTCACAAATTCATTTCTCAGGAGGGCAATAATTTTTACACAAAATAATAGCCTGAATTCTGGCAGCTTACATCTGTAGCCAACTTGGTCTTGTAGTATTTCTTCGCCTTCACACTTCGTTTGGCCTCCAGTGCGCCAATCACACCCTGGTACTTCCAGCCTACCTCATGGGCCAGTCGGTTCAGGTCGCAGAACTAAAACAGTGATCATGGTTCAGAAATATCAAATAGACCTCATAGATTTCACTATACTTAATGGTAACTGTTTCCATACAGTTACTTTTATTTGTATGTATTGTTTCGAAGCAATTAGATTTTACATGGCTTAACTATAGTTTCTACCAGCCTGAATTAAGTTTCACAAGCCAAGCACTCCTGGCAAGTAGTTTGCATTAACCGAACGGGTATGAAGAACAAGAGGGTCATGATGGCCCTGAATCGCTCACCTGACAAACCAAATACAATCCCAACCCAGATTTCATCAAGATAAACATTCTGACCAAATTTTATAAAGATTGGATGAAAACTGTGACCTCTACTGTCTACACAAGCAAATTGTTGACGGACGCACATACGCACGCACGCACATACGGATGCCGGACATCACACGGTCACATAAGCTCACCATGTCACTTCGTGACAGGTGAGCTAAAAACATTCACAACATGCTGAAAAATTACATCCATGGAAAATAAAATGGTTATGCGTGAACTAATTTAGCAAAGTACCACACTTTTACTGGTGAGTGGTCTCATTTATTTGTTTTGTTCATGCACATCTTTTCGAGCTGATTAATGACATTACTGTGCATTAAGACCTTGAAAACTACAACAATCAGCCACAGTATTGCTCAAAATGGTACACTATAAATATATTCAAGCAAAAAGGTCATTGTTAGGTTTATGTTTGATAGCTATACCACTTATGCTTGAAAAATAACTTGAAACTGAAACTGTCTATGCATTTGCACACCTGTGCGGACAAACTTGTTGTCTACTGGAAGTGT
This sequence comes from Dreissena polymorpha, assembly GCF_020536995.1. Lineage (NCBI taxonomy): Eukaryota > Metazoa > Mollusca > Bivalvia > Myida > Dreissenidae > Dreissena > Dreissena polymorpha. The sequence continues at coordinate 18,583,269 of NC_068366.1, forward strand.
TTAATCTCTCTTTTGTCCCAAAATTACAATTCTATTATGGAAAATTAAAGCCTAAAATAACAATCAAAGGTACTTAGGGTTTAAGAATTTTTTATCAAGTATTCAATGTTTGCCATTTTCAAGGCCATACCCAATTTTAGTACTTTGCAACTGTAAACAGCAACTTCGTTAACAAGATTGAAGCCAGAAAAAACTCAAAAACTTAAAATCCAGTCTTCAGTCTATACAGTCTACAATTACAGTATAACAACAATGAATACCCGTCTGTTCTGTTTCAATCGGAGCACTTTGAGTGCAGAGGGCACGACCTTTCTCTTCTGCTTATCAAATGGGGGTGGGATTCCCTCGTACACCTTCAGCTTGGACATGGCGGATATTCCACGGGCAGTTCTGTGGGGAACCATACCTGGACAATACAAAACAAGTCATCAACACTTGATATTTGTGTACACACAATACATGTATAAAGAGAGCCATGTCACAGAAGTGAATGATACTAAACACCCATGCACTTCATTGTCAGGTACAGTACAGGCACTGTGTACTTAAAACAAACGCCACTCGCCGCGGTGTTCATCTCACTGTGTTACAAATATAAACCCCGCGATGGGTGTTCAGATCATTTGTCGCGGGCACCGTTTGCCATAAGACGAACGACGCGAAACACCGCGGACCCATAATATTTACTGCGGTGTTCATCGTGTTCGCTGAAAATAAAATAATTGAACATAAACGTATTGTATTGATCCCTTTTATTTAAAAGTGATAATGAATTATGTATTTCACACCCATGACAGTGTTTTCTGTCTTTTTAAACGCCGAGTATAAAAGAAAACTGCGTTCGCACCTAGCTGTAGGATACTACACCTGAAGGAGTGTTGAGTGTTTGATTATTCAATTAACAGTTTGAAGCCATGGAGAACTCATAAATGATTATACAACTGTAGTAATCGTATTAACCAGTCTCTGGATTCCCCTATACATACGTGTCAACTGTCTCAATCGCATACATGCAACTTCTCCCATATTTATCCATTACTCGATAATGCCTGATTTCCATTTTTAAAATCAAATTATGGGTGGGTAATATAGACGATAATCTTGGGTCATAAACACAAACGTTTGAAATTTTCGAAAGTATCAAATGAATTTCGGCATATGATTCTATTTAAAGATTTGATGAAATACATGTAAGCGCCCAATCAGGACAGTTTTTAACAAATTTAACCAGACACGGTTAGCACACATCGTGTACATTATTTTAGGTTACAAATTCTACATGAAATGAATTAATTTCTTTGTTCTGTTAAAAAGCATGCGAAAATTGGCGTGGGTGTTTTTATTTGTAAATAAAAGTTTCGTAGCGGGTACAACATTGAGATCATTTAATTTCCATTAAAAGTTTCGTTGTGAATTTCAACTTAAGTACCGGGGTATCTCGCGCTTAATTTGGCATCAACATTAATTTCGATTAACTAATTTCCTCTTAGTCTTAATAAAATATAATTTAAACACGCTGTATCGTTACCGTTACGCTGTATCAGTTCCTTCATTATTGAAACAATTATTGTATTGTAATTTGTATACTGACTGCAAACAAGTGTCGTAACATACGGATGCAATACGTAAATTCAGACAGTACTGAAAGTCGTACACAAGTAAATAAATGATTTAATACTCTCGATTTCTTTGAAACTCGGAATATGTTGTTAAAAAGGGCAATTGCATTGATTAACACCATAAGAGTTAATAGTATTGATCATCTTAATGCTTTATTTACGTTTCCGACTTACGTACTGTCCGAATCAAATTACGCATACACATGTACACAGTCTTCGAAATTAGCTTTGAAAAGTTACATGCCAGTCAGGCCAGTTACTTAAGAATTTTTACATGCCCAACATATTTTTTACATGCCCAAACTTTTTTAACTAAAATTATAACAAATCACAACATTTTAACACTTACATGCTACACATAGTAAAGCAGAACATTTGTTTCAATAGTAATGAATACAATTACAGCTAATCAATCACTAGAATTAAGACGGTCGATCGTTACACCATTGCTCTTGAAAAGAGCGTTCTCTGGTGTCATCGTACCATTTCTTGGCTTCCTTTTTCTCTAAATCATTGTCAATTTTCTATTTTGGAAGTGCTTTATCGGGCTTAGCCCCATCAACATACCTAAGATACTGCCTCTATGTCGACAATGACATTTGTTTACATTGACAAAAACGGAAGCATATTACTTGATTGAAATGATCGATTCAAAAAGCATCTTCTCGATTAATGTCTAGAGAAACCGTCGATAAGAACCGAATGTGACCGAACTGCATCGGTCAAAAACAAAAACGATGACCTGTGCAAGCAGGTGCGTGTTGTTAAACCAATCGAATTTCATTGTTTTACAACTTACGGCAAGGTGTTTGTTCGCAAAATTGAAAAATAGGTCTGCAAATATCAAGAACCGCTTACGATTTTATTTTTTTTAAACTGTCAATTGGCTTCAATAATTTACATGCCCGGCGGGCAACAAACGTGAATTTTTGTATGTGCCCGGCAGTAATTTTACTCGCCACAGGCGATCGGGCGTGTGCTAATTTCGAAGACTGTGTACAGGGTTGTCATTATTAACCGATTGCCGATCGAATTCATCGGTTAAAATCGCCAGAAAATCGGTTGTTTTTCCTGAATCTTAAAAATTGCTATCAGAAGTTTTGATCACGCAAACCGACAATAATTGACGAGGAATAACCGTAGTATAGTAGAGCGACGCCCATTTAGTCATTTCATTTACTCCGCCTAAGAGCTACTGTTTTCAATGAATCTCTCAGCAAGTGGCCAATATTGTCTTTTCCAGCTGTCAATCAAATTCTTCTTGGTAAGCACGTCAACCAATCAGCGCTCAGGCAGCCGAATACACGCCGACCCCACGTGAAATTGTATCAAATAGCTGTACATTTCACAGATTATTACTGACCGTATCTCAACGAATGTAGCACTGTAGAGCGTAATAAACTAGTTAGAGAAAAGGTTTCCACATATTAAAAAATGCTCTTCGATTTTCTACCAAAATAAAAGATATTAGCGACCTCTGCGTTACGAATTTGTTATTCAGCATCTAAATATTAAAGTCAACGCTTTCCCCGAGGAAGAATGACGTGATGTTATACATGAAGTCTAATTTTGGCTTGATTTTCATCTGTGCATGAAAAACACGATAAATGTGTCTCTGTTGCTAGAATTTTCTTAATTTTCCGTGAATAATGAAATCTGAAAATCATTTCGGATAACACATTAAATTATACGCATTTGAAAATACGTCAATTAAATAATGCATTTTGTTATACAAATGGGCATAACACATAATGAAATGAGTAGGTAAATAATGTGTTTTGAGATTGCCAAACTATGCATACGTATAGGTCAACATGCATGAATGACCTGACAAGTTATATCACGATCCGGAATGAAAAGTACTTGGTTTAATTTAAAGAAAGACGCGTACAGTATACTAAACATGTGAAAATCTTAAAATTTTCTATTCTTTTTAGACCTCATTTTTAACTTTTTATGCTCTGAGAATAGCAGTATTTTGTCCCTAAAATGTCTAGAATTCGTTTTCGGTCGGGGGGCTTTGCCCCCTGACCCCCCTACCAGGGCCTTGCCTTGGACCTACAAGGGGGCCTAGGCAGCCCACTTGACCCCCGGCCGAATCGGTTACTTTTCCAAAATAATCCTTTGTTTACAATCATAATGACAACCCTGCATGTAATATCTACATGTAGATATGATTTTCTTTTGTACACATTTACATTTAAAGCGCGTCAATGACTTTCACAGACAGGTGTTTATGGTGGCTGCCCAGCATCGCGGTGATCACGGGTGTTCAATAGCGTGACATCGCGGCGATTTTCGGGTGTTCGCCAAACACCATGGTCAGTAGCGTGTCCGCCCCCCCCGCAAATGTCACCCATCGGGAAAAGTGAACACCGCGGACAGGCGTTTTTGTTTACGTACACAGTGCCTGTACTGTATGTTCAAAGGCAAAAAAAATCTATGTTTGGGTCACTTGAGATAAAAAATGCCTTGTACATCTACACTTCATGGTGATATCATCAAACCTTTAAGTTTTAACATACTTTCTTGTTCAATCCACCAACAAACAACACCCCTGTGCCTGAATTTCCAACTCAGGGGTAATCCGGTGCCTTAATTATTCATTGCTGAATACCCCTGTTCCTAAATTTCCCAAATTGATCTCTGTGTGTGCTCATTTATGCTCTCAAGTTATGTATTAATTAACAATAATATAGGAAACATTAAATAAAGTAAAACTATAACCCATAAGTATGGGTCTCTTCCTTAACAGAACCTTGGGGGAAAGCTCTACTCCTGTCAGTAAGAGTATAACCATGGAAACCTCATTGCAATCTTGAGTTGTGAATTCAGAAATAGAAAAGCAGCGACTTATAACACATTCTGTTAAACTTACCTCTAACAGCCTTGTAGAACATACGGCTGGGAGCCCGGAAGTGTAAAGGTCCTCTCTTAGGCTGGACATTACATCTTTTCTTAATGTAATTCAAAGCCTTCACTGAAACACACACAATCAACTATTTAAGTGGACTATCCATGTCAAAAGTGGTAAACATAAGCAAATTATGATGAACTTAGAAGAGATTATGAACAATTATTCATGTTTGTATATTTCAAACACTGCACATTCATTCTCAACATCCATAGGCTATCATTAAAATACATATAAATACAACATATAAATTATTCATCATCTAATTATAAATTGCAAAACGAAAGGTGCTTACATTTATTTCTGTAGAAATTTCCAGAAATATTGATGCCTTCACATCGCACCACTACAACACGCTGACCTGAAAGGAAACACAAGATATTTACGTTACAAATATTTCACACAAAATACCTGGTACACATAAAAAATAAATCCCACATTTTATAAACAATTGTTTGGTTGGCATCAGCGACTAGATATTTGCAAAATGAAATTTATTTAACTTTTTGCGGAATGTGGTCTATTGTGTACCCCTGTGTGACGTAACAATTGCTTTCAGTAGCTTTCTACCAACTCTCTACTGGAGAATTTTAACATTGCCTCTTTCCCACATAATTTACTACTGTTTGTTTGAGGTTTGTGTAATTCTCTTAAAACTAAGCTCTGATGTTATTACAATGTGTTAGTGTTTTGCTACTGTGAACACGAATAAAGCACTGTTCTATTCTGTTCTGTAAATACATCCAAATATTTTTTTCTTTCAATCAGTAAAGATAACACCACAAGCACATTTATGTTTCGTCTCATACACTTGGGAGATTTTAATATATTATTTACTAATTATGGTACACTGGGCAGGGCCCTCGATTTGTACTTTTTACTGCCGCATGAAAAAGAATTATTTTTCCCCTTATTTCAGCAAAAAATCCCCCCCCCCCAAAAAAAATTTTTTTTTTTTTTTACTTTAATATCTAGAAGCTGTTGCCAGCTGGTTAGGTCACACTTAAAATATTGTTGGTTTGCCCTTTACCGACCATAGATTTTACAGGTGGGTAGGTAGGTAGTCAAATAATTATTTTTAATACCTTTATAGTCTATGAATATTTAAAACACTGTTATTTAAACACTGTTACAGTGTACGAAGCCCTATGTACATCAGTGCTCCAGCTAGGATTTGAAAAGGGCAGGGGGGCTTTTTTGTCAAAAGGGCACTTTCGACGCGCAGTATATTGTCAAATGGGCACTTTCGACGCGCTGTATTTTGTAAAAAGGGCACGTTCGAGCGCGCGGGTGTTTCTGGAATTCTTCCTATTGCATGTTAATTTATATGTTATAAATAATTGTATTATTCCCATTATTATTAAACCATTCAAATATAATGTCTACAATGAGGATTAAAATAATTACAATGAAATAAGAGATTTATGAATTATCATATGTAAAAAAAAAAAAAAAAAATATTTTTTATTTTTTTAGAGGGGGGGGGCAGGGCGGGGGTTCGGGGGGGGGGGGGGGGGGGGGGGGGGGGCAGGGCGGTGGTTCGGGAGGGCAGGGCGCGGCGCCCTTCGATTTAGGCCTAGCTGGAGCACTGTACATGAAGCTTAACCATATCTTGTTTGCCGTTTTCTTGCAAATAATGGTGATTTTTTTTTGCTTTTATTTCTTACAGCCTGTGCCGTTTGAATTTGGAAAATTAGCCTGATTAACCATGAAATTGGGGAAAATTGCGTGATAAACCATGAAATTGGGAAACATTAAGCATTATATGATTATACGAAACAGAATTAAAATTGCTTTTAAGTTCATGTTTGACAGCATTTTTATATTATAAAGTGCTGCTTTAATGTCTTCTTACCATGAAGACAATGTTTAGTTAATATCCCTCCACATGCATATTAAACTTGCAATACTCTATAGATTCTTATATACACCATTAATTTTAATCATAACCTCTAAGAGTATTAATTTAATTCAGTATTTTTAAATTAAATATCATATGGGGAAAACATTAACAAATATTAACAAACAAGCTTTAGCGTTCTTGTTGTGTTAATCACAAAACTTAATGTGTTAAATAGAGTTAAAATAATATATTTAATTTGTTTACCTTTCAATATCTTGCACTTGACAACCTATTTCAGTAAACTGCACAGTGTGACAAACATAATAAAGCAGAATATGCGTATGAATCTGAGTATACACAGATCCACTAGCATATAAATCAAAACATGTTTGTCTCTTTTCATTTACAAACGATACTCATCTTACATGCTTTAACTTTGTGAGTAGCCTCTTGCTTAGACTGAACTCCAATTTTCCAACACTCATTTCCGTGACGCACATTTTCGGTGCAGATTTCTAATAAATATTTGTTGTTTTTTATCTCAACCGTAGTATTTTGTGTTCATTGACACACTCATTAAATTATATCCTAACAAGACTATTGCCAAGCAATAAAAGTCCCCTACCAGCTCCACCATTGTCAGAAATTCCACCAATGTCAGAATATTTTTTTTATTTGTTGCCATAGCAACCAGAATTTTTAACATAGGAACAAAATGAAATGATATGCATAATGTCCATATAATATTGACATCTATCCATGTTTCAAGTTTCATGAAAAAATATTAAGAACTTTTTAAGTTATCGCAGGATCTATTGCCATAGCAACCAGAATTTTTGACGTAGGAATAAAATGAAATGACGTGCATAATGTCCATATTGCCATCTATCCATGTTTCAAGTTTCATGAAAAAAATATTGAGAACTTAAAAGTTATCGCAGGATCCAGAAAACAAGAGGGCCTGAAAGGCCCAAAGTCGCTCACCCGAGATAACAAGATATTATTATGACAAATCTTCTGACCAAGTTTCACAAAGATCGAAAAATAAATGTGGCCTCTAGAGTGTTAACAAGGTTTTACTATAGCCATTTAAGGACAAGGGACAAAATTGTCACAAAACCAGGTTTTCATTGTGAAAAAAAAATCTGATAAAGGGAGAAAACTCAAACTGAACTTTTGAAATGAACAAACAAAATTAACCCCCTTTGTAAGTTTGTTTTTTTTTTAAATCTATTTTTAGTCGTGGCGACCTTGACATTGGAGATATTGACGTGATTCTTTCGTGCGACACACCGTCCCATGATGGTGAACAAATGTGCCAAATGATTTTAAAATCTCACAATGAATGACATAGTTATGGCCAGGACAAGCTCATTTATGGCCATTTTTGACCTTTGAACTCAAAGTGTGACCTTGACCTTGGAGATATCGACGTAATTATTTCGCGCGACACACCGTCCAATGATGGTGAACAAATGTGCCTATGATTTTAAAATCTGACAATGAACGACATAGTTATGGCCCGGACAAGCTTGTTCCGCCCGCCCGCCCGCATTCGCCAATCTTATAACCAGTTTTTTCCTTCGGAAAACCTGGTTAAAAAATGCCCCGCCCCCTGGCAGCCATGTTTTTCAACCAACTGGCATCATTTTTGAACTCGTCCAAGATATTATTGGGATGAACCTTCTGACCAAGTTTCATGAAGATCTAACAGTAAATGTGGCCTCTAGAGTGTTAACAAGATTTTACTATAGCCATATAAGGAAAAATGCCCCACCCCTTGGAAGCCTTTTTTTTCAAGCAAACATTATTATTTTCGAACTCTTCCAAAAAATCATTGAAACTAATCTTCTGAACAAATTTCATGAAGATTGGACAATAAATGTGGCCTCTATAGTGTTAGCAAGGTTTTACTATAGCCATAAAAGGAAAAATGCCCTGCCCCTGGTGGCCATGTTTTTAAAGAAACCAAAACCATTTTCGAACTCATCCAAGATATCATTGGGACAAATCTTCAGACCAAGTTTCATGATGATTGGAAAATAAATGTGACCTCTAGAGTGTTAACAAGATTTTACAATAGCCATATAAGGAAAATAGCCCCGCCCGCGTGGTGGCCATGTTTTTAAACCAACCGGCATCATTTTTGAACTCGTCCAAGATATTATTGGGATGAATCTTCTGACCAAGTTTCATGAAGATCCGACTATAAATGTGGCCACTAGAGTGTTGAAAAGATTTTACTATAGCCTTATATAGCCATATAAGGAAAAATGCCCAGTCCCTTGGCGGCCATGTTTTTCAAGCAAACCTCACTTTTTTCGAACTCATCCAAGATATCATTAATACAAATCTTCTGACCATATTTCATCAAGATTGGACAATAAATGAGGCCTCTGGAGTGTTAACAAGATTTTACTATAGCCATATAAGGAAAAATGCCCCGCTCCTTGGCAGCCATGTTTTTCACGCAAAGGTTACCATTTTTAACTCATCCAAGATATCAGTGGGACAAATCCTTTGAGCAAGTTTAATGAAGATTGGAAAATAAATGTGGCCTCTAGAGTGTTAACAAGGTTTTACAATAGCCATATAAGGAAAAATGCCCCGCCCCCTGGCGGCCATGTTTTTCAACCAACCGGCATCATTTTCGAACTCATCCAAGATATAATTGGGATGAATCTTCTGACCAAGTTTTATGAAGATCAGACAATAAATGTGGCTTCTAGAGTGTTAACAAGATTTTACTATAGCCATATATAGCAATATAAGGAAAAATGCCCCGCCCCTTGGCAGCCATGTTTTTCAAGCAAACGTAACCATTTTCGAACTCATCCAAGATATCATTGAGACCAATCTTTTGACCAAATTTCTTGAAGATTGGACAATAAATGTGGCCTCTAGAGAGTTAACAAGTCAAATGTTGACGCCGCACAACGCACGACGGACAAAAGGCGATCACAAAAGCTCACCATGAGCACGTTGTGCTCAGGTGAGCTAAAAACACCATTTTCAGCAGTATTTCTAGTCTATTTGTTGCCATAGCAACCACAATGTTTGAGGTAGGAACAAAATGAAATGACGTGCATAATGTCCATATTGCCATCTATCCATGTTCCAAGTTATGAAAAAATATTAAGAACTTTTTAAGTTGTCGCAGGATCCAGAAAAGTGTGAGTGCAAACCATAAGTCCCCTCCGGTGAAACCGGTAGGGGACTAATAACCATATGATATTGGTCGTTAACTTGAATGTTATTTATCATTTCCGCTGTTAATCGCAATTTCTCTTCTGCTTGCCGCCATCTTTGACGTGTTTAATAACAGGCGTGCTCAAGCGGAATACGTCGGTATCCTCCGCAATATATAGACAGATTCGTGGATACTGGATAGCAACGTAAAATCGTATATATTAGGCTACATTTGCAAACCAAAACGTAATTCAGTTGTCATTAGGCGACGACTCGACAAGCTCAGCATAGGAAATTCCAACTATCGAAGCGACCTAGATCGGTCAAAGGCGTTAAGAATGGACAGGGAATAAATATTGCAGTCGGCTCTTTTATGACCGGCGAAAAATACGAAAATGAAAAAATAAGTTTTCAGAAATCACAAAAAAAAATTTGGGTCGGGGGGTAAAAAGTGAGTCGGTCGGTAAAGGGCAAACAAACTTAATTTTAATTTAGGCCTTAGGTATCGTGCTTCTTACCTTTGATTAAATGTATATTTATGTAAATTACATTAAAATATAGCAACTTAAAGTGTTGAATGGTTTGTGAAAAGATCTTCTAAAATTCCCAATATCGCCCAAAACGACGCGAAATTTCCCCCTCTCAGGGCCCCGCCACCAATCCCCCAAAGTGTAGCAAGGGCCATGCTGGGAAATATTTATATACATTACCATTAATAATGGTTTTTGCAACAACTGCTGCCAGTCTACCCAAAAGATGCCCACGGGCATCAATCAGGATGGGCTGAAAGTAAAATCAGAGACGATCAATACCAAGCAATTAGTGAGCATTTCATCGCTAAACAGATTATGTTGGTTTGTGAGCTTTTGTCAGTTTAATGCTGCATATTATCCTTACTGATGATCCCTCAAAATGGGCATGTAGCATACTGTTTGGACCTACCAACCAAGTGGTTGAATATATTTATGTAAATGTTGGACACTAGTGAAAACTACAAACATATTCTGGTTTCAATAATCTTGTGAATATAATATTTGCCAGAAGACGAGGTGCATGTTATATTTGAATGTGAAGATTACATGCAGGGGTTTACTAAGAAAGTGACGCCGATATTCGGCGTCTTCCCCTACCAGAATTTTTCCCCTCAAAATACAATTTCCCCACCAAAAATATCATTTTTCACCAAAATATAATATTTTCTCTCAAAGAAATGTTTATTTTTCCTTTGGGCATTCGACAATTATCCAAATTGCACCAAGTACAACGACCTCGCTCTCTCTCTCTCCAGACGAACACAAAAAATCTGGGAATCCCAGTTATTCTAAATATAGCTCTTAAATTACGTCATGTAAACTGGGCAACTAATCGTAATAATAATGTGACTATTTTACTGGATACCGGTCTTGCGCGAGAAGCGTGTTTCGTCAATTAATTACCGGAAACCAGTCGAATTTTCATCCGGGCTATATGCAAGCCAAGATATAAAACGTGAAAACAGAAAAAAATGTCTCACAATTGGCATTCTTACACAAACAAAATAAAACATTCGGACTCGGAAGATACTGAACGCATCGAGGCATTTTTTTAAGAAAGAATCATCGAAAACCGTTATAACCTAGCAGGATTCTGAGGTAATCAACATCGAACATTGTGAAAGTGAAAGTAGACAATCGGCAGCTGCCGATCCTTTCCCTTCCAATACTGTAGCAGATCAAGGTCGTCAACCCATTCATCATGAAATTGAAATCACAAAATTGACATCGTCCCCCGGCCCCAGTACAGAAATATAGCTGAAAACATTTTCCATTATTAGATCTACACCTGCAACTTTATTAAGGACTTTGACTTTAATACGTGTTAAATGTGTTTAAGAACAAAAAAGGACAGAGACAAGCCTCTTTTGATGAGTTAAAGACATTGAAATGAACAGTTTTTATTTTTTCCCCTAATATGTCTCTTTCGCACTCTTTTTTCCCCTTTCACCCAGCGTCCAGCGTCTTCCCCTTTCTCTAAAAAAAACCCCTGACATGAAAATGTAACAAGATGCGTACATCATTTTAATTATGCAATCTAGTACAGTCTCCGCCAAACATGGTTGGACCGACGGACATGTCCTGTTAAAATTTTTAAGGTCCGGCCTGTCGGTGTAATTTACAGGACCGATTGTCCGGTAAAAAAAAGAACGAAATTGTTGATTATGTTTTTACGGCTCTGAAAGTTTTCCGCGGTATAAAATTAGCGATCGCGTCTTTCCGTTCCAACGCTCTACTCTACGGAATTTTGCGATGCACCCGATTGGTCCATTTTTTTGCGTCGTTACCATATGACGAATGCTCGTCAGGACGGTCTTAATCCATGACGGCCTAGTCGCTGATTAAGATAATCATAAATCTGATTATTAAATGATACAAATATCAATTTGTATTGACGTAATCGAGATAGTTATTTATAATTGTGATCATCTTCATTCGCAATGTCATGATCTTGACTGTCAATGTCCCTGCGTGAAAAAGGCTGGTGATCAATTATCTAGGCCGTCGTCGGTTTAGGCCGTATTGACCAGATTCCTCTCTTACATGCGCACTGAGACTTAGCAACAAGAATCAACAAACGCTATCGCCGAGTTTGAAAACTGTTTGAAAAATGTTTCTACGATATTACGAGGGAGCGACTCCCGGTGGAAAACGACCGGCACCACCTGATTTATGTAGTCGGAAGGTCCTGTAAAAAAAGAGGAGGTCCTGTATTTTTTCCCAGTTTACAGGACCTACTGTCCTGTAAAAATTTGACTAGTTTGGCGGAGACTGCTAGTACTAGTAATGTAAATGCATATTTCATCCTAAATTTGATTGCCAACCAGTAATACCATCATGTTTATTGACAAAGAAATATTTTGCAAATAAATATTCTTTTATAATGTGTATTTTATTAGCTTAACATTAAAGGGGCCTTTTCACAGATTTTGGCATGTTTTGAAGTTTGTCATTAAATGCTTTATATTGATAAATGTAAAAAGCTCCAGTAAAACATCAAGAATAAAATTAAACAAGAGTGCAAAACTGTCACAAGATACGCCCGATTTAAGGCTTTGGACAACTTGATAACTTTACCATGACCCATATTTGAACTTGACCTACAGATCATCTAGACACAACTTCTGACCAAAGTTGGTGAAGATCTGATGAAATCTACTTCAAATAGAGAGTGGACACCATGCTGAATGCTTGAAATGCACTAAGTGACCTCGTGATCTAGTTTTTAACCTGGCATGACCCATATTTGAACTTGACCTACATGTAGATATTGTCTAGACACAACTTCTGACCAAATTTGGTGAAGATCGGATGAAAAGTACTTCAATTAGAGAGCGGACACCATGCTTAATGCTTGAAATGGTTTAAGTGACCCTGTGACCTAGTTTTTAATCTGGCATGACCCATATTAGAACTTGACCTAAATATTGTCTAGATACAACTTCTGACCAAGTTTGGTGAAGATCGGATGAAAACTACTTCAATTAGAGAGTGGACACCATGCTAAATACTTGAAATGCACAAAAGTGACCCTGTGACCTAGTTTATGACCCGGCATGACCCATATTAGAACTTGACCTAGATATTGTCTAGATACAACTTCTGACCAAGTTTGGTGAAGATCGGATAAAAACTATTTGAATTAGAGAACTCTACAAATTGTTCAATTGTTTCGCGTTGCAACGCTTTATAATTTTCAGGTTTTTAAATCGTCAAAAGATGCATATAATGGCTATATTAGACCATGGTAAATGTTCAGTATTACTGTTTCCTCACAAATATCATAACTAAAACGAAAATTTGCGAATCTGAATAAACATTTCAATTTTGTCAATTAACCGAACCGTGAAAAGATCCCTTTAACAGACATGTTTAAGGCAAATAAGCAAGCAAACATTTGTCTTTACAGTACACAATGATAGACATTGACACCAAATAAATGTTATTCACGAGTTCATCTCTTCAGATTCAGAACCAGTTTTCACTTATTTTGACACAATTTAAACTTATGCAATTTATGAAATTTATATTAAAAATATAGAGTCTACTAAGAACTAAACACATATCATGAATTATTGTTTTCTATAAATACTTAATGAAACAATTTCATAGCGATGCATTTTATTCTGCATTTTTAACGTTACCACTCATCGAGGTGGAGATTAAAATAAACAATTAAAACGGTATAATTAGACATTCACTGAAAGTTTAGTGAATGTCTAAGCTGTTACTGATTTCTTTTCAACACAAGATACTTGGATATCTTATGACAAGTCTGGACAATTTAAGTTTTCACTACGACGAACATTATACCTTGCGACTAAAACCCATGTTGGTATAAAAAGAGGAAGAGAACAGGGGTTCACACGTGAGCATGCAAAACCGAGGGTATAATTCTTTTCGTACAACACGCCACCGTACTATTCTTTATAGGTTACACACTACTTTTAGAACACATTTGAACACGTATATTTATAAAGATATAAATATTCATATCAGTAAATTACTTTATATGGATACTGCCTGTCCTATGCTGCCTCATTGTTTGTAAATAGTCATGTTTCGAACGTGGTTTTCCGATCACATCCCAAGATGATTTTTCAGTCTCCGCTTGCGTCCTAGTCAATAGATATCAGTCCAGTTTAAACACTAATGTCCGTAAATGAAACTGCAATTAGTTGTATCGAATAGCATAGTATATCTAATAAGAAAACGTTTAAAACAATTTACATTTTAGGGGTTATTAATTTGCATATACCCTAATGTTTATTGTTTTATTTTGTAACTAGAAATGACGCGACAGAGGCTGACGCGTATCCCCACGTCGCATGTTTGACCCAGGGGGGCGCCCCAGGGTTGGTAATGGGGCCATGCATAGTTGAGATTGACTGTATTGTCATAAGAGATGTTCAGTATCAATTTAAAATAAATTTGTGTAGAAATGAAGAAGTTATTGTAAAGTAACATATAAAAAAATGATTGAAAACTTTTGACCCAGGGGTCAGATCAAAATTCCAAATAGTGCACTTTCGCACATATGCTTATAGCTACCGTGTATATAGGTTTCAATGTCCAAGTGCTAATAGTGTTGGAGGAGATAGTGGCCAGGACGGATAACGGACAGACGACTTTTTCTCCGAAAATCGTGGGGATAGTGAAAACATGTAGAAGGTATTACACGTTTAAATTTGCAGGAAGCAACAACATGATTAGACCTATACGATACAGTATGTAGGATTCTAAATGTACGTAATACAAGATCACCAGAGAAGACGAGAAAACACATTTTAGTGTATTGTACGTCAGTATCGCCTTTATGCAAAATGGAAAGGGTAATAAAATATTGCCCCTTTAAAGGGTTTCGAAATCACATCTCTTTTTTCTCTATTATGTATTATATTACTCAGGTTCCGAAACGACAAGATACTGCATACCTCAAATCAACTTTGACAGATGTTCATGAATCTTGCCTCACATATTATGGCCGTTGATATTATTTGAATAACACACGAACCAGTCATGCCGACTGAAGGTAAAGGTCGTACTTCAAAGTAAAAAAATGAGCCTCAATTTTTGTGTCCGCTCCATATATACTATACCCATTGAACTATTGTAGCAAAGAAAAGCTTTCTTGAAATGTGCACTGGTCACTGCGACGATGCACAGAAATTATGAGTCAGTCACGTTAGCTCAAGGTAAAGGTCAAAGTTGAAAGTCAAAAGTACTTTTCGTCTCCGCACTTTACCAACTATATGTTTAAGGATAATGCGCAGAAAACATAAGTGAATGATATCGGTTCAATTTCAAGGTCACACTCGAAGGTCGTCATTTTACGCTTACTGTTTTGTCTACGCCATACCTCTGGTACCTTTTGACGAATGTCCACAAAACTTACCGGTACCTAACATGTTCAGGAAAAGTGGTCGATGTGAAGAAGGCATGATGAGTTGGTCATGCCAGTTCAAGGGATTGGTCGTACATCAAGGTCAACGTTTTGTGCCTCTACGTGTGTGTGCTCTCCATACCTTTCTAAGGATTTATATGAAACTTTGCTTCACGGTTCAGTTCAATGAGACGATCTGCAGAGGGCACGAGTCAGTCATGCCGGCCTAAAGTCAAGAACATACTGGAAGGTCAATAATCTTCTTCAAATGTGATTTACCCATCGAAGGAGTTTCATAATAAATTAGAAGTATTAAAAAGATGCACACAAGTCACGAATCAATGGCACAAAAATCGTTCGTTAAAAAATATCATATCGTGCTTTCCATCTTTCATATCCAATGAAAGAGCTGTGTCCAGATTGAATGTATGGATTTATTTAAGGTGAACATTCTCTCTGAATATACCGGTAAATAAACACATACAGTTTTGTATGGCAATAACATGTATCATGATCGGCCAAGGGGAGCAATGCAGTTCGGTCTGGAACGAATGAAAATTAAGTTATTGGTATTCCCCTTCAAAGACGATTCGTCGCTCAAAGTCAAGGGTCAATACTACCATCATGATCAATGCGACTCTGTCTGAGTTGGTCATCGGTAAACCGAAGGCGACCGGCATACACCGGCTTGCTGGTCTCGGCTTGTCTTTCTGTCCGCTATACCTTTTTTTCTTGTAAAAAATCCACTATAATCAAACTTCAGTGACATCCTGTGACAAACGCTTAAGGGAAATTCAACATCCAATAATTATCTATCAGTGTTACTAATTTACTTGTATGTAAATCATTAACTCAACAGATTAGCAAAAGGGATTTATTGTTCTGGTAAATGTTAAGGGATACTAAGTTTCAAATGTGCAATAATATATAATATTTCGTATATCAAACGATAAACATCAAGTTGATAACATATATATTAATGACAATTCTTCGAATCTTCGAGCCCGATAAATCATCTTTCTGTTAGATAGACATAAAACATGAAAATTGTTAATTGATTTACATGTAATTATATCTTTAGACAAACGTGATTCGTAAATTAATAGCTTATAATTTCGAAGAAGATCTCTAGTTTTACTTATTGCGAGAACAGACGCTTGTAATCAGCGATGAAACGTCACTCGCGTTCACACTTACATCTAGACTACAAGATGAATTGAACAATTAAACACGTCGACGTTGCTAATTGGTCGCCCGACATTCGCCATTGAAACATTTCACGAAATGGCAGCAGCAGGTTTGCATCTCAATCAAATACCAACGTTTGTTTAATGTAATTGATATTTAATGTAAAAAAAGTTCAAAATAGATAATTATGGAATCTGTGTGGAATTGTGTATTCGTTTGTGTCTTAATGTCGCTCTTCCCGACGGTCAGTGGTCAGTGGGGCTGGATGCTGCCGCCCGCATACACGTGCATAGAGAGGCCAGGTAGGGACCGGAAACGGGCACCGTATGATCATATTATCACAAGTCATATTTTTTACAATCTTATACTTTTAGATTGAATCACATATTAAAGCGCAACGAAATTGATTGACAAAATTGGATATGCGTCTTGATTATTGGCGAATGTGATCAAATTGCATGCATAGATACGAAATTGGAGTGGGCCACATTAAAGACATTGCCAAGAATGAGGGTGTGCAAAGTCCTGAGTTCTCCCTCATTTGAAGAATGAGAATACATTATTAAATGATGGGAACAATATTATACTTATGTGTAGAACATGATATAGTACACTGCCTGCCTTGCAATCCGGTGGCCACAATGTGATAGATAAGCCAGAACACGAGCTTAAGGCAAAAACAACTTGATGAAATGTTCGTCAGATTTGCAGCACATAAAATTTGAAAAGAAATATATCAACGATTAACATGTTTATTGCGCTCCGATGTTTCAAGTTTCCTCTTATAAAATTTGTTTAAAAGCAGAGTCTTTTTCTATTCAGTTGTAAGCCAATATATTTTAATACATTGCCTGTTTATTTTTCGCCATGTTATTTTTTGTTGAGACTACTGTATATTTTTACGATAACGGCAGTTCATTTTTCGTTATTATTTTAATACAAATGTAGTCTTAACCGGCAGCATCTAATAAGCTGAATGCATTAGACAGTGGTGTTCAACAAATATGTACGCAATAGCTTGTGTCATTCAGCGCCATGCGCTTGTTACTCATTACCGGTACATCTAAAAATGAAATAGAAATATTGTTATTGCGCTCGCTCTCTGATACTAATGTTTGTGTCTTATCAATAGTTACCAAGAATTGTGAATATGTATTTGTCGCAAATGAACAAAACAAGTCTCCTTTGCTGTCTTATATTACATATACGGCTGGCCTACATTACATATATTATAGATAAAACTAAATAATAATTCACATCCTCTTATTTGCAACCTTTTTAAGTAACACAGTTTTTAAGCGATGTGCTGCGTAAACTGATTTTACAGAAACGTATAACACATAGTCCTGGATATACAATTATTGTATTAATTCGCATATCATGATATAAAAAATAATTTACATAAACAACTTTAGTGACAATCTTGAAAAAAAAAGTTTATTTGCATCATTTGTAAAAATAGTTTTATTTCTGGCTGAGTTGTCGTTTCCTAACAAGTATTAACTCTTTAAAATAATAACAGTATTTGTTTAAACAAGAGAGCAGCCATAGGTTTATACTTTGTGTTCTCTTCAGTAATTTGGCCAATCAGGGTCATTACTTTCTGATTCTACATCACCAGTAGCGTGTGTGTGCGCGTGTAGTTCAAAGTTTATGAGGTCATTCGCGCCTGCGGCTGTGAATGGGCCCGGAATGTGTCCCAGAACTCTGTGAATGGGCCCGGAATGTGTCCCAGAACTCTTACCTAATATACTTACTAGACTCACATAAGTTGGGCCGAATTTTGTATTATCGATATAGTTTCAATTTTCCACCTTTTAATTTTTTACTAGAAGATTTTCAATGTTGTTCTTGTTTTGTGCTATGACGGGGGTGGGGGGATCGGAGCACCCGAAGGAAACCTCACCTGTCCTGTATGGTGGCCAACAACCAAACTCACGTGCGCTGGGGACAGGGATTGACCCCGGGTCCCCTAGGTAAGAAGCGCATGTACCAACCACTTTGCTCACAGGACAATGAGCGATGCCACAATAATTGTGCATAGCGTTCATATAGATTCATGTATACCTGTTTATCGAATGATGAGATCGCCAACACTAGACCGACTCGTGTGTCTGACATGGACTTCGTGTAGAAAGGACATGCTGCATGTAATGCATGTGTCTCGAGCGCAAAGGTCGACGTCACGCATATTTTTATTTACAAATTTAATTGCATTAGTGACAACTGGCTCGACCGGCATCTTAAAAAATGCCAATAACGATCAATGTGCGGTTACTTTTGGCGAGCTATACACATGTACACGTGGATAGTCGTTCTTTTAATAATCTTCTTGTACTTACAGTGCAGGCTGTATGCCATATGGTCCCCAACCCGAACTACCAAGTGGGTAACATTCAAGGATTGGTGGTCTTCACTCAACGCATAGTACGTGTTTCTCGGCTTTTAAGTGTGTCGTATTTCAAATTCTTTACGTAAAAGTTCCAAAATGACCTTTTTTTTAAATTATCTCTTTTTTGGCGGGTTGAGCAGTGTCGTGAATACTATTTTAATATACACCATTCAAAGCACATATATTTGCGGATCGAGATTAAACAGATAAATTTCATATTCATGTAGATAATACCATTGCTTTTGTCAATAAAAAATAATGGGTGACATGGTTCGTAATACGAAATTAACAACTATAGTATTGTTGTTGTTGTTTTTTTCATTATATATAAATACGCGTAACTAATTATACCATTCAATTCATTTTGATCCACATATTTAATACGTAATGAGGAAATTAAATAAGATAACTTTGTAATTTAAAAATCTATTTTAAATTATTATGGAAACAGACGTTAACGGTAGCTATACTTATAATGAATAACAGGACACTTATTAAAACGTCATAAATCTCATTAATAAATCAAAGCAATTAATCATGCGCATTATACGTTTTTAGTCGATTTATCATCTGACATCTTAACATTCGGGCATTGCCTGTATCGGAATGATACATTTATAAAAATGATCTGCCCTGACATTGTTATTATATTAGCTTTTAATTAAAAAAGTAACATGACTTTGTTTGCTAATAAATTAACTATCGAGAGACATTCAATACCGGTAATTAGGGTTTGATGCATATATAATGACTTTTACACCGCAACATGTGTTAATATTAAACCAATGAAAAGACGTACGATCGAGCAGTTTATCCCCTGAAATTACATATATTGCATTACACGCATATGGAGATATTTTTCAAGTAGTAAATACTGCTAGGACTTTATGTTTTGTTTTAACCAAATTTCGGTATGCATATGCTGAAAAATTGTTCCTGAATTTAAGAAAAAACCTTAATCGGAACTCATCTTATTCCCAGATACAACCTTACACTGTTTAATGATATGTGAACTTTCTAATAAGAAAATTCTTAAATTTACAAAATATTTTATGCACGTTAGTTTTTAATACATTTCATAGTCTCTGATATTTAACTTGATTGTGTGTGTGCCTAATGTATATTAGCAAAAAAAACACAGTTTGCACTGAGTTCAGAAAAACAGCCTTTTACAATGAAAGCACATGTATACTTCTCACTTAACAGATATGATTCCTAACCAAGGCATTTGTTCAACGCTTTCAGACATGCTTCGGCCACTACGCTCTTCAAGTGAAAGTGAGCGTAACCGGCCTCCCGTCGGACGGTAACTGGACGTACCACGGGTTCCACGTACACGAGTCCGGGGACATGTCTCGGGGCTGCGAGTCAATGGGCCCGCACTTCAATCCGTACCGCACCCAGCACGGCTCCCCAGCGGATCCCGCCAAGTTAGTTTCTCTAAGCACGATATAAACGTGTGCCAACTAACAAATAAAAAAAGGGATACTGAATAATTAAACTTCTGAGGTCTTGATGACGTAGTGGGTAAGGTCGCCCCAGGATAAATCCTCAATCTGGAAGCGGTCCTTTTTTGTCAAATACATAAAGTACTGGTCTTAGAAGGAAACGGACTCGAGCTTGTTTCAATAAATCATATGATTTTGTCACACTCGAGAACTAATTAAAATTGATTGAAATTAAACTAAACTAAATGCAATTAAAAATGTGCTTCATAGAACGAGAGTTTCTTGAGTGTGGCTTATTGTTTGAACCTACCGTTCTATATTTGGAAAATATGGAATTTAGTATCGTGATTTATGATTACGGGAGACAAACATTTAAGGTACATTTAAAATGTAGTCCTTTTCGGACAGCGCGATATTGGACATGATCTCCATGAAATGTCCAATATTTCATCAATATTCAGCACTCAATAAAAAGGCATACTGTTTCAAATAACTTATTATACATGTTACTATAGCTAGTATAAAATACTGGAGAAAAAGCAGAATGAAGGCATGCGATCGTTTATGGAACAATACTCGTTACGAAACAACGCGGGCATATTGATCTGCATTTATTCTATTCGCGCAACATCACAGCGCCGTCTTATACGGAAATGACGTCATTGTTAATTTCGCAAAACACGTTGCGCATACATGGCATAGCTAGGAATTATTCACAGGTCAATCAGGGCCGGTATGACTTCTTACCTGCTTGCCCGTTGAAGGAACTTTTTATTTCATGTAAAACTTATTTGTCAACAAGAACAGTCAGCGATGCCAGTCACCATATTTCCATTAGTTACTTAAATTTTTATATAAAGTATTCCATACTTAAATATAGGATCTGGCACGAGCTGTCATATCATGCCATATTTTGTCACATCATACCATATTTTATTTAACGAGTTCAGGAATTTTGTTAGTAAGCGAGCCTTTGGCGAGCTTACTAACGAATTTCCTTGACGAGTTTAATAAAATATGGTATGAAATGACAACGAGTGTCAGATTTTTTTATCACATGCTTTAAAATGAGCAAATTAAATAAATATCTACGCAAACATAATGATAAATCCCGAATGTTGTTTACATTTCGTGACGTCATTTGACGTTGCAACGTCATTTCAGCAAACTAACAAAATGCGATTGGTCAATCGAACGAAAACTAAGCCAATGAAAACGCTTAAAAAGTATATTACACATGTGTAAGATAAAAATATTCGTAATGGTTATATTACATGGGAAACAGGGTATGGCATGTGATAAAGTATTTTTCAAACTTAACTCTCATCAAATATTTTTCAAACGTCAATGTGGTTACAATATGTACTTGTCGGGGTTTTAGTGCACTTTCGTACCTCATCATTGATTATCACGCTACATATTTGTTGCAGTTTCTAGTACTTTTTTCGTGTTTTTTTGTCTCGTTTGTAGTCGGCGACACGTTGGCGCTTTAGGCAACATGGTCAAGGACCCGTTCGGAAACATGCAGGGCGCCATTTTTGACAACCTGGCCAGCCTCGTGGGTCCCACCTCCATCTTGCATCGCGGGGTTGTGGTAGGTGGAAAGCTGTAGGCAGAAAAAGTATTCGATATAATTAGCCTGGTCAAGCATTCGACATTGCCCGTAGGGAAAACGATGAACAACGCAGACATCAGCAAAAAAACGACACTTTCCGCTTTTATGGTATTTTTAGTTCCAAGGAATTCCCTCCATACCGCAAATCAAGTATAGGCGGAAAGTGTCGTCCCTGATTAGCCTGTGCGGACTGCACAGGCTAATCTGGGACGACACTTTACGCACATGCATTGTGCCCAGTTTTGTCATAACGCGACTCATATATATACAGGTGTTCTCAGATATCCGTATCAATATTGCACGATACTTATTATCTAAATTTATGAAAGGATGCGGATTTTCGCGGAATATTCACGACGGCCAAGTAAAATATATCGTATTATACCAGCAAACTCCTTGCAGTATTTACTCCCCAATTCATGTCAACGGTAGCCAATATAATTCACACATAATATCTTAGATGTTGAATGGAATGAGTTCTTGTTTGCATTTTTTTCTAATGTCATGTGCATTATATATATTCTCTTCAATATTGAAACATTAAATTTAGTCTACAGTAACAAAATAAAATACTTATAAAAATTTATGTCCCACAGTCTATACTGGGGGATACATTGTTTTTGCCCTGTCTGTTTGTTGGTTTGTTAGTTTGTTAGCGTCAAATTTTTACATTTGCCATAACGTTTGCAATATTGAAGATAGCAACTTCATATTTGGCATACATGTGTATCTCATGGAGCTGCTTATTTTGAGTGGTGAAAGGTTCAAGGTCATAGGTCAAATATATGGGGGACAAAGTGTTTCACAAACACATCTTGTTAATAATATAAATAACAATAATGTCTTTACGACCATCATCGCGTGGCGTGTAATGATTGCAGAAATGGTTCATTGGCATCGCAAAAGGCATATACATGTTAGACATTGTTCTGCATGAAAAATGTAAATGCATCTGATTTGTCTGTGTGTTGCACATTCTCGATCAATCATTTTAGTTAGCATAAACACACGTTAATGGTTACCAATATCCACAACAGCATTATGTATATTAAACGCAACACTTCATTCTATTCATTTATGTTATTTTAAACACGTTACACAGACACACTATATGGCATGTTAAAGGTATAGTTACAATTGATGTAACGACTGTTATCGTAGTATAACCACAGTCGGCCTAAAATATTAAAAATACAAGTTAGACAAGTAAAACGTGGACAATAAATGCTTCTTAAAGATGAAATCGACACTGTCTCAAATGAAATATCCAGCATCTTCTGTTGGTCCAGTTTTTGTCTGTTGTTTGTTAACTGTGCCTTCTTCCAAATACATTGGCTCGTGCTTAAAGGGATCTTTTCAATGATTTTGGCATGTATTGAAGTTTGTCATTAAATGCTTTACAATGATACGTGTAATCATAGGATCTAAAAAGCTCCGGTAAATAAAAAAAAACAAGAAAAAAAACCTCAACTGGTCTCGAACCACTGACCCCTGGAGTAAAGTATATAGCTTAGACGACTCGGCCATACGTGCTCATAGAGAAATTGGTGTTTTATACTGTATATATAAGCAATCCTCGTTGTGTCACAAAATATAACGACAAAAACAGAACTCTGCAAACTATTCAATCGTTTCGCGTTGCAACGCCTTATAATTTTCAGGTTTATAAATCGTCAAAAGATGTCTATAATGGATATTTTAGAGCATGGTGAATGTTCGGTTTTACAGAATTTCAATTTTTTTCACTTATGTGAATATACCAAAACGTGAAAAGGTCCCTTTAATGCGAATGTTCTTTTATGTTCCTAGAACAAGATATGCGTATGTCATGCGCGGTAATTAAAGCTTTTGAAAACGCCCATAGATCATGTAACATTGAATGTTTACAATAACATGCTACGCGACAGTTGAAATTAAATCAAGAGTGTATCTTCTGTGTTGTCCTTCAGAACATTAACAAACCTTCTAATTATACGTTTTATATGTAACAAATTAAAAATTATTTAAATCATGTAGAATCCTAATTATTTTTTTTTATTTAATTGTTCTTTGCTTTCCAATAAGGCGCCGTGTTCGATAATGTTTTTATGTGTGCTCGCCTTGTTTACAAGATTCCTGTACATACATGTATTTGTTTTGTAGCGTCTCAATTATGCAACCAAACACATGTTAATCGTATAGGTTTGCAAATGATGTACATAGCTACGAGTATCCGCACTATCATGTATCCAAGCAGGCTCTTGTCTCGTTAAGGGCTTCGGCATGCGTAATTTCTACAAGGAGCATATGTAGTATATCTCCCACTTGAAACCACGAACTGCATGCACGATCGCGTGTAAGTGAATTGCAACAACCGATTTGACATAGTCCTTAAAGTTTGGATGTACATTAACAATTTACTGTTGTTCATATATAACTGAAATCTTCACGGAGTAAAGGGCAACTTCCCTACAAAGTTCATGTAGTTCGATACCATAATTCAATAAAACGTATGAAAAAACATTATTACCGTTCTTGTCGTTACATTATGCATCAAGACTAACTGTCCAGCGCCGTTTGAAACCTTTGTTTACATACATTTCAACTAACTGACATTTTAAACATACGAGTGATTTCATTGGTCCAATGCGGAGGTGTGTCTTTACAACTGGAGATTTCCTAATAAAGACTGCATGATCACTGTCAACTGGGTGATGCGTGTTGTGTATCGTGTTATTTCTTAAAAGTTGACCCAGCATTTGTAAAAATATTGCAATACATATACATTTCCAGAAAGGAAATTCATTTTTGCGTTGAATAAGACCGAGATCGTGAAAATCGCTGCACAATTGATGAAGATATGGCTGTTCAAAGCGATGCACCCCGTTTGGGGCTGATTTTGAGATGCATACCTTGTTATATATATATTTGATAGTGAATTTTTTTTTCAGAAAAGTTAATTTTGCGTTATAATATGATTATTTATCATTCAAAATGATGTTTTCACTAATTAATATCATAGCCACTCGCTAACCACCTGTGGCTACAACTACAGCAGAACATGTGTCTGTTTACTTTTCTGATTGACGTCGCTTTTAAGTAAATGTATGGTGCAACTTTATATGTGATCATTTTTGGCGTAATTGAAATTGCTATTTTTTTACATAGATTTTTTGCGATGATGTATGTAGAGGCAAAAATAGAACGCCAGTCTAATTGCGCAATTTTTCGAAATAAAGGAAATGCAAAAATTCTGGAAATAAATCAATACATGTTGGAGATTTTTTACGAATTAAATTTACACAATTTTGTAAATAAACGGTTAAAATAAACAAATGTGAATATCTTAAACATAAACTCTGGAACCCTCATTTTATGTCAAAATCAGAATGTAATGCGAGCACATAGAATGAGACACGTATTTTATATGCACGCATACTTTATACGGGGAATTTTGACGCGTGGTAGCTATAATGTAGCGATCTGAATATATCTCCGGTATGTTTTTATTTGTTTAACTAAAAAATACCCGATTCAAAGTACTTAAGCCACTACTATTTGCATTAATTAATTACGTAAACTTATGTGAACTACTGGGAAGCCACAATCAGATGACTTTGACATTCTTACTTTTAGGATCTAGTATGATTTTTTTTTTCAATTAAAACCATCATGATATCCATCACTGTAACGTTGGCAAAAGTGGATATGTTGCGATCGTTAAATATATTTTGTATTATGAAGTCTACAAATATACGCATTACGCAATAAAGTAACTTCAATAAATGGGGTTTTTTATCAAGGGAGGCAACTCCTACAGACCTCGATATCGAGTGTATGAAAAGCGACGATGCTCATAAAAAGGCCTAAGTCGATCAATACGTTAATTTCGCAATCAGCTCACGATTGCCTGTAAGTCGTTTCTTTTGTTGTTGTTTTTACAAGACGGCTATAAAACGAGGTAAAATTTTGTATTTTAAATAAAAAGGGGATATTGTTAAAGTCAAATTAATGGACATTAGTTTTACTTTTTAATTTAATAATCTAGAAATATATATTAATGTAATTTCTACAACATTCAGATGCCACGCATAAATTAGTTAATTTTGTATACATGTGTAAAAATCGCGCGGTTACGTTGTACTAATACGTGTGTTGTAATTTATAACCCATGCGTTTTTACACGCATCAAGAAGAATAAGAATAACAAACCAAATACTTTCTATAAATGGGAGTATAAAATCTGTATCGTATGTTGATAATCAATGATATTGGATCTGTGGTTGCGTTTTATTAGTTATTGCACCGGTCAATCAACTCCACCTGTAGATGCTATTTAATTTTTTAAATTGTTGCGTGGCATCCTTTTTTCGTTTTAAATATTAAGTAAAGGAAGTTTCCTAATAAGTCGAAACATTTCTTCGTTTGTGCATAAAGAATGAATAACGTATTTGAATACTTATAACTCGTATTGTTAAAAGGATATGATGTCCGAGAAATGATGTTACCTTTAATCTTGTTCATTTTTACTGTCTAAATAATATTTTCAACAACAACTGTCCTTTTAAGTCATTTCTTCTATGGCTTTCCTTTTCACATGTTGCTCGTATGGAGATCTTTGGCGAGTTCGAAACTGGTTCGCGTGGTATTTAAAGGCTATTTCAAACATCCAAACGGCAGATGATTTTTTTTCAGGTACAATTCAACTTCATTTTTTTTGAACCCATATGTGAAAAATCTGGGTACGAACATTTTGGGAACGAAATAAAATGTGGGTATAAAAATTTTGCTTACGAAAAAAATGTGGGTACGAAAAGTTTTGGTACGAAAAAAGTATGCCAAAAAAAAAATGTGTACGAAAAAAAATTTGGGTACGAAAACAAATTTGGGTTCGAAATTTTTGGGTACGAAACAAGTATGCCAAAAAAATTTGGGTACGAAAAAAAATTTGGGTACGAAAAAAATATGGGTACGAAAATTTTGGGTGAGAAAAAAATTTGGATGGAAATTTTTAGGAAAGATGGGGTACCTATAAGTATACCGGGGTACCCAAAAGTATCATTTGAAAATCGGTGTACGGTGAAGTATACTTCAAAGTACCCGGGATGCGGGGAAGTAGTACCCGGGGGGAACTTGACCCATTCAGCTGAAGTTTGGTGCGTTAACTGGTAACGATAATGTTATCGACGAGACCACAAACGTTAATGCTTGTTGTTATTTCAGTTACATGAGGGCCAAGATGATCTAGGTCGCGGCGGAAATGAGGAAAGTCTGCGCACGGGGAACTCCGGACGCCGCCTCGCCTGTTGCTACATACAGCCGCTGTAGAGTTCCGGTGGGTATAAGACATGCGAGGGCCACCGTCGCTGGGACAACGGAGAAGGCAACAGTTGACATAGGATCTTTTTGCCACTAATGCGCTGTGCGGATTTCCTGTGTTGTATTCAATAGAAATTAAATAGGTACACCGGTGTTGTTGTAACTACTACACATGTAAAATATAGTGAACACTTTTTGGTAAAACTGATTGAACAAAAACTGAAACCATTTAGTTTTTTTCATTAGGTCACATGTTAATGCCATTCGCGTGATTATAAATGTTAGTATGAGGAAATTGCAAATTTATTAATTAACAAACATCAATTACGTGTACTAACATGCAATATTTGTTTGTATACAACTCAAACAAATATACAGGTTGCAAAGGTACTGAAGAAATCAAGTCCTGAAAAATCTAGATTTTAAAATCGTTATTACTATTAGAAATATAGTAAAATACTTATCAATGCTATAATGATTTATTAAACATTTTACTACACGTAAAAATGTCTCTTAATTGGAGTCATTCATGTAATAATTGTCACCATTAAGGCCACAAGGGACGTATCATGATTACCCTGAAAGTCTCATTGACGCTCATTCGACTGCAGACGTAAGCGTCCTTGTAGCTCCAACATGGCGTGAAAATCGGAGCCCCGCCCTGCTAAGAAACTAATTTGTTTTCACGCAATAACAACCTCGCCTGTGTCAGAGCTTTTGTTAGCGCTGCCTTGCCCCTTCTGGCTCGCGTACGTTGTAAATTTCCTACATGTCATTGGGAATTAATTACTCCACTTCAACAATACACGGCGGTTACATGCCTCATCAGATCTTTTCACAAATTTAACAGCTTTATTCCCAATATCGACATTATTGTCCGCCATAATGGATGTAACATGCGGATATCCTTTGCTCTCGTCGCTAAAATATCCCCGATGCGGCAACCAACAGATGCGCGCGCATATGCTGCGCCAAGTGCAATACTTTGCAACATGCATAGACAAGAACTTGTTCTTCGCGAAAACAGCAAATGCAACTGATCGTTGTAGACATAGCATTCCTCGACACATTTGAATCCATTTCATGAATATTGATAACGGGGAAATTGCTGTTTAACGAGACAGGCGGGTGTCTGAGCATTTAATAGACATTATTCACAATTTGCGACACAAAACAATATTGATGAAAGGGAAATCGCCTGTAAAATCCTATTAGCGATTCTCGTTCACTTGACACGTCTTCTACAACTGATTTATGTCCATCATTTATCATGGCATTGTCTCGGCACTTACTCATCTTATAAGTATTGTCAACAGACGCCAATATCGATGACAAATCGAATCATTAGTTCTAAGTTGTAATTCCACCAGCGATAGCAGTTTTAATGCGGCTTAAATAACAGCCAGACAAGCTGTGAAATTTGTGAATTTATAAAAAAACAAGAATGCAAAAAAGTCGAGCAGCAAATAAAATGCCTCGTCGAAAAATCGTTACGCGACGTTGAGGATGCAAAGGGGTTCAACGTATGCAGTCTTTTCTGTTGAATATCGCATTAATCATATGCTTTATTGTGGCATTTAGCTTGTACTTCGCTTCTTGATGAACGCGCTATCTCATGTTTATCTAAAGCTTGCCCATCGAAGATGAAACCGTCGACAAAAAGGTTTTTCGGCCTATACTTTTCGGTCATAGTTCAGCCTTTTGTTTTCAGGCACTAATACTAAGTATTTAGTCTAGACAAATTTGTTAGAGTTAAAGCCTCAAATAACGATATCGTGCTGTTAATAAAATATCAACTGAGTCGTCACCTAAGAAATCCTTAAGGTAAAATTTAAGGCTTCAATATCTTATATCCACAATCGTCAGAACCAAATGTTTAGCCCCGGAAAGATTACCCCGAACCCTTCCCCACTACTGAATGATTCATGGGGTGGTACCACTTCCATCTTTCACAACTTATCATAAAATATGCATTTTTCACACTCATATTTTTCCATACTTTTACACAATAAAGGATTGTTGTCCTTTGCTTGGCATTACATATTAAAAGCTTTTGTGCGCCACTTCTACATTTTGCGAGCGATGTTCATTTAACTTATGTTTGTTCTGTGCGCCACTTCTACATTTTGCGAGCGATGTTCATTAAACTTATACATAATATGCGCCTTGCTCTAAGAAAACTGGGCTTAATGCATGTGTGTAAATTGTCATCCCAGATTAGCCTCTGCAGTCCGCACAGGCTAATCAGGGACGACACTTTCCGACTAAACTTGATTTTCGGTAAGGAGGGACTTCCTTGAAACTAAAAATACAATAAAAGCGGTAAGTGTCGTCCCTGATTAGCCTGTGCGGACTGCACAGGCTAATCTGGGACGACAATTTACGCACTTGCATTATGCCCAGTTTTCTCATAACAAGACACATATGTATTTCCAAGTGCTGCAGTGCATTGTGTCAAGATTTCGAGATTGCGCTAAACTAACGTAGTATTCCCCTTTGTTTTAAATTACATATACAAGCTTCGGTGGGCAAATTGCCACATATTTTGCGTGCGATTTAAAGGAATAATAGTTTCCAAGCTACAGAGTATATTGACGATGTTTCACTATAACGTTATTGTTCAGGAGTTATTTCTTTTGTTAAAAAGTGCATATCAATAATTATATCCACGTGCAGCGAATATTGTGAAGGTTTCAGGATCGTGTTAATTGTAAGGAAGTATTGCCCTTTGTTAAAAAATACATATGTAATCTTATATGCGAAACTTCTACATTTTGAATTCGATCATGCGATCTTTGTCAAACTTAAAAAAATGATTATCACCCAGTGCTTTTTGTCTGGATTTTAATTTTGAGCTTAAATTGTTTTCAATGTGCTAAATTGTTTTACTCCTTTATTACCTAGTATGTAATTTTAATCAAACATGAACATACTAATAACGTGTTCTGTTCATATGGAATAATGCAGAGGCAAGCGCAAATTCTTAATCTGCCTTTTCAACATAAATGCACCCGAGTCGAGACAAACACTACACGAGGCAGATGTTTGTTAATTTTAAGATACTATTTTATCTACTTTATTTAATTATTTCACTATCTTATTACGGCAAACTATGTATACTGCAGACGAACAGTAGATACACAACTATAGACGCAAAGTATTCTCAACAGCATTATCATACACACTGTGCATGCAGATGCTCACCTTTAATCTTACTAACACTATTTGTGTTCCATTCTTATGTGTTAACATCAGAAACGTATTTACGATGTGAAGCAATATTATGCAGGTATTTGCTGAGTTACTTGTAACAGTAGCTTCCTCAATTGAAGATGTTCTAATGAGAAAATGTTTTCGCCATAGGGAATAATATTGTACCACTGTCTTCCCATACCCTGAGCTAGAAACGCCAGATAAACCGATACGCGTATTACCTTGTTCTTTTATTTGTTTGTATTTTCCATCTTTGATATAGGAGAAGGGTCAAATGCGTTTTTTCAATCAACGTACAGATACAAATTACATGGTGGCTGTATTCGGGTTTCTGGCGTATTAGCATAACAGAAGCTTGTTTGGTATCAAGTGTATTTTCACATACTTAAACATGCCACAAATCAAATAGGCTGCTGACAGCGTACTTTGTTTATATTCAAATTTCAAAGTCGCCCAAGACTGTTTTGTATGTTTATTGATTTAAATAATTCGTTGGAGACCTTAATTGAGAGCCACGGATGTAAAATCCAAGATGATAAGCCGAACGTTTCCTTAAGTATTTGATACCCGTTTTACACGGCTAACAATAGGCCTTAGCGCGTTTAAAGCGCCTGGATTGATGTAGAGGATCGAGGTGGTGTTTTACTCCGCGGGGTGTGCAGCAAGGGGATATTATAGCTCCAGATTTATTAGTGAAGTTGAAACGCCATGATATGATGCCTTGGAAAAGGTGAGGAAACATCTGCGAAAACAATCTAAAACACACATCGCGGTAGCTTGGTCCCCGTTCTCAGGTGATTTATAGACACAATTGAAGCCGCTATTAATCATGTCCCACCATGTCTATTTACGATGAAATCGTTTTCACGGTGTAATAAAAGGTCGCCTTATTAAGTCGTTTAAATCGTCACTTTTTCGCGCGAAATAATACCCAACAACAAATAGATTGTCACCTTTCCGTTTTTGACATCCTTGTTTTGATGACTTTATGATCTTTCAGAATTGATTTTGAGGATTTGGCACTTAGAAACGTCATTTTCGTCATTTTAATAGTGCCATGGCAATGTCTCTTTGTCATAATGCTAATACAATTTCTGTTTGACATTGTGCAATTTAAAAACATCCTTTTCCAAATATGAAACAAATAAGGTGCATGTATTTATGTCACATAGAATTATTTTGTGTATTATAAACAAACTATATTGTAATAAGTTGCAGACTTTTGATACCAGTTTCTAAAATGATTTACACACTTCAACTGCACATTCAAGCGCTTGGATTCCCGTGTCTCATCACGTGACCACATTGGCGGAATCAGTCATCCGAACGAAAGTAACACTTAATTTACGTTACAAATTAACAAGTGATGTAACTAAGGACCGAGTCATCTGTTCAACAGAAGCAACCGTGTGTTCGGACAAAGGCACACGACATTCAAACCGCAGCAGACGAGCGCGGCCTGTCGCCTGCGGCTAGTCAGCTGAGCGGTACAAATTTGGTTTTAAATTGGAATGATTAAAATTCAGTGATTTGGAAGTTATTGGGAATTTTGAAGCCATGTTCCAGCACGGCAACTGTCGAACTATAGTGACATTTAACATTTAAAATCTTTATTAATTTGTTTAATATACAGCATAAAAACACACATATTTTTAAAGCCCCAGTCCTTAGTCAATATGCCATTGCAATTTAAAATTTCATTATTTCACGAATATAAATAACCTTTATTTAAATGAAAACTATAAATTTAAATATGTTCATGTTCGAAAACGATTGGCACGAATGGAACATAATCCATTTCTGCAAAGTATGTTATATACAATCTTACGAAACCGTGCGTCAAAGTTTTGTAGTACAGACATTACACATATCGGATGAATACGGTGGCACTGAGGTGAAGTCACCGCTAAAAAAAAGAAGTCGGGAAAACACTAGTTCTGTTTTCACGTCTCAAAAAAAAATCGTGAAAACCGACTTATTGTGTGTCTCCCCGAGTTAATTTTTGTTGAGACGGGAAAACAGAACTTGTGTTTTCCCGACTTATTTTTATTTTGAGCATTGATGTCACCTTAGTGCCATCGTAGTTTAATAAGGATAATATATTTACATCATGTGCCAAAGTAAAAAACAAAAATAAAATTAAAGAAAGAAAAACAGTAACCCTCACCTCGGCTCAAACCACTGACCCCTGGAGAAAAAGTCTAGTGCTTAGACCACTCGGCCATTCATGCTCACACAATGAATGATGCATTTTATACTTTATATAAGCAATCCTCATAATGTCATAAAGTATTAGTTTTTAAAATACATTAAAAAACAGACGTTAAGTTTTTACTTGTAGAAAATAGATATCGCATATTGTATTATGTTTACGCGACGTTAACATTGATTATATGAGCCGTGTTCTGAGAAAACTGGGCATAATGCATGTGCGTAAAGTGTCGTCCCAGATTAGCCTGTGCAGTCCGTACAGGCTGATCAGGGACGACACTTTCCGCTTTTATGGTATTTTTAGTTTCAATGAAGTCCATCCTTACTGAAAATCAAGTTTAGGCGGAAAGTGTTGTCCCTGATTAGCCTGTGCGGACTGCACAGGCTAATCTGGGACGACACGTTACGCGCATGTATGCATTAGGCCCAGTTTTCTCAGAACAAGACACACATGATCGGCGCAATGCGAACATGGGTCTTATGGAGCTACGCTGTCTGCTATAAAATCATGCAAGGTTTCGTGGTCTCATAAGTGGACACGGTAGCTCCAGACCAAACCGCTCGCTGGCCGCACATGCCATATGGCCCATTTTCGCAATAGAGAGTATGTTGGTTTCTTTTCCCTAGTTTCTTATTTCTTATTCGCATAAGGAATACGGGACAGTTCCTTATTCCTTATTCTCGCATTGCGTTGCTCGTATTAGACGTAAAGCACAACGCATTTATCAACGAGCGGTGATGTAAGCGACTTCTTAGATCAATCGTCAGCATCTTTAATTTTCTCGCGAGCATGTTACAATTAGCCCCTTAATGAGCGCCCTTCACAATGCAAGTGTTGGGCTATTAGCTCATTGGCCCCCGGCTGTAATAGACTTTGGAGCGGCGCCATCTGGCGACAACGGGGAACAATCTGCTCGCGACGCTAGTGCTGCTTGGATCTGACAGACCTAACATCCGAGGGTTCAGAAAAGGTCCCATGAATCATTGCGAAGTCCGGACAAACCCTTTAATTCATCATACGCAAATTTATCGGAATTGTGTTTCTAATGGTTAGTAGGAGAAAATGCTTATGTCAAATTGACAACGAAAATTGACATCACTGCATCCTTACATGCGTCGAGACACAGAGAAAGAGAAAGAGAGAGAGAGAAACGAAATACCAGAAAAACATTCGCTCTGGGACATATAAATTAAAAATACTTATATCTTGGATTAAAAAAGTATCATGCAGAAAAAATGTTGATATCGGTATAAGGTTTTAATTTGCTTCAAATGTTATTATCGAACATTGTGTAGGGAATACATTTTTTGCAAAAAAAAACAATGTTCATAATCACTCATTAAATACAATACAACCATATACACAAAATCAAAAGATGCTCTTCATCGGAACTATCTCTCTAAAACCAGACAAATGGATTTGATATACATTTAGTTAACTCTTTCAGTGCTGGAACCGAATTTTGAAGGCCTTTGCAAACAGTTTGGATCCAGATGAGACGCCACAGAACATGGCGTCTCATCAGGATCCAAACTGTTTGCTATTCTGATAGTATTCTTTGAAAAAAATCGAAGAAAATGCTAATTTTAGAAATTCAGCAGACGACATTTTAGCAGACGACAAATTTCCCAGCATGCAAAGGGTTAAGTCTTCCTTGTGTACATTGTAATGTGCTTGTGTAAAGTGTTTATACATATACGTGCAAACATCTATACATTCTTATACTAAAAGATTTAACGTATTTTATTTGATTATAACAAATAAAATAATTTTTCATATGCGGTAAATTGTTGGCTGTTTATTGCATAACTTATTGTAGTTCTGTATAACAACTGACATGTCAATGGGAAATATCATCATTATTGCACAGAATATTATATGTTGTTTTGAATTTTCATATATATTTTCCAACCTTAAATGATTAATACACCTTAATTGTTTAACTGTTCCGTCGATTTTCAAACTTTGCCTGTCGTTTTCTATGACAGTATGCTTTTTTATCAATTTTATTTAAACATTTTTGGTTGTTTATGTAATTTTTGTTCGCTCAAAAATCGTTTATTTATTGAGTGTAAAATCTAATGTTTAATATGTAATTTACAACTGTTGTTTTCGTTATGGTTAGTAAAAAACACACACAATTACTCGAGTTGTAATAAAACAATTCTTCAATATATCAGATACTTTTTATATAGTAATTTGGATATATTTTTTGCCATCTGCGAACGTCCTTGTAAAATTTTACTTAGTTTTTGCTGTTTTGTTTTAAGTACATAGAAAGCGAGTACATATGTGGTCTTCAGTCATCACACATTTTAAAAATAATTATTTCTATAACTTGAAAAGTGAATAATATTTTCTCCTTTATGGTAAAATGGTAAAGCAATGTGTTTTTTAATAATTGTGTTACATTTATTTCTAAATTAGAATCTTAAAGTGATATTATGGGCATCTAACAGTTTATAGGTATAGGTGTCTATAGGTGTTTATTTTTGGTGTTTTCACTTCATACACACGTATATTTGTTAATGCAGAATCAACATACTAAAACAATATCCCGGAAAGTGAAAAATAATGCATTTGAATATCAACCGTATTTTCGTTTGACGACTGATCATGCATGTACGATGTGAACCTACATTTAGTTTTAGTGCAGATTCGTTCATACGACACAAAGACACAATTTTGTTTTACGGATCATTTCGGCATAGAGGACTGGGTGAGTCACGTAAGATATCGAATATAAAATATATTTTACTTGTATACAAAATAATTCATGTACATTTATCTGTACACAAGGCACTTGGTCAAACACGAATGAAACAATAAAAGCAATAAAGTGTTTATTTACAATTCTGTAAAAGATATCGTAAAAAAGCTACATTAAGGCACATTGTACAATCATGAGTTGCAGTCATTAAGTCTACGAACCAATTCAAAGATACAAAAGAAGAAAGCTCCTGTCCACTTATTTTATTCTAAGTAATTTATTGAAATTAAATAAATTAACAGTATAATAATTATTTCAAGTTCAATTAAAGATGTGATTTATTAATTGAAGCATCCAAACGTGATATGTTTTCTAAAGTATACCGGATGGTTTCGTAACATATACGACGTATCTTGTTCATGGTAATTCCCTTTGTCACGAAACATAATGCTCTAAGTGCGTAATAATTAACCCATTTATGCCTAGTGGACTCTCCTATCCTTCTAAATTGGATCAATTTATTTCCAAAATTAGGGATGTCTAGTATATTTATTTCTATATTTAAAATATTTCTTACAGAAATTCCTTTATGCAAACAGCGAAGACCCAGATGTATCATGCGGCCTCTCATCTGGGTCGGCGCTTTTTGCTAAGGCCTTTTTCTAGACGATAGGCATACATGGGTTAAAAGCGAAATGATGCAAAGAATACTATCAACTAACACTTCGCGAAATGGGCATAACAAAACACAATAATCTATATCTTGATTAATGATATCACATTGTCTGATTCACAGTGTCGCACTCACAGGGTTTACGTGTGGCTCGAGTCTTTTCTCGCGTAAGGATTGTACAGATGCGGCATTCCGGTCGCCAGGTTTCTCCGAGAATGTAAATATAAACACTGGCTGCAAGCACAAGGCACGTGCCAGCGAGAATGGAGCAAGTGCTGCTCATGCGCATGTGCACCGGAAGTGTGAATAAGTGCAGCTGGCGTGAACAAGGAATCCTTGCTCGAGGGCCGCTCTCCGATAGAAGTGGCACTCGAAAAAACACGGGTGGCAGTCGGAACCACCGGATATGGATGCGCATTTGCGGACGCCGACGACGTCTGCGGCGGTGAAGGTACCGGTTGTAGCGGCGGAACTGTTGACGGCGGCGGCGGCGCTGAGACACGATGTCCGCGGTTGCTGTCAGATTTATACACGTCACTTACAAGTTTCTTCATTTCTTCGAGAGAGTTCGTCAGCATCAATATATAGTTCTTAGCGAGAAGTAACGTAGCGATCTTAGAAAGTTTCCGCACCGACGGACCGTGCGCGTAGGGCATAACTTCCCGCAGACCATCCAAGGCAGAGTTCAAGTCATGCATGCGTTTCCGCTCCCTTGAATTTACCTTCAACCGTAAATCTTGTAACTCCTTTTCGTCCATGCATTTATCTGCCAACGCGCCCCTGCTGCCTCTACTAGCAGACCTCTTGCGTCCATGCAGCATCGAATATCCGGCGTGCCCTGCCGCTCTTTCGGCGCTCATGTCATGGTTCTCCTGCGAGGAATCGCTGTCATATAACATACCCGGGCTAAAAACGTTAATACTTGACTCTTCCGAGGTGGCTGGTGACCTCTCGAGGTTGCACACCACATTGTCGTCTGTAACATTAATCTCTTGTTCCATAATGACACGCGTATGCTCCAAGAGAAACCACAAAATATTCTTCTACCAGGACGGCATTAGAGTTTAAAGCCGCAACTTACAATCGTATGGTCCCAAAATCTCGCGACAAGATTCACCGAATCACCCGGGCAACGAAATGACATGCGCAGTGAGTTCATACGTCAATCACCAAATCCGGAAGGCGGGGCTAAATCGAATTTAATGGCCGAACAAATGATTTCGATACACGCATGAATGGGTTACGGTCGGGGTGATCATTTCACGACGATAACCCTCTGTCGGAATGGGTGTTTTCAACAATGATGGGTGGCGAGATAGATTCAAATAGCTACCATTTAGCTGTGAAATTATCTTATTCGCCGAGAACGATTTAAACTGTCATCGACACAATGGAAAACATACATTAGGATGAACGGTTCATTCGTTCTACGCAGTTATTGTCAAAATGTTTCATTTTTACGAAACCGTTTTATCATTTTGAAAAAGCCTGTTTTAGATGGTTGCAAATGTTTATTTTGTTAGATTTGGGCTCAATACATTTTGGACGTCAGAATAAAATGCATTTACGTGTACCTGCTGTTTGCAAGCGATTACTTTTTTGTATTTACTGATATTTCGTAATAAAAGTGATACTGCAAGACTGATATTTTAATAATTTTGCCGGAAAAAAAGCTGAATTTCAGTAAAACAGACGTACACCGACTGTAAATATCAACACATGTAAGCCGTGTCATTCGAAAATGGGTCGTGTGACATGCGACCAGCGTTACTCCATACAAGGCTACGCATTTGCGCAGTGTGGCCAGGAGCTACCCTCTCCGTTAATGGGACAACGAAACTTGGCTTCACTTCACGGCGGACAAGGTAGCTCCCGACCAGACTTAGCGATTTAGCAGGCTGGTCTCGAGCTAAAATGGTCGAATATGGTATAAGATCCTTTTTTGCATGACGCGGCTCATTTCATACATGAAGTGCTCTAAAACGTATGGGCTCGCTTTGCAGATTTAAAGGAACACACGCAATAACAAATTTTTATCAAGCATGTATTTAATATTATGTTGAATTTTAGAAATTGTTTTCAGAACGTATCGCCGTGTCTGACAAAAAAAGTGTTAGTGTGGTTTACACAAACTATTCAAAACAACTGCGAGTAAACAAATATGTGCACATGCTGTTTAAATGCAATTAGAAGTTGTTCTTATAATTTAAGGCTAGTATTGCTTTGTTAGATTATTAAAAATTGTTAAATCATGTTTTAAATGTAGGTAAATATATTATAGGTAGATGTCTTTAATACACACATTTACATAAAGTTATCTTAAAGTCATTCGGATTGTTCCAAAAACCAAGACGCGTCAATACAAATAAATATCATTTACATGTATATAGGATCTGGCACGAGTTGTCATATCATACCATATTTTATTAAACGAGTTCAGGAATTTTGTTAGTAAGCGAGTCTTTGGCGAGCTTACTAACACATTTTCTGGACGAGCTTTAAAATGTTGTATTAAACATGTGTGATATATACGGAATATTACGGTAGTCAATTGTTCCAAGAGTTTGTATCACTCGAGTGGCTTGTGTGATGACGTATCATACGAGAGGCGGAGCCTCGAGTGTGATGCGAAATAGCACAAGACACGAGAGTGATACAAACTCTTGGAACAATTGACTACCGTAATATTCCTTTTATTATATACAACAACTTACGAAAACAGTTAACAATTGTATTTTTACTTTAACAAAACAATGACTAAAAGTTCGGTACGCCATAGTTTATTTAAGACGCGTATGAATACAGTTTATGTAAATTAACGTGTAAACATTCTAACCGGGAAAACACAGGTTTCCGAAACGCTTACCTTAATGCCATCGTTAATCCAATGTTTCTAACAATTAAGTTGACAACTTTAAATTTTAATCCGATGTTTATAACAAAAACGTTGAAACGATATGCACTTCCACTTCTATCTTCCATGTCTTTATCGAAACTTAGTTTAAACCACACTATTTTATTGTATTCCTATCGAAATATACATTTATGCATGATAAACACACACTCCAAAAATACGTTTTGAATTTGTTCTATGTTTTAACAAATAGTTTACTGTTAAAAACACCACGTCCGACATGTCCTTAAATTCGAGAGAGTTTAGATAAAACCATTGTGTTTCGTCACAGAAATGACGTCACACGATGTACTTCGTAATATATTTCGTAATATAAAATATTTCTATTTTCGGTGCGCGTAATGTGACGTCATTAAAAGGGTCGAAGTAGTCCGGCTTGTATGGTAATACGGAATTGGAAACAGCGAGTAGCGTTATACGGGATTTTTTATTTCAACGATTGATAAAACCTGTATTTTGTAAAAAGCAATAAACAGGTATATAATAAAAACAAATATGTAATGGTTGTATTGCATGGGAAACAGGATATAGCATGTGATAAAAACATATATAACATTTTACTGCCACTCTTAATGAATATCACTTTGCAAGTTTTTTTTATACACAGACCAACAATATCTGGGTTCGATTGTCATATAGTTTCCGATACACGTTGTGCCAGCTCTTGATGTAAAATTATTTTAAATGATGCTCCGCTAGTATTTGTAGACAAAGTTACCGGTATATAAGTTACTGAAAGAAGGAGGGGCTTATGTTAAAGAATCGAAGCATGGTAACTTTCCTTTGATTTTCTCGATTTTCCCATGCGAGCTGCACATCACACATCAAACGCGGCCCTTACAATGGACCCTAATCCTCTCTACATTGCAGCTGCAGTCCCTCCGGTTCTTCAGACCGGATGTTAGGCCCCTCTTGAGCGTGATCCGACCGCCGCCCAGTGGGCGTTAATCCCACTACCTTGCAATTGCAGTGGGTAACTTGATACGGGCATATCAAATGGGACCATGTGCAGATGCAAATTGAAAAGGCTGACTGGACACTTGATGAAGATTTGCATTTTATAACAGAATACCGGTAGTTCTCGAAAAAGCGCAGAATACGCTATGCACTGAATTGTATTTTCTTGTTTAAAAGCTAAACATGCCGGTCTTAATTTACAAATGCATTTCATTAACACATGCGTACACTACAACTTTTAATATTTTATGAGAACATAAAATATGAATATATTGCTATCAAGTGAATGGACTAGGGAGCTATATGTTACAGCAAAACATGCCATGATATTGCTCTGGCGAGGTATCTAAACTGAATCTTAATAGTAGTAAATACATTTTGAATGGTACATTCAAGTTTTGTTATGAAATTTGAATCCTGTTGAGAACTTTTTTACTCTTTACTCATATTGTTAATTACATAGTCGTATATCTATTGCGGGGCGATTATAAATAAAAGTTTCCTTTAAATACAAACGGCGTTGAAATAAATATTAAGATGCCAGTGTTGCCCCTTCAATAATGCATCATGGCCAAATGAACAGTTAGGGGCTTTCGGATCCTAGATTGTCCAGTCGCATCAAAAAAATACTTGTCGCATCCTAGATTCTTATATATTGACCAAAATATATTTAACTTAATCTATGGCATTCATATCTGTACCGATAATAAACGACCGTATACTGCTCCCTGTTTTTACCCAAGGTGCCTGTACCACGTGACTTTTTCGGCTATGTGTGGGACAATCGGATGTCAACAAACCATCGCTTCAGGTACGTTTCGAATAATTTCTTTATTAATTCAAAACCATGTTAAAAAAACAAAGACGAGAGCCCGGTCATTGTCAAAATACACAACTGTGGTAAGTTTGCGCAAAATTAATTGAGTATTTTTTCCAAAAGGTGCAACCGCGTGTTTGAAAACACACAAAGTGAAATGCTATTTGTGGTATATTTGTTATTCAATCAATAAAAACGTTCATTAAAATATTGTTGAAGGTTTAAAAAATAGGGCGGACATTGTAATTCTTCATAGAGAAGCTACATATATTGTATGTTTGCGCATATACATCTTATTCGGAGTCTGTGTATAAAAATGCAATAATGCTATGTGTGGGACACATTTTTGAAATGCTATGTGTGGTATGCAAGAATTTTCCCATCAGTTCTGCATTTGATCTGAACACAGTTTTGTAAGAATCTAACACATTTACTTCAGTCTGTACTGAAAATATATCAAATTAACCAAATGTTACATGACGGAATACTGAAGTAATTGTGTAATGTTTAAACAATTTATGTTTAATTGAACATAAATTTTAAATAAAATACACTGCGTAATTGTTATCCAACCAATGGTCTTTTTTAACAAACACGTTATGTTGAACTATAATATTTATTTTTTGACTAATTGTCTTTAAATAAATACCATGATTGATATTTCTGCCTGATTATTAAATTCGGTCCTTTTTTATAAATGAATGACAAAAAAAGTAAAAGCACTTGCTTTAAAATGGGTTTTACTTCTGTTGTTTTTCAGACTTGACAAGGATTAGTCGAAGGATTTGTAACGCTTTAAGGCGCGAAGCTGTGTTAGAATTAGATGAACACCATCAAACCACACGGAAGGTGTTATGCGGCAAGTTAATTATCAAAACCACAGTGACAGAGACGGACCCAGCTTCATTCTGTGATGTTTACGGAAAGCTATTTCAACTAACTATGCAAACATACCATTTAATATGCATTTTGGCATAATCAAAACAAAGTGTATGTATTGATATTTGTGCATATTTATGTGTTTTGTATCTATGTTATTTATGAAATTGATTAGATGAATATAAAATCTGAGTATATATGTTAATAAAACAATTGTTTCATAACAAATAACAATATAAATGCAATGATTATTGTTTGTGGTCTATTAAGTGCATTTAGTTTCCAATATCATCTTCATATGAATATCTTAAGTATATCAAAATCAACACTTCATTAATAATAACATTGCTTTATAACCAGCATGCACATGTTACAATAGGAATTAAAGCACCAAGTACATAAAGAAGTACATCAGTATTCGCAAAGTAACAAATCTTGCTATACAAACATATACATGATCTAATTAACACGCAACAAATGATCATCGCAAAAAAGTCTT
Organism: Dreissena polymorpha; assembly: GCF_020536995.1. Taxonomy (NCBI): domain Eukaryota; kingdom Metazoa; phylum Mollusca; class Bivalvia; order Myida; family Dreissenidae; genus Dreissena; species Dreissena polymorpha. The sequence goes on from NC_068366.1 coordinate 18,625,565, forward strand.
GGCTTTGGGGGTTTATTATACCAAAAAACATATTTAATTGTATTAATACTTCATGAACTCAATTTCAAATGAAATAACTGAAAATAGTGTAAGATGTTTAATGAAAATACTCATTCGACCCGGTCATGAAAGGGCTGCAAGATCTTGTTACCACCGCACCAAGTAATAAACACTACATGTTAAATTTGTTGAATTATCAAATGTATATTTAATGTTTACTTTTATTGTTTTCTTTCACTGCAATACTTGCACCATCTGGTAACAAAACAAACTGTCTTTTAAACTTTTGAACATTAACTATATATGACAACTTTTCATTGATCAAGATATCAGTACGTCTTTTGTAGGTGCTTCCAAAAATACTTTAATCTCCCTGAAAAGAACAAAATACACATGAAATAAACTGTAAAACTTTAAAAACTAAATAAATTAATGTCATGCGTGATATATAAGATAGCTCAATAGGATTTAGATACGAATACATGATTTTACAGAAAAATAAGTTATTGATCTTTTGTCTATTTGCTTAAATAATGCTGTAGTATCTCTTTATGCTTATTTAATAACTCTCGTAACGGTCTTATATGTTTACACATTCCTGATAAAAAGCACACAACCATAAGTTCAATAACACTTTTTGTAATTTTGTTACAATTATATTCACATGACACCTTGTACAAACAATCCTTAAGATTTTGTGTATTAAACAAATGCCTTAGTTGGAAGTAACAATTCACTGACAATTTAACATTTTGTAAAAATCAATTTTATAGAAACTCTCAAGAAAAGGTTTGCCGCAACAGAAATATTTTCCTTCCCGTGCGTGGGTGGCTTTGTGTTTGGAGATTCCCGACTGTGTTTTGACCTCTCTACCACACTGTTCCCAAACAAATGGCATTCTACAAGTAAAAAATATGAGAATAAATTATCGACAATCATGATAATTTTGAGTAACATGAACGTCGTGATTATCATATTTTAAGCACGCAAAACAGTACCAACAATGTTTTATTGACCAACTTTTGTTATTTAGACAGACTTAAAATATTACTGATGTTTATGTCAATCTTTCGATTCTCTAGTTTAGTTTGTATACCACACATAGCATTTCAAAAACGTGTCCCACACATAGCATTATTGCATTTTAAGCACACACTCCGAATCAGAAGTATTTGTGCAAACATACAATGTATGTAGCTTCTTTATGAAGAATTACTATGTCCGCCCTATTTTTTTTAAACCTTCGACAATATTAAAATGAACGTTTTTGTTGATTGAATAAAAAATATACCATGCATAGCATTTCAATTCGTGTCTTTTCAAACGCGCGGTTGCACTTTTTGGAAAGAAATACTAAATTAATTTTGCGCAAACTTAACATAGTTGTGTATTTTGACAATGACCGGGCTCTCGTGTTTGTTTTTTTTTGAAAATGGTTTTGAATTAATGAAGAAATTATCAAAAACGTTACATGAAGCGATGGTTTGTTGACATCCGATTGTCCCACACATAGCCGAAAAAGTCACATGGTACAGAAGCACCTTGTTACCATTATCAACCTAGAATATTTACGGAAACGAACTGAAACTAAAACTTTTCCGGAAAAAAAACACGTGGACACCTGTGTTTTTAATGATAAGCTACAATTATTAGTAGCAGTGCATATAATTTAGTTTTGTCGTTACTTATTTTTACCAAGTTTATTTGAAATTATGGAAAGATTTTAAATATGGAGGATTAGGCATTATCTGGCGAAGAAGTGGATAAAAGGAACACTAATAAATAAAGGCAATGCAAATATAAAAAGGAAACCGCCATGTGAGCTAAGTACTTATTGATCGACATGGGCCTAGTGTATTGAAGCTTGATAATTGCTATTTACAGCTCGATAACATTAACCTTGCTCTCGTGAACTCTATTAGCTAAAATTACATGCTTATATGGTAACATGTAGTTGAATTCAGTTTTATCGAGAACTAAACGTATGATTCAATCGATTTAAACGCGTCCATTACGGAAACTCTTATACCCATCGTAACGGGACTTAATTAAATATAAGCCGCGCTCTGTGAAAAGGGTGTTTAATGCATGTGCGTAAAGTGTCGTCCCAGATTAGCCCGTGTAGTCCAAACAGGCTAATCAGGGACGACACTTTCCGCCTAAACTTGATTTTCGATAAGAAGATACTTTCTTAAAACGAAAAATATCATAAAAGCGGAAAGTATCGTCCCTGATTAGCCTGTGCGGACTGCACAGGCTAATCTGGGACGACACTTTACGCACATGCATCAAACACCCTTTTCACACAGCTTGGCTCATATATCCATGCATAAAGGTCAGTGTCAGTTTAATATTGCGAGCTATATAAAGCGCGTATGTTGGCTTGATTAAATATTTACCCGTTTACCGCTTAGATACGTATTTTGACGCATTTGTAATCGCTTAAAAAAATAAATTTAATTAAAGATCTTTCTTACAAAATTCGAGTTTTAAAGGCTTCATTTCCAACCCTTAGTTACTGATGAGCAGCAAACAACATTAAACCTGAACAGACTGCGAGTTACTCTCAGGCTGTTCTGGTTTTGGCTGTTTGCACATAGCCATTTTCATTTTGTTTCTGAGTGGGAAAGGGTTACGTGATGATGTGAATCAATATAATATTATGTTAAAGACTTCCAATGACTAATAGTGTTCATTATTAACTTCAATACTAGCGTTGTTGTTTTCTTTTTGTCGAAAGTGTATATAAAACTTTGTTGTAACAGCTTATCAAAATAATAATATTAAGTGTAACCTCAATGTGTTATAGGTGCGTGTTTAAGAAACCATTATATAAGTTTGCATTCAATAAAATTAGATTGTTGCGCAGTTCTATTCGGAATTAAACTATCACGCTCTCTTTAAACCCATCTCCGACAGCTAACCCGCAAAATCGCAAATACAAATGATGTTAACTTATGCTATGTGTAAATGAGACGCGTTCTGAGAAAACTGGTTTTAATGCATATGCGTAAAGTGTCGTCCTAGATAAGCCTGTGCAGTCCGCACAGGCAAATCAGGGACGACACTTTCCGCTTTTATGGTATTTTTCGTGTAAAGGAAGTCTCTTCTACACGAAAATCCAGTTAAGGCGGAAAGTGTCGTCACTGATTAGCCTGTGCGGACTGCACAGGCTTATCTAGGACGACACTTTTCACACATGCATTAAACCCACTTATCTCAGAACGCGACTCACATACAATTTGCACGGACTAGGATAACTCACAGTTAAAGTCAACTTTACGGTCTTAAGCGTCAACTACATGGGCTTTTTAAAATGAAAATTAAAATGCTGAAAAAGAATAACGTATGTAGTCTATTTTTTTTCAAGATAACGGGATAACGCATGTGTGGCGCTTTTAAGGACATCAATCGAGAGTCCTTTGCTTTCTCCAGCTTTTATCGTTATCTGACAACATAAGATCAACGAAGCCAAAACCTTTGGCATTCTCGTCGTATGATAAGAATCAGGCCCGTAGCCAGGGTTTTGAAAAGGAGGGTGCGAATTTTTGCCTTCGACGATTTTTATTGAGCATTGAAGTTGCAAAGGGGGTATGTGGGAGAGGGGATGTTCCTCCTGCAATCGGGGGCTTTGGAGGTCCTCCCCCTAGACAATTTTGAAAATGAAACTCCTGCATTCTGGTCACTTTTTAACTGTATTTAGAGACTGAAGTTATATAGCATGTTTATATGAAATTCTTCTTTCATTGACCATACTCAGTGACTGATCGACATGAATATGATATTACATACATTTTTTCCCTACCACGTTTTTCAATAACCACCTTTTTCGATCAGCCACGAAAATACATAATTTTATACGGTGTTTAACACGACATTAGTATCCGCTCACACACTGTGTTTACATATGCAACAGCACATTTATAGAATGTAAAATCAACAATAAGAACGGTATAAAATATCATTATTTATTGGAAACTTGGAATCTTGATAAAATTGGTGTGTTTTACCATGTCCACATTCTACCATTCATAAATCCAGTAAATTAAATGGAAATATTTGACTTTTTTACAATACAATTGTTTGTCTGCTAATATGGATAGTACCAGAGGCATAGCAGTGCTCTAAACGTGCTAATAGTGTATCGTACAACAAACACTGATTAACAAAACTAGGTTTTCTCTAATGTGTATCAATACTAAAAAGAAATCAAAATGGTATAACTGGTTTTTATTTTAACTATTTTTAACAAATTGGTTATCTTTTTCTAAACGAATTTCAGAAATATACTTTAGGCTGCATTTAGACCCTATATCCACAAACTACTGTCCCTATGGCCTCAAAGTCCTTAACAATGTATACCAGGGCGTTGAAGAAAAAAAGATGTACTTATTGGCCCATTATATGCTCAAGATCCGTCACAGTTGATGAAAATTAAACGTTAACGTCCATCTGATCATATGTTATAACGTTTTAAATTCATTATAACAACTGTTTGAGAATAGGACATTCTTAGTGTCATGTTTGACATAATTAAAACATTGTGGAAAGTTATGTATGTGGAGCAGAACAGATGCCTGTACGTGTTGGTAAACTACAAAAGAAAGCTTCATTGCTTAGTAACAATGATTTGTTTTCTTGTCATTCAACAAAAAAACTATCATGACTTGAGCATATTTGATATTTTTTGCTGGAATACCCTTGAGGGGATCCGAAAATGGTTGCACGGGGATATAACAAAAAGACAACCCAGTCTGTCGAAAATGCTGTGCAAAATGTGTTCTTGTTATAAATCGTGGTATAATGCAAAGTTATTAACCAGTGACCCATTAGTCTCCGGCAATAGTCGAATGATCTCCTTTCATTTCAGTCATTTTCGGAAGCTGACAAAACATTCCGTTAATTATCATCTAAAATATATTTTCTTTTTTATAAGAATTAAGATTATTCATTTATTCAAGTTAATCAAATTGTATTTCCAGTCATTTAGATAATTGTTGAAAAAGGTTATTGGACTGGGATTTCAACCCACAATAAGTAGGCTTCAACATTTTGTTATGATATCTATTACAGTTATAGACATTAATAACGATGACAAAGGTTACAAAACAATCGTTTAGTATCAAATATGTATAATTAAGTATCGATTTTATACGGATAAGAGTGCCAGGTTAATAATTTAGCATTATACAGAAAACAAATATCTATTTGTAACAAAGATTCCAATTCCATTTTGCGGGGACCGGCTTCTTAGATCTTCTCAAATTTTGCTGTCACAACCTCTGTTGATTTCAACAATTCTACGGTTAAAACTTGTAAATAAAAATCACGCGCTCTCTTGGAAATGACTTAATCGAGAAATTCATTATATGGTGACCTGTCGGTTGCATTTTGAATACAACATTATTTTAACGCTTAAATACGAAGACTCACTGGGTTCCTGGAAAAAATAAATAGCCGTTTTTGCGTCAAATAAATGCAACTTATAGTACAATTTTTTACTCGTCGAAAAACATTTAGTGCGAACGCACCCAACGCACCCCCCCCCCCCCCCTGGCTACGGGTATGAGAATTTAAGAAAGTGTTTGTACTGGTTCATTAAAGTGCTCGACTGTACGAATATGTTCACTTGTAAAGAAAATGTTTATAAGTCTGGTAATTCTCGGAACATTTTGGACTGAATCGTTTGGCCTTCTGCTGGATGGAAATGGGTACGATTTCGATTTGTCGATTGTGAATTTACAAATATTATTCACTGATCAAGTGCTTTATAATCTTGCAACACTTCTTGTAGGACTTTGATGGACAAAATAGTTAGGTTTTAATATAAAGCAATATAATATGCTGAAATTTGCCCTATATATTCATAGTCTTAGAGTCTATGCGTTGTACTCTCCCATGATTATTTGGGCCGTGTTCTGGGAAAAGAGGATCTAATGCATGTGCGTAAAGTGTCATCCCAGATTAGTCTGTGCAGTCCGCACAGGCTAATCAGGCAAGACACTTTCCGCCTAAACTAGATTTTTGCAAAGAAGAGACTTTCTTTAAACAGAAAATATCATACAAGCGGAAAGTGTCGTCCATGATTAGCCTGTGTGGACTGCACAGGCTAATCTGGGACGACACGAAACGCAAATGCATTAAACCCCTTTTTCACAGAGCACGACTCATTTGTTTACTTGTTATTCAACGGATGTGAACCATAAAAAAAAACAATACGCTAGGTAACACCATATGCCTGATATAATACAATAGTATACAATAGTATAATTCACACACAAAAATGTAAAATAGGATATTCGTAGAAACATGTATTACACGTTTAATCAATTGGAACTTCCAACTTATTTGTCCAAACGTGTTCGTTCTATATTTTATTGAACACATTATGTAAGTTCGATATATCATACTATTAAAACAAAATGAAATCAAGTTTACCGTGTGTATCTTAATTATTATGCTACTTATAAATGGTATAATAACAGCCCCCGGCCGTCATCCCAGAATCAGCAAACCGTTGGCGCGCTCGAGGAGACCGGATGGAGAATGATATTCAGAGCCACTTCCGGCAATGGCGCAGACGTCTATCAGGCGTGGACGAATGGTAGTAATAATTTGCCATGTAGCTTTGTCAATAAGTTGTTTGTTTTCGCGTTGATAATTTTATCGTTTATTTTATGTTTTCTTCGATTGGTGGTTTCTTCGGCTGTTCTATCGTTCATTTGTTGGTGTGTTTTTTTTGTTCGGCTGTTCTTTCTGTCTGTTGTTCGTTTTTTAGCGTTCGTATTTATTGTTCATTCCTTCGTTTTTTAAACCGTTTTTTAACACAAAAAAATGATATGTAAATTATTAATCGCCATCCGTTTCTTACGTACAATAATCGACTAGTATAAAAAATATCTTGTTAGGTGTTAACATCACAACCCAGAAGCCGACAACGATGGATCGCTCCTACGACCCCCACTTCCGGGACAGGGACGTAGAACGCTGGGACCAGCAGAACATCCGGTACGTGAAGTTCTCGCTTTTCAAGCAGTCCGAGGAGGTGGGATACGTCGTCTTTGACGGAACCGGAAGTACGTACATGTCATGGTTCGACAGGTCGCGCGTGGAGGCGTCCAGTTGGTCCGATCTGACGTCAGCCAACACCTACAATTTCTTCTCTATTCAAGGTAAGTTAACTTTACTTTAGGGTCATCATGAGCTTCTTGTTTCACGCCGGGTATGCGAATACTTCGTTGACGGATGGCACTTCACTAACAGAGAACAACAAAAGCCACGCGCGAGAGGTGAGTTCTTTGGCTTTTTTTTTTGTATTTATGTTCTGTTTATTTGGTTTTTAGACACAGCACATTGTTTGGGTGATTAATGGTATAGCACTTTGTATTGCGAAGAAAGAAATTCGCGGAAAAACGGTGAATTATTAAAAAAAAAAAACGATAAAATTCCATCGATAATCAGCATGAATTGAATGATCAGTAAATATTTAAACAAAATAAACATACTTGGAAATAAATCAAGAACGGGCTTGCTATTCGAAATAAAAGATCAATATATCCAGTTATGTTACAACATGTTACATTTAGTTCACTAATGTATTTGAGAAAATTCAAATGTTTTAAGAGTCGCATGCACATTTTTCATCTGCACTTCGTTTACCGATCATCTAAAAAACAATGGCACTTCGTTTTCCGACATCTAGACACTTTTTTTCCAGATATAACACACTCGTTTTTTGTGAATCAAAAATGCAGAATTCGCTGTGGAATACTGTTAAAGTAAGCAGGCAATAAATAAAAATGTATGTACTTAGTACGCAAATAAAAAACGAATTACCGAAGCATGTTCTTATCCCTTTGAAATATGATTATGATTTGGTATAAATGTGAAAGATAAATGTTAAGCAAATTGGATATGTCTAATGAGTAAAATCTATATGACCATATATTTTAAATTACGTTCTAAACGGTTGATCTAAAGAATTTATCTTTATGTCCAAATGAAGGTACTAAGGCTATTTACTTATATATTAGATAGCATGTCATGAATAATCACCGTCATGACCAATATTCAAACTTGACATAGATATCATCTAGATATCACTTCTGACCAAGTTTGGTGAAGATCGGATGAAAACCGAGAGAGCGGACACTTAATACGGACCGACCGACTGACAGACAGACAAGTTCTATCCTATATAGCACCCTAAACTTCGTTTGTGGGGGTATACTAAGTACTATCTCCATAATATGACATTTAAACATTTTATGTACGCATTCCTTTTTTCCAGAATCAGTTGTTTTTACGATTTAATTTTACCCATGTTTCTTTAAACTCAACCAATACAGTGATTTAGGGTCAGGTGAATCGCACTTCGAGCAATCGTTAGCGTTGCGTAAAGGAAAGTGCTCCGTATAAGCAGGGCTCAAAATTAAGGGAGTTTTACCATTCTCTTTTTAATTGTGTTGCTACGCATAAGTATCGTCTTGATGATGCGATTCAAATAAGCACAACGAACATAGGATTTTATGAAGAACAAATGTGCATTTGCCTCATAAAGACCCCTTCACTACCGTTATCTAGAGCCCTGCTATAAGTTAAATTAAACACGATTGTGTTGATCCGCATTATCCGTTGTATTGTCATTTCTCTGAATCTCAAGTCACCAATAAAAAACAAGTTCATTATGTACACATTTATTTAATAATAAATATTATCTTATTTGAAAATTGCAATTATAATAAACATAGTATAAATTAATAGTAATGTGATTTTTGAAAAATATATTTTCAAAATGTTTCGTATGAATAGCCATAATATATATAAATGCATTTAAGGTAGAAGATAAAACTCAGTTATTAGAGTGCCCGCTTTGTTGAAAGTCTCCGTAATCTGAAGTGCCCTTGATCGGTAAACAAAGTGCCTGCAACTTTATTATGCCACCTATTACAACATGCACTTTCTTTGTTTATATTTCATTGACTACTATCAAAATTTCAGTATTTGAAGCACAGTGATTACTCTACATGCTGGAATAGCAAACAATTTCTTGCAATAATTCTAAGTAGTTTTATTTTGTTAAAATGTTTACTGTTCATCCAGTTTATGCTGTTTTCCGATCGAATTTTCTATTTTTGGGGCAAAACTGTACCATTCTACCGTGAAATTGTGTATTCCCAATACAACAGGATACACCATTTATCAACTCGACCATGTGTCTTGTCTTAAAAACTAATCTTTAGGATATAACTTTAAATAAAACAGAGGAACTTACCTCTCGCGCGTGGCGTTCGTTGTTCTCTGTTAGTGAAGTGCAGTCCGTCAACGAAGTATTCGCATACCCGGCGTGTGTTTTAACCCATTTATGCCAAGTGGACTCTCCCATCCTGCTAAAATGGATCAATTTATTTCCAAAATTTGGGATGCCTAGTATATTTATTTCTATATTTAGAATAGTTCTTACAGAAATTCCTATAGGCAAACAGCGCAGACCATGATTAGACGCCGCATCATGCGGCGTCTCATCTGGGTCTACGCTGTTTGCCATTGCCTTTTTCTAAACGCTAGGCATTAATGGGTTAAGCAAGGGGGACATATTTTAAATGGGCATGCATTTCTTTAAACGTGTTCAAATGTCAATTGCATTGAAAGCCTATGGCTTATAGATACCTTCTCGATTCAATCAGCTGAAAATAGTCAGTGCACTCACTCGGTATATTGGGACAGATAAATTATACTGAAAGATAATTATAGAATATGATGTACGTAAAATGCAAATCATGTCAAGGTCACATCGACGGCCAGAATCTCGAGCGGACGTTCTTCATCAACCAGGTTTACAACGGATGTGACGCTGACGTCGGTAACGTGGTTGTAGTGGAGCATGACGGGGGCTGCAATTGGGACCATCAGCCGCGCTACCCACAATTCCTCTACTCCGACATGAACGCCGCCGACAACTGGAACCGGCGGATGTTTGGACGTGCCGACTATCTCGCCATCTTTATATATGCTAAGCACTGAGTTTGTTAAGCATTTGCTTAAACAAAATATTGAATAAAACGGATCCAACCACTTTAACTTGTAATAACGTACTGAGTGCATGCAGCGTAATTTAAATCGTGTTTGGGCAGAAAAGTTGCAACCTCCGCGCAGAGATAAATTATGAAAATTTTAACTGATAGGGGAAGTAACCACTGAGATGAGTTTGAAATATGTTATATTAGAACAGAGTGGTGTCCCCAAATTTGCAACATCAAATACAGTGAGGACAGTGATATTAACTTTATTATTTAGACATTTTACACTTGCTTAGTATGCCCCCGCCTTAAAACGTGAACATTTGATTCCGCCCCCACCACCAAGGAACCTCACCTAAGACTCGTTTTCATGAGTCCGTTCGCGTGTTCTTATCTGTAAACGTATCCGAAATTAACATATTCGAATCAAGTTCCTTAGTCCAAGATTTCCCGACATCATAAAAGCTGCTATTTTCTTGCAACAAGGCCGACAATTGTGTCCCTGTCAGAATGAGAGATCGATGCTTTTTTCCTTGTTATAATGACTCGGTTATGAGTATGTCCATGTAATGTGTTGTTGACGAGTGTGACCATGTCGTGCATTAAATAATACACTTGCAAATTTAAATTAAACCTTTTATTCGGATCTATTGAGAACATTTTTGCACTAAAAACACTAATAGATATAAATATAATTACATTAAAATTCGCTTTATTAAAATAAACGCCTAAAGATAATGACTAATTTACAATATATGCAATTGATTTATAATTGGTTGTTTTGAAGTAAATGGACGCTTTTAGATAATAAATAATGTAAAATAACATGAATTCCGCAAAATAAAGCTAGCAGTTGCTTTAATAAATTAATTAACTAAATTACCGGTTCTACCCTAGAGGGAATCAACCATATAAACGCTGCAATACGCGTCTCGCTGTTAACTATGCCACAGTTTAAACACAAAAGCTGCAAAACAAAAGAATCTTTTTGGCGAGTGTATCAAAACAGTTTAAACATGATTTAGTACAATAAAGCAATATAATTGAATGTCTGATTAGCACGCTGATCTCGGTAGATATTTAAACACGGATATTCGACATTCAAATCAGTACTGTTTAAACGTAAAATAATTACAAAACATTAACACATTACACATAATAATTGGTGGATAAATCAGACCAGCGGAAGCAGCGACACAAGTGGTAGCAGCTGCACCATCAACAGTTGCAGTACTAAGTAGTTTGGGAAGTTTAAATCTATTAATTTAAACTCGATTGCACCGATAGCCTTAGTATATTTAAAACGATTACGAGTAGAACCATTACTTAGTGTATTGGGGGCGGGGGGCGATCTAAAGAACGATTACTCAATGGGGATCGATCCCGTGACCTCCCGGTAGCTATGCGGACACTATATCCACTACCGATCCCATGACCACCCGGTAGCTATGCGGACACTATATCCACTACCGATCCCGTGACCTCCCGGTAGCTATGCGGACACTATATCCAATTCCGATCCCGTGACCTCCCGGTAGCTATGCGGACACTATATCCACTACCGATCCCGTGACCTCCCGGTAGCTATGCGGACACTATATCCGCTTCACCTCGGCGACCTTTTTAAATAGCATTTGCAGTATGCTACTTTACAGACAATGTGAGATTACTTAACCCTTTCCCGTTGAGGAGCAAGCGAAAATGTTTATAAGCAACCGGCATAAAACCAGAACAGCCAGCGAGTAACTCAGTCTGTTCAGGCCTCATACTGTTTGCTGCTTATCAGTACATTATGGTAGGAAATGAAAACCTTTAACTTATTCAGTGCTGGAACCGAATTTTGAAGGCCTTTGCAAACAGTTTGCATCCAGATGAGACGCCACAGAACGTGGCGTCTCATCAGGATCCAAACTGTTTGCTATTCTGATAGTATTCTTTGGAAAAAAAATCGAAGTAAATGCTAATTTTAGAAATTCAGCAGACAACAATTAACCAGACGACAAATTTCCCAGCATGCAAAGGGTTAAAACTTGAATATAGTCATAAATGCCTGAAATTTAATTTGAATGAGAAAGAGAGACTGCGTGAAGGGAGAAGAAAATGACAGCGAAACATTATATAAACAGCGTTGGTTACTTTTTGTATTAGTATACTTTAGTAGAAACTTTAAACGTTGAACTCAAAACTGCGACATAAGTAATAACTCTAAACGCACCACTAGTATTAATTGCTGTGGTTGTAGCTGTACGGTAAGTCTTTAAAGCGACATAAGTAATAACTCTAAACGCACCACTAGTATTAATTGCCGTGGTTGTATCTGTACGGTAAGTCTTTAAATGCGACATAAGTAATAACTCTAAACGCACCACTTGTATTTATTGCGGTGGTTGTAGCTGTACGGTAAGTCTTTAACTGCGAATATATGGCGTCCCTCCTTTAAGCTCGCTCGGCTCGGGTATGGCTGGACGTGTATATTCACACATCAATACCGATGACTAGTTGTATATAGTCCAATGTATGAATACCATTGTTGGATTAACGTGATTACCGAGAACAATGGAGTTTTATGTTTAGTGAAACAGAGAGTCTAATAAAATATTAAAACCAGACATCGGAGTATAAATCTTATTCAGTATTGTTTCGACGAGTCGGAATGAACTTACATGTAATCCTTTTCGCCATGTGAAGGTATGAAATGACGCGATATTGTGGGATTATTTGAGGATTTCTTTTCGCACGATGCATGTCTCCAAGGAAAGAATCGAGGAATAATATCAGGTAATGTTTTAAAGGTTAGATGTACAGTAATTACAGCTTTTCCTCGTTTTTTCTTGTCGACTTTTATGATGAATAACGTGTAAACGAATGCGGCGATGATTTCTAATGAAATTCAACAAATAAAACGTAGTTTTCAGATTCCAGATACGAATATCCGAAAAACCAATTCACTGTAAGACCTTTTATATTTTTCATAATTTTAAGTGATTTTTAGAAAGTTACAGATAGATCAAACCTACGAAAAAAAATGCTTAAAAGACGTGTTACGCCAGAACTAGACATGTGTCCTTCGTACAAGGATCCCCTCTCATTCCAATTTTGTCTCAAAACTACACTTATGTCGAAAAAGGAATGAACCAAGATGTAAACTTCACGTGATGGTTAATGAATATGTATGAAGTTTCATGGCACTGGTGGCAATACTATTTCAGTAAATCGCGACTCACATTATATTTTTACTTAAAAGACCCATAAATGCAAGAGAAAAAGCGAACGCAAACATGGAGGAGTACAATTAAGTTACCATGGTAGTTAATACGTTTGTTGTTGTCACTGTAGCGGCAATACGTTTTGATCTATTCGCGACACAAACATGTTTAAAACATGCTGTTTGCAAAAAATCCAAACTTTCTGCTGCATAAAAGAATCTTAACCACAATATGTATGTGCTCACACTGTTAAATTTTGTTTTCTTTTTAATTTCAGCCCTCTTATTTCAAGACTATGAATTACGCGCGACACAACTTAACCATTTAAATAAAAATTATAAAAGAGCCAAAACTCCGGTTATGTTCAAAGCTACGCACCAAATAAGAAGTTTGTATGCTGGTTAATATCGAACAAACATTCGACGCACGGACAGACGGACAAGGTAAAATCGATATGCCTCTTTTTCCTCTTAAAGTGGGGTGGAGACCACGTAACAAAATGAAAGTCGAATGAGACTAACTTCGTAAAAATATGCATGATAGAGTAACCGACGTTATGTAGTTTTTGTGACAGATGATAGCTGATATACTTTACTTTTGTAAACCGCGCCGGCTAGTAACGTAGGACCGGCGTAACGTGTATGGGAACGGGTAAAGAAAAACTTCCTACAGTAATACGCACCGAACCTCTGACTCAAATAAGGCAGTTGTCATAAGAATGTGGCATAAGAATGTGCACCTAGTACTAGTAAATTGTTGAACCCATGTTTACTGACCTCAGTGAAATGACTACATTTAATATTGTTGAAAAAAATATCGAACCAAATAAATCAACTTAACTACTGTTTTGCATTCCATGGAACCGAGGTAAAGCGTGTATTGCATGTAAAACGTACAGGTCTGGTCATCAAGGAGTCATATAATCTTGGAAGGAAAATTTAACTTTCGAGGCTCAGTTGGGTCCTAATTGCCTTCCTGCCAGGCACCCAGATTATCGGATGGAGTGAGTTTATTCATTCCTAAAATGTCTCATACGTCATAACTGACTGGCCCTTAATCCACAGGGTTACACTATACTTAGCTCTTTACTTGAGTTCGATCCTGTTATATTTAGTGCTGCATCTATTAGTATGTAAGGACCGATAACAAATTATCGATCATTAAGTTAAGGGGTTGGATATGAATCGTGTTTTATCTTCAAGGGTTCGTTCTTTTGCGTATCCATAGGATGTGAATTGGAATAGAGTAAAGACCATGTTTTAATATGTATTGTATAATAATGCTATATGTCACAAGTGTGTGTCTAAACGTGTGTGCCTTATAGAATTGTTTCAGCTCTTATACACTGTGCTTTTTCACAATGTTTATTGTGCTCACAAAATGCACTATACAAAGAATATAATATAGTTTACATGTTAGCGAAAAGATAAACTAACATCACAGAAACTGTTAGTAAGCAGCGTACGGTTGGAGCACATACATAGAAAGTATAGAAGGTATATAAGGTATATGCACTACACCGCCATTATTGAGACACAGTAAGGTCCTTTCCCTTAAAAGATGTCTTTGAACTTATGTTAACGTATGTAGCGAATTTTATTCTACCTTATGTTAGTTTAATACTCGCAAGTTTGTGACATGCATTTGTTTATGTTTATGACGGGTCATGATAATTTTTGAACAGAAACGTCGTCAAAATAAATCGTCATTTTGTTAAAAGTAACGTGACCTAACGCAAACTGTGTGTGTATTACTTGAAATATAGCGATATTTATCTTAGATGCACACTGGAAATGCAGCACTAGGGAACCCTGTGGCAACTTCTACAACTAGTATACTGCATGTTCTACCTGCTACTACCATCATCACTCCTTCTCTTTCTTGTCGTCCCTTTTGGCGTCTTTGTCATTCTCTTTCCAATCCTCCTTTACCACCATCATCAGCATAAGTATCGCCATAGATTAGTGGATATGGTTTTCGCTTTGTGACCGGGAGGTAACGGGTTCGATCCTCACTGTGGAGAGTTCTTTAAATCTCCAACAAAGACACCAAGTACTTGTCTTTCCCAGAAAACGGACTCAAGAGCGTTTCAAAAGGCCTTAGACTTTCGATGCAATCGAGCTAAAAATAAAAATATTTAAACCAAGCCACAAAACTAGTTTGATTGACGAAGGACTTACTCATCAGCAACCCATGGCATACATAATTTTTTTCCGTCCATGTCACTGTCTGTCTGACTAAATGCTTTAAACAAATACCTCAAGCATAAAGAACATGAAACTTAAACATAGTATATAAGTTCATATCAAGACGGTTTTGTTTATAGCCATATGTGTTAAAACACGAGATTTATCAATTCAGCTCATGGCCTTTGATCGAACAAAACATCGATCAACCATAGAAGATGTACTGATAGCGCCGCATTTTAATGAATATTAATCCAACTTATATTTGGCTTCACAATGCCGTTATTAACACAATACGGCGTGTACATTTTCTTCACACTGGTTAACTGAATTAACAGATTAAACGATAAGCCGATTTTATTTCTGGTGCTGTACTAAATAGATTTTTTTCTTATTACATATTTCATTAATTTATTCATTGGCCATGTAGACGTAGTATAAGAATTGCCAGCTTTAAAAATGGTTTTCGGATCCATTAAAAAAAAATCTTTTGTTTTTGAAACCCGATTTTTTTCTTCCCTGACCTTTTTCTCTGAGTTCGTTTTATGGCGCCCTTATTCTTAACAAAGAAACGTTCCTACGATCTTATTAAAGCCATATTTAAACCTGGTAACTATAAAATTATATTATCTTCAAACAGTCGAAACGTTGTTTTCTGCCTATATGTTTAATAAAATCAGTGCATTTGCGTTGTTATGTATGTTATTTATAATTCCACTACCGAAAACGCCGAGATGAAGACGTTTGTTTACATCACATCCGATGAATTAATATTATAAAACTGATTTCAATGATTTACATAATTAGTGTACCGGTATGTACAAGGTGACGTCCTTAACGAGGTTTTATGATTTTGCAAATGATTTGTGGAAGCGTTTCATGCAGACGTTGGAAAAAATGAAAATATAGTACTTCCCATAATGCATACAACCAACTCGTGTAACCGTTTTCTCCGTCCGGTCATTTGGCGCATGGCCAAAACAACACGAACATGTTTTAGCAATATAACAGACGCAACCAGTCCCAGCTGAATTTGTGAGCAGATCCTAAATTCAAACTTAGACAAATATCGTTTGCTAAAATTATTTTAATATCATCCTTATCAACCCTTATCCAAGAAAAAAAAATAACGCGATACGTTATAAAAAATATAAGATTTTTAAGTAACTATACAGGCAAGCATGTTCAAGTGCATATATTCATATAAAAAATGGCATTTTGTTGTTGATTGGGTTGTCTTTTTAGTAGGAAATGTCTTTGTTTTTGTGTGACCACTAGCGAGTAATGTACAGTCAGTTGTGGCTTGTGATACACGTTTACTCATTAGCATATGTACCCCTGACTCCTATCCTATATAAAGGCCGTTCGACAGGTAAATCAAGGCGACAATTAATATAACTAGCGGTTTGGGGCCATCCTTTCATATCAGAACTGGTCCAATGTGAGATGTGAACTATCGACATCCGTCGTTAGTAAAAATTGTTAAAACTGGTGGTTCAATGTGTTTGCTAAAAATTTTGCTCACTTAATGTTTTTCAGTGAAAGTTTCCAAAGACATCAGATACAAAAGAAGATGCCAACTGTTTCGAACATGATGGCGCCAGCTGCGATAAGCACCCTGCAGGTCCGGGGGGAGGCGGCGCCCAAAGGAATTCTCTCTGCTCTGTCAGCCAACAGTAAGGTCGGTCGGACCCTGGCCACAAGCTCGCTGGATAAATCCTTCCAGTTTGTGTTGAATAATAACGACCCGGAAAGTGACGTCCATCCGTTGACTAGCGTTAACGGACCGACGGTTCCGGTTCGCAAGATGGAACATTTGTCTCGCGTACGAACTGCGAACTACGGGATATCCACAATGGATGATAATGGTATAGGAATTGAAGAGCACCATCACACGTTCGTCATAGAGAAGCCGCATTTTGTCCTGTGTGGACTTCCCGTCGGCTCAAAGGAAATAGACCACCACTTGTACATGAACGAGGCCCGGGTTGGGAATTTCAAAACTTCCGCTCAGGCGCTTTATCGGGCACGACGGGAACCGAGGTCCGGAAAGACTATGACGGAGCACTCGTTTTCTATGTCGCCCGACAAGGGACCAATGAATCCCAGTCCGGGGTTACCGGAAGCTGAAGGCGAGATAACGCAGCGGACACAGATTCCGCCAATTCCACCTACCACCCCCGTGAATAATTCCCAACTTCCGGCAATGAAATCAAAATCTGCGATAAGCCGGCTGTCGTATGAAAGCAAGTTCACCGGCTCAATTCCGGAATCCGATCACCGTTTGTATCAGTCGAATCTTGCAATTAAACATAAAAAGATGACGCTCCTCCGGCGAGAGAAATCGAGCGAGAGAATGGATCTGCAGAGGGAACACTCGAGCGTTTCCACGCAATCCATTAAATCCATAGAGACTGTGTCCGAATCCGTGATCAATAACAATCTTACAGTTACAACGGGCAACGGCGCACGGCTCGTTACAAGTGGCAAGGCACCTTTTAAAACCAACTACAATAATCCGTACAGACATACAAAATTCAAAGAGCGACTGTCCCTAAATGGAAACAAACGCATAGAGTTCAAGAGCATTGACAGTTATATGAAATACCAAAAGCAGCATAACATCAATGGAAAACATTTTCTCACACCGCGCGCTGTGCTTCGGATCCCTAAGCCTTGTTCGGATACTTTCTTACTGCAAATGATGCATGACCTGAACCGCCCAAAGTCCCGAAAGTCAGCTGGGTCGGCTCATAACTCGCTGGAACTCCCGCGACCGCGAGATTTGGAGGATTTTGTGCAAACGAGAACCTCGAGCTCGCTTAGTAAGGCACAGTCCAATATCGATAAGTTTATGGGAAAGTCAACTAAGGACGAATTAACGGGTAAGTCGATTAAAAGTGCGAAAAGCGCAAAAAGTGCTACTGAGACCATTGAAGAAGAAGAGGCAAAAGATGTGGAAAATATTATGGAAGACAAGCTTGAAACCTAATGTTACATCCGTGTGTGCTAGTCATAGGTAGGCGATTCACGGGAAACTTGCTTTAACCCCTGTTAATCTGGTTAACTTGTGGTTAGTTACTCAATACACGTATAGCCCGACAACACTTACCGGACATTTATTGACTCTATTAGCATGAATAACATTTATTTGGATTCGGCTTGGTTTGTGCGCGTTTTAAACGAATAAATTGAGATCATAGCATTATACTAAGTGAGATACGCTGCTTACGGAAACGTATATATTGATCGTAACATTAAAGGGGCCTTTTCACAGATTTTTGAATGTATTTAAGTTTGTTATTAAATTGATAAGTGTAAAAATTGAATATAAAAAGCTCAAGTAAAAAATAAGAATAACATTTGTTTTTTAAAAGGAAAAAAGTGACCCTCATGAGGGCTCAAACCACTGAAACCAGGAGTCCTGGAGTAAAAGTCTACCACTTAGACCACTCGGCTATCCTTGCTCTTACAAAGACGGATGTATTTTATACATAATTATATGCAATCCTTGTAGTTTCACAAAATATAACGACAACAGCAAAACTCTCCAAACTATTTAATCGTTTCGCGTTGCAACGCCGTATGATTGTCAGGTTTTTAAATCGTCAAAAGATGCATATAATCGCTGTTTTAGAGCATGGTAAATGTTCAGTATTACTGTTTCTTCACAAATATCATAACTAAAAGGAAATTTGCGAATCTGAAACAACTTTTTGAATTTTTGTCAATTTACCGAAACGTGAAAAGGCCCCTTTATTCTAATATATTTATTCATGCAGGTAAGTGGCAGGTAACTGTTGGCGAGCTATATTTGTGTATGTCTAGTTCATTGATAGACACTGACGGAAACACCACGCATGATTGGAAGATAGCTTTTCATTTAACTTATTGCAATGTTAATTAAAAGGTGTTTGAACGAATATCAGATATTTCAATGGTATACAAAGTCTAATTTTTGTTTGAGGACAACTCTATTCTGTAAACTGTAATACGTGTTGTTGAATTATTAATTGTTAAGCTTTTGGAGACTATTCGCACGGAAAAGTTATATAATTATGCGACAAAGCACAATTCACTAATTACTTTTAATCATTATAAGCTTTACAAATATACCTTATTTAAAGCGTATTCGTTCTTACAAAGGTATTCAATTCACATGTTTTCATTGTTTGCTAGTCATTTATTCATTAATGAACACATAACAGGTATTTTGCTGTGGCATGTGTACCAATATGCATGTGCCCTGTAACGGCGTCATGTGACAGTTTTCACTTAACTTTAAATCGTTCGGAGTTGGCTAAAACAAGAGCACCTTTGGTCGTTCAATAGATATGGCACTTACCGTTTGACAAAACAACTTATTAATGTAAAATAATGATGTTCATATAATCATCATCGAAGCGAAATATCTATATTGATTTCTCTATATATTGACGGATTTGTACTTTTCATTTCCAAATACTGAGTCGTCATTTCAATTTTTGAGCACACGATTTATCATGAATTATGTATTTATTATGTTAAGAAAATGTCGTTTTTTTATTAATAGTATATTCACAGCTCATTTTTTCTTTCCAAATAGTCACAGTGAAAATGTATTCAAGTTTGACAAAAAGATAACAAACAACAAATAATATGCTTTAAACGTTCGCATGTGTTAGTATAGTATATATATTCGTGTTCTCCTTATTTCCCACGAATTTGTTTTGATTGTTGGAGGCAATTATGTTTAAAACATTTATTCATGATGTAATACTTACTCACGGAGCTGCTCAATTGTTATAATTGATTTCATGGATTTTATTAATTTATTATCGATGTTAGTATACACGATAACGATACCGCATATATGGGTACCTTTATCAAATAACGAATTTTATTTATTTTCTGCTTATTATTTACTGAGATTTGTTACATCATCATTTAATATTGTTATATCTTTACTACGTACTGTATTCATAGTAAAACTGGTGAACTACTAACGCGTATTTGGTCGTTAATTCTGAAATGAAATGTAGAAAATATTTCACCACGAAGTTTAACACATTTATGCTTAGTGGACTCTCCCATCCTTCTTAATTGGATCAATTTATTTCCAAAATAAGGGATGTCTAGTATATTTATTTCTATATTTAGACTATTTCTTACAGAAATTCATTTAAGCAAACAGCGCAGACCCAGATTATGCGGCGTCTCATCTGGGTCTACGCTGTTTGTCAAGACCTATTTTCTAGACGCTAGGCATAAATAGGGTTAACTCTTTGAGAGGAATCGTAGCTGTAACGAGTGCATATCTAATCTTCCATAAGGCTGCACGGTAAGTTGTTGACGGAGGACATTGCATGCCGGAACAACCTCCGTGTAGATTTTTTAATGTTTGCGATCCAACTATATACTCGTATCAAATCTCTGTCGCCATAAAACATTACGTGATGGTGGTCGATTCAAATGTTATTGTATATTTATACATAATTTTAATTTGTTGTTTTATGTTTTCTTTCACAAGTTTGAAAAAACATGTATTAAAAACCAATTTTTATTATATTATAAAACCGATATTCCTTCTAAATCTTAAAGGATGTTACACAATCTCCCTATCAGTCCACGCCGCCAAAGTGTAATATAGGAAAAAAAGTGTAACTTGAATCAATTACAAAAATTATGATCAATTATGTTATAGTGTCTTTAACACATCCACAAAATATTGTGAGTTTGTATAACGCTGCGGTGCCGACAAACGCAGTCGTCCAGTCTCTATATCCGGGATCACCCCTGTGCACAGTCAATCATGACCTTGACCCCGACGCCTGACTTGGCGCAACGGAACGCATCCAACGTCTCCTCCAACCGAAAGCGGTGCGTCACCAGGGGCGCCACGTTGATCTTGCCGCAGGCAATCATGTCGATGGCCGTCTGCCATCTAGAATAAGACACTTGCTTTTTTGGAAATATTTTAGTGCATCACTATAGCTCGTTTGACACTCATTTTAGTGAATTTCCTTCAAAGGAACGAAATCAAATCTGTTTCATTTTTAATTCAGTTTGCTTTTCTAAGATTCAAGCGCGTTAGTAAAACGAGTTTCAAACATACAACAAACATACCAGCATCACGGTTATAGTTGAAGGTTAAGCTGTCGTTATTACGTGTCAGAAATTGTCAAATCATGGATGTGATTAGTTTTAGTTGCGAGTTGTACAAAACAATAGTATAACTCAATAAAAAATGTATGAATTCAGTGAAAAAACATTGTTTACATGTTGTTGTTTTTTTTAAATTTTATTAGCACTCACTGTCAGCCGAAACACTCTAGCAAGATACTACGCTCTTGTAGTGTACTTAAAACACGCGCTTTTACCAACACACCAAACTCTTGTCGCCTTCGTTAGAAGCAAGTGATCGTTCAATCGTATTAGATGAAACGGGTTATAGCCATTATAACCGTATACTTACGTGTTGATGTACCGGAATGAGCCGAGTATTTCTATCTCCTTGGCAACCAGCGACACGACCGGAAACTCCACTTTGTTAGGACCATGTCCGACAATGACGAAGATTCCGCCCGGCGTCGTGGCCTAAAATAAATGTTAAAACTATACACCATATCGAGACATTCAATATATTTGAAAGATGGATTAATATCAAAGACAATCTCAATTTATGTGTGGATAACATCGATATTCTCATTTCACAAGCAAATGACAAAAACAGTTCCAATTCTTCAACTTCAGTCACGAAAACTGAAAAAAAGCTCAGATGAGCCAGTGGTTGTCGTCAATACCATCTGTATAAACTACACACTTCAAACTTCTCTTACAAGCACCCCAAGGTTCACGGCAAACTGCGCCCCACTGCACTCGATTGTCCTGTCGGGCGCCCCTCCCAGCAGTTTCGTCACTTCCTCCGCTACCTCCTGCTCGGTCTGACCGGGCCTGATCTGCAAGGTGTGGGTGGCTCCCACCTCCCGGGCAAACTGCAGACGTGATGCGTCGATATCTGCAGAAATACCACCAGGAGATCGTTTTGATAAAGCCTAAATCTGCTCAAAAAATTTCACGGCCAACTAGGCTAACGGTTGCTATCTTTTAGGTCAAGTCGTTTATGTTAGTTAACTGTTAACCTTCATGTAATCTTAGGGTAGCTAGATAAGTTTGGTATATTTATAATAATTCTGCTTTTTTAATCGTCTGTGGTATTTATGTCCAAGTTTAACGGGCTATTAGCTTTATAAGTCGTTAATGGTTCGAGCATCTACGCCTAGTTATATTGATACTTTGAAACGCATAAGTTAAGTAGCGCGAGTCCTAAGGCATATACTGACTTTTTTTATAAACCGTCGTCAGATAGGAATTCCGAGACTCACCATGCTTACTGTGCGTGCGTTTCAATATACTGTCGTAAGGAAGTTACAATTCGTTAAATCAGTTGTCTTGATATTTTCATTATTGTTAAACGAACAAGTTGCGTGCATTGAAACTGAGTAAATAGTCGAAACTTCGGCGGCATAAAGGGGACATAGGAAATATTTTATTTAACTATTTCTATCACGTGCGCACGTCATAGTTATGACGTGCGCACGTCAAGGCTATGAAGTGCGCACGCGATATCTATGACGTGCGCACGCGATAGATATGACGTGCGCACATCATAGTTATGACGTGCGCACGTCATAACTATGACGTGCGCACGTCATAGAAATAGTTAAATAAAATATTTCCTATGTTATATTATTTTACTATTTTTATGACGTGCGCACGTCATAGTTATGACGTGCGCACTACATGGCTATCGCGTGCGCACGTCATAGCCTTGACGTGCGCACGTCATATCTATCGCGTGCGCACGTCATATCTATCGCGTGCGCACGTCATAGCTATGACGCGCACGTCATAGCTACGACGTGCGCACGTCATAGAGACTGTTAAATAAAATATTGCCTATGTCCCCTTTATGCCACCGTACGAAACCCACTATTATAACTGAAACACTATATTGAAACGGTCACCTGATAACTTGAAAATGCTTTAACAGTAAAAACAGACCTATGTTGTTCGGATAAACCGATGATGCATATGTTTGGAATACCGAGTTCAGGTCAATGACAAGGACGAGGTTTCCATGCCGCACAGAAAGATGAGAATTCGCTTTGCTTTCAACAAAGATTTTCCAAACAAACCTTTTATGTGTACAATTGTGGAAAAGACGCTGTCAAATAATACCACCCTATATAAACGAGAGCGCCGATGGCGTTAAAAGCATAGGTGCAAGATACAGGGAAGAATGGCGTCACGTGGTATAATGTAGTTCGATATCGCCATCCGCGAATTTCTCAAATCAATAATTTCAAACAATTACCGACTATTTAAATAGATAATCTTTCCATTTACATCAGTGTTAGAAACGCTTATGAAAAATAATTACCCAAGCCTTTCAAAATTTAAGCACGGACAGATCTGTATCGAACTATTGTTTTCACAAATGAAAATAGACGCTACCCTATTCGTCTGCGTCAAGAATTTGACGTTAAACTTGTGGTAAGCGTTAGATGCAGACGTGCACAACAGATTGAGTTCTGAATACAGATTTCTGGATGCAGATTTTTATAGAAACTCCTCACAGCAGTTACTTCCCTTGCTTCGCCCGGTCAGTAACTTCTAGTATAAGGGAGGCCACTGCGTAGGAGATTGAGATTTATAATGCAGATAAAATTGTTTTACGAACGAAATTTGTTTTAGGTTATAAGAAGATTTTTTGACATAAAACGGTCTTAGAAAAATTCACTAAAAACGGTGTCAGCAATATTCTTGGAAGAAAACGTTAGAAAAACGTTTCCAAAAAAATTTGTAAGAATGACCATATACTAAATTAAATAGATATTTCGTCTGATTTTTGATCAGGTAAGGCTTCATAAAGGGCAACCGATCGATGTGGATTTTCGAAATGTGGTATATACCATAAGCATAGGTGCGTAAACGCACCTATGCTAAAAAGGTATTGCAGCGTCGCTCCTTCATCAAATAAGTATATAATCTTCACTGACGTGTATTGTACTCGACAACAGACCTGTAACGCAGACGGCAGCGACGCCAAACGCCTTGGCTGATAGCATGGCACACAGACCAATGGGTCCCGCTCCGCACACGAGCACCCTGTGACCCATAGAGAGGCGACCTCGGCGGCACGCGTGCAGGCCAACGGACAGAGGCTCGATCAGTGCGCCCTCTTCGAAACTCACGTTGTCCGGTAGCCTGAAATGTTAGGTGGAGTTAAATGTTCAGTAGTTTAGATTAGTTTGAGGTAAAACTATTACGATGCGTGAAGTTTTAAAATTAACATGATTTATTAAGAAAACATATGGACAGCGCTGGAAAATAACTGTGATATTGGTTACGGTAATCTTTGTTTCTATGCTTACATATATTTAGATTAATCAAACTCAAATGAAAATCAAACTACATGGAGAATATTAGGACAGTAATTTTTGTTAATCTTCGGTGTTCTTTAACAGGATAATACAAACAAAACAACATCAAAGAATAATATTAATGCTGGGCCACTATATTGGAACAGTCAATACAAAGAATTAGGGATTTCAACCGATCGAAAGCCTAAGTATATGGCAGTTCTCTCATGTTGGTGTTCATACATTCTGCTTTCGGCGCAGAAAACATCGAATACGCGTATTTACTTATGTCAGATCGTTACGTTATTCATCATGTCTAATATATGTACAAGAGAGTCACCAAATTAGATTAAATATTTAAAATAGTTTTTGACTCAACGAAAACAACTCTTAGTTTGCATATCTCCAGGCTATTTGAACTTATATCATTAACATATTGGTCTGAACAAGGGATATACTATGTGTTAACTGTCATGCTAGACTTGATTTTCAAGTAATTTTAGTTATGTAAAAAAAATTAATTCATACGTAAGTCTAAGAATCGGTCGGGTTCCGCTGCTCTACTCACTTGAAGACGAAGTCCGCACCGTGCACGTGGTACCGTGCAAGCGCCCCGCTATCAGGGGGCGTGGCCAAGAAGAAGACGTTCGGACACAAGTTGTAGCGGCCTATCTTACAGGCGTCGCACGTGCGGCATACGCCGTGGGGTTCTATCGCCACTCTGTCACCTGTAGGATTGTAGGGTCATATGAGGTTAATGTCAGGGGGTTACGGAAACCCGAAAGTACCCGCATTCTTGACCCCATTCATACTACGAAATTCTTCTTAGAAAATTGCGGTATGTAAAATTTATAGTGTTAACATTGCATATGTTATTAAAAACCTATTTCTTTAAACCATTAACCAAAATGCCAAACTGTAACTGTTTGAAAGACTTCTGTAAGTAAATTCGACTGTGACGGCAATACATATAAACTTAGAAGCCGTGTTATAGTTTTCTTAAAGGCAGAACAGCTATTAAATTAAAAATATATCATAATTAAGAAGAACTGAAATCATTTTACAACTAATGAAATAGTTGACTTAATTCTGAAACCACAAGACCATATTCCCATTTCCTAATGAAACATGTTCTTTTCGAACTATACTATTTATTTCACTTCTTTTTAATAACATGTCCAGTTACAAGTTATGCGCTGCTGATGTTATCAGCAAACCTTAAATGAGTAAGAAAGTGGTTGAGTGAGTGAGTTTGTTATTGAATGAGGAAGTAAGAGAGCGAGATAGTAAGTCAGTTCGTTAGTTTGATAGTGACTAAATGAGTGAGTTAGCGAGACAGTGAGCAAGACAGTGAGTCAGTTAGTGAGTGAGTGAGTGATTAAATGAGTGAATAAATGAGTGAGTGAATGAGTTAGTTTGTGAATGAATGAGTGAGTGAGAGAGCGAGAGAGAGGGCGCATGAGCGATGGAGCGAGAAAGTAAGTTAGGAAATGCGTTAGTTTGGTAGTCAATGAGTGAGTGAGTGAGTGAATGAACGAGTTGGTGAATTACTTAGTCAGTTTGTTAGTGAACAATTGACCCTAACCGACTTTCAAGTGTGTGACGCCCCCGCCCAGCATGCTGACGACACCGCTGCACTCGTGGCCCAGGAGTGAGTGAGTGAGTGAGTGAGTGAGTGAGTGAACGAGTTGGTGAATTACTTAGTCAGTTTGTTAGTGAACAATTGACCCTTACCGACTTTTAAGTGTGTGACGCCCTCGCCCAGCTTGCTGACGACGCCGCTGCACTCGTGGCCCAGGAGCATCGGGGCGGTGACCACGAACCTGTCCCCTATCCGACCTTCGTGCCAGTAGTGGACATCTGAGCCGCAGATACCCACCTTCTGCATGCGGATCTGCACCTCTGAATGGACACGCAAGATACGGGATTTGGAGATTTTTTACACGACTCGATTGAAAGATGCGACAACTCTATATGGCAAAATAGTACGTAATTTCGTCGAATCAGTTTTGTGAAAGTCAAATAAAAGTAGTGAAAAATTAATAAATTTATTGAGTATAACTGTGTGCACGTGAGCACACAGTGCTTTACATGCTTCTTGTTTTACATGCTACTCTCAGATAACAAATGTTTTAAAATTCACACATTTTATAATATAGCTTACATGTATAGTGTTTTTTCGTAAAAAAACATTCATTCTCACATACATGATACATTGCCATTTAACCCATTTATGCCTGGTGGACTCTCCTATCCTTCTAAATTTGATCAATTTATTTGCAAAAAATTAGGGATGTCTATTATATTACAGAAATTCCTTAAAGCAAACAACGCAGACCCTGATGAGACGCCGCATTATGCGGCGTCCCATCTGGGTCTACGCTGTTTGCCAAGGCATTTTTCTAGACGCTAGGCATAAATGGGCCATTTAAACACTTTCATTTTACTGCTTTTCAACTGACATGACACCGTATTTGATCAGAAAACATGCACTTGTATTAGGACATAGTAAACGCATATTCGCAGCTCTGAATGCACATGTAATAATTTCTGGCATCATATTGGAACATATAAGTTTGAAAACTCAATCACTTAAAAGGATTGAGAACAAATGAATGCATATCTGCTTCGCTAAATTTGCAAACATGATGCATGATTTGGATACCAATTTGGGGCCATATCTACCTTAGCAAACATAATGCATGATTTATGACAATGTGCACACATACGAATTTACGCACAAATTATTCTCTATCAATTTGTGAATAACGATTTTAAGCGAATATTCATGTATATATACGCACGTCCTTTCGCTGGTTCTGGAATGGGGCGGTCCACCTGAAAAAGACCAACGCACTGTTGTATTTAAGCCCGCTCTGCGAAAACCATGTTTAATGTATGTGTATTGTCCAAGCTTAGCCTATGAAGTCTACACGGGCAAAACTATGAGGAAACTTTCCGCTTTGACTTGATTATCGTTGAGAAGAGTCTTCATCTTAATGAATAAAAAATCCATAAAACGGAAAGTGTCGTCACTGATTAGAATGTGCGGACTACACAGGCTAATCTAAGACAATGCTCTACGACACTTTCCGCATTGACTGCATTGCCGTTTAGAAGAGTCTTCTTGTAAATGAAAACAAAACTCATACAGGCGGAAAGAGACTCATAAAGGCGGAAAGAGACTCATAAAGGCGGAAAGAGTCCTCTATGATTAGCCTGTGCGCACTGGACAGGCTTATCTAGGACGATGTTCTACGCACATGCATAAAGCCCGGTTTCCACAGAGCGCGGTTCATATTGTGTGTATTCTATTAGCAAAAACATACCAGACGATGTTATTTCTTACACTTACGTGGACGCTAGAAAAGCATTTTTTACGACACATGTTTAATGTTTATATAGAGAGAGATACTGGGTCGAAATACAAGCGTCTCGTTCAATCATATAACGAACCACAAATACAATTCTGTAACATTATCATACATAACATACCATACATAATACGCAATACAAAAAAAACACTCTTACCAGCTGTAAATCCTGCTTTTTGTACAACACTGCCGAGAGATTGGTGTCTGCCATCGTGCTGTGCTTAAATTCTTCGGGTCCAAATATACCGTTTTCGTACAACGAACACTTTAGGTTAAATATTGAGACGTTACTCGAATGTCCTTGACAGATATGTCGGGTAATTGTATAGATTATCCGAACTTTATGCAAGATTAACCCAGATTCGTCGAGTTTGAAGATTTTGGAATTCCGATAACGGAGTTGATATACTAGTAATACACGGCCTCTAACCGAAACGGATATCACCGGAAACAATTGTGGGTTACAGGCTCATGCGCGAAACGGAACCTTTTTCAGAAAGAGTGTTCTTCAAGTTTCACAATTCCGTGCGTCAAGTTTGCGTTTTTCACCAAATCAACGGAACAACCAAGACATTCATTCGGTAAATGTTATGCTCCAGCTCACAAAAACACGTCAATTCTCAATGAGAACAATGGATACATCGCCTAGTACAATGTTAATACATCTAGCGGTGAATTGTTCTTTAAATACCAGACAGGTAATTTTGAAATGACATTTCATGCGAATTTGGCTACATATTGCGCAATACCGGAATTTATTTTAAAATTGCACGATACCAAATAATCGATCGAACGCACATACACTAGACCGTTATTACTGCTATATCGAGCTTTCCACAAGTGGCTCGACAAAAAATCTTATAAGTTTCATTAAGACTCGTTTAGTTGGCATTAGTGTTAGTTGTCATAAGTGTATATGTTTTTGATTTATCTCCAGTTACACAAAAATATAAGTTTCTTAAACACTTTATGAAAATTTGATCATGAGACTCCTTTGTTTTCGTTCGCACTGATAGGATATTGTCTTTCATATCGAATTTTGACGTATAACAATAGCTGAAATATCATTATGTTTCGTGAACAACAGTATTCGGAATACTTACGTGGTTTTGTTGACATGTTCAGTTTTTTGTTCACTTGGAATAAGCGTCACTTCGTACATTTTTATATTTTTTGTTCTGATATGGCCCGGTGCCGTTTCGCGTTGAACCGAAAAGGTGTTCGAATGTTTCCGGTATTATCCGTTTTGTTTGGGCGCCGTATAACATAGGCCTCAACCATGTATATCGCCGTTACAACCACAGACGTATTTGTAAGCCACTGTCTCTCTGTCACAATTTTGACCCGGTTCTGACTGATAAAATGATAAAACCTGTACACCATGATAACATTTGATTACTTTTAACCCCATCCTCCAAACAAACATATAATGTAAGTTTATCTTAAGGCGCATTACAGAAAGAAAACAGTACCAACACGTTCAACAAAGACCACATAAGTTGTAAAGGGAAGCTTTTTAAACAGATTGACATGTACTACACAATAAATAAAAACAATATACATACACTCACTAATTGACAACTTTTATTAGCAGTTAGGCATTTCTACAAATAAGACATTCATCAACAAATATAAAAAGGCTTATTAAAGAGAAATATGCTTTAAATTTCATAAAATGAAGTGCAACGGGCGACCGATTTATGCTTAACTAACTCGATGAGACCACAAATGAAGTGTATTCCGAACATGACAATCCAGTCGGAATTCCCGATTGAATCCTGTTTTGCGAATATGTTTTGTCAAACTACGACATACAGGGTACGCGGACAAAATGATATCAATTTAAGTTTACAACGAATATAACCAACTTAACGCTAATCTTTAAATCAGTTTATTGCACGTTATTTCTGTAATAAAACAGTTAAATAGTTGTTGTCGAATACTGTAATACACTACTTATAATTAAATCAGGTAAGGGGCCGTCCATAAAGTACGTAAAGGTATTTTTGACCATTTACCTCCTCCCCCCCCCCATTCCCCTGTCACAAACGGTAAAAAATCTTTATCCCCCTCGCACTTTGAACATTTTTTAATAAACACCTTATTACACATTTTATCTAAAACACACATCATTTTTCAACTGTAATAAAATATAAAGTTTTCACTTAAAAGAACATTATTAAAATGACTTTAATAGTAGAATAGTCAACAATTGTCACAGTTATTCATTGAATCATTTATTCAGTCTAGTCCAACAGACATGGATACTTTAATATACCGCCTCCACATTTAGGCTTTGTTGGTGGGCTTGTTCAAAAATGAAAATGAATGGCATAATTGACCTTTCGACAGCCGATTGATTGACAGGCTTATTAACCAATCAGATTACAGCATAGATTAGGCCCGTTACTATCCGCCATTTTGTCCGTCAAACTCGCCGTTGTCCGACACATAAGCTTATACGTAATTCTTTGTTTTAAACAAAGAAAATGGTTGAAAGGTGCTGTTATG
The DNA here is from genome assembly GCF_020536995.1 of Dreissena polymorpha. NCBI lineage: Eukaryota > Metazoa > Mollusca > Bivalvia > Myida > Dreissenidae > Dreissena > Dreissena polymorpha. The sequence goes on from NC_068366.1 coordinate 18,656,265, forward strand.
GCACTTGTTATTCAGACACAAGGTATCCAGAACGGTTAAAAGATGGAAGTACGTTTTTTCCGTTCCCTCAACCGGGTACTAATCTTGAAAAATTCAAACGTTGGATTCGTCTTTGTGGTCGTCCACACGAACAGCTTAATCTCAACATATTAAGCGATCGCCCGAAAGCAAAACACAGTCGTTATAATAAGATACTACGCGAAAATAGAAAATGTAAGTTTTGCAACGGACACGTTATAAAAAAGAGTATAACTTTGTACTTGTTTATCCTCTATATAGACAAATTAGAAAGGAACATTTAAAACCATTTTTCAAAGGTGGCCAACGTTAAATAAATTTGACATTCTAATGCAGTCGGCAAATAAATAAGACATTATAAACTTTGCTAGATTTTTTTAATGCTAATGAAATCGTAATAATAAAGACAATCAGTTATTATTTTTAATAATATCACATAGAATAAAACATTTTTTATTTCTTTCGGTTTAAGTCTTCCAAATTTAATGTAAGTTAAGAAACTATTTTCAAATGCGCAAGTAATTATCAATAGGGGCCAATAAGTGTCATTTTACACCATATGTGGGCTTTCTACTAATCCGTTATCAAAACAGATGCCGCAAACTGTGAATGACCCTTTGAAAACCCGGTCTGATTAGCGAGTTTTTTTGTACATGAAAATTCTTTCAACTTTTTATATTGTAAACATTGCAGAAGATAGTTTTCGAGGAAATAATAATATATAATAATATATTGTGTATGTTACTTTTTTGACGACTTTGACTTTGTTATACGATTATAACAATGCGCATGGGTCATTTTGACCAAACGCATTGTAGATATGTGTTATATCGGATTTCAATAAAAACGTTCTTCGTCTTCTATTATAATAAATTTACTTACCTGTGCCACATTTGCGATGTTGCCATCGGTTGCAAAAATTAACGGCTTTTAATTAAAAAACTGAAACATCTATTACTCAAGGAAAAATATTGTGACTAACGAACAATTCATACTGTATGCGATAATTGGCGATAATTTTGCCGACTTTGATGATAAATTTAACGGCTTTTAAGTAGACTAATAAAAAAGTTTTGACTTTTTAATAGATATGATAATTATATTCAGCACCACTATTCAATGATAATAGAAACTATTGTATGGCCGTTCTGGTATACCATGAGGCCTTTTTGGTTCACTTATGCGGCCGATTCGCGTAGCCATTTTTATGACGGACTTCGGCGGAGTGACCCCCCTTGAAATCGGTGGGCGTGGCTTCACTCTCGCTGTCGAAAGGTCAATTGCTGACAGTACTCCAGTCTAATTGACCTCTCGCCAGCTGTCAATCAAACTCACGTAATAATCAATCAGATTTCGTTTATTGCGGACACATGGTCCGACAAACAAAGACTGTCGAAGTAATAAGGAGGAAGGAATAAGCATTTTATGAAAACACAACTTAGTGGGCGGAGCGATCGCGTATTTGGAGACTGGTGAATTTTAAGGGGTATATAAGCCGGTATGACAACGGATTGGGGGGGGGGGTGGCTCATTACGCAGAGTCCGTGTCTTTGTCAGGAATGCACTGACATCGTCCCGGAAAACACGTATTTTGCCGGCATTTCGTGCAAGTCGAAACTCGGCGAAAATGCTTTTTCCCCTCTACGGTAATATACGTATACTAATCAAAATTTGCTAAGGATCACTTTTTACAGTATGTGTAATTTGAAGTTCACTCCTAGCTAGATTCAGCCAGCGTCACGCATCAATGATAAATCAATACATAAACAATAAAATAAAAAACACACATTCTAATATCAAAATTTAAATTAAATTAAATTAAATTGAAGATAATGTGAAAATAAAAAAGTGATCCTTAGCAAATTTTGAGTAGTATACAATGTACGTGGGTGCAAATAAAAATGACCACTATCCACGGGATAATGTATGGTCTCTGAAACAAATATGACCCCAACATATGGGTTCATGTGTACAACAATAACATGTTTTTTACGTAGGGATAAGTGCCCTATATTGTATATTGACTTTCTGCCAGCTCCCAGGTTATTTAAAAGTGCACACCGGATAGTGTAAACACATCACCGTGGTGTGTGTCAGGTTGCCCGGATTTCAGCAGTACAACGGAGTTGCCTCTGTCGTAAACATACCAGTATGAATTGCACTTGTCCATGTATCGTACATTGTATATCAGATTGCCCGGGTTTCAGCGGTTAAACAGAGTTGCCTCTGCCGTATGAATTGCACTTATATACAAAAAAGATGCATACGAAATCATTTCTGTATGTGACTTTATTTCGAATTAAATATCTCGTACAAAGTAGCTTTGTTATTTTATGATGACATAGTAAATTGCCATTCACGGTCCAGTGTATACGAAAATGGCGAGATAGTCGGCGCGCTCAAACATTCGGCGGTTCCAATAGTCTGCACCGTTCAGGTTGGAGTAGAGGAATTGTGGGTAACGTGGCTGGTGGTCCCAGTCACAGCCCCCGTCATGCTCCACTACCACCATGTTTCCGGCATCGTGGTCACAGTCACCATAAAGCTGGTTGATGAAGAACGTCCGCTTGAAATCATACCTATCATGACCTTGAGAATAAAGTCGGAATAGATTTAGTTGGTTTGTGTATAATGTTGTTTTTGTTTGTTCATTTGTTACTGCATGATTATTAAAATGGATTCGATTTTTTATCTCAAAACTGTAACATTCCGTAAGCTAGCTTGCAATATAAATTCCATTAAACGTACTTGGGTTGGCATCAACATGTTACCAGTAACTGTTGCCATATGCGTTGTTCCCCATATCAAATTAACTCGGTACGTGACAACGAAACAACGAATATCTAACATTAATTAAAAAGTTTACAACGATGGACACACCTTGAATTGAGAAATAATTGAAGGTGGTCGCTGGAGAAATGTCTGAGTAGCTTGAGACGATCACCCGCTGCTGTGCGAACCATGACGTCATATCCGAACCTGTTCCGTCGAACACGATAAACGCCACTTCGCGTGACTGTTTGTAAAGGGCGTACTTGACGTATTTGACGCCGAGGGACGCCCAATGGTTGACGGCGTAGTTGTCCCGGAAGTGGCTGTCGTAGGACCGCGACATATCTGTCGGTTTTGTGCTCGAAGTACCGGAGCCTATGAGCAAAGTTACAGAGACGTAGTGTTAAATAGTGGTTAAAACGAGGGGTGTATATTTGAGCGCATGTTATCCAACAAATGTATATACATATACTGTGAACTGTTGATCGGTCTGCACGTAGGCTGGAACAAGTGCTTTTCATCAGAGCGAACCGGTCTAAATGTCAATTCCCAATTCATTTGAGCTTGTTTGGTGATCACAGTATCGGACAAATCGGAATTTCTCTGGGTACTCGCGCCCTTCCGCACTAGAACACACCAAAGCTGAATATCTTTTACAGTAATATACAGATTCTATTACAGGTTTTCATATGCTCATGTGTTAATTCTTTCACTGTACTCACCAGTCATCCAAGCGGCCTGCGTCTCCTGGCCGTTACCGGAAGTTCCTCTGAAAACCAGGTTCCAGCCACTCTCTTCCAGCTTAGCAATCGTCAGTGGTTCAGTGAAATCCATCACCGGTCTGGAAGACGTAAACAAAGAGGTTTTTTATAAACTTGTCGAATTGGGTAAATAGCATCGGGACCGGAAAAACGCTTTGATCGAATGATTCATAAAGAATAGAATTTCGACGGAAAATCGGTATCAGATAATATGTTAATCTCCGGACGATAAACCCATATTATATCACATTTAGGCAAATAATACAGAGCTCCTTAATTCTATCCCTACCTTCCTCAAAAAAAGATCTCCCTACTATATCGTGTCTCGCTTTCTGCTGTCCTGTGGGAATGGATCGACAGGTTCATGTAACCAAAATAAGTCGAAATTGATATAATAATAAAATAATAAAATTAAAAGAATAAAATAACACACGTAAATGTGTGTATCTTTATAATGCAATCCATGTTTACCTGATCGAATTCAGAACAAATCCTAGTGTCGGATTCCACAGAAATACACTTACGAATAAACAGCTAGCTTTCATTTTAATTGTCTAAAGTGGTGACAATCATTGACACATATGTTACGTGCAATGCTTTTTATAGTGTTCACTATCAGCGTCTGTCGGTGGCTTTTGCTGACACCTGCACAACAGAGACACGCCTCGTTATCTGTGATAAAAAATGAGCATGCATTCTCATCGTGAATAAAAAGGCATGCATTAAAACTATCGCACTGAAGACCAAGTTCATATAGGGAAATTAAAAAAAACAACAACAGCGCATTAATTGTACATGTTTATTAAATTGATATTGCATGCAGTTTGCTGAACGGCCCATCAAAGTTATGAATATCAAGGCACTTGCCCATTTCGAACATGACTGCAGTGCATCGTCATTATTATCCGTATAGTTAACCCCATTTGGATAACCTAAACAAAACTGTAATGTTCGCTTATGTTACTGAATATGATATTGCTTTTCTAGCTGATACGGTTTTGGGTTTACAGCGCCGATTCGATTTATTGCACAAATTCTGTACGAGAACAGGATTACACGTGAACACATCAAAAACAAAAATTAAGGTCTTCAAAAAGGGGGGTAAACCAGCTATGGATGAACGCTGTTATTTGCTGGTACTTTAATTGACGTTGTACAGTCCTTAAAGTTTACGTTGGTGTCTGCTTCTTTCCTTCTCTTTCACTAATTAAAATGGCTAGCGAAAATGAAATTAAGGGGAAGCGTGCCTTGAATGGCATATTATCGTCATTGTATAAATATGGTCAACTATCTAATTCAGTCTTCTTTAAACTGTATGACAGTAAAATAAGTCCTGTTTTATTACGGGAAGTGAAATTTGGGGTTTAAAAAAAATTCAATGTATCGAATCGGTCCATCGACACGCCTGCAAAAGGTACCTTTGTGTTGCTGAAAAAAAACATCAAATATCACGAGCCTCGGGGATTGCGGTCGCTACTCTATTGTTATAACTTCAAAAATTCGATGCCTAAAATATTGACTGAGAATTATAAGCATGCCCGACATCAGATACGTTAAAAATGCTATAATTTCTTATTGAACACGAACGTAAATCTCTACTTTAATTGGGCTAATAGAATTAAGAACTTACGTAGCAAAAATGGATTTCAATACATTTGGATTAACCAGCATGTCCAAAACCCACACAAATTTATAAATGAATTTAGAGAAAGGGCTCAATACTTAAAGAACTGGCGGAGTATAGTTAATTCATCTCCCAAACTGGAACTATACAAACATATTAAGTAACAATACGAACACGTATCATATCTAGACATCCTATTTGTGCGCAAATTTAGGCGCAGTTTTGCCCAACTTCGTTCCGGAACCCTTCCGATAGAAATCGAAACAGGCAGGTATCGCGGTATAACTAGAGAACAACGGTTTTTGCCCAATTTGCAATACTCGTGAAATAGAAAGCAAATTACATCTCCTATTCAAGTGCCCTGTACTGCCAGATAAACGAAAAACATAAATACAACGTAAATTTTTCATACCTTAACCCAAATATACATAAATTGTTTATAATGTTGGCAAGCAAAAATGAACAGACAATAAAACAAACTGCTTATTACATTGTTAAAGCACTTGAAATGCGAAAACTAATTCTTGATCAATAACATAACATAATTAAAAGGGTTTTCACAGGCCTAAACTATATCTTCAAATAATTGTAAAAGTGTACTTATCTTTAACATGCAGTCTCTTTCCGAGAAATTCCTATATTTCGTTTCGATAGGCTGACTACTCTGTATACATTTGTACAATTGCTGTCAAATTACTGTAGGCCCTACCTATATAATCTAAATTCAGCTTTACAACTTTTAAGCATCCTATACGCAGGCTTCTAGACTTTTTGAAGGTTATATGCAGGGGTTATAACGTTATATATACATGTATACCCTATTACATATGTATATGTGTATGTATGCATATAAATAATATATGTATATACATGTGTGCGTGTGCGTGCGTGCGCGCATGCATGTGCTTTGAATGAAAAGATGTGAATATTACTTTTTTTGTTCCACTACATGCAAAAACTGTATGATGTTTTAGCATGCTATTGTTGAGCACTGTTCACCACTCGATAATATGTTAACATGCTATGCCAATCATTCGTGCACACACCCTTGTCTTGCATGGATTGTAATATATATGTATATGTGTCAGGGGCCGGAGGCCAATATCACAAATAAACAGAATCAGATTGGATTGGTTAGAGAAAACAACCCCATGGCATTTATAAAACAAAGTAAGAAACTGACCTAGCGTTCATGCAAGGTTCATTTGATAATCTACACCAATGCCTACTTGCATTTCCTGAAAGCTGAACTTAAAGTGCACATTGCGTGTGTTGACAGTGCTAATCTTAAAATAATAGTGAAGATTTTTGTTACCCAATGTAAATAGATTGCAAAGAAATTTTACCTATATTGTAAATAAAACTGACATACCAGCGCTTTGTCTCTTGAATAAAAATACGAATACCATTTCGGGCAATATACCTTTTGCACATGGAAAATAGTGACAAAGAACGGGAAACAAGAAGCAACAGAAGGATACCAAGCCAAGATATATTTTTGTTGTTGATAAAATAAAAGTATACGTGGTAATAACACATCTTATTGAAAAACGTGTATCTGTGACGTACGATGGTAACAACGCTTGCCTTTGTGAAATCATTGACATAACTGGCAGAAGCAAAAAGGAAAATGAATATCCGCTTATATTAAAGAAATATATGCCCGAAAGCCGCTCAGATATAACATGTGTTCGGCATAAATCTTGGAGATGGACACGTGCTCTCCCGGAGAGGTGTTCTCTCGATATCAAAGCATATGCGGACATTAGTTACAATCATTCAACTCTCAGCTTTATAAGCCAAAGGGTTGCTGAGAGTTGCAATGCGCCGTCTTTTGTTCAAAGGTGCAAAATTTGATCACCACTGAAATGCTAAGGAACACTGATACTACAAACACTTTTCAACGTTTACCTGTTTAAAGCACAAACTCGTGCAAATGGTACCATTAAAGCAAGAAATAATTGCTTTTATTTACTTTGTTATTCTTTCGCACGCTCTATACGCCATAATGGGAAACTGTGGTAATTTTGCCGACAAAAAGTGTCGCTCTCGTTTAGGTCGCAGTACAACAATCTTTGGCACATCGTGATAGTTGATGTAACCTAAGTCGATAACGATGTCGGACAGGTGTCGAATATTTACGCTGTTCCAAATTTCAAAATGAAAATGTAAGCAAAAATAGAGTGTTGAAACATCGTCTTGTTTTTTAGGTTGAATGCAAAGGATAACGTTCGTAGGCTGCCATTCGGGTAAATTTAATGTGTTTTTGAAGTGTATTCATCGTTTCCTTAATTGGTAACGAACGACATCTGTTAAAGGATGCGCACGAAATCTGTGCGCAAAGCTGCGATTGTGTAACTAATGAAGGGGTGCATATATAATCCCAGAGCCACCAAAGCAAAAACTATCAAAGGCTCTGGGCGTACGTTAATATGGACTAATGCAGGCATATGCCCTCCCGGACGCCCCCCCCCCCCCCCTCAAAACGACCCCCTTAAAAGTGTCCCTTGAAGATTTATCCGTTCTTCATCTTATATGTTGAGTTTGATAACAAATGTGATGAAATCATTTCAATTTATTGACCCATAAACATGACGTCAAAGTATTCATAATAAATGTATTCATGCTCATCAAAACAATTAACATAACTGTATTCTAAGACAGAGCACTGAGGAGCTTACGATTAATAACTAGTCGACCGTGAAAAAATATAATGTTTAAAGTAACATTACTATTCAAAATCAACGAAAATTTCGTACAATTGTACGTAAAATAAACTTAACCAATTAAAAATCAGTGTTCCTTATGGCAATTGCCGAAATGTCAACGTCAGATGTGGTCTGGTAAAATAGATTTGTAGATACAAAATGCTCGTTTTTGTTTATTTGTGGCCACATTTAATTCTCGCGAATATATCTATTCATACGACACACGAACACCATTTTAGTGTTCATGTGTCGTATGAATAGATATGCAAAACAATAATAAAAACGAGCATGTTGTATCTACAAAAATCTTTTTTACCAGACCACATCTGACGTTGACATTTTGGCAATTGCCATAAGGAACACTGATTTTTAATTAGTTAAGTTTATTTTACGAACAATTATACGAAATGTTCGTTGATTGTGAATAGTAATGTTACTTTAACCCGATTTCGCAACGATGTCAGGTCAATCCAATTCATCGAAATCTGCCGCTCCAAAAAACTTCAAAGACACGTACGAAAATAACTTGAAATCCAACAAACATCGGAGAAGAAGTTCGACGTGCCAAAATTGCTGACAAACCAGCCTAACCAACATTACTATGTAAGGACCAATCAGCCAACATGCCAACAAACATTTGCACGTCAGCATACCCCCCCCCCCCCCCCGCCCTCCCAAACTGTATAAAATGCATGTTTCAATTATTGATGGTAGTCATGTGTTATTTAAAGCGTTATCTTATAAGCCTCTTAGGCTCTATTGGTTATTGTCGGCTCAGGTACGACTTTAAAAGTCTCTTAAGTATACCACAAAGTACCCGGGGTACTGAAAATACACTGCAAAGTACCCCGAGGTATGGCCGGATGCCTTTAAACGGATCTTTTCACGGTTTGGTAAATTGAGAAAATTGAACAAAGTTGTTTCAGATTCGCAAATTTTCGTTTTAGTTATGATATTTGTGAGGAAACAGTATTACTGAACATTTACCATGGTCTAATATAGCCAATATATGCATCTTTTGACCATTTAAAATCCTAAAAATTATAAAGCGTTGCAACGCGAAACGATTGAATAATTTGGAGAGTTCTGTTGTTGTCGTTAAATTTTGTGAAACTACGAAGATTGCTCATATAATTCATAAAATACTTTAACCAAGTATGCTTGGCAGAAGAGCAGAGCGGGCTAATGCGTTTTTACTCCAGGTTACTCCAGGACTCCGGGGGTCACTGGTTCTAGTCCAGCTGCGGCTTTGTTTTTCCTTTTTTAAATTTTATTCTAGATTTTTTACTGGAGCTTTTAAGATCCAATGTTTACATTTATAAATATAAAGCATTTAATGACTTATTTCAAAACATGCCAAAAACTGTGAAAAGGCCCCGTTAAGCATATTTTCCGTACACTGGGTACACTTTTGTACACTTAAAGATTACATCGGGGATACATTTTAGAAGTACCTGAGCCAGTTGAGCGCCAGTTAAATCCGGAATGATAGTGTTCAATTTAACTTAAAAGTCGGAGATAATACGTTCACGAACCAGATCAGATAGCTTACGGTTATTCCGGTGACTAGCTAGAATTATCCAGCTAGTATTCTAAAAATCATCCTGGCGTTCCACCGCTGTTCATAGACTTCGCCCAATGGCCACATCAAAGGCTACAGTGCATTACGATAGAGGAAAGGTACATTCTTTGTATTTTCATGTAATGGGCTGGAATATACCAGCATTATCCCGTAATGTACCGGCCTTGTCGCGGAATGTACCTGTATTCGAGATTTTCATAACTAAGAAGTTGTCTCCCATTCGGGTAGGTATCACGAGTATCACGGGTAAAGAGCGGTCCGTCTAAAATGCGTATATGACTCATATCCGCGGATATGACCGAAAAGTGCGAAAATGGACGAATATAAGCAATATCGACACTTTTTTTGCAATGTTTATTTCAATGTTTAACGAAAAAAAAACACAAAATGTATTAATTACGCAAGGTAAAAATATCTTATATTTGATTGTTACTATATATTATAGTTTATTGGTACGTAAAAATATGCATGTTATTTTATTTATTCAAATGAACACAGGATATCGTAGTGCTACATTTAAATGTTTCAAGAATGGTTATAACCATTATAGTTGCAATGTTATTGAAATGCATTGCATGTCCCGGTAAAATTTAGATTTTTCGTTAATATTTCAACAGTTCATATCCAATATCCCGATAAGTTAAAATACAAAGCCGATATGTTTAAGATTAATATTACAGCTGTTACATTCACTTATAAAACATAATATCAACGAAAAATTTAAAATTTTAGCGGGGTAAAAATACTATTTTCTAAAGCATATTGTATATCTGAATACTAAAGTTTTGAGACGACACCAAGAATAATAATACATTCAGTATATTATATAAACATTATGTAACCTTATACAACAAAACATATGTGGTGTCGGCGTGGTTATATTGTTTGTGGTGTGTAGCCCTAAAACAATCTTCTGGCACTTCGTCATGTTCGCGGATATGAATTTAGAGTTGGAAAAATGAAAATGTCTATTAATTGTTATATTGTGAGACAATACAAACATATTTAACACATATTGTGTTTTTTATATTAAATTTTGAAATAAACATTGCAGAAAAAGTGTCGATATTGCCTGTATCCGCACTTTTCGGTCATATCCATGGATATGAGTCATATACGAATTTTAGACGGACCGCTTTTTACCCGGGATACTCGTGACACCTATCCGAATGGGAGACAACTTATGAGTTACGAAATGACCGAATTGTCCCGGGATGTACCGACCTTGTCCCTAAATGTACCGACATGGTCCCAGAAATCAAGGATTCTGTCGGTAATTGATATATTTTATTTGAACTCCCATTTGAACGGGTTAAAATACCTGATTGTGTTTACCAAATCACCGGATTTATATCCTGATTGCCCGGGTAGTTTACAGTGCAATCAGAGTTGCTTCCCTCGCATCGGCGTTGGCAAACCTTGGCAATCAGAGTGGGGCTTATATTTCCGTATTCTGATAATTAATGTTACATGGCAACCATTGAGAGCTAAACATGTTTGAGCATGTCAATCAATATTGATCGTGGGTCTGAAAAAAGAAATGTACCGGTGTACGAAGTAATTGCTTTTTTCGAATGAAATCAAGTTTACGGTTTTACGTGAATTCAGTATTTCAAGTCATTCACTGTCCAGTGTAGACGAAAATGGCCAGATAGTCGGCTCGTCCGAACATCCGTTGGTTCCAGTTTTCTGCGGCGTTCAGGTCGGAGTAGAGGAATTGTGGGTAGCGCGGCTGATGGTCCCAGTTGCAGTCGCCGTCACGCTCCAGTACCACAACGTTTCCGACGTCGCCGTCACAGCCGTGGTAAATCTGGTTGATGAAGAACGTCCGTACGACATGCTGGACGTCAATGTGGCCTTTAGATATAGGTAAATGTGATGGTATCAATACGGAATCCGCTTGGTGTCGGTTAGTGCCTTCTTAAAAAAATGGGTTAAAGCAAACGCGGACAACATGTTGGTCGGTTTTGGATGTCTAACAATGACGCGGTAACTTACATGTATACTGATACTATTTGTTGCTTACAGAGAATGTTAAACTGTGCCCTTGGTCAAACACGCGTATGCGACGAAGAAACTTGCAAATGACATTAGGCTTGCCAATAACATTGTAGTACATGTAGTTTGTGTATGTGCTTAGTTTTCTAGCAAATGTTTATCGTATGTGAACAGGAAAAGAGCTAATGAATTTACCACAATTTAGCATGTTTGAAAAATAACACCCTACCTTGGATTGAGAAGAAGTTGTATGTGTTTGTTGGCGTAATGTCTGAGTAGCTGGAGACCAGCACCCGCTGTTGCGCGAACCATGACGTCATATCCGATCCTGTTCCGTTAAACACGATGTTCACGACCTCGCGCGACTGTTTGTACAGGGCGAACTTGACGTATTTAACGCCGAGGGACGCCCAGTGAGTGACGGCATAATTGTCCCGGAAGTGGCTGTCGTAGGACCGTGACATGTCCATCGGTTTTGTGCTCGACGTACCAACGCCTGTGAACAAGATTAAGGAAACGTACAATGTCCTTTTAACTAGAGTGGTTACAATACGAATTTTGAAATAAGTATCTAGTGCGAACTTTGGATTATTGGTCATATGTTCAGGAATTTTGTTGAACAAAAATGATAGGTTTACATCAGTTCAACAACCCACATTACGAAAGTCTGAAAAGGCATAAGCACACTGATAAAATTATTGTACTGACCATTCCCACATGTAAAAGATTTAAACAACTGTTCCGAAATTGATACTTATAACATTGCACGCACCATTCATCCAAGCATCAAGTGTGTTGTGACCGTTACCGGAAGTTCCTCTAAACACCAGGTTCCAGCCACTCTCTTCAAGTTGCGCAATCATCAGAGGTTCGGCGAACCCCATCACTGGTCTGTGATATGTACAAGTAAACGTGTCAGTAGGGAAGCTTTAAGTATTTCACCAGCTGGTAGAGCGGTAGGCGCTTTTGTATTTTAGTATCAAAACCATGGCACTTATTTGACACGCCAAATTATTTATGTTTCCGGGTTTTGTTTGGTCCTATTTTGGTTAGATTTTAGATCCCGGTAATATAGAACCATTCGCCCTTTAGTCGAACAAGTTAAGGATACATTTCTATACACTTCTATAATAAGACGCTTGTGATTTAAAGCTGGGACTCAGCTGGTGCAAGATTTTGGTATCATATGTAGTGATTATATATTTTTTAAATACCTGTTTTATTCCCATCTTATTTTCACTAAACAATATTTGAATATCCATACACTTTGATTTTGCCCATGAGTCGAACATAGCGCACCCTTATGACGTACATATTTTCGCTAAATTTTTAACAATTAAAACAATTACGGTTTCAGACCTGTTTTGTATATAAAAAATAATGTCGATATATTGACTGAATTTTTAATTCACAAATGACATGACCACTTCTAGTGTCAATTCGAACATAACAACAACGGTACCCTTTGAAGCACTGTGTTGACACAGAAAAATGTGTTAATACAAAGATATAAAACTCTGTGCTCCTTATTTGTGAGATAAGTGATTCCTTATATATTGGGTCATATGTTGATTGGAATTAATATTTGGTTAATTCTCATCAGTTAGAATCATCCAGAAGCAAACCTTGTGGTCATCGTCAGGGCGAATGGCGTTAGTTTCAACGGCTAATTGAATAGTTACACATATTGGCGGTGATATATAAGAAATAGAACGAAACACGGAAACTGAGCGTTTTTGTTTATAGAAAAAGTGTCACATTTGGAATATTTCTTCGTATTAAGTGATTTCGTTAAATTGCATCTTGCAAACCCACCGATGTTATCAAGCTGATCGTAAATGACAAATTCTGAATTTACGACCACAATAAGTTACTTATACTGCTTCAGGTTCAATTGCATCGAGTTAACAAAGTTGACATTTTTACTTTAGAATCTTTTAATAACTTTGAGTACAAAGTGTTAAATATTCGTTCAAAGTTTCAGATCATGTTAAAGTAAAGGTGTTTTTTTAAGCTAAAATAAAAAAACAAACACTTGCAAAATCAACTCAATGGCTAGTTTCCCCATATGTCGTCAGTAAGCATCATTCAACTTTGGACTGCAAGAACAAATGCTTTTTCGTTTAAAATTAAGTACTTCTCGCATTAATTAGCCTTGTACAGATCGAGATAATTCCACCTTTTTTATTGATAATATAACTTTGTTTTTGTGTTTGTATTAACTCAAGTTGTAAAATCGGCTTAACCTAGCGTCTAGAAAAAAGGCCTTGGCAAACAGCGTAGACCCAGATGAGACGCCGCTGTTTGCTTTAAGGAATTTCTGTAAGAATATTCTAAATATAGAAATAAATATACTAGATATCCCTAATAATAAATGGGTTAATAAATATACTACAAGTAGATTTATGGTTAAAGAGAATGATTGAGAATGTACTTTTTTAGTGTCAAAATGATAAGGGAATTATTGAATTAATGTTAAATAAACATTACATAAAAGACAGAATTATTATTTCGGTGAAAAGAAATAGACAGGAAAAAACTACGAAGGCTTACCCGTCATTGGAATTCAAAATAAACCCCAGAGTCGGATTCAACAGAAGTAAAACACACGCTATATAACCGCTTTCCATTTTGCTTGCCTTACTAGAAATGATAAAGTCAAATTAGCGTGCGTTGCGTAGTAGAATTCTCTTAGTGGCACTTATGTACAGATAAGAAACAGCGTTATCTTGCTGAAAGTATTGTACTGCGACGACGGGTTTAAACTAGATAATCAATGCAGTATCTAAGATTGGAGCTTCGTTAATAAAAGGTGACAATTATTGAAACTTGTATATAAAAAACGCAATCTAAGAATAAACAACATCCAGTGTCGGATTAAGCACGCTGAATTACATAGGTAGTGAAACTTTTTGGCCCACTACAACGGGCCCTAGTCGGCCTATTGCCTACAAGAACGCCATGGCCAAGTCGATTTCACTAGTTTAAATTAGCCTACCAGTGCCAAGACTGGCACGACATAAAATATGACGATGTCCTTTTATAGGTATACACATGTCAAAATAATTGGCTTTGTTCAGTCATTAGATTAGGCATCATAAGTAAGTAAAGCTCATTGTCGACTCGGGTACTACGTACATGTACCCCGGGTACTCTTGAGTATACTTACCTGAACCCCGGGTACGGTAAATATACTTAAACGCACCCGGTCGATATTAGACTGTATCCGAGTTGTACCCCCGCCCAAAATCCGATGTCGTAAAACGCGCTACCGATTACCGTCAAACGATATTGTTTATCTTAAACAAACTCCTCTTTTAGAAAACTTCATCAACATTCTTTGTTTAATTATGAGTTTCGATAATATAGAGGCCATTTAACAGAAAATTGACATATATGTGAACATATTTAATATTAAAAAATAGCCGACAACGACCGATTTAGCGTTAAAATTCCCGGGTACGTTTTAAATTAAGTATATTTACCGTACCCGGGGTACATGTAAGTATACTAAAGAGCACCCGGGTACATGTAAGTAGTACCCGAGCCGACAATGACCAATCGAGCGTAAGTAAAACAATACTTTCGTCACGGTCTCATGTGGCACCTAAAATTCGCTGCCCACTCTGCCTAATGGGTGATCCGGGACGGTAGGCATCATTTCGAACACAAATCCAAGCGGCGTCATACGTCATGCATGTAGTCAACCTCCTTCGAGAACTTTGTATCGTAAGAGCGCTAAAAAACGCATGTGTGTGTATTCATTACAAAGCTCTTCGAACACGAACAGCGGTTAATACCAGAAAACGAGCATGTATTCTTTTTAACGCATTTGGGGTGAAACATATGTATATGAATGTAGGCATCATTTCGAACACAAATCCATGCGGCGTCATACTTCATGCATGTAGTCAACCTCCTTCGAGAACTTTGTATCGTAAGAGCGCTAAGACATGCATGAGTGTGTATTCATTACAAAGCTCTTCGAACACGAAGAGCGGTTAATACCAGAAAACGAGCATGTATTCTTTTTAACGCATTTAGGGTGAAACATATGTATATGAATGTTGTTGCGTTATATTATATCCAGTTGTTCATTTGACAGCTAGTTATTTGTGTCTTTACAATCTCCTGCAAGACGGTTACACTAACATCGACTCAGTGTTTTTGTGACTTGGAACCTATCGGGCGCATCGTGTACAACAACAACAACAATAACAACACTTCTAAGTAAATATTGTCTCATTTGTATGTTTACTGCAGAATTCAAACTTGTTATGTTGACATTTAACTTATTCTGACTATTTAACTTCATTCCATAACAATCAATTAGATTCCATATTTTTTACGCAGATTTGTAAACTTAAGATAGTTGCATAGTTTTCAGTTTTATAAACTTTAGTAATAATACGGATTTAATTTCGGACGATAAATAAACATTAAGTGGGCTGATGGGGAAGAAGAAGCAACAGAAGGACGCTAAGACTAGCAAAGCAGATGAAAAAGGTATATTTGACTATTTGCTCCTATTTGCATAAGTTTTTGGTTCCATTATCTTTTTATAAAGCCATCTATTGCAATCTCACTGTACCTCAAGTTCAACATGCACTATAGGGACCATTCTCACAGCCACTTTTCTGAGAATGAATTGAATTGCAAGTGAAAAATCTTCACACTAATAATACAAAAAACGATGCATTATTTGATGTAGTTTACAGTTTTAGTTAAGGGTTAACAAGCAGGTTCTTTCCCTTCTTTGAGGCCGAATGGTATAGTACCAGAAAGGCCGTTTACCAAAAAGGCCTTCCCTAAAAGGCCGCATAAGTGAACCAAAAAGGCCTCATGGTATACCAGAAAGGCCATACAATATCTTGTATTATCATTGAATAGTTATGTTGAATATAATTATCATATCTATTAATTAGTCATAACTTGTTTATTAGTCTACTTAAAAACCGTTAATTTTAAAATCAAAGTCGGCAAAAATATCGCGAATTTTCGCATACAGTATGAAGTGTTCGTTAGTCACAATATTTGTCGTTGAGTAATAGATGTTTCAGTTTTTTAATTAAAAGCCATTGATTTTGTAATCAAAGTCGGCATACTTATCGCCAATAAGCACGTAGGAATAATCCGTTTAAGAAAATTTTATTTTTCTCTGAACTCTTTGTTTGCAGCTAAAAGTGTAACCAATGAGTAATGAAGGTGTTGTAAACTTAGGTGGCGGCCAAATATATATAAGGTCCAGAATTATTGAGAAAAAAATAACCCGTTCATGTGTCAAAGTTGTCTATAGTAGTTGCTTTGTTTTATTCATTATATTGGTAAGTATACCGGACTTTATTTGGCGTTGGAAATATAGTGTTTTTAAATCGCGTAAATTATACCAATTTCTTCACGAGTGTTAATTTGTTGTGTGTTGAAATATAAGAAGTTGAAAGAATTTGCATGTACAAAAAAAACTTACTAATCAGACCGTGTATCCAAGTGTCAAGGGTCGTTCACAGTTTGCGGCATCTTTTTTGATAACGGATTAGTAGAACGCCCACATATGGTGTAAAATGACACTTATTGGCACCTATTGATAATAACTTGCGCATTTTAATATAGTTTCTGAACTTTAAGCGATATAAAACTAGCTACATTAAATTTGGAAGACTTAAACCGAAAGAAATAAAAATGCTTTATTCTATTTGATATTATTAGAAATTATAACAGATATATTATTACGCATTTCATTAGCATTAAAAAATATATTAAGCAAAGTTTATAATGTCTTTTGTATTAGCCGACTTCATTAGAATGTCAAATTTATTTAACGTTGGCCACCTTTGAAAATATAGTTTTAAATATTCCTTTCTAATTTCTCTATATAGAGGACAAACAAGTACAAAGTGACACTCGTTTTTTATACCGTGTCCATTGCAAAAACTTACATTTTCTATTTTCGCGTAGTATCTTATTATAACGACCGCGTTCGATCTCTAATTTATGTGACAAGTATGAGGCGAAACAGAGTTCCCGGCCAAGGTCGGTCAAGTGTACGGTGTTGTGCTGGAGTAATGCACATGTAAATTGTTTAAATTCTGTTGTAGTTTGTCACGTTCACTGTATATTCTATGTATTTTTTTTTTAATGTATTTTTTTAGAAAGAAAATAAAAAAAGTTCAAAAGTTCGCCATTTGATTTAATAAAAAATAGAATTCACATGATTAACACTATTACATGTATTATGTAATTTTGTTGTATTTTTTCAGTGTGACTGTATAACGTCTGTAAATGTTTGCTTGTAACTGTATATTTTGTTATATAAATTGTGTGATTGTGCTTGTACATTGACTGTATATATCGTAAATGTATATTTAAACATAAACAACAGATAAAGAAAATAATTAACTTCATACCTCTTTTATGACTTATTTCATTTTGATTTATGTGTATTTGTTTTTAAACAAAATTTGAAACCTATAATAACTATAGTTGGTTTAAGGCCATTTTGGTTCATTTTTTGGCCTTTTTGGTACGCTTTGGGGCCTTTTTGGTAAGGCCTTTTTGGTATTCGGCCTTTTTAGTATGCGCCCTTTTTGGTTTTCGGCCTTTCTGGACCTAAACAGGCCTGAATACAGTCCCTTTCTCCTAGAAGTATTACCCCCCATCGATAAACAATCAACAGTCCTCCAAAAGTGCCTTAATATTAAACAATAAAAAACAACTATGTGTTAAAGTATAATGAAAGTTTGACAATCGTCACCATATTTTTAACCTGAAACACACCGATGCACATGTGTTAAATGAAATCGAAATAATATAGAGACCCAAGAATCAATATTTGTGTTAATGAAATTCTGAAACCCATGTACTGTCGATATTATCCTGAAATTTGGAGTTTTTCTTATTACTATACTGATTACTGACTACTGATAAGATTAAATGAAGTAAAGGTGAAATGAAAGATTTTAGTTGTTCTGACAGGACAGTCCTGCTTTAAGGTAAATTTCCTGACATGTTTTATGGAATGTCCTGATTTGGACCTGGAAAATTTTGGCATGTATGAGATAGTATAGCTCGATTGGTCGTTGTCGGCTCTGGTACTACTTGCATGTACCCCGGGTATGCTTTAGTATGCTTACATGTACCCCGGGTACGGTAAATATACATAATCGCACCTGGTAAATATTAGACTGAACCCATGTTGTATTCCCGCCTAAAATCCGATGTCGTAGAACGCTTCCAATTATCTTAATCAAACTTCTCTTTTTAAAAAACTGCATCAACATGCTTTTTGAGTATGAGTTTCGATAATAAAGAGGCCATTTTACAGAAAATTGACATACATGTGAATATAATTATTTTTTTAAAGTAGCCGACAACGACCGATTTAGCGTTAAATTTCCCGGGTATGTGTTAGTATATTTACCTTAACCGGGGTACATGCAAGTATACTTATGAGTACCCGGGGTACATGTAAGTAGTACCCGAGCCGACAATGACCAATCGAGCGATAGTATACTGTTTATCACTTCATGTATGCCAATAAAAAATCAGTTAAAAGGCATTCACATGTAACTATTATAAGCTTGATAAAATTTTTACTGATTACTACATGCAATTCATTTGTGGTTTTATTTTATAATGTGAAATATCCACACAAAAATTGTACTCAGGGATTTTTTGGGCGTTATTGGAGCAAAAATATATTCTTCCCCAATGATAACTGTAAAATTACCCCTGTAAGCTTTATTTGGAAAAAAGTTTTGAGGTATTTGCATATAATATTCCGCACTTTTCTAATCAAACCACATTTGAGCATAATATAAAATGTAGGACATAAACATGTAATCATGCTAATCAGCAAAAATGTTCTTCCTCTTTTTTCTTGCCTTTTGAAAGGTTCTGCCATCTTTCCCAAAAAGATGAAAAAAAAACCACTGGTACTTTCCATGTAATCCCACATTATTCGTTTCTGCTTGCCAATGTTTCATATCAATGCATATTTTAAGGTAACAAGAAAGTGTACAGCTTGCCTTCTTCAAAGCAAGATGGAGTCTCTTCAGCTGCAGAGTCTCTTCAAAAGGTAAATGCCATTAACAGGGTACAGGATCAACTGGGTTTACAGAGGTTTACACACGGGCTGGACAGAATGTAATGTAATGTTGAGAACCTCATTTTTCAAATGTCTCAAGTTCTTTAAAAACATTTGCAATAATCTTTAGTGCATACAAGACAATCTTTCTAGCAGTTTGTGCCGATATTTTAAGATTTAAGAATAAATTCTTGAATACGTTTGAAATCAGTGCCAACATTTCATATTAAATGCAGCATTCTAAACTGTGCATGAATGCTGTGCAAATCGATTTTTTGTCCAAGAACACAGGCTTATTAAATACAGTACTTCTAATGTATTTCAACTTGCCATAACCAGCATAAAAAACTGTCTTTTATGCACTAGTTGAAATGCTTAAAAAGTGTTTTTAAAAGTTATTTGAAAAAATAAAAGAAATTCAGCTGTGTGAGTCATTTATTATCTGTGAAAATCTGAGTGTCAAAAATATTTTTATTTTGGCTCAAAAAGAGGGTATCTGATAACTTAAATGTCAGAAAACAATTAGTAATTACTGTAAATCTAAGTCTGAATTTGTTGTATTGGTTTGAGAATTTGTATCTCATCATTCTGTTAAAATACAATACCTGTTGTTGTTATCATTGTCTACCGGTAAGCATATCTTAACCTGAAAATGAAAATAATATGTCTGTAAAATAGTTTGTTTCCATTCCATTTATCTAGCACCTTTATTCAATTTGACTATCAGTTGTAGTTTTAACATGCTTACATGTTTGATTTACTGTTTTACTTTAACTGGCAGTTAGCTTTTGCATAGCTACACTCAAAGGCATTTATATAACACATATCTAGTTCACATACTGCAATAAATGCCAGCACTTTTTATGCCTCCGGTAGGGTGGCATATAGCAGTTGAACTGTCCGTCAGTCAGTATGTAAGTATGTCAGTATGTCAGTCTGTCCGTCCATCATGATATTTGGCATGCATGTGTATCTCATGGAGCTGCACATTTTGAGTGGTAAAATTTCAAGGTGAACATCATCCTTCAAGGTCTAGGGTCGAAAAAACAAAGTCAAGGGAAGTAATAAGCTTTAAATGGACATAGTTATCTGACCTGCCCTCGTATATATTTTTGTTAAATAAATCAAAGCGGTGCAGTAGGCGGCATTGTGTTTCTGACAAACACATTGTGGTAAAAGGTCAAGGTCATCCTTTACGGTCTACGGTAAAAAATACAGATTTAAGGGAAGTAATAAGCTTTAAAAAGGGAGAAAATTATTCAATATTGAACATAGCCACTTTATATATTTGGCATGCATGTGTATCTCTTGGAGCTGCACATTTTGAGTGGTGAATCTACAGTCACGGTAGTGGCTTTTAATTATTTGCTACTAAAAATAGAGAATTGTTACAGACAATTATTTTCAAGGGAAGTAATTTATATAATTATAAATCTCATTATATATTTCCTTACCAAGAATTCAAGTTCTTTTCACAGTTACTGTAAAGATTTATTATTTTGATTATTTATAACCCAAATGATTGATTTTTCAAAGTTTTTTTTAAAATGATATATATCAAGATTAATCCGGTTTTGACACAAAGGGATGTAGATTACACAAGGTACTTAACTGACACGTTACACTTCTTTAAAACGCGTGTGCAGTACAGCTGTATCGAATGCGTTGACTTCGTTTATGTAGAATTGTAATGAATTAGCGCTAATTGTTTATAACTTTATTACCCATTAGGTGCATTGTGTTGATCAGGGGTGTTGCATATTAGCCATCACGCAGCGAATGCCGACGAAAGACAATAAACCAAATGAAAAGATGACGATGTGTGATCAACATGCGTATTTATCACAAATTAATAAAGAATATTTTAATTGCTGTTTGTTGTTTGATTGTTTGCGTTTAACCACACTTATTACTATTTTATATGTATCAATTTATTTATTTTTAAACTATTGACATTATTGATTTATATACCGGTAGTTGACTTTTTAAGAACAAACACACACATAGAGTTTATAATTTTAATGTTGATATCAGAATAAAAAAGCATTTTATTCAATTATAATAATAGAATAAGACTAATTGGCAATTTGCTTCGTTGTTACAAACACTCGTTAACGGTTATTCGATCCCACTTGTCCGCTAATCATAACAATGAACGTGTGAATGGCATACATTAAGAGGGTCCATTACTGTCCCTTGATAACAAAAGACTAGTTAATTGGCATGTGACAAACAGGCCCCACCTCCTGCAGTGATTCTCAAGTGTCCCGCATATGTATTACACACAAATCGGATATTGACTGACGCATTTTTAAAAAAATTCAAAATCAGAAATCGGCGAATTTAAGTGCTGACGAAATCGTCATTTTTATAAAAATGACGAAATTTTGTGCTGTCGAAAATAAATGGTTTCACAGTAATTATAATGGCTATGATCACTTTTAAACCACAGGCCTTGATTGTCAGTGATGTCTGACATGGTCATAATTGACTGTGAGACCCCCCCCCCCCCCCCGGTTGGATTGGACAAAATTCAAGGGAAGTAATAACCTTTAAAGGGAGATGATTTTTATACCTGCCAAATGATAAATAGAAATTTTATTTCAATGCGGCGCGGTAGGGGGCATTGTGTTTCTGACAAACACATCTCTTGTATAGTTCAAAAATACATTTCACATTTAAATGGAAAGGTCTTTATGTGGTCTTTTGATGCTTTTTCAGAATTTAGTCTGCAAATTTATATGTGCCACTTATCAAATTGTGTGTAACATACCTTTTTTGTGTGTGAATGCACTATATTCGCCAATATGCATTGTATGTTCATTTACAATGTACATACAAACATCTCTAGAATACTAAGAAAATACAGTACAAACAGTCGTGGTACAATAATGCATGCAAAAGCTATAAAAATGTAATATAAAAACACAAATAGTTATGAAGGTAAATTAGTATTAACTTTATAGTATTACTGTAATATAAAAATGTTTCACAACCAGATATTCACAAAAGTATTTTATCTGTTGCTATGGCAAAATCAGATAATTACGATGTTCACATGTTGCAAGGTTGTGCTGCCTGCATCTCTGGAGAGAGACTTACTGGACCTCATACAGTCCGCTGGTCAAAGCCGACTACTCGACAAGGACGTCTCCAAGAGACTCACACAAAAGAAACTCGTGGTCAGTCATTGAGTAAACTAGACTTATGGTCAGTTATGGAGTAAACTAGACTCATGGTCAGTCATTGAGTAAACTAGACTTATGGTCAGTTATGGAGTAAACTAGACTCATGGTCAGTTATGGAGTAAACTAGACTCATGGTCAGTCATTGAGTAAACTAGACTTATGGTCAGTCATGGAGTAAACTAGACTCATGGATAGTCATTGAGTAAACTAGACTCATAGTCAGTAATTGATTAAAGTTGAACAGCTTAACACTATCCATTGAGGCTCAATCAATGTTTAGTTTCAGAAGTTTCAACACTTAAAAGATATACAGATAGAGATAGATGTCAGTTAGAAGCTTGTTCAATTTAGACAGAAAATTTCTGTGCATAAACCAAGAATCAAATTTAAACTTTAAAATCTTTAAAACTGTATTAATTTTTAATAAACTAAAACGGACTAAATTTGACAGTTTTTGGTACTTTTACACGTCAGTAACTTTTACTTTGTTGAGTGTGAATGAGATTACAAAGTTGTTTCATGTTGTTGTTACTTATATATTTATAGTCCCCTACCTGTTTCACCGGAGGGGACTTATGGTTTGCGCTCTGTCTGTCTGTCAGTCTGTCTGGCATTCTGTCTGTCAGTCTGTCTGACAGTCACACTTTTCTGGATTCTGCGATAACTTTATAAGTTCTTAATATTTTTTCATGAAACTTGCAACATAGATAGATGGCAATATGGACATTATGTACGCCATTTCATTTTGTTCCTACGTCAAAAATTGTGGTTGCTATGGCAACAAAAAAAAATAATCTGAAAATGGTGGAATTTCTGACAATGGTGGAGCCGGTAGGGGACCATATTGCTTGACAATAGCCTTGTTATTTATCATATATGAATCATTGATGTTAAAGATATAAAAAAATATAACTTTGTATATGATCTGCGTCATGTGAAAATGGGTCTTATGCTATATTCGGCTATCAATTCTCAAGACTAGCCTGCGCATTTGTGCAGTTTGGTCAGGAGCTGCCATGTCTGCTTGTGAGACCATGAAACCCTGTTTGGTTTTAAAGCAGACATGGTCAATGCCTAGGCACATCTGGAACTGAACAATCTTTTCTGCATATGGCATAAGGCTTATTTTGCCTTGATGCAGCTCATATAATTGAGTCGGGTTCTTAGAAAACTAGGCATAATGCATGTGCAGAAAGTGTCGTCCCAGATTAGCCTGTGCAGTCCGCACAGGCTAATCAGGGACGACACTTTCCGCTCTTATGACATTTTTCGTTTAAATGAAGTCTCTTAGCAAAAATCCAATTTTGGCAGAAAGTGTCGTCCCTGATTAGCCTGTGCGGACTGCACAGTCTAATCTGGGATGACACTTTAGGCACATGCATTTAACCCAGTTTTCTCAGAACAAGGCTCATATAATTTTGCTACAGGATATTTACACCAGCCTTGGGAACGCAGGGTTTGCTCACAAGCAGATTGAGCAGGCTATGGACAGCACCATCCTGCATGGAGGGGATTTAATCGACGCCCTGGACTGGCTCTGCCTTAATATACCCAATGGTAAATGTGTTCATTATTTGTATTGTGTAATTTACTAAGAATTACCACTATCAGTTAATATATATTTACTAAATAGAATCTCTGAAATCAGAAAGTGTTTTTTGCTAAGAAGGGAGTTACTTGAATTGAAAAACAATACAATAAAAGCATCTCTGTGCGGACTGCAATATGGCTAATCAGGGAAATTAGGGAAATCAGGGAAAACACTTTATGCTCATGTGTTAAACCCCTTTTTATGCCCCTGAAGGGTGGCGTATAGTTTTTAACTGTCGGTCCGTCCGCCAGTCAGTCTGTCCATCCGTCTGTCCGTCCATCAGTCCAAAAACTTTAACATTGGTCAAAACTTTTGCCATATTTGAGATAGCAACTTGATATTTGGCATGCATGTGTATCTCATGGAGCTGCACATTTTGAGTGGTGAAAAGTTAAGGTTAAGGTCATCCTTAAAGGTCAAAGGTCAAATATATGGCTTCAAAGCGGCGCAGAAGGGGGCATTGTGTTTCTGACAAACACATCTTTTGTATTAAAATATTTCCATCTTTCCTGCTTCATAGTTTTTATGCCCCCGGTAGGGTGGCATATAGCAGTTGAACTGTCCGTCAGTCAGTATGTCAGTATGTGTGTATGTCAGTCTGTCCGTCTGTCCGAAAAAAAAACTTAACGTTGGCCATAACTTTTGCATTATTGAAGATAGAAACTTGATATTTGGCATGCGTGTGTACCTCATTGGGCTGAACATTTTGAGTTGTGAAATGTGAAGGTCAAGGTCATCCTTCAAGGTCAAATGTCAAATATATGGCGTCTGTCTGTCCAAAAACTTTAACATTGGCCATAACTTTTTCAATATTGAAGATAGCAACTTGATATTTGGCATGCGTGTGTATCTCATGAAGCTGCACATTTTGAGTGGTGGAAGTTCAAGGTCAAGGTCATCCTTCAAGGTCAAAGGTCAAAAAATGAATAAATTTCAAAGCGACATTCTCATGAAGCTGCACATTTTGAGTGGTGGAAGGTCAAGGTCATCCTTCAAGGTCATCCTTCAAGGTCAAAGGTCAATGTTTTTTGTTTTTTTCAAAGTGGCGTTCTCATGAAGCTGCACATTTTGAGTTGTAGAAGTTCAAGGTCAAGGTCATCCTTCAAGGTCAAAGGTCAAAAAAAATATTTAAAAAATTTCAAAGTGGCGCAATAGGGGGCATTGTGTTTCTGACGAACACATCTCTTGTTATGTCTTTGCCAGGATAATAGCATTTTCAGAGATCGGGATATTTTTTGCTCTGATGGGATTACTGCCCCATAGATGAAAAAAACAATGGGCACTTACAAAGTTGAATGGGTACTTAGCAAAAATTAATGGGCACTTCTCAAGATTTATTTCCGGTAAAAATTACAGACAATAGGAAAATCAGTTCAGTAAAGTTGCGACCACATCAAATTTATTTCCGAGTCTGTGACGCAACTATATTGTTTAATATGTTAATTATATTAAACAAACCCGATATTATAGTAGATTAAAATAGAAATACCTTGCAATCTGATAATAAGTATAAATAATCCAATAAAACACTGCCATTATTTACGATATGCGTGTTGAGAATTTTGTCAACACGGGCGTCCGCCATAGTTAGGAACTATACAGAAATTTTGTAAATCGGAACAAATCGGTATATCTCGGAAAATCATTGATAAATGTATTCGTTGTTTCAATGCTTAATAGGGCCAAGTAATTTCGGCAAATCGGAACCCAACTTGCGTAAAACACTTGCTCAATTAACCGTTGAACTCCACCTCCGTTCTCTGCAAAAGATTCGAAGGTGGAGCTATGCATTGAGGAACAAACACACGATTGGTTCGGCATGTTGATTGCTAGACAAAGGGAGCCAATTTTGTCGACGAGAAATTTGTCGCTTTATTGCTTCAGACAGGAAGCAGCTTTCCTTTGATGACGTCAAACTGTAAATTCACACAGAGTGCAAATTTTTGGAAGACTTTAACTGACTCTTTGCTTACAATTCCAGTAAAAAAAAGAACACTTGCTCATATTAAACTTTGGATTAAATTATCAAAATAAAGCAAAAGCGAAGTTACAAATATGTTAAAATATATTAAATTAATTCGCGTCAGTTCAAATAAGACGTTTTGCGTTGTAAATCAATGAGTTCTCATGACAACAACAACTTTAACAAACATTACCGCGACGACGCGGGGATCGATCTACCTCGATTTTTTCATGAACGATCTCATAAGTCGAGTAAGAGCGAGCAAATAATTTGTGTAAGAGCAATTTATCTTATATAAGATTTATGCAACGGAGATCGCATTGCGTAATGGTGCGCATCGAATTACGGAAATGATGCGCAGTTTTTTGTTTTAATGGGAAAAGAACGCACTGCGCACCTTTATCCCAGTCTCTGCATTTTAGAGCAATTGTTGTTTATTTCTGCAAAAGGTTTGATCAACAACATGTTTATTATTATTTATGGATATATGATCGTTTTTCAAACTATCCAGAAATTTATAATTATGCTGAATGCTTTTTGTCACATCTATGTCTGGTGAAAATGTGGGATTAAAAATAGAAGCCGTGCAGAATTATTTTTAGATAAACAATTTTATCGATACCATACCTTTTTTTTTTTTACAAATCATCAATTTGGAAATGCCTGATATGGGTTGATGGTAAACAAATATGTTAAATATATAAATTTGAAGCATGAACCTAATATTTAAAAGAATAAACAAGAAATAGTTTTTTATTATATTGTCCTTTGAACATCCAAGGTATTTTTATTTTTCTGTTTGTTCTATACAAAAGTGCTTGAAATTGTATTACAACAATAAAAAAATATCAGCATAAAATATAAGTAAAGAAATTAAATGATCAATACACATTCGTTTTTGCTATGGCCGTCTTTTAATTCGATATTCAGTACCCCAACCACCATTTAACCATTGCCTTATTTGTTATACATCATAGATGTTATTTCTCATTTTCCACGTATATTTTTGTAATTATTGCAAGCAATTTTATAATTATATCATATGAATATATATTTTACAAAAATGAGGACAACTTTAACGCATCAATTAATATTTAGTTTATCTTGGGTTTTACGACAAAATAAAGAGAGCAACATTTACAGAAAACAAAAAACATAGTATTACTAAAGTGATAAAATAAATCTAAAAATTCGGATTCACTAGTACATCAAAAATGTAAACCTGAAGTTTTTTAATTGTCAAGAAATGTGTCCAACTAATTGTAACATTTTATTGAATTTCAGAGTATTGTTCTTCTAAAACATTAGCCTTGTAGTATAATGACTTCAATAGACTACGATTGGCGCAACTACCAAACTGGCACAAATTCTGGAATATTAATACACCTCAATAATTATTTATCATAGTACATGTTATATGTTACTATAATAATATCAATTGTTCTGTGACAACACCTGACCTGAAGACTGACAAAATTACTAATCATCATCAACATAAATACTAGTTATCATACGGCTTGTTTTTTTAAATGGTGCTATCTTGGGTGCATTAAAATGTCATATGTTCATAAAAATAACATTATTAAGTTGTTAATTACGAAAGATGAACTATATGAATATGCTCTTCTTCTTGCCAAGATATAAACTGCCATGGCTTAATCAACCATTCACAGAAAAAATGGAAATATTACTTTTTTAATAGTGTTTATATCAATGTGTTATTTTCCTCTTGAAGAGCTATTGCAATTCCATAACAGTTATTTTATTGTTATTATTTTGTCCCACAATGATCTGGTGAGTGTTGGTATTGTAGCAGACAGACAATGGTCCTCTTAATCCATCTTTTTTTGAAGCAAGAGTCGCCAGCTTCTTTCTTCCCTCATGATCCACCTGTATCACAGTAACGGAGCCATGTACGCAGACAAGGACCTGTCCTGCAGGTGTTACATGTAGCCCATTTGGGTAGTGTAGAAAAGAGTCAGTGAAGGTCGACAGATGGGCTCCATCTTTGGCCAGAGTGAGAAGCTTGTGGTTTGTGATGTTAGTGACAAAGATCCGTTCACCATCAGGACTTAGTGCACATTTGAACACTACAAAATATAAAACATGTTTGATAATTACAGGTAGAAATAATGACATAAACACTTTAACAACATCTAAAAATAATCTCATGAAAGATCATGAGTGTTTTTTTATTATCCACAGTACAGCAGGTATCATATTTTATGTTTAAATAATGATATATAAATATGAATTAAATGCTCAATATCTTTAATATCCTATATATAACAACAATACATTAACCTGTCCAGTCACCTCCTGTATCCTCATAAATCTTTTTCGCAAGTGTCCCAGTCAGTGGGTAATGGTAGAGAGCAGTGTAATCAGTGATATACAATGCTCCCTGATGGTGGGCAATGCCAACAGCATAATGCGATAACTCCATTTTCCTCCCAATCACCAGCTGCCCATTACTAATAGAGATAAACTGTACATCACACATAACAGTAACAGCCACCTCACTGGACGTGATTGGGCAAATGTCTAATGGAGGATCAGACACATCACAGTGACTGGACACATTGCAACTTTTGTCTAACAGTATCACCTTCTTATTTGTGTTATCTACAACAATGACATGACCACTAGGAAGACTGCAAATGCCAGTGATGCTGCAAGTCGAAGCTTTG
The DNA here is from genome assembly GCF_020536995.1 of Dreissena polymorpha. Taxonomy (NCBI): domain Eukaryota; kingdom Metazoa; phylum Mollusca; class Bivalvia; order Myida; family Dreissenidae; genus Dreissena; species Dreissena polymorpha. Next base: position 18,685,243 of record NC_068366.1, read on the forward strand.
TCACTTGGTATTTTCACATTATACTCGGACTTGCTCCTCATTGTCAACACCTGGTCTGGATTCATCTTAGCTGTGAGAGACTGCTTTTTGACTGATTCAGAAATTAGATCCAAATTGGTACATTGTCTGAAATAGCAACATCAATCGCAGTAATCAATTATCAAGTAGACACATTAAATATCTAGGTGAAATAAATATTATACATTATATTAGGGTTAAATTGACAGTGCTTAAAGGAAGGTGTGTTCATATTTATGTACATTTTGAATGTAATTCAGTCTTAGTCGTCCCCTACCAATGAAAACCATTATCAATTACAGAATATGAATTATAAACAATGAATGTCCCATTTTTAGCTCGGCTGTTTTCGGAGAAAACCCGAGGTATTGTAATAGCCAGCTTGTCGTCCGCTGTCCGCTGTAGGCATCGTGCTAAAACCTTAATATTGGCTCTAAAATCAAAGTGCTTCCACCTACAACTTTGAAACTTCATATGTAGATGCACCTTGATGAGTTCTACATGCCACACCCATTTTTGGGTCACTAGGTCAAAGGTCAAGGTCACTGTGACCTTTAATATAAAACTTTAACATAGGCTCTAAAGTCAAAGTGCTTCCATCTACAACTTTGAAACTTCATATGTAGATTCACCTTGATGAGTTCTACACGCCACACCCATTTTTGGGTCACTAGGTCATAGGTCAAGGCCACTATGACCTCTAATATAAAACCTTAACATAGGCTTCTTTCTGTCCATCTTTCCGTCTGTCAGGAGCCATATCTTGGAAGTGCTTTGGGGGATTTGATTGAAACTTGGTATGAGTATATATATGATAAGAGGATGATGCACACCAAATGGCATTGTACACCATCTGTTAATAATGGAGTTATGGCCCTTTGTATCTTAAAAAATGCTTTTTTGAGTGTCAAATATAACCCTTTTGTGTCCAGAAGCATATTTGCGGGGGATATCAATTCAACGAATTTGCTTGTTACTCTTAGTTTTCCGACTCTTAAATTATATTTATTTTTTAAATAATTGAAAATTCAGATATGAAAAAATATACAGGTATCCAAATATTAAGAGACAGGTATATTATGTTTAATTGTTTGTCAATAATTATATTGAAATAAAAATAATAAATTAATGTGCAATAATTGTATTGTGTTGTGCTCTTCTTTCTCTGCTTTGAAAAAAAAACAAGTTCATAAGTTGTATAGGTTCAAATCTTTGCAATCTCTAACTTTAAATGGTATTAAAAAGGGTAAAAACTTACTGCCTTCTTAATAGGATACCTTTTCAAATGCTGTTGGATGAAACCATTGTTTATTACTGGCATAAATGGTGTTAATTTGTTAATGTTTTATAACATCAATCCGGCTGTAAAAACACATTATTGACGAGTCACCAGATAAGCGAAAACATGGAAAAATCTGTTAATATACATGTAGCTCTATAAAAGATACTGTTTGAAAATTTGAATGAATTTAGTTAAGAGTCACGAAAAAGAAACTATTTTGGCTCATAAAGGGGTTGTATAAAAATTAGAGTGTGCAAAAACTTAAAGTAATTACAGTAACTGTAGTTCTCAGTTTCACTTACCTGTGATTCAGTAAAACACAATAAGAGCAGCACAGCTGACTGTGGTCCTGACAGAACATTTTCAGTTTCTTGCTGTGGTGAAGATCACATTTCAGTGGAAAATCCTCCATTGTCTTTGTTAAAGGCCATTTGTTTGTTTCTCCTCTTCTATATTTCAAATGGTTTACAAATATATGATCATGATGATGAAGGCATTCTTCACAAAAACACTTCAAACATGTTTCACAAAAAATTTCAGCACTTGCTTCTATATTTTTACTTTCGCAAGGGCTACACAAAAAGTCCTTCACTAAATCTGAAGATTTATGAACTGAATCTACAGAAGTTGCCATTTTCAAAGGGCGTTGAGAACTGTCTTCTATGTAAAAGTTGTGAATTCACTATTATTTTGACTACTTTTATGAAATACAATTCGTGATAACAAAACCAGAATGTGTTGCAAATTGACAGGCACAGTTTTCAGTAAGTATTATACACAATGTCCTGAAATTTAAACTGGTAAAGTCTGCTTTATGTTGGCTGTTAAAGCTTACAACCCACTTTAAATACACATTTAAGTACAACGTCCATAGTCAAGTCACAAGACCATCGTGTACATAGATAACATTTAAAAATTTGCAGATAACAGTGATACGAACCATTTTCAGAAAATGGTCTAAACTTACTACATATATTCAGTTAAAGGGACTCCTTGGCAGATTTTGATATTGAAATAAAAAGTTGTTTAATGTAAATTTTAACAATTGTCTAATATTAAAAATATAATATCAGGAGTAGTCTTAACTTATTAAAAAAGCAAGTAAAAAAAGGTTGAAACAAAATATTGACTCGCCCAGGATTAAGGAAGCAAAATCTAACACGCTTCAACAACAGCATTGAGGCTTTAATACTTTACTCCAAAATTAAACAGTACGTTAGTTATATACACATTTTCCAAGCGTTCAGTAAAGGTGTAACAAAGGCTCTTTAATGTTTGCTAATCACTTGATAATTATTCATAAATACTTAACACTCTTTCATGTGACAGAATTGCTTGATAATTATCCATAAATGTTCCATTTTTATGCCGCTAAAGGGTGGCATATAGTTTTTTAACTGTCCGTCAGTCCGTCCGTCTGTCTGTCTGTCAGAAAACTTTAACATTGGTTATAACTTTTGCAATATTGAAGATAGCAACTTGATATATGGCATGCATGTGTATCTCATGGAGCTGCACATTTTGAGTGGTGAAAGGTCAAGGTCATCCTCCAAGGTCAAAGGTCAAATATATGGTTTCAAAGCAGCGCAGAAGGGGGCATTGTGTTTCTGACAAACACATCTCTTGTTCCCAGTGCAAAGCTCATATTTGAATGCTCTCTTTTTATCCCCCGCCATAGGAGGAGGGATATTGTTTTGGTGTTGTCCATCTGTCCTTCCATCCGTCTTTCCGTCCGTCCGTTCGGAGCCATATCTTAAAAGTGCTTTGGCGGATTTCATTGAAACTTGGTATGTGTATATATATGGATAATAGGATGATACACGCAAAATGGCATTGAACACCATCTGTTAATAACAGAGTTATGGCCCTTTGTATCTTGAAAAAATGCTTTTTTGTGTGTCCGGAGCCATATCTTGGACGTGCTTTGGCGGATTTCATTGAAACTTGGTATGAGTTTCCAGAAGCATATTGGCGGGGAATATCAATTCAACGAATTTGCTTGTTCATAGATAAACTGCCAGCCAACTTTTCCGCTGCTCTGGAGATGGAGGAGGAGAAGCTACGACCCAGAATGGAGGCGTACCGAGATGTTGCCGAGGAGCAGCCACCTGACCTGCAGGATGCTGTGAAGGTTATACAGAAAACAAGGACAGCCAATGCAGAGGTGAGTGCATGTATGTGCACCGAACCAGAACAAAAATGTGAGTAAAGGGTTGTCCCAGATGAGCCTGTGCAGTCTAAGACAAGACTTCCATTAAACTAAAATAAAACCATAAAAGCAGAAAATGTTTTCCCTGATAAGCCTGGGCTGGCTGCACAAGCTTTCCAGGACGACACTTTACGCACATGCTAAAAGCCCAGTTGGCACAAATCTTAACTTAATTTGAATGTTGACCATTTTTTCACGTTCGAATAGATTTTACTGGACTCTTTGAGTTAAAAGTGTGTCTGATGAATTGATTAGGCTTAATTGGTCTATTAAGTTAAGTACAATGGTTTTGGGATATCCATGTTTATTTTTGTATGTGTAAATCTAACGATAACGATGACAGTTTTGGCTAGATGTGTATACAGTTTCTTGGATGGGAGAATAGATAAACAGCTGTTGATTGACCTTCAAAGCATAATTTTTAGCTCGGCTATTTTCGTAGAAAACCCGAGGTATTGTCATAGCCAGCTCGTCGTGTTGTGTCGTGTCCGTCGTTGTGTCCACCGTCTGTGTCGTGCTAAAACCATAACATTTTGCTAAGGTTTTGAACAATGGCTCTAAAATCAAAGTGCTTCCACCTACAACTTTTAAACTTTATATGTGGCTGCACCTTGAGGAGTTCTATACGCCACACCCATGTTTGGGTCACTAGGTCAAAGGTCAAGGTCACTGTGACCTCTAAAAAAAAAAATAATCTGACAAGCTTTCATTTCTTCAAAAATGCACCCGCAGCCGAGCGTGGCACCCGTTATGCAGTGCTCTTGATAAATTTCCATTTATTAATAACTTAATCTAAATTCTTCATCTTTATTGTATACTTTCTGGTGGTTTATCGGGAAATTTCAATGAATTTAAACTGATAATTCACTGTTTCAAACAGTGAAAATTAACAGTACAAATTATCGACAATTTTCACTGTTTTCCTGTGAAATGACGTCATTTTTGGACGAAATGATGTCATTATTCCAGCGAAATTCTCCAGCTTAACTCTTTTTTAATGTTAATAAACTATGAAAAAAGCATAAAATAGAAAAAACTTTTTGTCAATTTGGTTAAATATTAAATTTAATTCACTCATGGTCATAAAAACATAAATATTTACACAAGTGGTGCTAATATGATTTTCTATTTTCACTCGTGAATTAAAATCGTTATTCCACCGAATTCAACAAATATCCTCTATATAGTAATATAAACTAACAGTACAGACAAACCAATCCAAATATTTTACTCGTTTTAGTGGTGTCTGAATGTTCTATATATGTCAATACTTTGACACGCTATGAAATGATACACGGTCTGATAGCCGGTGGCTGCTATGATATCACTGGGTGTCACTTCAGGTGAAACTATCCAGAGGCTGATGCAAAAAGACTTGAAGTTTCTCATCTCCATCACCTCCTAGATGTTGTTGATTTGTGTTGATCCTCTTAACAATAAAATCAAATTGCCAACAAATGTTTGAGTCCAAAGTCTTATATTGTATGATAAATAAAAAAAAATTAAGATCAAACAAAAATGCCAGATTTTATAGTTCCACAAATTTCATGTCAAGGAAAAAAATCTACAGTAGATCTATGCTAGTGTAAGCTCTCTTAACTCTTTTGTGTTGGTGAACAGCCGAGGTTGTCTGCCCCTGCCAACAAGGACTGGATCCTGCAGTACGCAGGCCAGGAGTCGGACTCGGGGCCGGACAGTCTACAGGAGGAGGAACCAGACTGTGACCCTGTAAGTTTTGGGACAGTTAATTTGACATCTGTTATAGCAAATCTGCCCATCCACTAAGGAGGGGATATATGGGTGATGAGAATATTAAAACTCAAGAAATATTATCAGGTGAGACATTTGTGTTAACATCCGAAAGGCTTTTATTCAATCCAAGTCTAAGTCACCCATTGCTAATAAAAGACAGGCCAAAACATGCAAGCACAAAATTAGCATTTAATGGTAAAAGCTGTGTGAGATCACTGCTATTGAAATGGTAAATGCCAAACATTGCGGTTTAAAGTATTAGAAAGTGTGCCAAACCTCACACCTAGCTCTATTTAACTCTTTCCCACTCAGAGGCAAAGTGGAAATTGCTATGTGCAAACAGCATAAAACCAGAACAGCCTGCGAGTAACTCGCAGTCTGTTCAGGTTTTATGCTGTTTGCTGCTCATCAGTATCTAATGGTTGGAAATGAAGCCTTTAAAATTGTAGTCTAGTAAGAAAGGTCTTCAATAAAATATAACTTTCTAAGAGACTACAAACACATTGAAATGCGTATCTAAGTGGGAAAGGGTAAAAGGGAAGATACTGAAGACACTCTGCAGAAAATGTTATAAATTTGTGTAGGGAACTTCTACTTTATAAAGCAATTAAATGTAAACTTACAATATGTCATCACCATAAAAATTATGGAAGTCTTTTTTCATCACCATTGATCAGTCAATGCCCAGCATCGTGCTGTGTGTGTCTTGTGTCATCCACCTTAGCTCCTTACCAATGTAGAGGCCTTAGGGTTGGCTCACCCACTGAAAGACCACATTTGTGCTTAGTCTTAGAAAACTTCGTTAGAATGCTTATCTTAACAAAATCTAGGCCATGTTCAAATCTGGGTTAAGTGATGTAAAAAAACATTTTAACTTTTTTGCTGAACACAGTAACATGGCAATGATGTTTTTAGTTAGCAAGTTTGTCCATTGATTTAAAATAAGGAAGGTCACTCATACACATTTGTTTTATGTAGAATGAGCGTTATCTTCTCCTGACTGCTCTACTTTTGGACTGCAAGACAGAGGCGAGTGAAATCAAGAAATCTGGCAATAAGGAAAACAAGGAACAGTTGAAAGATCTGACTAAGAAAATTAAAGAATATGTCAATGGTAAGCTGCTGATATATGAGCTTCAACATGCGAAAATGGGTCTTATCTCATATGCTGCCAGCAAAGTAACAGACCAGCATGCTCTTTTTTGGAGCAATCTTGTCCTGATGAGACCAATAAACCTTGCATGAGTGATTGCAGAGGATGGTCTGGAGTCACTGCCTCAATATGCCATAAAACCCATTTTCGCATGCTGCTGATGATGTTTTCTAAACATTTTTATTTGCTTGTTAGCAAACTTTCTATTTAAAAATTTTAATATAAAGTACTGAGCGAAAAAATCATGGTTAAAGGTGTATACAAATTTTACTTCATTACTTTGTCTTACACGTAGCAGTTTCCAGCATGGATGAATTGTAAAAGATATGATCCATGAGCATGATGAGATGGAGTGTTTCACGTATGAGACAAGCCCCGTCGAGGTTCGAGGTCAAATGCTATAAATAAACCCAAAACACTTTGCCAAGCCATACTTGGTCTAACATTTATACAATTTCAAATAACTTACCAGACATGTTAAGCATGATGTGCCAGATTGTTTATAAGAGGAAATTCACTAGAATCTATGTCAGGGTGACAATTAAGTCACAGGTCAAATGAAGAAATTTCACCCTAGCTTTTGATCAAGAGCAACTCTTGTAATGCTTTTTTAACAAAATGGCAAAAGTTATAATCCTTATGGGATGGATTGTTGCAAGAAGGACCCAGGTTCCAATCTACCAATTCAAAGTCATTAAGGTCAAAGGTCAGGTATAAGAAATTCAACATCAGCATTTGTCTGAAGCATGATGTTGTTAAGCATGGGTTTATAGGTCCAATGGCCAATTTATTGTCTAAAAAGCAGTATGCAAATCAAACCTTTATACTTTATTTAAAGCACCTCAATGGATTCTCATATAACTTGAAAAAATTAACAACATAACATCAATTGAGATTTTTTGAAGATTTACCTATAAAAAGGAATTGTTATTATCTTTTTACTTTGGCTCTTTTGCTAATGTGATTTTTTTAAACATACATATTTTATTTTAGAAATGAACACCATAGAGCAGAATCCACTTTTCAACCCCTTAATCAAGCTACGAGATGTTGACACATCGACATCACAGCTACGGGATGGAGGCACATCAGCTGGCCAGTCAATTAAATCAGAAGATCTCAACGTTAAGTCACATGACCAGGTAGTTATGTCACATGACCAGTCAGGTGGCCTATCATGTGACCCTTCCCACAAGTCAGATAATGAAGAAGAAATGGGCCTTTCACTTTTCCAAAGTTCTGAAAAAGATCCACCACCAAAAGGCAAGGATGGTTCAAATTATTTATCATATACATGTTTCTCCGACTCTATAGCTACGAATGGTTGATTATATAGGTACGTGTCCTTTAAATATCATAGGCACTTCTTACGGTATGCCTCTAGTCGGACAGATGGTCACTGTTAAAAATTCATTCCAGAAATGTATTTTCTTTAAAACCATGTATTGTTTTAGTTTGAAGTAAATAAATACCACTTGAAAATTATACACTGTGTTCCCTATCTAATTGGTATATTACGTGACTTTCTGCAGTTAAATGATTAAAAAATAATATTTTACAAAGTGTGTGGGGATAGTGGGCAAACATGCTTAACAAATTTCTGTTGTTTTAAAAAAAAGCAGTAAAGGTTGTTAAAGATGTTCGGAATTTTGAGTACACGAGGCAGCAGTGGACTGGTAAATCCCCAAAGCAGTTCCTTATAGACTGGGTGAGAAAACATCTCCCAAACAGCCCTCCTCCAAAGTTTGAGAAGCGAAACCATGGAGGATACGCCTACAAATCCATGTACGGTTTTCTGGGTAAAATTGCTTGTTTGTTTATATGCCCCCAATTTATGTGGGAAGGCATATATCGAGGGGTAAGGGCCAGAACGTGATAACTGCAGTTTTGAAGGAAAATCGGGTTTTGCAAAAGAAATATGTAATATTTACTGCCGCATCTTTTGCACTCAAAACCAGGCTTATATTCAGTCATTTAACATAATTATTGTATAGAACTCCATTGCACTAAGTGTTATGGAGTATTTTTGTATTATGCCAGAACGTTATATATCCATTCCTGATAGAACCAGACTGTAGTAAATGCACTTGATACAATCTGGCTGGAAAAAAATAAATGAAAATGAGACAGAAAGTAGGAACCAAAATGATATAAGTGCACTTGTATATAAATAGAAAATAAACATACAAGGATTTTTCAGAGGCGTAATGTAATAAGTACACTTATGCCTGTTTAGATTAATATGTAAGGCAACACTTGCAGTGTGATAATGTTTCAAGTGCCTATACCTAATTATCTGATAACACCTAAGTATCATGTTAAACAATTAAACAAGATAGCAGATGTTTTGTCTTGTACCTGGAATGGAATGTGAACATAAAAGCTTATGTTTTCATCAAGTAAGGAAGGCAATGTATTAAATAATAGGTGAGTATTGATTTAGTTCTTCAATTATTTAGTAGTTTTTACTTCATTATTTTGTATAGTAAATGTAAATTAAGTAAATCATGTTATTAGAGCCTATCATTTTCTTCGAAATGAATAAAGTTTGTTATTACAGATTGATATTAAAATATTCTTAATTTACGATTAGATAATTATTAAAATATATTTGCAGAAATAATGCAAAATTTACACTGAAAAGAAAACGCAAGGCACAGCCAGAAAAGTGGAAGAAAAATATTAGAAAGAAACGACGCATGCTTGGACTACAGTACACAAATACAAAAGGGAAGACTGTTGAAGCAAAGCGGCTATTATATGCTCGTTGCAACTGCAGATATAAATGTAGAAAAATCTTCACACATGAGCAAAGAGATGCAGTTTTTCAAAACTACTGGAATATTGGATCCTACGAACGCCAAAAGGACTTTTTATGTTCCAATGTGAAGGAAAACACTCCTGAGAGAGTTCGTTCAAGTGCAAAGAAGAGACGTGTGTGTTCAAGAAGCTTCTACCTTGACAATAAGCGAGTCTGTAAAGATTTTTTTCTTAGAACGTTAAATATTGGCAATAGAAACGGCTTTGAAGTCCTCATTCACTGGAATATTTGCTGCATTTGACAAAAGAGGGAAACATACACCACACAATAATACCCCAGAAGCAGTGATTAACCAGGTTAGACAGCATATTAAATCTTTCCCTACGGTTGAGGCCCACTATACAAGGCAAGACACAATAAGAAAATTTCTTAGAAGTGATCTTAATATCACATAGATGTATAGGTTATATAAAGAGAAGTGTGTAGCAGAGAAAAAGAAAGCTGTCAGTGCATCAAAGTACAGAACAGTATTCTGTGAGGAATATAATTATTCATTTCATGTACCTAAAAAAGATCAATGTCAAACATGTGTCGTATACCACCAGAAAGAGACAGATGGTGAATTAACAGAAACCATCAAACAGGACTACGAAGAGCACATTAAAAGAAAGTTAAAAGCAAGAGCTGAGAAATAAAACGACAAAACTAAACCCAAAGAAGAAATCATACTGTGTTGCTACTTTTGACTTGGAAGCGGTGTTCCGTGTTGACTTGTCAGTCAAGTCTACTATAAGCGGAAACTAAGTTGTTTCAATTTGTCGTTCTATTCTTTGGCAGATGCAAGTGTGACTTGCTACCTGTGGAATGAAACCGAAGGCAACAGGGGATTGTGTGAGATAGGAACTTGCATACAGACTTACATACAGTAATTGCCAGTGACAAAAAAACATCTGTGCCTTTACTCAGATTGTTGTTCAGGACAGAATTGAAACAGGTTCATTTCATCAGCTTTGCTACAAGCCATCAGTAAAAGTCCTAGTTTAGAAACAATCGATCAAAAATTTCTAGAAACAGGACACACTCAGATGGAGAGTGATTCGGTGCATGCAGCAGTAGAAAATGCTAAGAGGCGTACTTCAGTCTTTGTTCCAAGCAAATGGGACACAATCGTTAGATTGGCTCGGAAGAAAAAATCTTATACAGTTGTGCCTATGAAACACTATGACTTCCATAATTTAAAGTGTCTGGCAAAGTCTGTATTTCCACAAAATATCATTGATCTTGAAGGAAGAAGAATTCAATGGATGAAAGTTAAGTGGCTCCAATTTCGAAAAGCAGACATAAGCAATATTTATTTCAAGCATGACTTTGACGAGGAATTCCAGTGCATAAAAATCAAACAGTCATGAAAAGGTATTTCTCTCAGTTCAAAGCTACCACGACTGTATACTGAGAAACTGCCAATAGCAACTGCTAAAAAGAAAGATTTAATTTCTTTGTGTAGAAATGGAACAATACCCTCGGAGTATCACAAATACTACGAAGACATACCAGATGACAAAAATGTGAGAGACTGCTTACCAGATCCTGACGCACTGGAAAGTAATAGAGACTCAGACCCAGAGTAAGGATCAGCTTGATTGAGATTTGTTACAATACATGCATAGGTGTTGTATTCAGTGGACAGTTGAAATCAGTAGACAGTTAAATTGGTACAAAAGAAACAGTAAAATGTATAGTGACAGAGGTCTCTTCATAAACAATATTTACAGAGAGGACTATATGAAAGTTTTGTTTGACAATAAATGTTACTTGTGACATTTTTAGTGTTTACCCAGTATACAATTCAGTGAAATTCTTATTCTTAGTACACTTAAACCATTTTCTATAGCATGCACATGTGCAAAGTGTTTTCTGCTAGTTTTCAGTAAGTGCACTTAAAACTATATAAACACAGATAATCAGACATAAGTTCAGGTGCATTTGTAAACAAGTGCACTTATTGCGTTTATACACTAAATGGCTGGACAGACTAGTTTCATGCCAATAAGATATAAGTACATTTTTCTTTAAAACACCATTTTGTATTTAACCCTGCTTATTCTAAATTTTAGTGTATTATCTTATGAGTATTTGCTAGTATATAATCAATTTATCATATACCTATCTTATTTCAAATAAAATATATTAATACTCAAAACCTTATTTTTGATTTTCCCAAAAGTGTGCAAAAGTGCACTTATCACGTTCTGGCCCTTACCCCTCGATATATTTTACATTGTCTTTCTGACCTTCTTGCTGTTATTCCATCTGTCAGTCTTTTTTTTCACCATGCGCAACTAACAAATCATAGGTGCTATAGGGAGGCAAACATATAAACCAGCATATAAAATTGCTCTTCTTCATTTTCGGTCCTGAGGTTTTCAATACAACCAGTTTAAGGACTCCTTTTTATACAAAAAAATACAGTGTTGCCAAAAAATTACAGTGTTGCATGTGTGTCATGCATGTTTACCAGGGTGTAAACCATGCACACATCCATATTTTGCTTAAAATCATTTTGTAACAAACAGAGTTTTTGCCCATTTTAATAAAAAAATTGTGGTGTGAGTTTTGTTCCGGTTCATTGATTTTGGGCGAAATTATGGGCCTTGGACTTATTTCACAGAGGTTTTTTACGCAATGCTTTCAGATATAGAGCTGATATTTGGTATGTGGGTCTACCTACATGACCTACAGATGAAGTGTGAGTTGCCTTCCAGTCCAATGATTTTTGGCAAAGTTATGGGAGTTGGACTTTGAAATTTTCTCTATAATAACCGTTTTTGGGAGGGTTTTTATAAAACGCTTTTAGATATTGAGATGATTTTTGGTATGTGAGTCTACCTACATGACTAACAGATGAAGTGTAAGTTTTAATCCAGTCCATTGATTTTTGACATAGTTATGGGCCTTGGACTTAGGAATTTTCTTTAAAATAACACTATGGAATGTTTTCCATAACACTTTCAGATACTATCCAAGGCAATCAACTTTGTCAAATATCAATGGACCGAAACTGTCTCGTGATGTTTCAATTGGAATGTAACTACTGTGTACCAATAAAGTGCAGTAGGTGGTATTTGGGTTCACAAACGCAGGTCTTGTTTTACTAGTGTTGCAAGTAAATCTTAAAGTGGTGCTGCTAATTGCTGAAATTTTACAAACATATTAACCAGTGAATAAACTTGCTCTTCTTTATATTTTGGTTCAGTTTTTCTTGACATAAGTGTAGTATTCAGACAAATACAGAATGTGGGGGCATCCATGTCTTACTGACACATTCTGAGTTTTAATCAATGACGTTTGATAGTGTACACATCTAATGCCTGCAAGTTTGATGAGAATATATGAAATAATTGTACACAAAGCGTACATATTCAAACTTGCTTTAACTAAGGAGAAAGTGGGTAATGTTTTTAAACATAAAGAGAGTTGTATCTTAACCTTTACTGGGTTTGAATAGAATTGAATAGGACTGCGGACTGCACAGGCTAGTCTTGGACGACTCTTTCTCGCACATGCATTAAACCCCTTTTCACAGAGCACTGCTCATTAATTTATATGTGAAATACTTTTTTTCATCCACATGGGTTTACCCATTCATTAGTTATTTGCACTTGAATACAGCTAACACAGTGACGTGGAGCTCTCATTCAAGTTTGTGACCAAGATCTAGTTATTACAAGTTGTGAATTTTTCCCACAGTGTTCGTGTTGAGCGCAAGAAAGAGGGGACTCTGGAGCTCTGTCCTGACATTCTCTGTGGCACTGTTCAGAATGCTGAGCACCTGGCAGCCACCCTGGCACTATACCACCTGTGTAAAGGTAGGCAGAAATCTATACCCCCTGTGTAAAGGTAGGCAGAACTCTATACCACCTGTGTAAAGATAGGCAGAAATCTATACCATCTGTGTAAAGGTAGGCAGAAATCTATACCACCTGTGTAAAGGTAGGCAGAATTCTATACCACCTGTATAAAGGTAGGCAGACATCTATACCACCTGTGTAAAGGTAGGCAGCAGTCTATACCACCTGTGTAAAGGTAGGCAGCAGTCTATACCACCTGTGTAAAGGTAGGCAGAAATCTCTACCACCTGTGTAAAGGAAGGTAGAAACCTTAACCACCTGTGTAAAGGTAGGCAGAAATCTAAACCACCTGAATAAAGGTTGGCAGAAATTTATACCACCTGTATAAAGGTAGGCAGAAACCTTTACCACCTGTGTAAAGATAGGCAAAAATCTATACCACCTGTGTAAAAGTAGGCAGAAATCTATACCACCTGTGTAAGGGTAGGCATAAATCTATACCACCTGTGTACAGGTAGGCAGAAATCTATACCACCTGTGTAAAGGTAGGCAGAAATCTAATCCAACTGTATAAAGGTAGGCAGAAACCTTTACCAACTGTGTAAAGGTTGGCAGAAATCTATACCACCTGTGTAAAGGTAGGCAGAAATCTATACCACCTGTGTAAAGGTAGGCAGAAATCAAACCACCTGTATAAAGGAAGGCAGAAATCTATACCACCTGTGAAAAGGTAGGCAGAAATCTATACCACCTGTGTAAATGTAGGCAGAAATCTATACCACCTGTGTAAAGGTAGGCAGACACCTTTAACACCTGTGTAAAGGTAGGCAGAAATATATACCACCTGTGTAAAGATACGCAGAAATATATACCACCTGTGTAAAGGTTGGCAGAAATCAAAACCATAGTTGTACATGTAGACAGAAATCTGAACCACCTGTGTAACGGTAGGCAGAAATCTATACCACCTGTATAAAGGTAGGTAGAAACCTTTACCACCTGTGTTAAGGTAGGCAGAAATCTATACCACCTGTGTAAAGATAGGCAGAAATCTATACCACCTGTATAAAGGTAGGCTGAAATCTATACCACCTTTGTAAATATAGGCAGAAATCTATACCACCTGTGTAAAGGTAGGCAAAAAATCTATACTCTATACCACCTGTATAAATGTAGACAGAATCCTATACCACCTGTGTAAAGGTAGGCCGAAACATACACTTTCTGTTTCAAGGTAGACAGAATCCTATACCACCTGTGTAAATGTAGACAGAATCCTATACCACCTGTGTAAATGTAGGCAGAAACATAAACCATCTGTGTTTATAGTAGGCTGAAACCTTAGCAACCTGTGTAAATGTAGGAAGAAGTTAGAGAAGCATGCGTTGGAAATATATCTTATATTTGGAAGTTAACATAATACAAATGTACTTGTCAGTTTTGCACTCTTATAACCAGTTGTATAAAAATAAATGTTTGAAGTATTATTCAACTACACCTAGTGCAACTTTGAACAAATTGATAACACTTTATTTATTATTTTCCTTGAACAAATTATGCAGGTGATTAAAATTGCTTCAACTTGAAACATTGATTCCATAAGTTTTGTTTGGCCCAAAATACACAGAGTTTTATACAGTTATCGGGACAGAAATTCAAAATTTGCCTCCATAAATTTACAAATTTTAGGAAGCCATGGTAAAGTAAGCACAGCAGGTGACAAGCTTTTGCCAATTTCAATCTGTCCTGGGAAAGGATTATAAGGGCGTTGTCCACCTGTCATGTTAATGAATAACACATTTGAGCTGTGCTCTGTGAAAAGGGCGTTTAATGCCTGTGCGTATAAAAGTGTCATCCCAGATTAGCCTGTGCAGTCCCCACAAGCTAATCAGGGACAACACTTTCCGCCAAAACTGGAGTTTTGCTAAGAAGAGACTTTTTCAAACGGAATTATCATAAAAGCAGAAAGTGTCGTCCTGGTAAGACTGAGCGGACTGCACAGGCTAATCTGGGATGACACGTTACGCACAGGCATTAAACCCTCTTACACAGAGCACGGCTCATTTATATAGCACTCTTCATAATGGATCTTACCGGTAGTTCAATACTGCTTGAAGTTATTGTGATCCCGGTAGGGTGGCATATAGCATTTGAATTGTCTGACCGTCCATCTGTCCGTCCGAAAACTTTAACATTGGCCATAACTTTTGCAAAAGTAAAAAAATACAATCCAAGGGAAATAATAAGCTTTAAAAGGGAGATATTTTATAAACCTGCTAAATGATAAATTGAAATTTTATTTCAAAGTGGCGCAGTAGGGGGCATTGTGTTTCTGACAAACACATCTCTTGTTTTCTAATATGTTATTGTTTTAACTACATCATTCATGTTACTCGCAGTATGTTCAGTTTTTATGCTCCCCGAAAATTTTCGGGGAGCATATAGTTGCCAGTTTGAAGTTCTTTCCGTACTTTCTTCCTTCCGTCACACTTTTGTTACCGTTTCTCATAGCACCTTCAATACTTTACCGATCTCTTTCATATTTGGCATGTAGGTACCTTGCATTGACCTTTACCTTTTGATGAGGTTTGAGGTCACTGGGTCAAGGTCAAGGTCACCGAGGCTAATAATAATATACTTTTTCCGTCACACTTTTGTTACAGTTTCTCATAGCACCTTCAATACTTTACTGATCTCTTTCATATTTGGCATGAAGGTACCTTGCATGGACCTCTACCTTTTGATGAGGTTTGAGGTCACTGGGGTCAAGGTCAAGGTCACCGAGGCTAATAACATACTGTTTCTCATAGCACCTTCAATACTTTACTGATCTCTTTCATATTTGGAATGTAGGTACCTTGCATGGTCCTCTACCTTTTGATGAGATTTGAGGTCACTGGGGTCAAGGTCAAGGTCACAGAGGCTAATAATATACTTTTTCCATCACACTTTGTTTACAGTTTCTCATAGCACCTTCAATACTTTACCGATTTCTTACATATTTGGCATGTAGGTACCTTGCATGGAACTCTACCTTTTGATGAGGATTGAGGTCACTGGGTCAAGGTCAAGGTCACCAGGCTAATAATAATACACTTTTTCCATCACACTTTTGATACCGTTTGTCGTGTCACCTTCAATACTTTACCGATTTCTTTCATATTTGGCATGTAGGTACCTTGCATGGACCTCTACCTTTTGATGAGGTTTGAGGTCACTGGGGTCAAGGTCACCGAGGCTAATAATAGAATTGTCCGTCACACTTTTTTTTACAGTTTTTCATAGTACCTTCAATACTTTACAGATCTCTATCATATTTGGCATGTAGGTACCTTGCATGGACCTCTACCTTTTGATGAGGTTTGAGGTCACTGGGGTCAAGGTCACTGAGGCTAATAATAGAAATGTCTGTCACACTTTTTTTTTAAACGGTTTTTCATAGTACCTTCAATGCTTTACCGATTTCTTTCATATTTGGCATGTAGGTACCTTGCATGGACCTCTACCTTTTGATGAGGTTTGAGGTCACTGGGGTCAAGGTCACAGAGGCTAATAATACATTTTTCCTTCACACTTTTGTTACAGTTTCTCATAGCACCTTCAATACTCTACAGATCTCTTTCATATTGGGCATGTAGGTGCCTTGCATGGACCTCTACCTTTTGATGAGGTTTGAAGTCACTGGGGTCAAGGTCACTGAGGCTAATAATAGATTTTCCTTTCACACTTTTGTTACAGTTTCTCAGAGCACCTTTAATACTTTAACAATCTCTTTCATATTTGGCATGTAGGTACCTTGCATGGACCTCTACCTTTTGATGAGGTTTGAGGTCACTGGGGTCAAGGTCACAGAGGCTAATAGAAGATTTTTTTAGGTGGTTATTAACACATAGATTGACAAAGCTCATCATCAGGGAGCATCCATCAGTTTCACTGATATTCTTGTTTATAATTAAAAACGAAGCCATACAAACTTTAATCTTGTAAGAAAGGTATAGAATTAAATTCGATTTTGCTAAAGGACTACAATCATGTTCAGGTTAATATCTGAGTGTTCAAATTGTTACCTGGGCCCGAATTCACCAACACAGTCTTAAGAATATGACAAAGCTCATCATCAGGGAGCATCCATCAGTTTCACTGATATTCTTGTTTATAATTAAAAACGAAGCCATACAAACTTTAATCTTGTAAGAAAGGTATAGAATTAAATTCGATTTTGCTAAAGGACTACAATCATGTTCAGGTTAATATCTGAGTGTTCAAATTGTTACCTGGGCCCGAATTCACCAACACAGTCTTAAGAATGAAGAATAGACTTATAACAAAGAAAAAACATTCAGTGTTTGAATATATACTGGCTTCATCTGGAGATTATTGCATTGGCAAACTGTTTAACCTGAACATTGATGCAGATAGAGGCGGTTAATGCCAAGTTTGAGTCTAAAAATTAAAGCAATTCTTGAATATTTCAATTTAAAGAATATTCTTTATTGAAAGTCTTAAATCTAAGAATTGTTTGGTAATAACATCCATGATCCCCACATGCAGGACAGGCTGTCTACCAGCTGCTGCCACCACCGTACAGAGACGTTTGGATGGAGTGGTCAGACGCCGAAAAACTGGCAGCTGAGGAGGAGAGGTCTAAGGAGAATAAGGTGATTCTGTTTGGCGTGGATAACAGTGAAATAATGTGAATGAGCCTGGCTTTGGGAAAACAGGGCTTAATGCATGTGTGTAAAGTGTCGTCCCAGATAAGCCTGTGCAGTCTGCACAGGCTAATCAGGGAAAACACTTCCGCTTTTATGGAATTTTTTGTTTAAATTGAATTGACCGATTGGCTTGATACTTCACATGTGCATTGGTCTTGGACAGTAGATGACCCCTATCGAAATTGCGGTCACTAGGTCAAAGGTCAGAGGTCAAGGCCACTGTCTCAATAAGTGTGAAAATTGTTTACTCGTACGCATTGGCCTTGGACAGAAGTTGACACCTATTGAAGTTGGGGTCACTAGGTCAAAGGTAAAGGTTAATGTCTCAATAAATGTGAAAATTCCGATCAATTACTCATGAACGAATTGACCAATTGGCTTGATACTTCACTTGTGCATTGGCCTTGGACAGTAGATGACCCCTATTAAAATTGGGGTCACTAGTTTGAAGCCCTGTTTTGGGGGGCATATGTCTCCGACCGCGTAACTCTTGTTATCATTTGTTTTCTTGTAATGTTGAAGACAGTGTGGGTGATTATGTTCAATTATCTACTGCTTTTCAAAATAATTGTTTACATTCTTTTTTCATGAAAGCAAAATGACAAAAAACAATTGTCATAGATTTCTATAAAAGAATACATTATTTTCAAACAATTAATACATGTATACAACTCATGACATAAAAAGTATTACACATATTTCTTTTTTGAATATTCATCAGTAAGAATAGCTGAAGCCCTATAAATGCTTTACATCAACAATTTGTATGTGCATGCATTTCAAACAGGCTGATTATTTCCAAAGTCAGAATGCCCAGTCTTGGTGCTTTTACTTTGATCCCAAATTACATGACCTGAATTCAGATCTTTTTGAGGACATGATTTATTAATCGAGTTTATTTGTTTGTGTAATAATTATCCTCCACCATAGGCGGAGGGATATTGTTTTGGCGTTGTTCGTCCTTCCGTCCGTCCGTCCTTCAGTCCGTCTGTCCTTCCGTCCGTCCGGCACTTTTGTGTCTGGAGCCATATCATGAAAGTGCTTTGACGGATTTCATTGAAACTTAGTATGAGTATATATATGGATAAGAGGATGATGCAAGCTAAATGGCATTGTACACCATCTGTTAATAACAGAGTTATGGTCCTTTGTATCTTGAAAAAATGCTTTTTTGTGTCCGGAGCCATATCTTGGAAGTGCTTTGGGGGATTTCATTGAAACTTGGTATGAGTATATATATGGATAAGAGGATAATGCACGCCAAATAGCATTGTACACCATTGGATAATAAAGGTGTTATGGCCCTTTGTTTCTTGAAAAAATGCTTTTTTTGTGTTTTCGGAGCCATATCTTGGAAGTGCTTTGACGGATTTCATATAAACTTGGTATGAATATATATATATGGATAAGAGGATGATGCACGTTGGCATTGTCCATCCGTACAGAAAACTTTTGTGTCCAGAAGTATATTGACGGGGAATATCAATTCAATGAATTTGCTTGTTATTTTAGAATTTGTCCAATTATTGAAAATACATTAAATTATTCAAATATATTAATATTTTTAAACATGTCCCTTAAACTTGTGGAGTAATGGTGTTTAAATAAACAGGTAATTGCCATATTCTTCAGATGATGCATTATTAATGGATTAGTTTGCACTTGCAGCCAAGAGACCAGTACCTGGCTAAGTTGTTCAGCAAGGTGCAGGTCTGTGACAAATCAGACCAGGGGTCAAAAGGTCAGTCTGGATCATGGGTCAAGGTCACAAATGAGGATGATGTCCTGGAATCCTGGGAAAACATGGAATCCAGTGAGGATAATCAGGCATGTGATATTTTTTATTTTATGAAAAAATATTATGTTGTTCATAAATATGTTACTCTTATAAACTTAAATGCATGAGTCTTTCTTGCATTTCATTTTATTATGATTTTATGTTTTTATTAAAGTGACTTCTAGTTGGTTTGTTTTTCCCTTGTCAGTTGAAATTAAAAGAATTGCAAATTAAATGATGATCATGTGCTCTTGAAAGCTCTGCCTGGTTGCTCAAAACTGTAACTAATGGCCAGTTCAGTTTATAGCTGTTTCTGGACCAAGTTATTTATGTGAGTAAACTGTTAAACCTCTAATATATGTGTTAATTGTTAACAAATTTCTTTGGTGGAATTATTTTGAAAATGATAGCATTGCTTTTAAATGTATTTTCTTTGGGTCTGAAGTTAAAAGACTGTTAATATTATTGGCATTTTAAGTTTTGAGCATCTACGCCCACTTATTTAAATTAATGGCAAGAGTTTTCTTGGCAGGATGTCCAAATGGCATCAAGAACAGTTCCAAAGCCACAGAAGAAGGCTGGTCACAAGAATGCTGCAACAAAATCGGCCAGAGACCTTTATATCAGAAACGCCTTGCAGTCAGAGTTAACAAAGGTGCGAGAACAGCTACCAGTCTATCAGCACAAGGCAGCCATCTTGGAAACCATTAGGAGGCACAGCGTGGTGCTGGTTGCCGGGGAGACAGGCAGTGGCAAGAGCACCCAGGTGCCACATTTTATACTAGAGGTACGTAGTGTTCCATGTTTACACTTAAGGTACGTTTTTTGAAAATTTAAATCTTAAATACTGTTGAGTGTGTAAGCGTCAAACAACTTTTGAATTATGTCAAGCTATGTAGGTTTCATATATTGTAGTGCTTTGTACCCTCCAGAAAAATGCAATGGGTGGGGGAAATATTTGATTCACCTCTCTTCCTATCTGCCTCTAGATACAAACTTAAAGCATCGGCTAGTTTTCATCACTTCTGTTACAAGCTCAAGTAATAACAGGAATGTGTCAGCCAGATTAATTTGGCTTTAGTTTATTTATTGGTAAGGTTTTTCTTCAGACAATAACAAATGGTATCTGATTTGAAATAGAAGCCAAAGTGTATACATTAATCAAAAAGCATTATTGTTTTTTATGCCCCCGAAGGAGGGCATATAGTGATCGCACTGTCTGTCCGTCTGTCTGTCTGTCCGTCTGTTCGTCACACTTTGCGTTAAGGTTTCGAAAAAATGCTCATAACTTCTATGTCCCTTGAGATATAACCTTCATATTTGATGTGCATGAGTATATGAACAAGACCTTTCCATACGCACAAACATTTTACCCCTGTGACCTTGACCTTGAACTTAGGGCCCGTGTTTAGATTTCCAAATCTGCGTTAAGGTTTCGAAAAATGCTCATAACTTCTATGTCCCTTGAGATAAAACCTTCATATTTGGTATGCATGTGAATATGGACAAGGCCTTTCCATACACCTAGAATTTTTTACCTGTGTGACCTTGACCTTGAACTTAGGGTCCGCGTTTAGGTTTCAAAATCTGTGTTTAGGTTTCGAAAAATGGTCATAACTTCTATGTCCCTTGAGATATAACCTTCATATTTGGTATGCATTTGTATTTGGACAAGGCCTTTCAATAGGCATACAAATTTTTACTCCTGTGACCTTGACCTTTAGCTTAGGGTCCGCGTTTAGGTTTCGAAGTCTGCGTTAAGGTTTCGAAAAATGCTCATAACTTCCATGTCCCTTGAGATATAACCTTCATATTTGGTATTCATGTGTATATGGACAAGACCTTTCCATACGCATACAAATTTGGACCCCTGTGACCTTGACCTTGAACTTAGGGTCCGCGTTAAGGTTTCAAAATCTGCGTTTAGGTTTAGAAAAATGCTCATAACTTCTATCAAAGCGTTTATAGGGAGCATATGTCATCCTATGGTGACAGCTCTTGTTTTTTAGCTTATTTTTTATGCCCCCTTTCAAAGAAAAGGGGGCATATAGTGATTGGACTGTCCGTCTGTGTGTCTGTCTGTCCGTCTTTCCATTACACTTTGCGTTTAGGTTTCGAAAAATGCTCATAACTTTTATGTCCCTTGAGATATAACCTTCATATTTGGTATGCATGTGTATATGGACAAGGCCTTTCCATACGCACAAATTGTTTTACCCCTGTGACCTTGAACTTGAACTTAGGGTCCACGTTTAGGTTTCGAAATCTGCGTTTAGGTTTCGAAAAATTCTATAACTTCTATCAAAGCATTTATAGGGGGCTTATGTTATCCTATGGTGCTCATAACTTCTATGTCCCTTGAGATATAACCTTCATATTTGGTATGCATGTGTATATGGACAAGGCCTTTCCATACGAACACAAATTTTGACCCCTGTGACCTTGACCTTGAACTTAGGGTCTGTGTTATGTTTCGAAATCTGCGTTTAGGTTTTGAAAAATACTATAACTTCTATCAAAGCATTTATAGGGGGCATATGTCATCCTATGGTGACAGCTCTTGTTTTTTATTCTACTGAAATTTTCTTAAAAGATGAACATTAAAGGCTTATTGGAACTTTCTAGAGCAGTAAAAACTGGTTGAGCTTGCTGTATATTGCAATGGTTAGAATTTGATTTGCTCTATTCAATACCAGCTTTACACTTTTGGTTTTTATTCTAGTAAGTTAAGTCTTTACAACTCAGAAAGGTATGTGAATTCTCTTTTACAAATGAAATTACAAATGTAAATCAAAGACCTTTCTTACTAGATTCAAGTCTTAAAGGATTCAGTACCAACCCTGAGATACTGATAATAAGCAAAGAGCATAAAACCTGAACAGACTGTGAGTTATTTGCAGGTTGTTCTGATTTTATTCTGTTTGCATACAGCCATTTTCACTTTGCTTCTGAGTGTGAAAGAGTTGAGGATTTGTTTTCACTGACATTTCAGGACTGCTTATTGACTGGTTCCGAGTCCTGCAACATCGTCTGCACTGAACCACGTAGGATATCAGCAACCAGTCTGGCTGTGAGGGTCAGTCAAGAAATGGGGGAAAGGAAATTAGGTAGGATTCATCTACGTACTGTTATTTGTTTTACAGCTGTTAATTGTTATCCCCCGCCATAGGTGGAGGGATATTGTTTTGGCATTGTCTGTCCGTCTTTCCATCTGTCCGTCCGGAGCCATATCTTGGAAGTGCTTGGGCGGATTCCATTGAAACTTGGTATGAGTATATATATGGATAAGAGGATGATGCATGCCAAATGTCATTGTACACCATTTGTTAATAAAGGAGTTATAGCCCTTTGTATCTTGAAAAAATGCTTTTTTGAGTGTCAAATATAACACTTTAGTGTCCAGAAGCATATTGGCGGGGGATAAAAATTCAACGAATTTGCTTGTTTGTTCAAGTTTTACAGCCGTTAATTTTTTTAAGGGTGCTAAATTAATGTTGTTAACTGACGTATATATACAAATGTATCTCGACTGTTGCATTTTTGATATATTTTGTTAAATTAAAAAATGCATGAAGTGTCTTTGTTTGCAATACAAAGTGTGTTTTTTTCATCTTGAACATTGTTTTTCTTGTAATTTTAAACAGCAGAACACACCATTATTGTAAAAGCTAGCAGTTATATACTTATTGCTGGTAATACTGCATGCCATGGACAATTAAATCTGTGTATTTATATGTACAGTCAATCTTGTATTAAGAGACCACTCAAGGAAGTAATCAAAAGTGGTCTCTTAATAAAATGGTCTTTAAATAAAAAAGTCCATTCTAGAAGAATGCTTACCCTCAATTTTAATCTATATGAAGAATAATCTCTTTTTTTCCACAATGATTTTAACTTTTATAAAAAAATGAATATAAACACAATACGTAAACAATATTTTACTTATAATGTGTTTTATTTTTTCACTTATTATAAATTATCATTTATTATAAATGAATTGTGTGTACATATTTATTTGCAAAAACAACAAAGAATTTGGCTAAAAATGTGCTGAGAAACGAAGCTAACCAGCCAGTGGAAGCCTTGAAACGTCTCAATTCCTTAGTCGGACGCAAATCTAAGGGCCTGAGCACTAATGAGAGGGCCTGGCACAGGCATTCTCCTCGTTGTTGCATCCTTAAACCACGTTAACACAAGATCATTAATGTCCTCGTTCCTCGTGCACCTCGCGCGTTTTTTTCACCTGACACATTATTTTCCACGTCTTCAAGCACCTTGGCTTTACGCTTAAGAATGTTCTGAATTTGAGTTTTACCGACTCCAAACTTATCTGCGATTTTACGTGCACTTTTACTCTTTGACAATTCCAAAACCCGAATTTTCTCGTTCAACGTTAACACTTTTCGTTTTGACATTTTAATTTCTGCATGTATGCTTAAGGAAATCTGACTCGATTATGATACATAATGAGCTGAAAAATTAAAACACGTCAATTGAAAACAAACAAACAGACCTGATTGGAAAATTTATTAAGTAAATAACAATGTGATTGGCTAATCAATATCTACTAATTAGCATAATTACAAATTGGTAATGTACGAATTTCGACAGATGTTGACGATTAATAGTTTATTTTCCGCACTTCTCAGGAAATGTTTGTCACGTACAGTGCATTGTTTCTGCGCCTGTTATCTATACTCGAGAAAAATCGGCGTTGTCTCTTAACGTTCCACATAGTAAACTATTTTAGACTGTGCGTAAAAGGTTCCTCTATTATTCAACTCAATAAATTGATACGAAGTCTACAACAATACCGGTCAGAACCGGTCAAAGAGACAAAGCATAATCATAATGGTTGCTGTGAAAACAAAGCAGAGGTGTAACAGTACATCTTATTGGCTTAGATAAACAATTAACACAGATTTGTCCCTGAAAGATCAATAGATTAACCACTTTTACCTCCTAGTGGTCGCTTAATTCAAGATTTGGACATCAAAATACACAAAAATCAGCGGTCGCTGGTCGCGTAAGACAAAAGTCGCTTAATACAATATCATTATAAAGCGAAAAAGCTCCGTGGGATTTCAAAATGGTCGCATAAGACAAAGGTCGCTTAATACAAGTGGTCGCATCCAAATATATCCAGTGACTGTATATATTTGTGTAAGACGTCGTATCACTATAGATGAATGAAAAACAAGGTTGTTAAGATTTGTGCAAAACAATGACATCTTTTAAAAACCTGTTTCTGAAAAAGTAGTATATTCATAAATATTTTAATTTAAATCTGCATGTGTTGCCCCCAGTTGAGAGAGAAAAGAAGATCACATGGGAGTATCTAAATCAGAATGCAGGGTTGATTTGAAAATGAAAGAAATTGTTATTATTAATTAACTTCACGACATGTTTTGATGTTTACAAACATACATATAATCAATGAAGTAATATACAGTACATTTGTATACAACTTTGATATTAATAAGAACTATTGCCACACAGTTAGCCTATTCTCAAAATCTTACTTTTTGCAAAACAAACTTTCAAGGCAAATGTAAATATGACACTGCCCTTTTATTACTCTAATCAACCCTTGTCCACATTGAAAACTAGCAACATGTCTAACACTTGGATCGAATGTACAGGCTGCATGACGTTCTGTTAACATGCATGTGTTATATCTTCCTTGAAAAGGCATGAAAAGTTGCTGTCGTACAGGGATCATAGTATAATCTTTACAATTCCTTCATCAACATAATGCAACTGGAAACATTCTTCTGCAGTTCTTTTGTTCTATCACAAACTCATAGTATCCCATATTTTTATTGTAGTTAAACATTTAAGGAAAACAAAACGGATGGGCAGCCTACATTTACATGTATGCTGTAACTTAACAGAATTGGTATTGACAGTATTGCATCGCAAAAGTTATGCACTTAATTTTTGTTTATGCCCCCGAAGGAGGGCATATAGTGATCAGACTGTCCGTCCGTCTGTCTGTCACACTTTGCGTTTAGGTTTTGAAAAATACTCATAACTTCTATGTCGCTTCAGATAGCAATTTCATATTTGACATGCATGTGTATATGGACAAGGCCTTTCCATACGCACACAAATTTTGACCCCATGTGACCTTGACCTTGAACTTAGGGTCCACGTTTAGGTTTCAAAATCTGGGTTTAGGTTTCAAAAAAAGCTCATAACTTCTATCAAGCGTTTATAGGGGGCATAAGTCATCATATGGTGACAGCTCTTGTTTTTTAATTATCTGTAACTTGAAATTGTCTTGAACCTTGTTGTACAGATGAAAATGATACAGCTGCGCAATGAAAGCCCTTGAAAAGGTGTAGTGTGATTATCCTAAAGCCAAACATGACTGTATTTTAAATAATTTAGAGATGAAGCCAGAACTAAACTTGAGTATTTTAGACCATAAAAAGGTGGATTACTATATAAAGTCATTGTTGTATTTATGGTGAACGAATATGTTCATTGATGTGTATGTGATAATGGATACAATTTTTAATGAATAATATCCTATTGTTCAGACATTCAAAAAAGTATTTTAAGTCCACACAGGGCTTACTCAGGCTCAAAATTTTCTGTAGCCAAATGTACCCTTTTATGTATTAATTCTTATTATTTTGGATATTTTATGCGTGATAATGTAGAAAACCTTGTTGCCAAATGGAATTTTTTGTAGCCAAATTTCCTTATTTGTAGCCATTGGCTAAATTTGGTGAATGGCAGTAAGCCCTGCCACAGAACATCACGGCCTGTGGACTTTGTAAACTTGCAGGACTGTACTGGGATTCATAGGACCAAAACATCAAGTCACGAACTAAAATGTATTGACGTAATGATAATTGGAAAAATAAAATGGAAAATGAAAATAAACAACACAACTCCGACCAATAAGAAGGAATAATAACAAATTACAAAACGCTTAAACAGGATTGTAAAGAAAACATATTTAAACCATAAAATAGTTAAAAACAATGTAGTTTCTTCATTCAAAATTCCAGAAATGTATACTGGTATGCAAATTGCGATTACAACAAATGTTTTTAGAAACTGATACTTAAGTAGGACAGTGACTGATGAATTTCGATCAATATTTACACAAAATGCACATTAATATTGGTTGCAAATTAATGAAGTACATTAAAACAACACATGTACAATATAAACAACATAATGCAACCAACAATTTTTATTTTTTTTATCAGACTTTATAAACATTCAATTACAAATATTTCTGGGTTGAGAAATTATATGATAACTCAGAATTAAAACACAAATGTAAAAGAGCTGGCAACACAGATATATAAATCAATTAAAAGGCACGTTTACAAGGTAAATTTGAATGGAAGCTAAGTTCAAATCTGGGTCAAGTGGGGCCAAACAAAGTGACGTGATCAAATATTTGTAAATCAATAATACCACTCTAGACGCTACATTTAGGACTCGATCTTGATTGAACTTTGTCAAAATTTGTATCATTAGGATCTCAAGGCCATGTAATAATTTCGGTCATGTGGCTTCAAAAATTTCATTCACCAGGTCAATCTTTGACAAATGGTGTATCTTGAGCTGAGGTAAGCACTGGACAATCTATAGACTTCAATCTCTCTGAGTATTAATAACAAAAAAGGAGAACATTTTTCAATGAGTTTGTAGTTTGTACATACGTTTGTATACAATAAAAGCTTGATAGCATTGTTCATGAGTAACATATGTATTTGTCTTACATCTCACTTAAACTTTGTAAATTTAAAAATGAACATAAGAATTGTTAACAATTAAAATCCATTTATAATTGCAACATCAATGCAAAGTATTAATATATACGACAAGCTTAAAGAGAAGTCTGTGGGATCAAATCATTTCACCACCACAGGTAGGCACTCTAGTTGCAAAATCTCATCGTCAACGAGTTTCAGACACCTCTGGAATGCTTCATAAGCTTGCCTCTCGATTTCCGCACAGTCCATCTGTAAAATGTCTGATATCTCCTCGTATTGAACAAGTATTGCCTTGGACACGTGACGTAGCTCATTCTGCAGAATTTCTACGCTAGAGACGCCATTTTCGTGGATGAAGGTCATCAGTTCTCTGAACAAGTCTTCCCCAAAATCCATGATCTTCTCCTTTTCATAGATAACAAATTCAGTAAGAACTTCCGTTTGCTGACTGACACTTTCATAGGTATCCAATCCAGTTCTGTGGATGTATTCTTTAACATCCTTAGAAAATGCCTCTAAGAAATGCCTGTGCTCACTTACCATTAGGTCGTCGTACTGTTTAACAGTAATGAATTGGTCGAAAACAATGTCTTCTATGAAGCCAAAATGTTCCATTAAAAAGCTGGCAGTTTCTGCCTTTACAGCCAGTATGTATGCCTTGATAAGGTTAAGTTGTTCTGTTATCGCATCGGTGGCGTTTTTAAACTCGGACAAGCAGGTTTGGATGAACTCGTAGGATTTTCGTCCTTTCAAGTCAATAGTTGTCAACATCTTCAGTTTTATCACTGAGGTCCTTTAAGTGATTGTTTCTTTCCTCACTATGCTCAGTGGTCAGTTCATCTTGTCAGAATTCAACATTTGTGAACAAATTGTGTGCGTAGATTTTGTAGCATTTATTGGGCCACATTGTAAATAATTGTATAATAGTAAATGCCAATATTTGTAAAATCCAGTAAAATTGCATGGAAATTCTGCTGACTTTTTCACTATTATTCATTGTTTCCCTGTCATCTGTGTTTTTAAGAACTGGATAATAGGCCCACCTGTTTTAAGTGTAGGCAACAGTTATTTTTTCCAGATATAGCAGCATATTTCTTCAGAGCCCATGGATGGAAAATTTAAAGATTCTATATCACAATTATTAATCCAAATTGCCTTAGAAATATGGTGGAGAAGATCTATAGTTATGGCCTATGGAAGAATAGACAGAGCTTCAAATTGTCTGCAGTCTTATTTCAAAACAGAGAACTGTTTACAGGCCATCCAAAGTAATCATTATTCAAATAAAAATAAATTATGTTTTCCCTCCTTAGGATTTATTTCATGTAGTTGATGTGATGGGTAGTCCACAATGTATTGCAGTCCAATGCATATGTGACTTTTTTAGAAAACCACATATCTTCTTTTGAAAGTTACTCCCAATGCATAATATCTATCTATAGTTTGCTTTGTTAGTCCATCATTTTCATTTTACAGTGAACACACACCTGCAAAATAATCTGATTATATGCTCATATAAGAGGCACTCAATTGTAATGACAGGATTATATTGACACCTCTAATACTGTGATATGTTCAAAGAGGAAATGACACCAGCCCTATTAAGAAGATAATTGTTCACACATTTTTCAAGGATTAATACTTGGGTAAATTGTGTCAAAATTGGTATTGAATTGAACTGACAACCTGCAAATTTTACTGTTAAATAATGATTAGTGCTGATTGTAAAATCAAACTATTTGATATGTAATGAAAATGAAATATGTCTTAAGTATAATTTTGTTCTTGTAAAGTCTTTTTTTATCAATTTGTGGGAAATGTTATTAATGTGTTGATTATTTATACCATAAAGAAAATATATGGGCTGTGCTCTGTAGAAAGTTTTTTATAACCCTTAGATACATATTTTCACGCATGTGTAGTCCCTTAGAAAGTTAAATTGAATTTTAGACCTTTCTTACTAAATTCAAGATTGAAAGGCTTCATTTCCAACCCTTAGATACTGTTGAGCAGCAAACAGCATAAAACCTGAACAGACTGCGAGTTACTTGCAGGCTGTTCTGTTTTTATGCTTTTTGCACATAGTCATTTTCACAATGCTTTTTATTGGGGAAAGGGTTAATGGATGTGCGTAAAGTGTCATCCCAGATTAGCCTGTGAAGTCGGCACAGGCTAATCAGGGATGACACTTCCCGCTTTTATGATATTTTCTTTTTAAAGAAAGTCTCTTCTTAGCCTAAGATCCAGTTTAGGCGGAAAGTGTTGTCCCTGATTAGCCTGTGCGGACACCGCAGGCTAATCTGGAACAACACTTTACGCACATGCATTAAACCCCCCTTTTCACAGAGCACGGCTTAAATATATTGTAGTTTCAATATGCATTTCTTATTGTTATTTCTAGTGAGATGCCATTAGCAAGATAGTTTACTTTAATTATTTGTTTTATTTGTCCATGCAAGGCTAACTGTAAAACTGTTTCCTTTCCCGTGCAGAGATTTAATAATAAACATTCAAAAACACTAATTGATCTTGTTTTGCAGATTAATAGACATGAATATTGTTGACAAAGTCTTAAAAACTCATTTATTCAACCGAAAGATAAAGTATGCAATTCATAAACTATAACTATACATTATCTATGAAAAAAAATCAGTAACGGCCATTTTCATGCTAAAAAAATAGGGCATATAGGTGTCTGTCCATGTACATTTGTGTGTGGGTTGGTTGGTGGGCCTGTCTGTGAGTCTGTCTGGAAATCATGTCCGCTCAGCCTCTGTAAAATTAAGACTGTGGGGATTATTTAAATGTCACTTTGGATGATTATTTTACATTACCAGAAGATTTGTAAGAAGAACTCACATGCTCCTTGGTCATAGGTCAAGGTCATACAAATGTGTTTCTGCTCTGTAACTTTAGCTTGCTTGAAGGATTGTATAATAAATTGAGTTTGTTATTGTGCATGACCAGATGGCATGTCACATACATCTCACATGCTCCTTGGTCAAGGTCAAGGTCACAATTGAAGGTCAAATGTCACACATTTTTGTTTCAGCTATGAAACTTTTATATGCCTTTTAATTTTACTTTGAAGTATTTTTCCCATTTCCAAACACTGTTGCTACCAAATTCCTGGTTGAAAGGTCTAGGTCAATACTCAAGGTCAAAGGTAATCAAATTGATGTTCCACTCTTATCCTAATCACCCTGAAGGATTTAAATATAATTTTGGATAATTATTCCCCATGACCAGACAATATGCAACTTAATGCTCATTTGTTAAAGGTTAAGGTGTCATGCACTTCAAAGTCAAAGTTTGTGCATTCTTATTTTTTTAATATTTGAATTTCTCTGAGGTCAGGACCATCAATCCCTAATACCTGATAATTCTTCACATATAATTTGCTTCCCTCCGTAGTGAAAGGTCAATGTCGCAAAACAGTCATTTTATGATTTCCATTGTCTAGGAGGAATGTAATATTATTATGTTTTTACTCCTTTGATGACAATAGGATGTTTCATGTACAATTCTCATGCTCCTAGCTGAACGGTCAAGGTCACAATTCATGGTCAGAAGTCATGAATTTTTATTTTATTTTGTTAAGTTGTAAAGATTTTAAAGACAGTCTGTGTTTAGTAAACTTTCATGTACAGAGTGGTTATTGTTGCTAACAAATCAATTTAACTACAATTTCATGTTTTTATTTGTTTATGTTCAGAAAATATCACCATTCTTGTTAAAAAACATATCAGTAATATTTATTGAAAATACAATTCTTTTATGCCCCAAGCCTTGTACTTGTCCAACCATTGTTACTTATGTCCGTTCGTACATCTGTGTGTAGATATTTCACAAAGTTTGTGCTTTCAATTTGTGTTTAACTACTGTGTGGATCTCTCTCAAACTTTCACAGTGAAGGACACTCATTTGTACACAATAGTAAAAAAGAATTTTTGTCTGCACTGCATTTTGGCAGAATTATGGATCTTTTCTTGTTTTGAATTATCATTGAATATGCAGGCAGTCCCAAATTTTACAATATTAAATAGTCTCCTAATTATTGCATTTCTCCCAAATTCAGAAATTTTGTTAGTATTGGAGTTTTTGGCAAGGTTTCTTACAAGTTTCCTGGTCAACTGTCAGATCTTTTTTATCACACGCTTTTTAATTTGGAGAAAATAACCTACTTGAACATCATAAAACAGGAAAGTTGTTAAGATTGTGTAGTGTCACTTGACGTTGCAACGTCTAAGAAAAATAACATCATGCAATTGATTCATAAAACCAAAAGTTTCCAAAGTAAAGGTTGAAAAAGCTATATTACACATGTTTAAGATATAAATATTCATTATGGTTATATAAAATAGAAAACAACATGTAGCATGTGATAAAGAATTGTATTAACCCATTTATGCCTAGCGTCTAGAAAAAAGGCCTTGGCAAACAGCGTAGACCCAGATGAGACGCCGCATTATGCGGCGTCTCATCTGGGGATGCGCTGTTTGCTTAAAGGAATTTCTGTAAGAAATATTCTAAATATAGAAATAAATATAGTAGACATCCTTAATTTTGGAAATAAACTGATCCAATTTAGAAGGATGGGATAGTCCACTTGGCATAAATGGGTTAAACTTATTGATAATCAAGTCAGTCTGTTCCCAGCAGCTAGATTATTCCATCTACATGTAATCCAGGTGGGGTAGACTCACTGTGCGGCTATCAGATTAGGTTTGAGACCCGCTGCGGCCCTGATACGAGACTCACCTACTGCACAACAGGAGTCCTGCTGAGGAAGCTACAGTTGGATCCTGCCCTTAGTAACGTCTCACACATCATTGTTGATGAGGTATATAGTTCAGTTGATACCTTTTGAATAAAACTTGATTTTAATGAAAGCACATTACTTATTGAGGCACTCTCTAGGAGGTGGCACGATTTACCCAAATACACCCAAATAAATCCCCAAATACACCCAGATACACCCCCAAATACACCCCCAAATACACCCCCAAATACACCCAAATATGCTCAAAATTCTAAAAGCGTATTTGGGTGTATTTGGGGTGTATTTGGGTAAATCATGCTGCCCCTCTCTAGGTTATTTCCTGAGTGTGTTTGGTGGAGATCTTTAGGGGCAAGCTTTGAGAGAGGATTGATTCTTGGGCCCAGTATCAAGAATATTATCCTTTTTTTTTCTCAACTCCGAAGATGAGCTTTGAGTATCCACTCAGTATTGGGAATCTCTGTCAGCTCACTAACAATCTCAAATCTCAGCTATAAGAATATGCACATATTCCTCCTGAAACTCAGGGTTGTGCAGGACTCAAAGCTAAAAAAGCTTTTTTATGAACATCAAATGGAGCATTTAAAAAATCAAGCAAAACATCAAAGTAAAGTAGGCTGTCTAAACCTTGTTATTCTTATACCTACTTGGGTAATAATTGGAATCAATTTTCAGGTACATGAGAGGAGTGTTCAGTCTGATTTCCTGCTGATCATATTACGGCAACTTCTGACCAAGAGGTCAGATCTCAAGGTCATCTTGATGAGTGCGACCTTGGATGCAGAGAAGTTCTCCTCCTACTTCAAGCACTGCCCAGTCATCAACATTCCTGGTAGAACATTTCCTGTGAAGGTAACATTTGTGTATTCTTCTAATTTATTTGTGTTCTCATTTCCCTAGTTTGAAATCCTTCTGTCTGTCAGTCATTTCATCACACTTTCTTTTTGCGGGCTATAAATCTGCAACAGCGGTTTTTCAGCACTGTCTGCGCCTCCGGAAAGCGGAGGCTTTTCCAAAGCAAACGGACCTGATCCCAAACCGAAATTATAAAAAAAATCCCAATTTCCCCCCCCAAAAAATTATTGTTTTTTTTTTTTGAGAAAGAAGTGTCTTATCACTAATGATTATTAGATTATTAATGTTCCAACTCGTCCAGCTGATGTGTATCATATCAACAAGCACTGCTGTGGTTGAGCAAGGATTCAGCACCATGAACCTGCTGTGCTCCCCATTACACAGCACATTCACACAAACCAAACTTATACTCATCTGATGCTTACCTGCATTGAACGTCTAGACCTGAATGACAAAACATTGGAGGAGCTGTGTGATGCTTTCAAAAACAGAAAGCAGAGAGAAATTATGCTGTAACTTGTGTGACTAACCAGTGTAAGTTTTGGTCAAAAATATCTGCTATAAGTTTTTGACTGTACAGTTCTTATCTCAGAGTGTAACTGTAACCGAAAAACAAAATTGCAGTACTTGAATAAACGTTGAACATGCCCAATATTGCATGTGTTTATATAAAGAAGACAAAATAACAAATAAAAACAAATTTATTTGTTAAACCACTGACTTATTTAAGCATGATAAATCCACAATGTTTTCCCAAATTGAGCCATTTCATCGAAGCAAAAATTCCCAAAAAGGACTATTTTGTCGATTAAACATTCCCAATTTGGTCAGACTCCTTTTCCCAAAATAGGCAGAAAACCCCCTGTGCAACTAGTGGGTTGCATTAAATGATTTCATGTTGGAAATTTCATTAACAAGAGAAGGTGTTTATACTTCTTGAATGAGTTTTGTTACAGTTACAGGACTTTAAAAATTGCGTAAGTATTCAATGAAACTTTGTTGGACGGTTCATTGCACAGTGGATGTTTCATAGTACCAAGAGGCTCTGCTTCAATGATTTGTCTGAGAGTTGTGAGGTTTTCCAAAGATATAAAATTAGAATATAATACATTTATTTTGGTGAGAACAATTTCTTTGCAACAAATTGCCCGATTTTTGTGAGGCTTTATAGGATATAGTAAAGGAACTTTATTTTTGTATCGTGTCTTTTCTCAGCACTTACTGGACATGTAAAATGTTAATTACTAGGATGAAAGAACCATACATGTAGACCATTAACTATCCAGCTCTTTGATTCGTTTTATATTTGTGCACTATAGTTAAATGTTATGTCACTTTTATAGAACCTACTTTCTTGTCACATTTATATTGCATAAAATAGAGCATTATTAAACATCAATCAGTTTATAGTTATCCTTATTGTTTTTCATGCAGGTCTACCACGTGGAAGATGTTCTAGAACAGACAGGCTATGTGCTGGAGGAAGACTCTCCATTTTCTCTACGACAGTCGGAACTTGTCTCGGTAAAAGTCTAGGATATTGTCGATCTGGTTAACAAATGCATGGTTATCACAGTTGTATCAATATAAAGGATGAGTCTTCAGGCTGTAGGGTATCTGTTAGTAAAACCTTGCTTTATCCTAAATGTCTTTATTATACTATTGATTTAACCTTTTACCACTTACATACGTATTTTGATGCTTTTGTAGTCCCTTAGAAAGTTAAATTTAATTAAGACATTTCTTACTAGATTCAAGTTTTAAAAGCTTTATTTCCAATTCTTAGATACTGAGGAGCTGCAAACAGCATAAAACCTGAACAGACTGCGAGTTACTCACAGGCTGTTCTGGTTTTATGCTGTTTGCACATAATCATTTCACTTTGCCTCTGAGTGGGAAAAGGTTAAGAAATTATGTATAAATATTTGAGCCACGCTCTTGGAAAAAGAGACTGAATGCATAAAGTAATGTCCCAGACTAGCTTGTGCAGTCTGCACAAGTTCATCAGTGAGGATACTTCTGCCTAGTGTGGATTTTTGTTTTCAAAACACTTCATTTAAATGAAAAATTTAATAAAAGCTTTAAGTGTCATCTCTGATAAGCCTGTGCAGACTAATATGTGACGATCTTAGTCCACTGGCATGAAACCGGTTTTCACAGATAGTTTCATATAGAACATGAAAGTGACTGAATTGAGTGAGTTAGTCTATCAGAATTTTTGCTTGTTGTAATTATAAAGTGAAGGGGGTTTATAATGCAGTGATTCTGTCGATTCAGGTCTCTTGGTTACATAGTTTTTATATCATGTGTATTATCATTTAATAAATGTATAGTTCCATTTCGGCTGTAAACGAAGTAAACTTGCCAATTTGTATGCCCTTCTTGGAAGAAGAAGGGGTATATTGTTTTGCTGTCCGTCTGTCTGTCTGTCGGTAGACCAGTTAATTTCCGATCCATAACTCATCAATGAATAGACCGATTTGCTTGATACTTCACATGTGCATTGGCCTTGGACAGTAGATGACCCGTATTGAAAATGGGGTCACTTGGTCAAAGGTCAAGGTAGCTATCGCACTAAGTGTGAAAATCGTTTTTGAACAATAAATCGTCAACGAATTGACCGATTGGCTTGATACTTAACTTGTGCATTGGCCTTGGACAGTATCGAATTGGGGTCACTAGGTCAAAGGTCAAGGTCACTGTTACACATTGAGAGTAAAATCGTTTCTGATCAATAACTTGTCAACTGATTCACTGATTGGCTTGATACTTCCCATGTGCATTGGCTAGGTCAAAGGTCAAGGTCACTGGTACACACTAAGTGTGAAATTGTTTCTGACCAATAACTCGTTAACTGATTCACCAATTGGCTTGATACTTCCCATGCGCATTGGCCTTGGATAGTAGATGACCCCTATTGAAATTGGGGTCAAAGGTCATGGTCACTGTCACAATAAGTGGGAAAATCGTTTCTGATCAATAACTCATCAACATATTGACCAATTGGCAATAACTCATCAACATATTGACCGATTGGCTTGATACTTCACATGCGTATTGGCCTTGGACAGTAGATGACCCCTATTGAAATTCGGGTCACTAGTTCAAAAGCCCTGTTGTTTTGTTTTGAAGGGGGGGGGGGGAATATGTCTCTGACCGGGAAACTCTTGTTTATATTATTTCCATAAAAACATGATTCCCAGACTATTGCTCATGAATGGGTTTACATAATTAGATTGGTTTATTTCTGTAGGTGTAATATAAAGTCATATTTAATCTTGCATAAACACCATGACGGCTACAAACCTTTTAGTCTTTTAAGAATAATTTGTCCAAATGCACTGTAGAACTCGTGTAAAACAAAGAAATAATTCTTTCTCTATGTTCCTATTCTTGAAATGGATGCCTTATTTTTAGAACAAGGCTATACTGTGAGGCATATTTGTGGATTTCAGATTGCAGTGCACAAACTGATTACGGTAGTTTAAAAAGAAACCAAAAGTGTATACATGAATTTAATAACCAAGTGTCACAAAATGACCACTCCTTTCCAAACATTTTCTTGTTGTTCTTTATACAGGAGGAGAGCGCCAGTCTAAGTGTGACAGGGAAAGGTGGTGACCAGTCTAAACTGGACGTCCACTGGACGAAGGAGGACATTGCTCAACTAGATACATCCGGACTGTCAGTGGAGAAGTACAGCTTGAAGACCCGCAACACGATCTCTAGAATGAATCTGAAAAAGATTAATGTGGATCTTATTGTTGTATGTTTGTAAGAATTACCATAATTGCCTTACGTTTTCGGACACTTTAAATTTTCGTGTTTCCTCTTTTTAGCCAGACTTATTACTTTTTTGTTACTCTTAAGTTCTTATTTTCCACTATAATTAATCAATATACACTCTATATTGTTTACAGTTTCAATTTCTTCCAAATTCTATCAATTAGTGATAATCCTTTGACACCACACATACAGGTCTGTTTTTACAACCAGATGATGGTCATAAAATCTGACAGAAGAATGCACCAAGTCTGTGGACTGTTACAATTGCTTTAGGAGTCTTTAACTGGTGTTAATAAATATTTGATATTGTATTATTGACTCACATAATATACAGTGTTATAAACATATTTGTAAAATCATTTTAGCCTCGTTCCCGGAAAAACTGGACTAAATGATTGTGCTTTCAGTGTCATCCCAGATTAGCCTGTGCATTGAGCACAGGCTATTCAGGGAAACTCTTTCCGCTTTTATTGAATTTTTTGTTTAAAGGAAGTCTCTTCTAAAATAGAATCCTGTTTTGGCGGTTAGTGTTGTCCCTTTCTGCCTGTGCAGACTACACAGGCTTATCTGTCACTACACTTTACACACATTTATTAAGCACCATTTTCCCAGAACGAGGCTCATTTATTTTCTTGCCTGGTTACAGGATCTACTGGTGCACATAGATACGTCCCCATCGTATGCGGGTCAAGATGGCGCTGTACTGGTCTTCCTTCCGGGCCTGGCGGACATCACGGAGCTGTACGAGATACTCACAACAGACCGCAGATTCACAGATAAAAACAGGTAGGAGGATAACTGGTCCTTGCAATGGTCGGTATGCTTTATGCTCATTTAGGGGTCCTGTTGAAAGCAGCCTTGTTGATGGCCCTTGCAATGGTTGGTATGCTTGAGTTTTCTTTAGGGGTCCAGGGTTCAGTTCAAGGTCCCTTGCAAACAAGGTCAAATGTTGGAATGAAATCTGAATACATTGTGATTCCTCTAGGAAGCCTTTATCATTAACAATAGCATTCTGATACATATACATGTACATACAAGTGAGATATTTACTGGAATAAAACAGAAATGCATGGTGTTAAAATCTTTTCAGGTACAGGGTAATTGCGCTTCATTCAGTGCTGTCCAGTGCCGACCAGGCGCAAGCCTTTAGCGTGCCGCCACAGGGTGTACGCAAGGTTGTCTTGGCAACCAACATTGCAGAGACTGGAATCACCATCCCTGATGTTGTGTTTGTGATAGATACTGGCAAAGTGAAGGAGAACAGGTATTTATGAGACGCCCTCTGAGAAAAGGGGGTTTAATACATGTGCAATAAGTGTCTTCCCAGATTTGCCTGTGCAATTATTTTTGGTTTAAAAGAAGAAACTTCTTGACGAAAATCCAGTTTAGGCGGAAAGTGTCGTACCTGATTAGCCTGTGTAGTCTGCACAGGGAAAGTGTCGTACCTGATTAGCCTGTGTAGTCTGCACAGGGAAAGTGTCGTACCTGATTAGCCTGTGTAGTCTGCACAGGGAAAGTGTCGTACCTGATTAGCCTGTGTAGTCTGCACAGGGAAAGTGTCGTACCTGATTAGCCTGTGTAGTCTGCACAGGCTAATCTTTGACAACACTTTATGCACATGCATTAAGCCCAGGGGCCCGTCTTATCAAACATCGTTTGACATTCTCACCTTACGATGCAATTTTCGAAGCGCCATATATACGTAACAGTCACATTTATAATTACTTGTGTTGAACATTTCCATTCATTTCCAAAGAAGGTGTCAAACATCCATTATATTTGAAACATACAGATCATAAGCACTTATATTTTAAAATTACAAAAATGCAATCGTAAGTTAACACTGTCGCACGATCTTTGATAAGACGGACCCCAGTTTTTCCAGAACTAGGCTCATATTCAACAATGTAAACATTAAAATCTCATCTGGCACCCAAGAATCTCCTTACGTAAAATTATTCAGTTTGGGTTATTTCTTTTGAGCAAACAAAATCATAACATTTTAATTTTTTCCATGGACAGCTCAATTTATTTTAGTTTGGAAACACAATTTCTTGATGCACATACATTTTACGAGAGCATTCAATACTGAAACAACACTGATCTTAACCCTTTCCTTCTCAGAAGCAAAGTCAAAATGGCTACATGTAACCAGCATAAAACCAGAACTGCCAGCGAGTAACTGGTAGCTTGTTGAGGTTTTATGCTGTTTGCTGCTCATCAGTATCAAAGGGTTTTGAATAAAGCATTTAAAACTTGAATCTATAACAAAGGTCTTAAATATAATTTGATTTTCAAAGGGATTACAAACATGTCAGAGTTTGTTTGTATCTGAGTGGTTAAGGGTTGAATTGTTGTTTGTATTCCTGCAGGTATATAGAGACAAGTCAGATGAGCACGCTGGAGGAGGTGCTCATCTCCCGCGCCAACGCCAAGCAACGTCAGGGGCGCGCCGGCAGGGTCCGAGAAGGAATCTGCTTCCGGATGTTCACCAAACGCATGTATGGCCATTGTTGGTTGAGTTCAAATACATCACTTGGTTTCCACTGGTGCAAAGTGAACAAGATATCAAGATGTCATTAAGTTAATCTTCTGTTAAATACAGAATATAGGGTTAAGACTGTATTATGAAATAAAAAAATTGTACTAATTTTGGTATAAATTTCATTTAAGTGTGGCTGCTACATTATAATTTCATCAAATATGTGGATGCATTTTAAAATGATGTTATTAAACTGAAGTCATGAATAATTGTGCTTAGGAACCTGATTGATCACTATTATCATTACGTCCCCTTTGAAGATTTTTGAATATATTGTTTCGTACCTGTCCGTCAGTTAAGTCGGACAGTTGGTCAGTCTGTAGAACTTTTGTTTTTTTGTAGTTTATAGAGAACTCTTTGATCTACAACCATAACAATTGTTATGATGGTTACTGGGGAGGAAACAAAAACGATATTTGACAGCAACAGGTCAAATGTCATTTCTGCACAAAACCTTGAGAATGATTTGACTTACGATCATGCTTACTTGTAAGGTTAGGAAGAAGCCTATTGATGTTACGGTCATCAGTTCAAGGTCACAGGGACTATATTATGAAATCGGTTTTAGCATGTTAGCTAGAGAACCAGTACCTATGATTATCTAAAGTGGTATAGATGGACTTGTCACAGTCACTTACTTTGGAGGACTTATTGATTTTAAGGTTGAAAGGACAAAGATCAAGTTCAAAGGGCTTTTAACAAAAAAGATCTTTTTCTATTTGCACTAATATATGACTGTGCTGCAAGTAGGGGGCATTAATCTTTAGCAAACAACTTTTAATCTTACCTTGTTTACTGTGATATATCTCTGACAAACAGCATAAGTGTACATATGTTTTACATCTCATTCTTAAAATAAATTATACCTTTCTGAATTGCTTAACACACTGATCTTGAAAGCTAATTGTTAAAATTTTAGCATGGTTTATTCAAATGTGTGTGAATGTTTATATCATATTGCCTGAGTTTACAGTGTTCATTAAATCTAGTTCATGTACCATAGGTATGATGACATGAAGGCCTACACTATACCAGAGCTGTTACGGGTTCCCTTGGAAGAACTCTGTCTGCATATCATGGTAAGCACTGGTTTTGTTTCAGCTGCCCTGAATCATTTATCAGCTTTACCTTTGGGCTATGCCCCATACCTTTAATACCGTTATTGCTCTGTCTTTGTGTCTGTTTGTCCTGTAGCAGATCATTTCTGATATACATGAACACCAAGATCCTGTTATCCCCCACCAAGCGGAGGAATATAGAATTGGCTTTGTCCGTCTGTCAATCTGTCATTCTGTCCATCCATCTGTCACAAAACTTTGCATAGCTATATCTCAGAAACTTTATAAGATATCACTATGAAACTTCCTGGATGTATAGATATTGATGAGCCATGCACATGAACCATAACCCTACACTTTTTTAAATATGAGTGATGGCCCTTTCTTTTTTGTATGATGTAACTTTTCAGGGCTATATCTCAGATACCACACACGACTTCAACATGAAACTTCATGGGTGTATTGATATCATTGAGAAGAAGTGTCATGCAGGAGAACCATAAGTTTATAACCCTTCACTTTCTTAAATAAGAGTTATTTCCCTTTTTTGTATTTGTGAAACTTTTCAGGGCTATATCTCAGATACCCTACAAGATTTCAATAAGAAACTGGGTGGGTGTATATATATCAATGAAAGAATTACAATGCATAAAAATAATTTCCCTACACTTAAATATTTTTTAAGGATTATACAATAAATCAAGGGATTTGCACTCATCCATAAACACACTTTATTTGGTGGGGGGATATCAATTAAACGAATTTGCTTGTGATTATACTCTTTATACCCTTTACGAAGTAAAGAGGGGTATGCTGGAATCACCCGTTCTGTCTGTGTGTCCATAGACACAAACTTGTCCACAGCAGCCCTTCTTGAATGTACAATATTTAAACTTTAAGGCATTTTTTGTTACGAAAAGGAGTTGTGTATGAGCCTTTTAAATTGTCCTAGGTAAAACCCCCCACAAAAGATGTACCCTTTGTTTGACTTACAATTGCATCATTGTTGTTGTATGCTTTGTTAGCAGAACTATACATTTTTTTATCTACAACATCCAGGTATGTTTGATTGTGTATTGTATATTTGCTGTCTTCTCAGTTTCATCAAATCATCACCTAGGGGTCATAACTGGCCAGAACTTTTGCTCATTGAATAAAATTATGACCCTTTAATTGATATAAAATTAAGGCAGTTTTATTTATTCTTAAAAATATTTCCGTTTTATTGATTTTTATTGTGGTCCATTATGATTAATTTAAAATTATGGGCACATTTGATGATTAAAAAAAGATGCAAACAGATTTTCAAATGTAGCTAGATGATTGTAAAATCTGGCCATTTGATTTTTAAAATGTGGCCTGTTTCAGAAATGCAACTATGGCAAGCCGGAGGTGTTCCTATCAGGTGCCTTGGACCCTCCCCAGGGTCAGGTGGTTGCTAGGGCGATGAGTTTGCTGCACGCGATAGGGGCCTGCAAAGAGGGGGAGCGATTAACACCCTTGGGGCACCATCTGTCTGCCCTGCCTGTGTATGTGAGGATTGGAAAGATGCTGTTGTATGCTGCCATACTGGACTGTTTGGAACCTGTGGTATGCTTTGTAGTTTGATTGTTTGCTACTGATTTTTGTGTTTTTCAAGAAACATAATTTGTCATTTAACCCTCACACCTTAATACAACAATAAAAATAACATACATGTAATAAAATGGTGCAGTCTGCAGACACACGAAACTCACTCTTGTTTTATCTCACAAGGGATGAAAGCCATGTGAATGACAGACAAGTACCCATTTCTCAGTTTGGAGTAGTCATGACGCACTATTTTTCTATCTCAATGGCGGTGATAGCTGCATGTATAACGGACAAGTCTCCATTTGTGTTACCCATGGATACACATGACTCACTATTGTTCCATCTTGCAGGCAGTGATAGCTACATGTATAACAGACAAGTCTCCATTTTTGTTACCCATGGATACACATGACTCACTCTTGTTCCATCTTTCAGGCAGTGATAGCTACATGTATAACAGACAAGTCTCCATTTGTGTTACCCATGGATATACATGACTCACTCTTGTTCCATCTTGCAGGCAGTGATAGCTACAGGTGTGACAGACAAGTCTCCATTTGTGTTGCCCATGGAGACACATGTCTCACTATTGTTCTATCTTGCAGGCAGTGATAGCTACATGTATAACAGACAAGTCTCCATTTGTGTTACCCATGGATATACATGACTCACTATTGTTCTATCTTTCAGGCAGTAATAGCTACATGTATGACAGACAAGTCTCAATTTGTGTTACCCATGGATAGACATGACTCACTCTTGTTCTATCTCGCAGGCGTTGATTGCTGCATGTATGACAGACAAGTTCCCGTTTGTGGTACCCATAGGTACAAATGACTCACTATTAATCTATCTTGATGGCGGTGATATCTGCTTGTATGACCGAAAAGTCCCCGTTCATGGTACCTTTGGATACACATGACTCACTCTTGTTCTATCTTGCAGGCAGTGATAGCTACATGTATGACAGATAAGTCTCCACTTGTGTTACCCATGGATAGCCATGGCTCACTCTTGTAATATCCCTCAAGTGGTGATAGCTGTGTGTTTGACAGACAAGTCCCCGTTCATGGTACCCATGGACACACATGACTCACTCTTGTTCTATCTCGCAGGCGGTGATAGCTGCGTGTATGACAGACAAGTCCCCGTTCGTGGTACCCATGGGCAAGCAAGATGCTGTCAGCGTGGTGAAGCAGTCTCTTGCTGTGGCTGCCTCAGATCATCTAACACTCTACAAAGTCTTCTGTGGGTGAGTAAAGATTGGGAAAACTGGGCTTGTTTCATGTGCAAAAAGTGTTGTCTCAGATTGGCTTGTGCAGTTCTTCGACGAGGCTTATCTGGTTTTTTTTCCGGCTAAATTGGATTTTCGCTAAAAAGAAACAAAAAAAATTATAAAAGTGGAAAGTGTCCTCCCTGATAAACCTGTGCCGACTGCACAGGCTTATCTAGCAGGGTTCGCACAGACCTTGAAAAGTGCTTGAATTTCAATGTTCTCCTTGAAAAGTGCTTATAAAGGGTGTGGAGTGCTTAAAAAGTGCTTATTTGCATATGAAAACTTAAAAATGCTTAAAAAGTGCTTATTTTGGGCTTCAAAAGTGCTTGAAAAAACTACCAAGGGTAAAATTATACAATTTTGTAATATGAAAGATGTTATCTTTTCTATGAGGCCGAAGTCGTATTTTTTTTCACAATTTATGACGGTTCCAATCTGTTCATACTGGCAGGTACTGGATCAGTACGGGTCGGTACGGGATTTAGAACGTAAGGGAGGCAACTAATACAAATCTTCTGCCAATTGGTCTACTTCGAGTTTTTTTGTACGCATTATTCCATTACAGTGCTGACAAGTTGAAATATGCCAGCGAATAAGTGCATTTTTCAGAAAGGGGGGCGGGGGGCTTTTTAAGTACCCTTGGGTTGTTGACAACGTAAATTCTAAAGTCAAAGCATCTTGTAAAGTATGCAGAACAGATATAGAGATCGCTAGTATGGGGTAATCTGCGTTGCAAACCCACCAGAAGAGTGCATTTAGAACATTTAGCATACATATTCAATACAAATAACAGGTTATGTTTTAGTATGGATAATGCCTTTGGTCAAATACTATATCATAATGAAATATCTTACTTTTGATTAAACAGGGTTGCCACTTAACTTGAAAAGTCAGGGAAACTTGATTTTTTTTCAAGGTCAGTGAAAAGTCAGGGAATTTAAAAAAATGGTCAGTGAAAAATGAAATTTCAGAAAAGTCAGTGAAGAGTCAGGGAAAAATAAAACTTTGGCTCGATGCATAAGTTATTAAGTGGCTATGGCAGTCTTCAGGTATCATTTGTTGTAGTAGATTCAACAGTATATTTTTTATTTGAAATGTTTTGACTATTTCTATTTACATAAAACATTGACATGTGTAAAGCATGTTCAAAAATGTAAATTTATCTATTTTTTTTATCTTTGATTAATTTTTTGTATCCTTGAAACAGTGATTTTTTTTGCCTGTGAGTTCTGCGTACTGGACTCACAAAAACCTCTTGGGATGCAAAGTTTTGAGTTATGTGAGTCCGAAAAATGCATTGAAATTACTAAAAAAAAAAATGTTTAATACTTGGACTCGTTTTTTCAATTTGAGGACTCATAGATTTGCAGGTTATGGAGTCTCAGGACTCAGTTTGAGAAAATTTGTAAAAAAGATCACTGCTTGAAGGCTGACGAGCTTTGCAACCCTTGCCCCCAGAGCTGTTTAATTCTATATTTTATGCTTTGCAGGATCATTAGAGATGACAGCATGAAAGAGCTATACTAACTTTGCTTATTTATTTCCGTTATCAAGAAGACCTGCTTCTGCTCCTAACTGCATGATTTTCATGTATTTACCTACCATATATCACAGATCACAAATTGATTTTCTCTTTTAATTTCAGATTTAATATAATGTACACATAGATAGACATATTTTATAATTACCAGCATGAATAAACAGACATTATTTAATGATTATTGGCTCAAAGGCCCTTAGTTTTCATCACGAATTGTAAAAAACTCTAAAAATTATAACAAAGCACGCTGTCTTATATGTGGTGGTCGTTCCTTTACACTAGGAAACAT
This sequence comes from Dreissena polymorpha, assembly GCF_020536995.1. Classification (NCBI taxonomy): domain Eukaryota; kingdom Metazoa; phylum Mollusca; class Bivalvia; order Myida; family Dreissenidae; genus Dreissena; species Dreissena polymorpha. The sequence continues at coordinate 18,730,195 of NC_068366.1, forward strand.
GGGAAAACAAGCTCTAAGGAGTCATGCCAAAGGCAAAAAGATGTTAAAAGTATGATCATAGTATGTAATGGATATTGTATATGGACAGTTTTGTGTGTCATAGGTGTTGTGCTTCTACTGTATTTCCATAACTAACATCACATGTATCTACCTATAGAAGTATGTTTTGTTCATAGATTTTGAAACATAATCATATTATGTGGTGTTTGTACATGCATAGCTTTTTTATCTTTGGTTTTGACATATATAGTTTAGTGTACAAGTAGTACTGCTTTGTTATTTGGCAAATATTTTATGTTAAAGAATAAAATAAACATTACATGGGTGGATCTGGTCAGCTGTATTGGGAGGAGGAGGCTGAATATGTCCCGAAATTAGTCAGTGAAAACCAAGATTTGGTCAGGGAAAAGTCAGTGAAAAGTCAGGGAATTTTATTTCATCAGGTTGGTGGCAACCCTGTTAAACAGTTGTTACTGTAGCAGGGTAGTGCAGACTGTTGTAAGTCACATAGAATGTTAAGCAAGAAGGGACCAATTTAGCGAAAATGTTGTCAGTATTGGACACAGAATAATATACAGTTTTCAGTAGGTCGGACTAAAAAAGTACTTGAATTTGGATTTTTTTCCGTTGAAAAGTGCTTAAAAAGTGCTTGAATTTCATTAGAGAAAATCTGTATGAACCCTGTCTAGGATGACACCTTAAGCACATGTATAAGCCCAGTTTTCCTAGAATGCGTCTCAAATAGAAGCCCCAATCATCACCTGTAGGGGAAACAATATATATATATATATATATATATATATATATTCACAATATAGTTCATATAATAAATTAAAAAGACTCAAGAATGTTAAAGTGTGCTCTCACTTCAATGTCTAACTCTTGTTATCATGAGTTTCAACAAAAGTGCGAGTAGACTTTTACATTCTTAAGTCTATTTAATTTTATTGAATAATTCTAAACCCAGCGCAAAAATAGCGTTCACTGTCTTACAGTGTTGTATTGGTACTTTGGTCAACAGTGACACTTGATTCAAAATGCAGAGACTAAATGTTCAAATAAATTAATTGTTATTATACAACCAATGATTTCCTCGCCATTCTAATTGATTCAGTTATGTAGATGGCAGGAGGTGAGATCCAAGGGAAGACTAGCAGAGATGTCATACTGCCAGAAGAACTTCCTTAAGAGGAACACCCTTCTGGAGATTGATGCAAGTATTCCTTTTATTCCTTTTATGTTTTATAGCATGATTCTGAACCAGCCAAACCCTCAGATTGGATGAGTTGGGGACATTGTGAGATTAATCTAAATATTAATTGTCCCTGATGTTGCTCGATTTTGAACCGAAACCCATGATTTCATAAGTAGAAAACTAGGCAGCCCTGAAGCCATTGTTAACAATAATTTTGCAAGCCACACTATTTCATTGATGGACTCCTTTTAATGAATTTTATTGATGTTTTAAATATATTTATTAAAACTAAGTTTGTTGCTTTTTTATATCTGTCATTATTAACGCAATAAGTTTTTAATTAAAGACCTACATCTGTGAAGGCTGAGTAGACATTGATATGCAAAACGTTATTAAAAATCCCTCCAATTTTCACTGTGTTTATTTTAATATTTCAGAATGTCAAGAATGACCTGATAAAGTTGCTCTCATCTATCGGCTTTGCAAACAAAGCTGGCCCTCTACAATCAGAAATCCCCGACAGTGACCTAGTAAAGGACGGGGTGCTTCAGATCACTAGGTATCCAACACCAAAGGCCTTGAGTCAGAAGACTATTGTCAAGGTCAAGGCCATATTGACTGCGGGCCTGTACCCCAATGTTGCCATGGTGATGTATGAGGCCCCTGTGGATGCAGGTGTGAACCCCGGTAAGCGGGTCTGCGTTGCGGAGACTCAGCAGGGACCAGCACATGTGCATCCCTCATCTGTAAACAGAAATCTTCAGGCAAATGGTTGGCTGGTGTTCCATGAAAAGGTGAAACATATATACTATTGGCTCTGAGTGCCTCAAATTGTTTTCTCCTACCGGTGAAACCGGAGGGGACTTATGGTTGCGCTCTGTCTGTCTGTCAGTCTGTCAGTCAGTCTGTCTGTCACACTTTTCTGGATCCTGCGATAACTTTAAAAGTTCTTCATATTTTTTCATGAAACTTGAAACATGGATAGATGGCAATATCGAGATTATGCACGTTATTTCATTTTGTTCCTACGTCAAGAATTATGGTTGCTATGGCAACAAATATATTTTAAAAAATACTGACAATGGTGGAGTTTCACCGGTAGGGGACAATATTGCTTGGCAATCTCTTGTTGTTTCTCAATTGTTCTTGTTTCTGCAAGCATTATTATTTCAAATGTTCTGGTTGCGTTCAATTTTGTACCAGTAACCAATTAGAATTCATATAGATTTTTGTTGTTCAACTTCCTTTAGTTTGGGTTTTATTTAATGATATCTTGAAATGTTTGTTGTGGTGACAATTTTCACCTTTTTTAGAAGCAAACTTTCTGATTTGATGGGTTCCAGTTACCCCCCATAAGGAAAAAAACTAGAGTGAAATACCAAGGCGTAGCACCAAGCTACTGGAGTTGGTGAATATTTATAGTACGAAAATCGTGTGAAAAGCATTAGTTGGGCCAAGTTTTCAATACCAAAACCTTCAAAACCTTAACATCAATCATTATACCCCCACAAACGAAGTTTAGGGGGTATATAGGAGTGAGCTTGTCAGTCGGTCGGTCTGTCCGTATTAAGTGTCCCCTGTCTAATTCAAGTTGTTTTCATCCGATCTTCACCAAACTTGGTCAGAAGTTGTATGTAGAAAATGTGTAGGTCAAGTTCGAACATGGGCATTGTCGGGTCAAAAACTAGGTCACGGGGTCACAAAGTACGTTTTAAACATTGAGCATGGTGTCTTCTTTCTTTTGTGAAGACAACATTTAAAATATTCTGTGTCAATGCGGCATGTGGGGGTATTAATCATGTTTGCGACAAAGCTCTAGTTTAACTGAAAGTAGCAAATGTCACAGTTTGTTCAGGCTTTCCACCCTGTCCTGGTTAGGAGCACCCTTTTCAACTTTTTAATTGTTTCAGGTGAAGTCCACAAGGATCTACCTCCGCGACTGCACGCTGGTGTCTCCGTATGCACTGCTGCTGTTTGGGGGTGAGATCCACGTTCATCACACGGACCAGGTGGTCTCTGTTGACGATAGGATCAAATATAAGGCGTATGCAAAGACGGGTGTGATGTTCCGAGAACTACGCAAACTTCTTGATGATCTACTGGCAAAGAAATTAGAAGACCCGTCACTGAACATTTCTGGTTTGTGTAAAGCTGTTTCTGTTAATGATTATGTGACAATAAATATAAAATGTAATCGAAAAAATGGCTTGTTTCTTGAAGTCATTTGAAATAGCAAGTTGACCAAGCAATATTTAATTCTCGTTAGATTAAAATTGACCAAGACATTGATTCAAATTGATATCTTATCTTTTAAATCTTATTTCGTCTCTTTTATTAAAGGTTTGGTTATACCTTAACTCTTCTTAATACAGTTACTATTGCCAACCAAATTAATGCTCATGATGTAACATTATTGAAATTGTATGTGTATTATCTATATATAAAAAAGCATGCTTATATTTCGAGGGACAAGACCATCAAGTAATTAAACACATAACCTAACTTTGTAATAATTACCTAGCAATTAATGGCTATTAATGTGTATAAATAAAAAAGTAAACGATTTAGTCTTGCCCATTTCAGATGACAGAGTAGTCGGACTGTTGGAAGAACTTTTGGAATCAGAACGAACTAGATAACACAATGTTTTATAGACAAAACATCAGCTGAGGACTTCTTGCATATAAAAACGTTTTGCTTTCGTATGTGTTGCGTTTGCTTAGTAACACTAAGCTGGCTTTATTCATGTGTGTGTTGTTTATAGGTTTATGAACTAATACAGTTTATTTAGATACTGGTATGTGAGTGAAGCTCATATTGTGATATCTTGATTCATAGTGGTCAAGTTTCATGAACTTGGCGTATTGAATTTGACACATTAGTATTACTATTAGTACATTTTGAAATGTGAATGTATTACTGTAATGGGAATTAGCTTGTTCCATCATCATGATTTCATTATGAAGTTAATATTAGCATATTTGGATTGTAATAAAAAATTTGGTGTATTACACGATAACGTCTCAACTACTGTGGGAGTTTTCTTAAATTTATTGTTACAATTTCAATTTGGGGCCATGTCGTCATAGGCAGGGGAGATTACCTTTTTTGTAATTTGCTTATGTGGAAAAAACCCAGTGCAATCAAATATTTTTGAATACATGGAAAAGAAGACCGTTTGTTGTTGGTATTTTTATATATTTTGTTGAAAAAAACCAACAACTTACATACAAGTAATGATGCAATGCAGTACTGTGACACATGAATGCATAAACCGGTACTTCAATCCAGTGTTTTGTAAAGATGTATAGTTAGCAAATGTTGAGTGTTGCATGTTAACCTAAATCTATCACGGAAGGTGATACATTGCGTTAAAGTCGTAATTTTACCTTTGGTGTCAAAGAATGACCTTGAACATGAAGGAAGCAATTTGGATTTGCATGTGTGACACAAAACTTATAGCAGATCACCCCCAGCTGGATATTGTTATTTTTATTGAGACAAAAAGTCCCATACTGTTCCTAGTCCTGTACATGAAGAGTGATTATTAAAAATCTGCCTAATAATGTAGAGGCATGATTTTGAATAAACGTAGCTCAAACATTTAGGTCATAAAGATGGCATGTGCAGATGGCACGAGACAGTAATTCTTGGTAAAGGTCAAACTTGCAGGTTTATATACATTAAACATACATTAAAAAACAAACTGTGCTCAAATTGTATCGGTTATTAAAATAATGTACAAAAGGCATGATATCAGTTTTAGCTAGCCTGAGCACAAAGTTCACTAGTTGAGATATTGAGAGCACCCTATCTCTGGCGGCTTCAGTAGTGCTGCGTGCAGTGTGTGTCGTCAACTTTTTACTTGTTACCATTCATAAGGCAACATTTTTCATCAAATCTTGATTAAACTTGTGTCAAAAAACTAGTTAACAATGTCTAATGTCTTTGAACACGCATATTAATGTCTCAATCTTGATTAAAGTAAGTCAGAGTGATTTCTGGACATATTCTAGGCCAAGTCTGGGTCAAGTGCGTCTAAAGCAAGGTCACCAGGTAAAATCACATTGTGATCATTCTAGAGGCCAAATTTATGACTCAACTTTTGTGAAACTTGGTCTGGGCCAATGGCTTCTAATGAATTAAATCACCAGGTCAAATCTTGCCACTCTAGCGGCAACATTAATGGCAACATTAATGACTCAAGCTTGAGGAAATTTGGTCAGAATGTTTATCTTGACATTTCCAAGCGTCCGGGAATGTTCTTGGGGCTCCGAGGGGACAACATGGCAGTGTTGGGAAGTTAAAAACTGCCGTGACAATCCGAGAATTAAGATAGCAACATACGGGATGGTCCGTGTAGCTGACGCTTTGGGTCCGGGGACAGACGTAGTTATGCCTTGGTTGTCCGTGTGCGTCCTTGACAGTCCGTAAACTCATGTGAGACCCTTGCCCATCAAGGACCGTGGTGGCAGGTGAACGATTGTCTCCTGTGCTACAGACAATGCAACATTGGCGATTAGATGCCGACTGAGGACAAGCTGATGCTGATGAGATGCCAGCTTCTACTGCAAAACGTTCAGGTTAAACTCAGTATCCTGATTTATCTACACCAGTAAATAGAATGGAAGGAGAACCAGCTGTGTCAGACAATGGCTCGCCAGAAGACCAGACCTGGGTCAATACGCACGGCTGATGGACGAACTTAAGAAAAAAGACGCCTAATGCTTCTTTAATATCCTGCACATAGGATATCAGATAAACCAAGAGAATCAAGCCAAAGAAGTAAAACTAAAGGAAGCATCTGACAGCTGGCATTAAGTTGGTGCAAGGCAAAAAGGTACACAACATCTGGGACATTCACCACTGTCTAAGGTATGACTTTTGGGTCACACACATCACTATTTCCAAGATCATTTGTCAGGAATGCGATGCGATACTTGTAGATTTTGCTATTGAACCAATGCCAAGTCCTGAAACACCAGCTGAGTGAAAGGGCATCGTCTACGAGTTCTGCGACCGATGGCAGTTGCACAACTGTGTGGGTAACTTGAAGGGAAGCACCTCGCCGTACAATGACAACTATGTGGATGACTTGAAGGGAAGCACATCGCTGTACAATGTCATCAGTGTGGTAGCTCCATGTACCACAACTATAACCATTCCTTAATCCTCATGGCCTCGGTCGACGCCGACTCCAAATTCGTTTGGGCGGAAGTATGCAGCAATGCCCATGTTCAACATAGGATTCTCCTTAAGCAAATCGGTCATGATGACCTCCAGTTTCTCTGAAAGGACGAGAGACGCCTTCGTTTTCTTAAAGCGTCACTTTCTGTGGGTGGTGCTAATGGTTGTAGATCTACTTGTAAATGTGATGGCGATCTTGATCTTGACCTCGAGCTTGTTTCTTCTTGTTGCTGATGTTCTTCATAGGTAGTGGATTCAGCGTGTGACGATATTTTGGGATATTCTGGAAAGCCCACTTTGACGGTTCATTTAAGGTGGCATTTTGACATTTGAGCTATGAATACGATGTTACACCTTCGAGATTTGATTGCAAAATGATGGAATCATCGAAAATCGATCTGCTTTTATACAAGTATTGTCGGTCCGGGGCAGACCTTGTTTGGTCCGTATCGCTTCCGTGTTTGTCCGTGTCGTTGTCATGTAGGTCCGGGATGGCCCGTGTAGATGCCGTGTTGGTCCGTGTCTCTGCCGTGTAGGTCCGTAACGTGACTGTCCGGGACAGTCCGTGTAGGCGACTTGTTGATTGCGTTTTGCTGCCGGGTTAATCCGTGATGATGCCATGTTGCCATCCGGGTGATGGTCTTTAGTTTAAACCTATTTATTTTAGCTCGATTGCATCGAAAGCCTAAAGCTTATTTGAAACACTCGAGTCCATTTCCTGGGACTTGAACCAGTACTTGGTGTCTATTGAGGAGATCTAAAGAACGCTCACACAGTGGGGATGGAACCCAAGACCTCCCGGTCGCTAGGCGGTCAGCATTTCCACTACGCCACGGCGACCTATAAATGGGTGATGGACTTTGGAAGACCGTCGACGATCAAAAATCCCAAAAGGCCACGGATCATCCTGGATCTTTTTTCCGGGGGGTTCTGAGACGATCCGGGACTGCCGTATACTTCCGTGCTTACTAGAATATGGGACTGCGGCTGAAGTAAAAACATACACAAGCTTTTTATTTTCCTAAATCAGCTATATAGGAGATAATTCTTCACAAAATAAATAGGCTAGGTCCTCTTTCCAATTATAAGAGGAAAAGCCCTGTTATATCAGGACGGTCTTCTGTACCACCATCGTTGAAAAATGCCTTTGTTAAAATAACCATACACAGTCGAGTGAATTGATTTGTTGGCAATTGTGGGGTGCTTCCGGTTTTCACACAAAATATTTCGAGTTTCCTGTTATTTGACCTTCAAGTGTGAAGTTGACGGACATGACTGAGTCTAAAATTAACTACATGTACCATTAAACTGTTTGAAAGCAATGTTGGTCGGGCTGTCACACTGGAGACCATCGTTAAGTTAACTCAATTTAAAGACTGCTGTGGTCAAACCCCATGGTGAGCAAGATTAAGCATCATTACATGCATAATACATATAGCTTGTGAACGGGACCTTTTCACATATTTTGGCATATATTTCGGTGTGTCATTTAATGCTTTATATTGATTAATGTAAACATTGGAACCAAATAGCTAAAGTACAATACGAGAATAATTATAAAGATAAAAAAATGTTATTCTCAACAAGGCTCGAAACACTGACCCTTGGAGTATAATTCTAACACATTAACAAATCGACCATCCGTGCGCATGCAATGCGTGCATGTTATACTTTATATAAGCAATCCTCGTAATGCCACAAAATATAACGATAACAACAGAACTCTCCAAATGATTTAATCGTTTCGCGTTTGGAACGCTTGATAGTTTTCAGGTTGTTAAATTGTCAAAAGATAAATATAACGGATATTTTAGAGCATGGAAAATGTTCAGTATTACTGTAACCTCGCAAATATCATACCTACTACGAAACTTGCGAATCTCGAACTTTTTTCTGTCAATTTAACTTAACGTGAAAAGGTCCCTTTAATAATCACAACATTAATAATCCATAAATAAATTATATCTACACATGCAACTATGCACTGCCATATGCTTAATTTATATATGTACTATGTGCATACAAATGCTAAAATTGTTGGTGCTTTAGTATCTATGATACCTGTTGCATACGAATAAATTTTTGCGATCTTCAATTTGTACAAACATTATCAGTCAGTCACGCACGCTCAAGGTCAATGCATATCTTCTATACCATTTGAAGGATTACTGAAAGTTCATGCACTGTTAACGTCATTGAGACGATGTACATGAGAAATGAGCCAGGCCTACTTAAGGAAAAGGTTTCAGTTGAATGTCCATACAATTTTCACTGAATCCAACCTGAAAGGCACTGAATCTACAATTTGAGAATACTGTCATAGCTGATATGGACCCCCTTCGGTAGGCATTTTATGTGGCTCACCAGGCATACTTGCTTTGTTGTAGATCCACAGATATATAATAATAATGTTATTAACAAGCAAAATAAAACAGATTAGCTTGTTTATTAAACAAAATTGCTCATACATTTTAAAAGTTGCAAAAATGGTAACATTTGCTCATCTAATTGTAGACATAAACATATAACAACTTCGTGTTATTTACAAAGTAAATAACTGCAAACGCAACTGTTATTTCAGCGTCTGTTACGTTTTTATTGAAATATGAAACACTGTGTGTGCATATAGGCGTATGTATTGAATATAGCAGACAGGAATTAGCATTTGATTGATACTGAGTAAGCTTTATCACTCACAAAATACAAATAATGCAATTACATAATTATAACTGTTTGAGTTAATCACACACTTATTCCTGTTTGTACACAAACATCTTTAGAACTTGCATATTAACTGGTTCACAATTATGTTGTCCCACAAATATAAGGTAAACTAGTACCATTTAACAGTTGTTCCATGTTATGATCTGCTGTTAACTACATTATTTTTATTACATTTCAAATTACCAGTATGTTTGTTTTATAAAATAAACATTTAAATGAACAATTTTGCAACTTAAACAATTGCCACAAATTTGAGCAACAACATTACATGTACACATGTAAACATGTTTATTATATCATAAAGATTTCATATAACTTGTATGTCAATATTTAATCGAAGGCAATAAGTGTCTGGTTGACAACAAGTGAGGCACACATTGACTTGAACAGGTGCTAATGCATTGAATGAAGACAACTGATGTCTTATTTAGAAATATTCCACAGGGTGATCGATCTTTTTGCCTGTCTGCACTCCATGCAATTCATATTTTGTCCTGAAATGAAAAAAAAACACTTGGTAGTTTCTTAAAGTGAAATGTTATGTCGATATACAGAAAATAAGAATTCTTTTAGCAACAATTATGTATGCCATGATTTCAATGTATCAACGCACAATATATATAATGTCGTTTAAATTTGCAGTTAACAACACACCTGTATGAACAGTTTCATGTATTTGCGGCTAAACATGTTAAACATTTCTCATCCACCTTTCAGTATACCATTAGGCTCATTACATTTATTTCTACTTACTTTCCACCTTTTGAAGGCAGTGGGCTGAAAATTCTAGCATGAACACATTCACCACCTGGATGAACTTGAATCTGTTAACATGCAAAGGATTGGATTTAAAACAATACTCTTAAGGTAATGTTCAAAGATAAATATAAAGATAATATAAAGAAGTGAAACTCCAGATGCTGGAGCAGTATTGCATTCTCATTATATACAATTAGTTAGTCCTTTATGTAAGGCAAGTGACCAAATGCCAAAACAGTTCAAAAACAGCACAATACAAAACAACATAAACGCATTGGAATAAAGCTGAGGTCACCGCCTTGGAACGGTCAATGCAAAGCATTCGGCCTTTAAACCGGCTTTAGAGCGCTCAACCTCACACTTGGCCCAGCAATATTCATGATACATATACGTGTAAATAAAATTTAACCTTATAGCATTGCAACTCAAATTAAAACAATAATAAAAGGGAATTAAAACGCATTCAATATAATTACCATTTAATTACTCAATGGTAGGAAATAGACCGGGAGGCCGTTTCATAAACGATTGTACGACAATGTTAACTTACGAGAGAATTTTGTAATCTTAATAAGTAGACAAACTAGCTCGCTATGATCGTCAAATATATACGACGTTAGAGATGCCAATGTAAGTAATTAAGTACTGAAAATGTATAAACGTATGATATGGACTTTAGCAATTATGCATGTTAGAAAAATGTATCGTATCGTAAATGTGTATTACGATGTTTATTTAAGCAGGGCAACAGAGTTACAACTTTTAAAGGAACGATGAAATGAAACTACGAACAAGTGTTTACTACATACCTTCTTTTAAGAAAAAGAATAGAGCATCTTAAAGTTAATACTTCATATCATCATCACGCAAATACAGGAAGAAGCAATAACATTTTTCATAATATTTATACATTTCTAGAGTTAATTCATTTTACAAATCATTTATAGAATTTACTTGTTTGTCAGTCATTGAAGTAAAATTAAAGCTATAAAAGACTTACAAACATTTTTTATATTGTTGTTTGTACAGTTTGTCCAAATTGTGCAACACATAAAATACAGACTTTACAGAGCATAGAAAACAACAATATACCACTTTAACAGTTTTCAGTGGCAGTTAATGCCTTAATTCATATTCACTCTAGTTGGGAAGCAATTTCAAACAAAACTTATGTTGTGGGACACATACCTTGACAAAATAATTTGTTCCTGCAACCACCTGAGATTTATACTTCAGAGCCTTGAACATTTCTGCCCCAGCTTTTCCTGCCTTCTCTAAGATTTCCTTCTTCAGCTGCAAAAAAACCGCAATAATGTTAAGTTTTATAAAATACATCCACTGCTTTGGGAATGAGTCAGCATCTATCACCCGGGGAGGGAGGGGGGTAACTTCCCAAATTTTAGGATAGGGGTGTCCCACTGAGACCTCCGAAATGTGACCCATTTTAATACCGGAATTCTGATAAAGAAGACCCAGTTTGATACAAGATTTTAGAAAAAGCAGACCCATTTGTATACGATACCATTGAGAAAGTGGACCCATTTCAATACGAGAATTTTGATAAACTGGGCCCGTTTCAATACTAGAATTTGATTAAGTGGACTTATTTTATACTAGAAATTTACAAGTTACACCTGTTTATTTACAGGTTATGTAATTACGGATACAGCTGGGCGAAATTTACTTTTTATACCCATTTATATACAAGAATGAAATTTATCACACCCATTTTGATACTTTCAAATCTACATGCATTTATATACAAGCATATTTCTGATTTGTATACCCATATCAATACTTTGATGCTAAAAAACATACCCATATCTATAATTTTAGTCGAAAAACACACCACATATTTTTGGCACACCCCTATATACCCGGATATAGGAAGTTATCCACCCAGCTGGATCTATCAGTTAGGAAAATGGAATGTCTGTATCGTTAAATAGTGAGGTAGTTGCCCTATATCATGGCAGTTCTAGTTATTATTAATCATATAAAAAGTAAAATACATATCAGTAAGGAAAAGTTAATTTCTAAAACCAGTTTGAAAGTAATGATCCCGAAAAACGACACGATAGACGGACAGGTCAGCAGACATTCCTCGTTTTTTAAGGGCACGCATGCATTCAAAATATGCATCAATGTTAAACTCATCACTATAGTTCTACGAGGTACTGATACTCTGGCTATTATGCAGACCTACTCATAAAAGCTCAAATCACTCTATAAGAACTACGTATATATCCATAAAATACAGCATTTAAGAAGAACTACGTATGTATCCATAAAAGTTAAAAGCATTTAAGAAGAACTATGTATGTATCCATAAAAAGCTAAAAGCATTTAAGAAGAGCTATGTATGTATCCATAAATGCTAAAAGCATTTAAGAAGAACTACTTATGTATCCATAAAAGCTCAAAGCATTTAAGAAGAACTATGTATGTATCCATAAAAGCTCAAAGCATTTAAGAAGAACTATGTATGTATCTTTAAAAGCTCAAAACATTTAAGAAGAACTATGTATGTATCCATAAAAGCTCAAAGCATTTAACTTCAGAAGAATTTACCTCATCACAGGCAGCCTGAATTTCCTTATCGGCCTTCTTCTCACGACCTAATCCGCCTGCCATCGCACCGCTCATTTTTATCGTTGTTCGTCTGTTAACTCCACACTAAGAACTAAAAAAGTTTCACACAACATTTCTAGATATGCGTCCTTTTTAGCTCACCTGATTACTCAGGTGAGCTTTTGTGATCGGTCCTTGTCCGTCATCCGTCCGTCCGTCCGTCCGTCCGTTGTCTACATTTGTGTGTAAACACTCTAGAGGCCACATTTCTTGTCGGATCTTCATGAAACTTGGTCAGAAGCTTTGTTCCAAATGATATTTCGGTCGAGTTTGAAACTGGGTCATGCCGGGTCAAAAACTAGGTCACTAGGTCAAAAAAGAAAAACCTTGTAAACACTGTAGAAGGCACATTTCATGCCCTATCTTCATGTAATTTTGCCAAACTGCTTGTCTTGATGATATGTTGGTTGAGTTAAAAAGTGGCTCCGTTCTGTTGAAAAACATGACCGCAAGTGGGCGGGGCAGTTATTTGGCTATATAGAAACCTTGTAAACAATCTAGAAGTAACAATTTTTGCCCAATCATCATGAAACTTAGTTAAAACATTGGTCTTATTGATATCTTGACCGAGTTCGAAAATGGTCCAGATCATTGAAAAAACATGGCCGCCAGTGGGGGGGGGGGGGGCAGTTTTCTCTATATGTATATTGTGAAAACATATGAACACTCTAGAAGTCACATTTATCGTCCAATCTTCATAAAATTTGATCAGAACATTTGTTTTCTAGATACGTGAGTTAAGTTCGAAAACGGTTCCGGTCCGTTCAAAAACATGTCTGCCAGGGGAACGGGGCAGTTTTCCTTAGATTTAAATAGTAAAAAAGGCTTGTGAACAGTCCAGAAGTCACATTTTTTGCCCTATCATTATTAAACTTGGTCAAAACATTGATTTTATTAATATCTCCGACGAGTTCGAAAATGGTCCAGATCGGTGAAAAAACATGGTCGCCAGTTTGCGGGGCAGTTTTCTCTATATGTATATAGTGAAAACATGTGAACACTCTAGAAGTCACATTTTTGGCCCAATTTTAATGAAATTTGCTCACAACATTTGTTGCCTAGATTCGAGAGTTTAGTATGAAAATGCATCCGGTCCGTTAAAAAACATGGCCACCGGGGGGGGGGGGGGCATTTTTCTCATATTTATATAGTAAAAATAGCTTTTAAACACTTTAGAAGTCAATTTTTTTGCCTAATCATCATGAGACTTGGTGAAACAAATTTTCTTTTTTTATTTATATCTCAGTTGAGTTTGAAAATGGTCCCTATGAGTCAAAAAACACTTAGGTGAGCGAAATAGGGCCATCTTGACCCTCTTGTTTATATGGACTCATCAGTCAATATGTGTCTTCTGGATGTATATAGATAAGAAAAAAATCGAAGTATGAGTATCTTGTTTACTAGCATTTGTATCTCATCCTGACATCTTATAAGGATGCTAAAGGAAACTTATCTTCCGGTAATCCGAAGGCACTTTCTGAACTAATAAATATTTGTAATTCGAGTGTTATGTCGGTGTAAACCATCATATTAGGTATTAAAATCACTCTGGACAAGAACGAGATACGTGTACAGTAGGATACCGTTCTTCCTGTGTTAAAACTGAGTTAAGATTATATTGTCAATTTTCTTAATGCCTCAAGCAATAGTTAATTTCAAATGACGTTGCATTTTTATAAGCTTTAAATTTGCAATGTATGGCTATAAATCACCTATTAATATCAGCCCCTGTTTTATTTATTCACACCTCAGCCATAAAATATACATGTATGTACACTAATTGGTAGTGATAAAGAAAACAATGTTATGGTCATATAAATAATTTGAGACAATATCCAGAAATGTATTTTATAACAAAGTGGACAATGATGGAAAATTTCGTCGATATTATCAAACGGCAACCCAAAACATTAGTTGTCACTATTCATAAAAACAGATCATTAAATAGGCCGAGTTTTCTGAAAAACAATGTATGCTATGTTCGATGAAACTGAACTCATGCATTGGGGACAATTAGATTATATACCGACACAATTAATGGGTAGTTTTCACATAAGATTAGAAGTTAAAAAGAAAATGAATTTCATCAGTGAACGTTAATTGGGTTACTCCAACACTGTTATTTATTTGACCGTTTTGTTATAGCATGTCGATCCATTTTTACACATTACACATAGTTACACATTCACAACCAATAAACTGACATAGACATTTATATAAACAGTAAAACAACAATCTCATTTTCAATTAACACATGATACTTTAAAAGTGTAACATTTACATGAATATAAATTATTCACTTACTTGCAATTACCGTGGTCACAAAGCAAATTGAGCTTAAGTGCACAAATGCACACATAGCTTGCTGGTTAAGCTTGAGATTCGTATATTAGTCCGGGTCACAGGTCACCTTTGGTTATATAAGACAGTGCACGTTTCTGGTCTCTTAGGTCAGCCTAAGCCAGGAATATTTCTGTGACTTTGGATGCCTTTTAAGTGGGGGTGACCCCGGCAACTTTACGCATAACATACAATAGCTTGCTGGGTAGCCTAGAGAGTGGTCCGGGTCACATGTTTCCATCGGAAATATAAGTTAGTGCACGTGTCAGGTCTCGTAGGTAAGCCTGAGTCGGTCAAGCTACTTATTGTCGCTTGTACTACACTTACCGATTGTCCTCCTTGCAAAACGCAAACAGGGGACACTGCAGACTCGTTGCTATAAGTGTATTGCACCCGAGGTGACCCAAGTTACCCAAGACACTCGAGGTGACCCAAGTCACCCAAAAACCCAAGTCGACCCAAGTTAACCCAAGTCGACCCGGATCAACCCCAGTCAACCTAATGACACCCAAGACAACCAAAGTCAACCCAAGTCAACCCAAGTCAATCCAAGTCGACCCAAGTCAACCAAAGTCAATCCAAGTCGACCCAAGTCAACCCAAGTTGACCCAAGTCAACCCAAGTCGACCAAAGTCATCCCAATATGACTCAAAGCACCCAAGATCAAATAAATCCAAGTCACACATGGTCTACGAAACCGGCTTGTAAAGTGAATGAACGTTCATCATCGAATAACACAATAAATTATAAATCATTAATAGTGTAAATATTCATTGATTCCAGTTTAAATTGAGGAAGTTGAGTATCTAATTTGAAGTTGAGTATCTAATTTAACGGCTAAGAAAAGCCCGAGGAAAATCGGTGTGTTGAAAAATACCACTGGTGGTTGTTGCCATTGTATATATTTCGAAGAAACGGTAAACACGTTACACATACGAAAGTTGATTTCGTTGCATCACATAGGCGAAGACAGTATGAGTATATGCGATTACTGCCAATCTACAGCTTTAAACTGTTTACTGGTGTCATTTTTTGGTACAACATTTTGGTAGAACATAATTAGTAAAATTTAAAACTTAAAATTTGAAATAGTAAGTAATATTTTTCATCTTTTACTGTATTTTTTTTTGTAAATAAAAGCTATTGTCAAACAATTGTAAGTAATACAATTTTGTTAACACCAATGACCATGTCGACATTTTCATACGCTAAAAGGAACTTGTTCACCAAATTTTGCGTTTGTGAAGATTGTCATTAAATGATTTAAATTGATTTATGTATGTATCGGAACGTAAGAGGACCGGTAAAATACAATGATGTAATAAAAGAAAGACAAAAACAAACACATCGTTCATATGGAAAGCCAAAGGGGACCCCCGCTAAAATACATATACTTATATAGTAAATATCGGGATTTTCATTTTCCGCGGAACTTTCACTTTCCGCGAAAACGCAAGGCCAGCATAGCCATAAAATACTGCATACAAATCGAAATCTAAAAAGCGCGGAACTTTCATATATTTTCCGTCGGAACAATTATCTTTCAACCATGTAGAGAATGCGGGCTCAAATAATCGCGCGGAACCTTAATATTATCTACTCTGTACAAATAGTAGTGTATAAAATCGCGCGGACCTAATCCACAAAGCGCGGAACACAAATATCTTCCGCGAAAATTAAGCATTGAATTACTGTACAAATCTCGGGTTGCTATGTAAATTGCGGGTTGCTAATGTAAAATCGCGCGGAAGATTCATTACTCCGCGCGATTTTCAATAGCATTGAATTACTGCACGAAATTCGGGTTGCTATGTGGTTACGGGATAAAATTTGATTGGTTCCGACACCTAGAAAGAACCAATCAAAACTCGCGTCTTATCCAGCATTCATGCAGTCATCATGATGACGGTTGTTTCACATTAACACAAAACCTTTTAAGGGCGAAAGAGTGATCAATTTTGATGACATTAGCGATGAGGTTAGTATTTAACATACATGAATTATGAATTTTAATGCAATTAAAACAGCTCAAGAGTATCGAGTGTTGTTTTCACGGTTTGTCTATATGCAAACGTCTCTGTTAAAACTTAAACACCCGCAAAAACACGTCATAATCATATGTCGTCAAATAATGAAATATAGTGTTTGTGTGTAAGAAACATCTTCCCTTAAGCTCAGTTAGTAGAGAGCCAAGTTATTGTTATGGCAGTCGTATGCTCTAGTCCAGCACCGTATACATCTTCAATTAAAAAGAACAAGAACAAGGCTTTACAGGCAATTCATCCCAAAGGCAACTCGTACCTTGGTCAACTCGTACCCATTTTTAGCTCGGCGTTTTCGGAGAAAACCCGAGGTATTGTCATAGCCAGCTCGTCGTCCGCCGTAGGCGTCGTGCTAAAACCTTAGCATTGGCTCTAAAATCAAAGTGCTCCACCTACAACTTTGAAATTTCATATGTAGATGCACCTTGATGAGTTCTACACGCCACACCCATTTTTGGGTCACTAGGTCAAAGTCACTGTGACCTCTAATATAAAACTTTAACATAGGCTCTAAAATCAAAGTGCTTCCACCTACAACTTTGAAACTTCATATGTAGATGCACCTTGATGAGTTCTACACGCCACACCCATTTTTGAGTCATTAGGTCAAAGGCCAAGGTCACCGTGACCTCTGCTATATAACTTTAACATTGGCTCTAAAATCAAAGTGCTTCCACCTACAACTTTGAAACTTCATATGTAGATGCATGTTGATTTGTTCTACACGCCACACCCATTTTGGGGTCACTAGGTCAAGGTCATTGTGACCTCTAAAAAAAATAATCTGACAAGCACCTGTAGCAGAGCGTGGCACCCGTTATGCGGTGCTCTTGTTGTCAACTCGTACTTCATTCAAACTATTCAACTTGTTTCATTTGTCTTATTTTGTCACAATTGTAAAATTCTTGAAAGACATCAACCACAAGTGTCAATTTTCATCAACACGTTCGCTGCTTATACATATCTGCAACAGACAACTTGCGTGAGCAATGCTTAGATAATTTAAGTGGAAACATCAAGAGGAAAATAAAAATTGTCTCTATGAGTTTGACTTATAAGCTAACCATCCTACACCTATTTCTGTATATCGGGTACGGGTTTAGTTTGGGTAGGTACAAGTTGACTAAAAAACAGGTACGAGTTGACCACAATGGGTAGGTGTTTACCACGGAACAATTTGACCGGCATGCAGAACAAGATTATTGATTATTATATTTAACTGTCACACAAATCTGAAAGATAACACAATGTATTACAAACACAATGACTGTCAAGACATTCTAAACTCTTACAGTTAACATATAACAGGTGTACACATCTGATATACTGACCAAATTAAATAACTCAAGATTCACACCAGATACGACACAGTTTCAAAACTCGACATTTTGTATGCATGCCACGCCAATTTAGTCCAAAAAGTTTGATTTAACCAGTGAATTCTGAGCTATATATCTTAAAGCAGAATGCACATTATGTCTAAAAAGTGTTTTTCGGCTAATTTCTGGTATGAACTATCTTCACACATAGCATCTGGTAAACCTTCAGATAGCAATAGCAGAATGCTAATAATGAGTATAATGTTCTGTATTGTGGAAGAAATACATGTAGTAAAATAATATGATAGTATGAAACATGGTTTTTGTATTTTATAGCTGTAGCAGTGTTCCCAACTTGAACATCATCTTCTGTGTACATATCTGAGGCAGAGCCAGCTTGCCCATCTGACCTCTGTTGTGGACAACCGAGTAAGAGCCAGCTTGCATGTCATCTGTTGTGGACATCCGTGTTAGAGCCAGCTTGCACGTCCTCTATTGTGGACATCAGTGTTAGTGCTAGCTTGCATGTCATCTGTTGTGAACATCCGTGTAAGAGCCAGCTTGCACGTCATCTCTTTTGGACATCAGTGTTAGAGCCAGCTTACACATCCTCTGTTGTGGACATCCGTGTAAGTGCTAGCTTGCACGTAATCTGTTGTGGACATCTGTGTTAGAGCCAGCTTGCACGTCAAATGTTTAGGACATCAGTCAGAGATAGCTTGCATGTTATATACTTGTGGACATTAGTCAGAGCCAGCAAGGACAATCTCTGTTGTGGATATCTGTCTTAGAGCTTGCACGTCATCGGTTGTTCACATCCTTGTAATAACCAGCTTGCACATCAACTGATGTGGAAATCTGAGTCAGAGCCAGCTTGCACATCATCCGTTGTGGACATCTCTTTATGATTCTACTCTTTGCTTAGATTGACACTGTGACTTTAGTGTAATATGTTACAACCTTAAGCTATTCCTATTGTTGAATAAAAATAGTGTGTCATTAAAATATATTTTGTTGGATAATTTGTATGTTGAGTTGTATTGTTTGGTCATTGCAAAGTATCAAGTTATTTTAAGACAAGAAAAAGCTCATCTTTCATCATGTATTTATATTATAATTCTTGAATGTTAGTGAAGGTACAGTTCATATAATTAAAAGCAATTTTAATATGATTGCTTGTGTTTTATTGCACAGTGAATACCATCTTGTCTTTATGCTGACATATAGAACGGAAAAATAGTAAACTGTCGTTTTTATATGCAATGGGATTGTATATGAAGACTTGCATGTTCAGATGAAAAAATTGCCATAATTTTTCTCTTTATATTTTATTCCTGCTAAATGGTTGATGCAATAAAGTTAAGTCTTTAATGACTTGTGTTTCTTGTAATATTTTTGTAAGCAAATTTGGCTGTAATATTAGATGCATGCTGTACAAGATACTGTAGATCATTATTATATTGTTTGAGTATGAATAGATAATTCAAGGTGCACAGCCATTAATTTTGCCCTCCACCATCTCCGATTTTGGTTAGACAGTTGCAAGTTACTTGCATTAGTATGAAGTCTTAAAATAACTTAAGTATAATTGCTGTTGTGTTATTATTAACCTTTTCCTGCTCTGAGGAAATTTTAAATTTTCTACATGCAAACATCATAAAACCAGAACAGCCTGCAAGTAACTCACAATCTGTTCAGGTTTTATGCTGTTTGCTGCTCATCAGTATCCATGGGTTGGAAACAAAGCCTTTAAAACTTTAATATAGTAAGAAAGGTCTTAAATTAAATTTATTCTCGAATGTGTCTTAGTGCGTTTTTGAGTGGTACAGAGTTAAATGTCTCATTTTGTTTTTGATTATCTTTGGTTTATTGAACATATATGAGCCTTGCTCTGTGAAATAGGGGTTTAATGCATGTGCGTTTAGTATCCTCCCTGATTAGCCTGTGCGGTCTGCCCAGGCTAATCTGGAGTGCACATGCATTAAACCCCTTTTTCACAGAGCGAGGCTCATATGTATTAGACAGTGCATTCAAATAATACAATTTAAATCTGAATATTTTATTTAGTTGCAATACTCAAAGACCTATCAATATTGATAGGTCTTTGCAAT
Source organism: Dreissena polymorpha (assembly GCF_020536995.1). Taxonomy (NCBI): domain Eukaryota; kingdom Metazoa; phylum Mollusca; class Bivalvia; order Myida; family Dreissenidae; genus Dreissena; species Dreissena polymorpha. The sequence continues at coordinate 18,750,503 of NC_068366.1, forward strand.
ACTTTAAAGCTTACTATGTTTGCAGTTTTAGTGAAAACACAAACTTTTAATCAAAGAAGCATATAATGTGTATTACTCATTTAATCAACTTCCACTTTATTCCATACACGTGTTCGACTCTGTGACATTATGTTCTGTCAAAGCTTTTTATTGCAAATTTATTAAACATAAATTGGTAACCTTGGGTATCCAAAAGGAATCCAAATTTTACTAGCCATAGACTTTCCAAAATGCAATTGTTTCTGAGAAGTATTTTTCTCTAGAAGGTGGCAAAACTCCTAAGCAATTCCTTTTTGGGCTAATGGTAGGGCTTATGCGTGTAACACCCATTGACAAATTATTAAATATGCATTGAAAGGTCATTGTTCACAAAACAGATCATGATATAACATGATGCAGCATTTTGTACTATATCAAATTAAATGTTGCTGAAAACAGTAGAATATTCAAATTATGGACATTTTATTCTGTTAATAATGCTATCTTTCTCACATTACAAATCAATAAAGCATGCTTAACAATAGCAGAACTCTTTTGACTTTTAATTATCTTTTCCAGTCTTTAAATCTTTACAAAATTCATTGTCCCACTAACACCATCTTAAAAACAGGTTATGGCTTCCAATTGTTAATCAACTATAAAGCATGAACAAAGGCACAAATATCGCAGTATCTTTTGCAAATGATACAAATGTCCATGGCCTCGATACTGAACAAAAAGCAAGATTTCTTGTCAGGCGGTAAGCTGAATCCTCGAGAACATTCGAAAAATGTCCATTTAATGCGCCACTGGGCCGTTCCTATTTAAATGGGCATCATGCACAGAACTTGGCCATCCAGGTCATATGTCCAAACATTTCAAGTAACTGTCACAGACTGCTTAAAGAACTAAACTGCTGATAAACAAGGACCTATGCTCCGATGTTGAAGCAGGACATGCACTGTGGGTTCCATCAACAGTCCAATCATTCTACATCATTCATGAAATTCATAGGCAATGATCTTCAGCTCATGACGAGATTCTGGAAATCTGAAGTACTGCTCCATCATTGCTGACAAGACTCTACATGTTGAAATGACTGTGTAATGTTGAGTCCCTGAAATACAAAAGTAAAATTCATGCTAGAGTTTAGCCATATTAATAATTAATTATGCTTGATTGCATTGAAAGCTTTATGCTTATTAAGACATTCTAGAGTCCGTTTTCTGGGAGTATAATCAGTACTTTGTATATATGAAGATAAAGAGACCGCTAATAAACAGGGTTGAACCCAAAATGTTCCCATCACTAGGTGAACACCATATCCACTACGCCAGCCTGACAAAGTAAATGAAGTGAAGCTTTTAAGTTATGTCTCATTTGATTGTTAACAAGAGCACGCCCTGCAGGTTCAGACCTCTCATCTATTTTTTTTAAAGTTGAAGGGACCTATCTCAATACTTCAATCACAAAGGAGGGAGAGGTGGGGTGGAGAAGGGTGTATAGTGTGGTGGTGTGGTCATTTATTACACTATCTTCCAAAAATGAAAAAATGATAAAAATAAATATTTGTGTTTTTTAGCCATGTTTAAAAAAAATGGGCAGGGGGTATAGTGTGAGGGTGTGGTCATTTATTAGATGATCTTTCAAAATGAAAAAAAAAAGTACTTTTTTCTTTTTTGGGGGGGGGCGTGGGGGATGGTTTGGGTGGAGTCTATTGTGGTATGTCAGATAAGAGTTGCTTTGTAACGCTTGTAAAGAAGTTAAGGAAATTTTAGCAAAATTTAATAATTTCACCTTGAGAGTCATGGTCATTCAAAGGTCAAGGTAAAATTCAACTTGCCAGCTACAGTAACTTATGATAGCATGACAGTATTTGAAGTTTGAAAGCAATAGCCTTGATACTTGAGAAGTAAAGTAGATCAAAACACAAAATTTAATCATATATTCAAAGTTACTTAGTAAGAAAAGGACCATAATTCTGTCAAAATGACAACCAGAGTTATTCAACTTGTCCTGTACTGTCCCCTTATGATAATTTGCGAGTGTTCCCAGTATGAAAGCAATATCTATGATACTTTAGGAGTAAAGTGGACCAAAACACAAAACTTAACAAAATTTTCAATTTTCTAAGAATAAAAAGGGCACATAATACTTTCAAAATGCCAGTCAGAGTTACATAACTTTGTCTGCACAGTCCCTTTATGATAGTAAGTGTTGCAAGTATGAAAGCAATAGCTTTGATACTGTAGGAATAAAGTGGACATAAACACAAAACTTAACCAAATTTTCAATTTTCTAAGTATAAGAAGGGCACATAATTCTGTCAAAATGCACGCCAGAGTTATCTAACTTTGCATGCCCAGTCCCCTCATGGTAGTAAGTAAATAAGTTTTATACTTGATACTTTATGAGAAAAGTGGACCTAAACACAAAACTTAACCGGACGCCGACGCAGACACCGACGCCAAGATGATGACAATATCTCTTTTTAAAAAAAAAAAAAAGATGAGCTTATAAATAAAATGTAACATATTGCAAACTTGATTACACGATTTTTCATAAATACTCTTTCAGCTTTTTATTTATATATGAAGGCTAGGATCACTTTCTGCGAGCCTTACAAAAAAACTAACTATATTTGCAATTGTCAAGACTCCTTCACATACAATTTACCTTTGCTTATTCCAATATCCTTTTGCCAACCAACATTGTGCGGTCACGTACCATACATGGTTCCACAGTTGTACAGAATATCTACAAAATAAATGAAGTATACATTTACAATTCAAATTTCTTTTCAAAGAATGTGTAGGTAACTAAATTCCCTATACATAACTTTAATGTCATAAAATAAATTTCAAACAAGGGCTGTTTGTAAAACATGCATGCCCCCCATATGGATTGTCAATTGCTGTGGCAGCCATTGTGTGAATACGTTTTTTGGCACTGTGACCTTGACCTTTGACCTAGTGACCTGAAAGTCAATAGGGGTCATCTGCGAGTCATTATCTATGTACCTATGAAGTTTCATGATCCTAGGCATAAGTTCTTGAGTTATCATCCGGAAACCATTTTACTATTTTGGGTCACCGTGACCTTGACCTTCGACTTAGTGACCTCAAAATCAATAGGGGTCATCTGCGAGTCATGATCAATGTACCTATGAAGTTTCATGATCCTAGGCATAAGCGTTCTTGAGTTATCATCTGGAAACCATTTTACTATTTAGGGTCACTGTGACCTTGACCTAGTGACCTGAAAATCAATAGGGGTCATCTTCGAGTCATGATCAATGTACCTATGAAGTTTCATGATCCTAGGCAAAATCGTTCTTGGGTTATCATCCGGAAACCATCTGGTGGACAGACATATGGACATTCGGACCGACATGTGCAAAACAATAAACCTGCTCTTCTTCGGAGGGGGGCATAAATATTTAACAGATGTATTTAACAAAAATTAACTTGATTCATCAAATTAATCAGTATCGAATAATAGACCAGTTTCACAATATGAACACCGATACTATTTTTAGATATCAATCATATCACCTGACGCGTTGAATTGCAGAACAAGGCTGAACGTGGAACTGCATTTTCTTTTGCTATGCAAATTGCGTTGAATATCAAGATTATAATGCGCACTTGACACTGGTTACAATTAAGTCAAACATATGAATACAGACAACCATCACATGTCATGCTGTGTTAAGTAAAAAAATTGATAAGTAATTCAAATATAAAAATTATAACACCTAAATAATGATTCAAGGACATAAGTTATGTACTATTAGTGTATATTAATGAATTATATTTAATCTTTATATATAACAATAGATGTGTTCATCAGAAACACAATGCCCACTACTGCGCCGCTTTTAATTATACATATATTTTTTTAACCTTTGACCTTGAAGGACGACCTTGACCTTGAACTTCCACCACTCAAAATGTGCAGCTTCATGAGATACACATGCATGCCAAATATCAAGTTGCTATCTTCAATGTTGCAAAAGTAATGGCCAACGTTATTTTTTTTTCGGACAGACGGACAGACTGACATCCTGACTGACTGACGGACAGTTCAACTGCTATATGCCACCCTTCCAGGGGCATACAATTTCCAGTTACCCATAAGCATCAGAGTAAATGTGGTCTGAAGACTAAACATCGATTATTGCACAAATCGAAGTCATAAATTAGCAGTATACAATACTAAGTATTGTAAGACTACAATTTTCAAAGGTAGGATGTGTACAATTTCATGAATTATAGAACGTGTAAGAGTTGAATCAAGCATCAGACAAAGTCCTATCAAATAGAAGAAAATGACACAAATGTTTAGCATTAAATTTTTGAAATATTAAAAATATATAGGTATAAAGCACTTTATAATTATGATAAAACTGGCTAATATGTATACAGTATTTAGTTTCTGACAATCTTTTTGGACAGATGACTTTCAATGTTGACAATATCTTTTATGTTCAGTAAAAGCAACAATTGAGTATTTGGCGTTAAATTATTCCAAGAAACGGCTACGCAATGCTACAACCATGAGACGCCATGGACACATGGAGGTGTCATTAATTGTGTTAAATGACCAGATGACCAGATATCTACAAAATGTGGTTTATGACATCACGTTGTTATTTAGTATTTGTCTGCACAGTATCTGATCATAAAGAGGTTATGGGTTTGTGCTGAATACAGGGGAATTTAAACGCAAGATCTATCAATAAATAAAATAATTGATTAATCGCCCAAATAATGCGAAAACAAAGAGTGTCAGATAATCCAATAAGTTTAAGACTGTCAATTTACACACACTAAGAATTGAAAGCCATACTTGGAGTGTCAGAGTTTGTGCAAAAAAAAAAGAATACAAACAAGAATACAAACAAGTACTTTAATCAAGAAAATGTATTTCATATATTGGCACTTAAAATGGAAAGTATATATTAAGTAATTAATGGCTATATCTGACGAAGTCAACTTGTGTTGGCAATATCATTAAGTAGATCTAGCTGAATGATCAAAAGCAGAGTGATATTGCGATGCACTATTAGAAATCTCTACACGTTCAGCCTCATTCTGGAATTCTGCAATCATTTGACTACCTGCTATATTGGCTTATTGTGAAAAGGGTCTATTCACTTATAAATACTTTAAAGAAGTAGATTTTCCATCACTCTACAGCTGTTGGGCTTTCTTAAAGGAAGTTTGGGAGTAAAATAAATCTACTCCAAGTTTTTATCACAAAAAACTTCCAACAAGTGGAGAATTAGCCGCATTTAGTGGATGATTTAGAAACATGATTAATTTAAATTAGATCTACATGTAATAGCTATTGAAAAGTTAAGTTATCCAGTTATTCTTGCTGCAATGTGGATAAGAATAATACAAACCAATAGCTGACAAACCTGATATCAGTGATATGTTGACCTTTGAAGTCGAAATTGAGACCTGAAATCTGTCTGTATAGAGAGGCACAATTTGTTTGGCATATCTTCAACCATTACTGGCAACACACACCTACAAAATTTATATATAAATTATATTAAAACATAAATTTATTAATAATTTTATTTATAAATTTATGACGAAATGTTTAAATCTAGGTCAGCTATAACGAAACTAAAAACGGATTAAAAACAATACCTTATTTTAATTAATAGGTTGAAAACAAAAATAAATGTATTAATATATTGACGTTCAACTGAACGAATACAAGACACAAGTACATTTCATTACAATAAGTTATTATTTCAGTCGCATTCGGAGAAAACTGGGCTTAGTGCATGTGCGTAAAGTGTCATCCCAGATTAGCGTAAGCCTGTGCAGTCCGCACAGGCTAATCAGGGACGACACTTTCCGCATAAACTTCATTTTCGGTAAGGAGGGACTTCCTTGAAATTAAAAATACCATAAAAGCGGAAAGTGTAATCCCTGATTAGCATGTGCGGACTGCACAGGCTAATCTGCGATGACACTTTACGCACATGCATTAAGCCCAGTTTTCTCAGAACGCGGCTCATTTAATTAACAATTGTCAACATTATGCATATTATCGGATAGTTTTACACAATATTAAAAAAGTACAAATACAAACCTGGTAATACATGTAAATGATCGTATGCAATACAGTTATTGATCCCAATCTGATCTATTTCCGAATTATCTGCGAATCCATCGAGTAGAAACAATAACCATGCAATTCGCTCCGCCATCTTGAAACGTTATACTTACTGAACGCACTGATTGTGTTGCATTTGTTACAAAGTATCTGATTGGTTATTTCTAAGTATCGGATCCAATCAAATTTTTCGGGTAACTAGGGATTCTAACACCTAACAACCCGAGATTTGACAGTAATTCAATGCTTAATTTTCGCGGACGATATTTGTGTTCCGCGCTTTTTGGATCTGGTATTTACTGGATTTTCTCTCTTTAATAGACTTCTTAAAATAGCATTCTACAATCTCCGCGCGATTTTAAACACTACTATTTGTACAGAGTGGATAAATAACGTTCCGCGCGATTAATTGAGCCCGCTTTTTCTACAGGGTTGAAAAATAATTGCTCCGACGGAAAATATATGAAAGTTCCGCACTTTTTAGATTTCGATTTGTATGTAGTGTTTTATGGCCATGCTGGCATTGGTTTTTCGCGGAAAGTGAAAGTTCCGCGAAAAATGACAATCCCGATATTTGCTATATAAGTTTATGTTTTTTAGCGGGGGTCCCCTTTGGCTTTCCATACGTTCATGACAAAAGACTTCAGAATTAAAAGGCTATCGCTCTACCCACTCAGCCATATTTGCTGTTACTATGTCGTATGCATTTTACACGTAATGTAAGCAATCCACGTATTTTTATATTTGATTGGTCCTCTGCTAAGTTGTTTTAAAAGTAAAATCTTCATGTGATGAGATGAAAACTTGCCACGTCTCAGGGGTAAAATGAGTACTCTATATTTATATCTTAAATGATTTTTAAAATATTCTCCAAAATCACAAGGGCAGGGTGTCAATATTTGCTGTGTAACATGGTATGTTTGTGTGTGTACTACGTTTGTTAAAATCAGTCACGTCGGGTCAAACTAACCACGTCACAGGGGTTAAATGATTTGTATAGACTTAAAAAGCACATTACTTTCAACATCTTATTTTATAAACCACCAAGGGTACGGAATAAGTATTTGATGTGCGACATCGTATGTTGGTCCTCTTCTAAGTTTGTTCAAAACATTCTCCTTTTATTATATTATTCACCACACTAGGGATTACTTGTTTTTCCATATGTATTTATTGAAAACATTAATTTGTTTTAATACTATCTCATACAATATCAAATCTGTATAATCCAGAGTTAAAACACCAGATGAAAACCACAAGTCTAACACAAACATCTAAATTTCTGCACATAAGAGTGTTTACCTACATGTCTATAGTGAGCGACCTGGGACCTGTAGGCCCTCTTGCTTGACAGTTTTCAACAGATGTTCACCATACAAATACTGCATGTTATGTGTAACAACCATGTCCCTAATATACAAGAGTCAATCACACATCTAAAGGTTTAAGGTTAAATTTGGTCAAAATAATGCTTGTCTAGACTGTAACTTCATCGTTCATCATGTAATTTAAGAATAACATACCACAAATTTCCACTACGTATCATCCCTTGGGCAAAGGTCAAGATAAAACTTATGGTAAATGCGAAACCATGTGCATTTTGCAGCTTGTTTAAGAATTACAAGCATTATTTACAATAGGCTCGATCCGTAGCCACCATCTATCAGTTTTATTATGTATAAAGTAAACGGTATTTGAATTTTATGTAAAATAATAATGTCGAATTTCCTAGGTATGTAGGAATTCTAAATCAACAAGTCGTACTTCTCCTTTTTGTTATCACACGAGGACAAAGTGCTTATGGTGAGCGTTTGTGATCGCCTTTTGTTCGTCGTTCGTCGTGTCTTGTGCGTCGTGCGTCGTTGACGTCGTCAACATTTAAGTTAATAACAATATAGGAACCACATGCTTTGTACAATCTTCATGAAACGTGGTCAGAACATTTAACACAATGCATAATTAGCCGATTTTGAAACTTGGTCACCCGAGGTTAAAAGTAGGTTGCTAGGTCAAATACAAGAAAAAGCATTTTAACATTCTATAGAAGTCATATTTGTAGTCCAATATTCCTGAAACTTTGATAGAACATTCGTTCTAATGACATCTCGAATGAGATTTAAAATGATACCGATTCTTTGAATAACATGACCGCCAGTTGGACGAGGCAGTTTTCGTTATATGGTTACGTTGAAACCTTGTAAACACTCTAGAATTAACATTTGTAGTCCAATTGAAATTCGAAAATGGTTTCGTTTCGTTTAAAAACCTTGTTCCCGTGTGGCGTGAAGTTTTCCTTATATGGCTGGTATCAACGCTGTAGAAGTCACATTTGAAGTCCAATTGTCATTACACTTAGTAAGAATATTTGTTCTAATAATATCTCAACTGAGTTTCAAAATGGTTACGGTCTGTTAAAAATCACGCCCACCAGAGGTTTGATTTTTTATAGCAATAGTTAAACAAGGTTAACACTCTATAAGTCACATTTTAGTGCTATCTTCGTGAAACTTTGTAAGAAAACTTGTTCTAACAATATATCAGCTGAGTTGGACAATGGTCTCGTCTTTTTGAAAAAGACCGCTAGAGGGCGGAGCAGTTTTCCTTATATTGCTGTAGGGAAACCTTGTGTACACTCTAAAAGTCACATTTTTAGTCGAATATTCATGAAACTCCGTCGTAACATTTTTTTCTTATGATATCAAAACTGAGTTAAAAAATGGTCCCGCTTCTTTCAAAAACTATGCCACCAAAGGCCGGGCAGTTTTTTTTAGTTTAGTTTAGTTGTGCGCTTGCGAACAATTAAGGTTAAGAGAAAGTTATGCATTCCAGTTTTGAATATTACCCGAAACCTGATCATCGCCTGCATACGCACAGAGAAATAATTTGCGGCGTTGTTTCAGTTCTTGAACTACAATCATTTACACATTGAAACATAATATGAATATCGTGTTAAATGAAATAATTTTGTAAGGATCATTTATATAAAAATAAAAAAAAAACAAAAAAACTTTTAGCTATACGTGTCGCGGAAGAGTAAGTTTATGAATTATTGAAATAGTCCACTACGTGCTACGTCAGGCAAGTGGTATTTTTTCCGCAGCACAGTTCATTCCAAATGTGAGGCTATTAATAGACGACTGCTGAATAATATAGTGATGTGGAGATTTCAATACGCTACATGCGTCTATTGCGTAACTTCGTTGATATCGCTTGACTGATTTTTGGTAGTACAGCGGGAAGGGAGGGGATCTTATATGGCTAGGAACTGTTCGGATGTTCACAAAAAGACTGATCGCGGTATTCGCTCGAATTTAGAAAACCCTACTCATCACCCCGGTACAATCAACGCCGGTCCATTATATCAACCAATGATAGCTTGATTAAAATAATAGCGGTTGATACGGTGCGTGGTTTTAAAATGATTATACACACACACACACACACACGCACGCACGCACGAACGCACGCAAGCACGCACAGACACACGCACACACGCACGCACGCACGCACGCACGCACGCACGCACGCACGCACGCACGCACACACACACACACACACACACACACACACACACACACAGCCGATTCCATTTTTTTTTATCGACGGAAGATTAAACGGAAAAACTCAATGCTATTTTACAAAGTGATCAATAGAACCATTATTTCATTATGTAAAGCAAAAGAATGTTTTATTGTAAAATGCATATAAATTCTATTTCATTATGTTTCATAATGATACGTAATACGCTGTTAATTGCGCAAAATCGTGACAATCGGATTTTTTTTTATACATATTTAATTTCTTGCGAAAAATATTATAAAGAAAATTAATGCAGTTATTATTATAATTATGTTTTTGTTCATTCTTTATTTAACTCGAATAAATCGACGAGTTATTTTACGCTTACCACATGTGGAGGTCAAATCTTTACATAATTTCATTTTTAAGGCCCAGGCTTGTGGATATGTATAATTACATTGGTTGGTACGATATATACTACGAGATTTCACATCATATGTGTCATCACATGGCTTATTATGAGTTTATTTCTTCACAATAAAAATATATCGTGAGTTAATATGTAACATGCAGTTTTCTTTCAAAACATTCAAATCGCACTTTTATAACCGCGTCATGCGAAAATGGGTCTTATGGCGTGTCGGCCAGCGTAGCTCAAGTCCAGCCTGTGCATTTGCGTTGTCTGGTCAGATGCGATGCTGTCCGCTATAAAATCACTTACGGTTTTATGGTCTCATTATGCATCTCTTGTCCAGACATTCTTAGGCTGGGTGGGCTATAGCTATGATGGGCGCATATGGCATAAGACCCATTTTTCGCATGACGCGGGTCTTTTTAAATCTCATTGCGAATTTTAAATGGTTTATTTTAGCACAATACATTTCGATATAAATTGAATTTAAAAAGCAAATACAGCAAACTGGCAAGTAAGGGTAGCCTATTCAGGCGTTCAGGAACGATTTCAAGACGTACTTACCGAGTACGTCAAACATTTGTGGTTAGATAACTAAACGATTTTCCTCTTAACATGACAATATACTATTTCGGCAGTGTTTTTTCTTTCTCATATTGAAAGCAAAACTTTGTTTATCGATAGTCAATTCTATCTTCCCCTGACGATTTAGTGACCGAGTACAGAATCTGAAATTCTGCGAGATGGATTTAAAAGCGTAATTGTAACTGGGCCAAAATTTGTGTCTATGTGTCGTTTGAACATGCAGAGAGTAGTCCAGAATTCCGTTCATTGAACAGTGAACAGTGTTACATTCTTTACGCTGTGCACAGACACAGTGATGCAAATTTCAGGGGATTTCCCTCGAATCAGCCTATAAAATATTCGAATGTATTAATACGTGCTTGCTGGCGTTATGCAGAGGTCATTTAAGGTGAAAAGATGGTTAAAACAGCTATGCCGAAAAAGCGCTTTAATATAGTGTTCTATACCGATTACCGAGACTGGTTGACACCGTGTGAGCTACAAGGGTAACACGTAATGCATAAACAACAAAGTACGGGTCAACAGCGCTGTCTTTATGACTACCTAATTCGTGAGTGAAAAGTACTGCTCGCTGATTGATTTTTTTTATTTTCAACAATTTTCTTCTTGTTTATTTTGAATTGTATATGGTGTCAAAACAAAGTTTTGAAAAGAAAATTTCCATCATGAAATAATATTCTTAGTGTGATAGGTATTCGATATTCACACAATATTCATTTAATATGATGGTGATTGCACATTTTATTTTATATTAACTGGTTCTCATTATACCATTTGCAACATATTTTAAATGCTTTCAAAACGTCTATAAAAGAGACATGTGGTTGTTATTTTGTTTAATTTTTATCTATAGCATAAATATGATGACAAACTTTGCAAACACATCTCGACCTGTGCATTAAAACCCACTCTTTAAAAAAAAAGCTATATGATAATTATGAAAAATGAGTTGCGTCTTAGATTATGCAATAGCGAACAACTTCAGTGCCTTCAGCGCTTTAATTCTAATATGGCTGACTATAGTATTTCATCGTTAACACTCTAGAAGTCACATTTTTATTCCAATTATCATAAAACTTGCTCAGAATATTTGTTTTTATGATATTTAGGCCCAAGTCGAAAATGTCTACAGCTTAAATAAAATCAAAGCGCTGAAGGCACTGATGTTGTTCGCTGTTGTCGTCCTCGATTAGCTTGTGTGCATTGCACAGGCTAATCAGTTTGCACAGGCTAATCTTATTTGACATGCATTAAGCCCCGTCTTCCCTGAAAGCAGCCAATATGTACAGATTTCAATGATAAACACTAGACTGGCCAATGTCGTCTTACAAGCAGATATATACACTCACTGTAGCAGTAGAGCAAAAGCATTTGTCGTCTGCAGTGCAGACAGGCAGCGATAATCGTTCCTTGCAAAGTGAGTTGCGGTTCTTACCGTTGCTAAGGCTTCTAAGCACATACTGATTTGCAAAATATGCTCAGTAAATTTAGTCGACCAACTAAAAATATGGCCACCATGAGATAACGAGGAAGCAAAATTGTAACTTACTTAGACGATTTGTTTTAATGATATGTAGGCCAGATTCGAAAATGGTGCCGGCTTAAATAAAACATGGCCGCCATGAGAACATGACGGAGCACAAGCGTTCCACTTTCTTCAAATAAACATTTGACGAATTGATCAGTGACTGTCATAAATATTAGGTTGCTTTCGATTGCATGATACTTTTACATATGGATTCATTTTATTTTATTATAGTCACCAACATTGTACAGGTTATAGGTTTAAAGCAGCTAAAATATTATCAAATACTGCATTACTTCTACGCAAACGATGTTTAAACAAGTTCATATTTTATATTGCAATACCGGTTTTAAAACATGAACGATAAATTAAACACATAGGGCGTCTTGTATTATCCTCGATAAAATAAATCAAGTAAACTTTTAATAATAAATACACCTGCTTGCGTAATCAGCTGTATTTGTCGACGGTAAAATATAGGTGATCATATTTCAACAGTTAAAGATATTCATGCTACACCCGGCTTGGACGTTTGCCCGCGGAGATAGCATTTAAGGCTCATTCGAACATTAGTCGTCTTTGTGTGCAAACAGTATCAACCTCATGTGTCTTGACTAGTTAGCAGTAATGGAGCACGTATGTACAATTCTTTTTATTACATTGTTTATAGGAATAACATTACACATGTAATTTACAATTAAGTAACTAACTGTGATCTTGTAATTTAAAATAAGATTTGATCATATTCGCGATAAATCTTTTAAAAATCATAAGGTTTAAAGCACTAGATAATACACATATTAGCTATGAATGTGGTGGCGTTATAAATGCAAACTATATATTGCAGAATGTATTTCATAATATTCAAAGATAGTTATGCTTAAACAGTAATTTAGCTGATTTTGTGTTAGCTCCCTTGAGCAGAACGTTTTTGCGATCAACTTTTGTCCGTCGTCCGTCGTCAACAATTAATATGTCAAAAATCTAGAGGCCACATGTATTGCACCAGCTCCGTGAGACATGGTCAGAACATTTGTCCCATAAAATCCTGGCCGAGTTCAAAACTGGGTCATGTGCTGTCAAAAACAAAGTCACCAGTGCAACTTTAAGAAAACGCATTTGAAAATTGTAGAAGTTAATTTGTGTCCAAAATCTTCATGAAACTTGCTCATATCATTTGTTCTGATATCTCAGTTGAGTTCGAAAATGGTCCCGGTTAAATAAAATACATGGTCGCTATCGGGTGGGGAAGTTTTCTTTAAAACCTCTAAACACTCTAGAATTCACATTTTTTCATGAAACGTGCTCAGTAATTTTATCGAATTTATCAGCCGATGTTGAATATGTTTCCGGTCGGTTGTAAAACATGACACCAGGGGTGGTGTGGTGGTGCAATTTTCCTTATATGGTTATTATGAGGAAACCCGTGTGGTCGCGCTGGATGTCACTCTTTTTCAAATGATCATGACCATTGCTTTTTCTTTTGATATCTCAGCATAGCTCAAAAGATGTTCCGGTCCGTTGAAAAACATGTCCACCGGATGGCTTGGCAGTTTTCCTAATATGGCCGAATCGGAAATATGTGAACACTCTATAAGTAACATTTTTGTACTATTCGGATAAAACTTGTTCATTTGTTATGATTATGTCATGACCGAGTTCAAGAATGGTTCCGATCTATTGACAAATATTGCTTCTAGGGTGCAGAGCAGTTTTCCTTATTGGCGTCGCACTGAAGTGCGGCGACTAGTATGTAATACGTTTTTTTTTCGCTTATGGGAGGAGAAGTTATTTTACGGATCAATGTATATATTTTTATTGTCAGAATATCTTGCATAGTGGTGATTTTTTGTGTAAATTAGTGTTAATAAGTACTGCATTTGTGCCTATTACATTTACTTCAACATTTATTGCCAACAATGCAAAGCTAATTCTTTTAATTAATAACTGATCACAGAGACTGGGCAATAATAAAAGATCACCGGGAATGGGCAAATACGCGAACCGGTGAAACTTTCTGGTTTTGTATTAAAACAAAACTTCTTTGTTCCACTATCCTAGCAACAACCTAGTTACTGATAAAGGCGCTATAGAGCGCGAAGCGCGACACGTCTTATTAATTGTAATAATGAGTCTTGATAAAGGATGCATCCGCTTATCAATGAGGAGCACCATCACAGCACCCCAGTCTCATTACTATCAAGTCCTCCTACAGGTTTTTTTAAGAACCACATATAGAAGGCCGCAGACCTGACCCGTATCTTGCCAGTGGTATGGACCCTTTGGTATGGACCTATAACCCCGCTCACTATCCAGCGTTTAAACTTCCGGGTTTACATTTTATATTTAAGTTTTTTAATATCTAAGTTAGATGGGGATTTTTCAAGCGGTTCCGTAGTGAACGCTCGCTTCACATGTGAGAGGCCCAAGGTTCGAGCCCAAGTAGAATCAATTTATTTTATTTGTGTTCTATGTTAACTTTTTGTTTTGATGTAGACATTTTAGTTTAAATAAATATGCTGTTTTATTGTAACCATTTTTTGTTTTTATTATGCCCATGAAATATATGTGTGAGAGGTTGGGGGGGGGGGGGGTTTCGTAAACACATTAAAACTTTTACAGTGTTTTCATATCAATGAGTACTCAACACCTATCGTAAATGAGCAACGTAAGAATAAGTTCAGAATCATCTCCCCTTGAAGTTGAGAAAAATATGTAATTCCGCTTACAAGATGAAGCAGATTTTTTAAAACCTACACAGTTCTATTCCATTAAAGAAAACTGCACACGGATGCTAGTAAAAAAAGGAAACCAATGTTGATAAAATGAAATATAAAATATTTGGGGGTTACAACACAAAATCATAGATAATGGTTATTTGGGGGTTATAACACAACATCAGAGATAGTGGTTATTTGGGAGTTATAACACAAAAGCATAGATAATGGTTATACCAGTATCTTAATCTATTTTGTTTAAAATAATCGGCCAATATATTAATATTTACAGTAGAAAAAAATCGTTCCATGTAACTTCATTGAGTGCCTTTTACACTGAAATTCCCGACGCCCTTTGATGCTTTGCATATATACTTATCTTGTATGGTATAGTGAATGTTCCTTTTGAACTATGACTGTATAAGCTACATTGCTTTCCCCAATCATAATTAATTTTGCTCAGAGTTCGAAAATGTTTCCGGACCGTTGAGCATCATGGCTGCCTGGGGCGAGGAAGTTTTCCTTATATGACTATAGTGAACCCTTGTGAACACTAAAGAAGTCACACGTTTTGCCCAATCATAATGAACCTTGCTAATGCTTCTAATGATATCAGGGCTAAGTTAAGAAATGGTTTCTCTCCGTTATAAAATATATATTTAGGGTGGGGCACTTTTCCTTATATGGCTATTATATAAAGAAAGAACCGCATTATTTATATAACATGGTTTATGTCCTGCTGGGGGAGCCTAAGTTTCACTTTGTATAAATTATAAGTGAAACATGTTCCATTCAGAACAATTAAGTTCATTTGTAACTCAGGTGAGCGCCTTACTGCATCTGTCCCTCGTGTTTTATGTAAATTTCAAGATCATGAGTATTTCATTCGTATCAACTATAACAATTACGTTGATAACTTATACTTCAATATCTAATCAGTTCGCATATTTTCGTAACCTGGCCTGCGTAGATTACTCGCACGTTATCATATTAATGTCTTTATCATTCATGTTAAAATCCCAATGCTGGGGATATTCCAATAGAGTGAATACATCGATGACATTTGTTTGGCTTTCGGGGCCCGTATTCACCAAACAATTCTTAGACTTAAGTCTAAGAATAAAGAAAATTCTTTAAATTAGAATATTCAAGAATTTCTTTAATTTTGAGTCAAACTCTGCAGTAAACATCTCTATCTATATTATTCTTTATATAGAACATTTTGTTTATGACATAATCACCAGTGGAGGCCTGTATATATTCAAACACTGAACACATTTTTCTTGGTTCTAAGTCTATTCTTTATTCTTAAGTCTAAGAATCGTTTGGTGAATACGGGCCCTGGGCTATTCCGTGAAATACTTTCTCAGTTAAAGCCAAACCCCTTGAAATGAAATACATGCTAATCGATACATATAGATGCAATCTAAAAGTGTGCAAAAATGTAATTAAATCTATAGCCTAGTTAGCAAGTATTTATTTTTAATTTTAAAACCGAAAGTAGGATTTCTATACGTATACGCCCATTTCGACAAACGCGATTATTTTTAAGTTTTAAAGCGCAAAAAAGACGGAATTCTATCTTGTTACCCCAGATATATTCTAATTGGCATAGATAAAATTAAATCTTTAGCCTAGTAAGCAAGTTATTTATTATTGTTCAATCGGTACCGCTTTTAAAACCGAAAGTATGATTTCTAGACGTATACGTCCATTTCAACAAACGCGATTATTTTTAAGTTTTAAAGCGCAAAAAAAGACGCATTTCTATCTCGTTACCACCAGCTAATTGTAAATGGCAAAGATAAAATATATTTCTTATTTATACTTAAATCTACTTTCATTTTAAGGTGTGTGGCTTTAAGTGAGAACATCATTTATTTTTATTGTTAATAACTTTACTATTAACATTTGGCGCTATTTATATTTACTCGTTTGTGATGCTTTACAATTATGAAAATTGATATGCAAGTCATCAAATGTATATTTCAATTAAATTTTAAATCTAAAAAGTAGTCCTTACTTAGAATTATATGGAAAAGTATTTCTCCAAAAAAATCAATATTTCATCACTCACCATTAAATAAACGTATATACTGAATACATTATTGGGTTTCCGACATTATTTTCAGATAAAACTGTAAATGACGATTCTTTTCTGATAAAAGTCCTTTAAAGCTTTTTATTTTCGTTTTTGTACATCAACTGTTTTTTTGGTTGTATTTTACTTTTACAATTTTTTGAAATAATGCATAACCGTTTGAAGAACACATGCATATATTATTATTTAAAATAATTTTAACCAGACACGAAACAAATTAATTAAGCCTCCAATATTTTTCAAAAACCATTAGCAAAATATCGTATCCATTTAGAATTTCATACAATATTATACTAAACGCGTTCATGAATATTGTTGTGAAAGGTAGGCTGACTTTTGAACAATACTGTTCTTCGACTTTTATAACACATGTCGACTACGAAAACGTATCGATAACTTCTAAAATGAATATACTGACGTTATTTTGTTTATTTTTATAAAATGTCCAATGAAAGCGTTGAAATAGTAAATTCAAAAGAAAACGATAATTGTTTTCGTCAAGTACATGTAAAAATGTCTATAGCATGTGATAAACACCTATACTGAACTTTAAATAGAAAAGCACAGTTTCTGTGTTCTATGTCGTTAGCAAATTATTGTATGAATAATAACATTTGCTGGTATGAAGATTTTGTGGCATACTCAACGGTCTCATCACATTTTTGGAATACAGCGTTCCACTACAATTTTATATACGTTGGAAATCGGTCACATGCTTGTTTATAAAAAATAGAAAACACTTTATATGACCAGCAAGGCAAATATAACTACTTGCAAACTTCCAACTTGCATTTTCTATGGCTGTTCTATTTGCTATATGTTGTGTTGTCAGTGGTGTTAATGTGTCCTTTTAGTAAAAAGTTTTTGGCTAAGCGTGAGGTTTGGTGGCCATAAATCGGTTTAAACCCTAAATGATATGATTTGCATTGACCGTTCCAAGGCGGTTATCCAATTTTCATCCACTGGTATTATTGTTTGTCATGTGTTATGTCCCTGTGTCTATTTCTAAGGTACTATTCCTAAAGACGAGACCAGTATCAACGTAGAATATGTATTTTGTTCAAAAGGAATGTAAAACAAGCTAGAATGCTGCTTATAATATTTTAAATAAATGCGACATTATCAGCACTAATAACATCTCAAAAGTCAATTATACATGGAAACATTTGTTTTTTCAATCATTTATCGATTCGAGAAGAGTGATAAGTTCGCGAAAGAATAACGCAAAAGAGTCGGGCTTTAGCTCAGTTGCAGCCCTGACTTAAACCAACTTGATGATTTAAAGCTGCCAGGTATTTCATTATTACTCCGAAGAAATAACCATACAGCTAGAATTGTATAGTGAAGTTTCATATTATTCAATACAACCTGATAAAATGCATATTTCTCAAACCACTCACATTCCTTTAGAAAATCAACACATACAGCAAGTTTATGGCCTTTGTTTTCTTTTTACTCACAATAAATACAATTAATTAAATACAAAACACTATCCAGGGCTCAGAAGCAAGTGTTTTAACCAGCTGGAGTATGTCCTAGCATATCATTCGTAACATGAATTTTTGGAAAAACCTTCGTAATTATTTGGGTTATTTATTATAGAAAGTAATTCAAGACCCAATTCTCGTGGTGGCTATTGATGTGGGATCTACACATTCTGGCTATGCCTGGCAATGGAGAAGCGCTTTCAAGGCAAAAGGGAGTGTGGAATTCAACACAAACTGGGGAACAGGCGCACCTCAAGTAAATAAATAATAATATATCAGGACTTAGTTTCTTGTTGTGTTGTTTTAGATAATAAATATAGAAGTGTTTGTTTATATAGTTTGTTGAAGAAAAAAGCTTTCCGTGAACAGTTAAGAGCGAAGCTTAGTCATCACTCTGTCCGTCATTCTGGCAAACTTGTAATTACGTTATTTAAAAAAAAGATATTAAGTGAATAGGTAAAACAAGTCAAACTGATTGCAACTGATTGCATTTCTTAAAAAAGAGAGATTAAATTAACGTTATGATTTAAATATATAGCGTTAATTTAATCTCTCTTTTTTAAAGGACCAACAGTGCCATAATCAGTTTGATATAACAGTTTTAAATGCATAATATAAAAATGCACATTTAATTTAGTATATATCATGTAGCAATCGGCTATTTTTGATAAATGTTTAGGAAAGGCTTAAGTTAATGTTTACAAATAATATAATCGTATGTTCACGTAACTTGTACAACTATACACTGGTTTTATGCATCTTGTTGAACAGGAAAATCATGGTAATCTTAAATGACAATTATGCATATATGAAGGATACCAAATTGAATGTGAAACAAGACATCTTTGCATTATTGCGTTGTCACAAAATGAAAAAAAAACGTATTAAATGTTTAAATGCTAATTTTCAGTTCTGGAATTTCCCTATTTAAAATAATCGATAAATAGCCTTTAAATAGATGACTTCATGTCTAACAATGTGTCTACACAGCATGGAATAAAACATACAATAGAAATAATCATTTTTAAGTCATTTGGAATGAGGAATACATTAAGGCATAGTGTCTTATATTTGTGTATTTTTCGATTCCCATTTTCCCCACCCAGTAATTAAAATCGCAATTTCGTTGTAACTAATGAAGAACATAATTTATTAAGCAAGTATTATATACAAAACTAAATAATTGTATAATCTTTATCTAAATGCAAATAAAACATCGTTTACGTAACGTACTTAATAAGCAGAAATTGTCTTGCGTTAATTGATCATCTCCAACTCAACCATGTTTTCATTGAACTGGAAGTCGAAATGCGTTGTAGGTAACTGGAATAGGGACACTTTAAGGATAACCATTTATCCCAACAAATGAACAATTGATATAACTTATGAAGAATGTTTTACCATATTTAATAATAATTATTTTAGTATATGAATTTCGAATAACACAAAATAAAGTTATAACTTCTTTATTTTACGTTTCCTTTGCAATAACAAATGACTAGCACATATGGACTAGGTTAAAATAAAATTTTAGTTGAAGAGAATGAGCCACAACATCAAATATATGTACATCAGGAATGATTACCCCAAGTAGCCTTCCTGATTTTAAGTAGCTGACAGTCTCTTATTATAAGCAATAGTGAGCAATTCGCAACATTAATCACAATGTTATTCAAATCCGAAAAATTGCAATGTTATCCAAATCCGCAAAATTCCGCACATTAAAGCAATTCCGCAATATGCAAATGCGCGTAAAGCAATTCCGCAATATGAAAATCCGCTATGTAAAGCAATTCCGCAAAGTGACTAACTATCCAGATAAAAGCCAAATAAGAGCTGGGAGTTACCTATATCCGAGCAAAACCCATCTCCACAAAAAACTATTTTTTTTGTAATAAACTAATTTTTTGTAATAATCAGAAGGTAACCACCCAAGTATTGATTTATACTCAGGAATCCGAAGACAACCGGCCACACAAAAATAGCTCCCTCAGAATTATTATAATATTAAAATTTAATAAACTATTTTTTTGTAATAATCAGAAGGTAACCACCTAAGTATGGATTTACACTCAGCAATCCGAAGACTACCGGCCACACAAAATTAGCACCCTCAGAATTATAACAATATTGAAATTTCCAAAAATGTGACTACCAAAGGAGACTGTCGGCTACTTGAATTTTTCCGCCACAATAAATTTTCGCAAGAAAATTTTTCCGCCAAAAATTCAGCTATCTTTTATCTATTTATTACGAAAAGAAATCAATCATTAGCTAATAAACGCTTAGCGTTTTAACAGTAGTCCACCATAAAAGATGTTTACTCCTTTCACACAATGTTAACTCTATGACTCATCGTCATAAGCGTGTGTATTTAAAACGACCTAACAGTATACATATATAGCCAAGGGAGCCAACTCGAATAGGATTACGTCACTCATAGAGTTAAATCATGGGTAGCGTCCCTTGAACTCTATTTTCAGCTACTGAAGTGTTCCATATCGCGGTTCCAAATCATCCATCAAATAATACAAATAACTTTTTAGTGTATTGTTAAACCACCTACGTTTTATACATATTCGTGTAGGGCAGGACAAAATCTAAAACTTTGCCGCTCGTACTACCTGAAATATTAAACTATACAAAAAATTCCTGCATGTGGTTCCATTGTTCCAAAAATCTCACCGTAATACTAGGGGTGAAGATTGAGCTCATTATTAATAATCGAAAATAATACAAATTATACTGTTCATCTGTTGAGTCGCGGTACTTAAAGGCCCTATAAAGGTGACAAATCCAATTATTATGCATATAAACTGGTCTAATTTTTACCGGATTTCAGTTAAAAAACGCTAATAACACAGCTGAGGTGCAACGGTGTCAAGAAGTATTGAAGATATACCCGTTTCATAATTGGAAGAAATGTTTACAATTTTGCAACTAACGTGATGTGTAACCCCAAAGCGATGACGTAGCCTAAAATAGCCAAAAGAACACACACTTTTAATTCTATTTTAAACAACTTTTTACCAGCAAAAAGTAACTAATTAGATCACTTCAAACGTTTTGACCATTATTAGAAGAGACATACTTTGTGAGTGATACCGGAAAACATTGAAAACCAACGATATATTTTTGGTGACCTGAGTCACTTTCACTTTCACTTTTCCGAGTAAACAGCGATGTAAATAAACAGATTGTTTGTAAACACGATTGACTTGGAGGACACTGTATTTTGAGCTCAAAACAAGTTGTATTGCTCATATTTTTATGGTTATGTCCAATAGCATATATATATTGTTTTTCGATAATCTTTATATATAAAATACGGAAAAAATATTTAAAAATCGGTAAATAATTACGGATCTTCACCTTTATAGAGCCTTTAAAATAAGCAAGCGCTTTTGAAAGATGGCTTACGTTTATTGGTGAAGGAGCCAGTGACTTTAGGTCTGAATTAATGGGGTCTTGCTGAGCGGATTTGACCACTGTGTGCACCTCGTATTAACCGGGGTCTGTAACTTGGGGTAGCAAATTGAAATGAATGCCCTTGAGCTGATGGCAATGCTTGCTTTATGAAGCAGGAAGAGGCTGGGTGACTGCCCCCGCAATGGAAACATGTATGTGAGAATCTACAAGTTGACCAAGAGCAGGCGCCCTTATTGAAGTCTAGGCAAGGGTACGAGGCACCGACTCCTGGTCCCCTTGGCGTTTCAGTACTACAAGGGGCTGACACACCGTCCCCTGATAGCGTACAACGCCACCAGAGGTCCGTGTTGATCTCCGCCCAGGATGCTGGGCTGACTTCCTGCCGTAGCCGGAATCGAACATTATAGGAACGCCAAGCAAAACCAACACGCTTGCTGGCTGCCTCCCTAATATTATATATATATATTTAAACAAACTGGGAGCCTCATGCCTATGTGAAACAATATACACAGACATAAAAATGATAAATGCATCAGTCCATTGATTGATGTTTTGAATTTGGGACTTGTCCTCCCTTGGCCTTGTCTCGATGTTCCCATTTGGTCCCTGGTAAAGGATCCCCCCACCAGAACAATAATCCTGCAACTCCAATGAACCTTTTAACATTAATGTTAAATTTACAAACTGGTTGTTCCAAATGCGTTCTCGGAGCTGCATTGAAACATGTCCGAAGACCTCATCGCTCGTGCAACGAGTTCGATCAAAAGTGCGACTTGGGAGGGACCCCAACGCACCACCACCACCACACCATGTGACCATTGGGGGGGGGGGGGGTTGAGACAGATTCGAAAACATGAGATGTCGTGGGAACACTTTGCGATTCACGCATAATCTTCTGAATATCAATGAAATTACCCGCAGGTTTTTCTACCGCGGGCTCCAGCAAGGCTGCCTCCATCTCTTCCGCAGGCGTCTTTCGCTTTCGTCCTCGCGGCATTGCGATGCGATACGAGTTTTTAACAATGAATTTCAAAGTTGCAACAAGTTTCTCCAGCGCTGGAGAAAAAAGGAATCGGAATAGACTATTAGTCATACCGTTCCCGAACTATTTCGTCGTTTTCAGCTAATTGGTTTACATGCCGTAGGTTACACACCATAGGTATAAGCTAAGAGACAAAAAGTTCGAAACTTCAACAAAATAACCCGGTTTATTTTTAAACAAATAAACCACATTATTTTATTAAATAATAATAATGATGATGATAATAATAATAATAATAATAATAATAATAATAATAATAATAATAATAATAATAATAATAATAATAATAAGTATATATACTGAGAATGATTTTGTTCATTATACATTCAACTATTGTTATTCTGAAAAAAGTACATATTTTGTATAAGAATCACAAAATTCAGTGTACCAAGACTTAAAACGTGTTTTAAAACATCTTGAAACATATTGTTAATTATTTGACACAGAAATCCAACATGGCGTCCAAAATTGCCACCGACAGAATACGCAGGACCACAAAATCATAACGTTTGACTCAAATGTGATGATTGTTATGTCAAACGCCAGATTTTGAGAGGCAAGGAACACTTTGATCGAATTAATTAATAATGATATATTTTTCATGGCATTCATCTGTTCAATATCACCTGAAACACAAAAACTTCTGTCCATAGCATTTGTCTCAGAGCGTTAAATTGTCGGTGTCATCATCTTCCTCCTCAGTTCTGAGCTCTTGTGAACTGTTTGGACTGTAAAACTTGTCAGGTAAGCAACCGCCACATACAACAGTGCAGGGGAGTCCATGGCGTCTGCAGCTGTGTCGAGAGGATTTACATCCTATAGAACAGTTACACAGGTTTATGTTCAAGAGTACTTCAGTCGCTGTATTGTTTTGGGTCTTTATTGGAATTGCTCGTTGTCCTGTTTACATACCCAGTCAGTAGGTTTTATATTATTTGCCACCCACATCCATACTATGATTCTATAGTATACTCGTTGGCTATAGAATACTGGCATGTGATGTTGGGAGAAGTCGATCAGGGACGAATGTTTCGGTCGGCAGTACCCTTTTTCTTTGTGATAATGTTATAACGCAGTGAGTCTAAGGAATCATTGGACTTGCCACCAAACAGATCCACCATCAAGCATTGCAAAGAATTGATATGTTCTCTTGAGACTTGTTTGAAAAAGGAGGGAACTAACACATTACTTCAAGATATGAACAGGGTTTTTTCTAATTTCCGAAAAACCGATTTTTTCCGATGACGAAATTTCTTGAAGTTGATTCACAGCCTGAGTTAGCATAAACAAAAAGTTATTTTAATTATTATTAACTTTGTGTTCCTTAGACTGTTTACATCAAAGCGGACGAAGACGGTGTTATTGTCATTATGGAGTAATGCAGGAGCAAGATGAGTAAATCTGTTTCTTCGCCCATCAATGTTGTCGTGCTACGACGGGATCGCTCCACTGTTGCTTTAACAATATCAACGTCTGCATCCCCTGGTGACAGAACGACATAACATCCAGTCAGAGCTGTTTTAATCAGAGCAATCATTCTTGCCTTGTTTTTGTCACGAAAAAAATATCATCCTTTCTGCATGAACATTCTGTTTCTTTGGAGAAACTTACAATAGGGTTAACGTTTCTCCTCGACTGTGGTGTTTGTTGTCTTCTATAGAAATTGCGAACTCATCTGAACAGGAATCACAGACCTCTAAATTTATCTCCACAAATTGGTTAGTACGTGCCCAGCTAAAATGCTGTTTGTCCAATTCAACATTACAACCACAGAGTATGCAGTCTTGATGACTTTCAAAACCCCCTCTTGATTGCCATGTGCTCCTCTTTTGTACAGAACTACAATTTTGTTTTGCAACATAACTTTTAATATTTTTATCATTTTTTACTGCTGACGACAGTTTGTATGTACTTAAGTACCGGCCTTATTTACAAGATCGTCCTTCCGCATCGCACTAGCTTCATGTATTCCCTTCAATCCCTGCAACTGAATATTAACCCAATTATTAATTGAATTCTGAATATGCTCTATTCATATTGGACACAAATCTTCCCTGGTTGAGTTCGCAATCATTGTTTAATCATTCCTGAAAAAGTGTCAATAATTACTTGTTTACTGCTCTGATTTAAAGCTGCTACATTCTGCACAGAATATGTCCAATTTACTGGTAATGTTGACACAACCTAATACTGATATGATACAAAGGTGGTCTGTATTTATATTTTGTTGTTTATAACGCCCAAGCTTCAATATCGGAATGGGTTCTCTTAACCTTCTAGGTCCCAAGGTATATCACAACTACAGAAAATTCTATAATATTTTAAAGAATAAATAATTAAAACAAAGCTAAAAATCTGTTTGAAATTGTGAAAAACGAATTGCAAATTAATTCTCCTGCTCTATTGTCCCAATAGCCAGTCACTCAAATTTGCTTTTCTTTAATGTTAAGTGATTTTTGTTTTCGCTTTATATTTTACAGCCTGTGCCTTTTTTGTTGGGAAAAAAGGCGCGATAGACCATGCAAGTGAGAAAAATTAAACACTACCCATATGATAAAAAATAACGTCATACCATTTGTTTATAAGTGCATGTTTTACTGTTTTTTAAATTTATATTATTAAGTGCTAGGGAATAAAATTGCTGTAAAACAATCTCAAAAATACAATTATTGAATTTATTAAAAAAGTTTGGCATAATTTGATGAAATTGTGTTCAGTTTTGGGGGAAAAAATGTGACTTTTTGCCATTGGGAAACAGCCTTTCTTACTGTTTGCAATTGGGAAACAGCTTGCAAGAAGCTGTAATTTAAGGCAAAAAAAATCTGCTGTTTATAACTTTGAACCTGGTAATTAAAATAACACTGCTGCATTTAAAAGATAGTATTGTAAGAATGATCTTTGACTTTCGTCCCTTGTATAGAAATCAAGTTTTAATAAAACCCAAATTTTGCAACCTGGGTAAATAGTCAAAACTAAGCATTCTCTTTTTTTTACAATATCAACTGCATTAAAAATTAAGTATACCTGCAGACAGATTGAAATTCCTTATATTGACAACAATATCAGAGAGAATTTTAGTTTACGTACATCAATTTGATTTCACTATTTAGAAAATGCCTGTTTAAATTGTGTCTGCTATTTTAAATGCATTCAAATGGTGTAGTTATAACCAAGGAAGATAACTTTTCAATCGTTATGTATCAGGTACAGGTTAAATCTCAAACAGGACACGTATGCTTAAACAAAAATAGGGCAATGCAGTAGGAATCTTTAAATGCTAAAAAAATTTATGCTTTTTGGAAAAGTTATTTTGTGCCAGTGCGACATGAGGTTCTACAGCGTTAATTTGAAATGCTTTCTCAATCAGGCTTATGAGCCTCTTCAGCCGACTAACCCTAGTTATAGATCTTTATCCATGTTGAGTCAAATTACACTAAAACGCCTGTAGCATTGTACTGCGATGTTAAATCACATATAGGACTTACCTTTTAATGGCCCACTTGCGTGTTGAATAATCCAAATGTGTTTCCTGTCCACCTAACAGTGGCGGTAAACATAACAATCATCACGTTTGAGTCAATAGTTATGCACTTACAGTCAATATGTTAGCGGCCATTTGGACGCCATGTTGCATTTCTGTATTGCGTAATAGACCAACATAGTATTTTAATATTTTAATGTGCTCTTTGCTTCTCCCCCCGAAACCTACGTATAGACACCAATATCATCAATTTGAGTAGATAGTCACATAATTATCATCATTAATAGGTTACGGCGGCCATCATGGACGCCACTTGGACTGCGCTACCAGGATCAGTTTAAATACCTCTTGAATCAATGTATTGTTAGTTGCTAGGAAATGTTTTATATTATGACCGACTCCATAATTGTACAAAAAATACTTATACATATAAGTGATATTTCATGATCCATTTTCGATTCAAACTTTAATGGATATCTTTTTTGTCACGGCTTTGGCAAAATGTATTTTCGTAACACAGACATTAGGGCAAAATTAAATATCTTAAATCCAAACTGTATTATAATGCCCCAGAAATACTTCACCTGTTCTCGAAGTACGCATTAGCAGGTCGAACATTGCACACAGCCTTCGATATACAGTATTTTACATATACATATATTTGATTTGATAAACAAAACTACGCGATTCCCCGATGTAAAATTAGAGCACCGATAAAGACATCATGACTAAGAAAACAAAAACGTTACTCGTAACCCGAAAAACGAACTAACACGCCAGTTTATATTTTTATACTACTATTTTGCTATATGATTATTAAAGATAAGTTAAGCACCGTATTTGATTTTGCTTTCGGACACTTACACCTTATGACAATGATTTACGTAAGTATTTATAGTACACTAGATCAGAAATTACATCATGCAATAATATGAACATGATATTGCTAGCATTTTAAACAAAGCACATCATGACATATTTTTATTAAATACCCCATCTGAAGCAAACGCATTACTACCACTGTCGAAGAAATGATCATGGTTTGAATAATTCTTACTTACCAACAAGTTACATTAAACCTAAATTTCAGTTACCAAATTTAAAATTCAGTCCCACCAATTAGTTGCTTGAATAAAATTAGCATTTTAAAGTTATTCAGAAATTTGAATAATAAATTTAAATAATATTAATATAACACACACGGAAAATCGTCAATAAAAAGCATAATTTTTAAATAGCTGATAATTTCCATGCTTTACGATTGGTAACAAAACACGACGAACTCAGAAGGATATAGGGCGCGATGTGAAAAAAATGCAACCGTACTTTTATGATACAGGAACAAGTAAAACTCCAGACATATAACAACGCGGCCATTCATCACTGTTACGAAAATATCTATTCGATGAATCGCACTATATTTCCCAGTTTTTAAACTAATGCAAAACATGGAAAAATAGCCTAAGAGGTGGCGTCAGTGACTAACGGCCGTGTTATCAGAGAAAATCTTGTTATGCTCCGTCATTCCATGATTTAAGTAAATTGAGACATTGCCTAAACAATCTAGTGCAATAAATAAACACAATGTTAAGTATTCATCACAAAATTAAAGATTGGTTCATCCAATATGTATGATGAAATTACTGTTGTTTACAGATTCACAAGACCAGCACATCATTGCTACTGAAATACACCGATGACAAAAAGGAACTTCCAAGCGTTGTGGCATTCGGACACACCGCCGAAAGTCAGCATGCACATATCCAATCAGACAGTCAATACCAGAAGGAAAAGCATCACTATCAACTTTTTAAACGATTTAAAATGCTGCTGTATGAATTGAATAAGGTATATTTAGATTTTAAAATATTATAGTTGTAATAATTTTAATTCGGAACTCGCGCGCTGTGTGTTTTTCCGATATCTGAGCGCGCGCGAGAGGTACAAACATTGTCATTAATACCGTAATGGCCAGTAACGTCGATATCCGATTTGCTTCCCATTCAGTAGTGGATAATAAGTATATAAACGACAGTAGTGTTTCTTTAAGGAAATGTCGAAATTCAAGTCTTTTGTTGTTATTACTATTACTGTTATTATTAATAATTACACATAACAAATCTAACAATGTTTTCATGTATGTCAGACGTTTAATACAGGATTAAAGTCTAAATACACCGTTCAGATGTACAGCCGCCTATATGAATATGTCCAGTAGCTAACATCCTTAAAATATACGAAAAGCAGACATTGTCAGCTGTATGGTAATGAAGGGACCTATACAAACTATTGACATATGCAATATTTCTTCTGAAAAAACATTATGCATGTTCTTGTTTTTTCGGCATGCTTTATAGATATAGCAAATATGAGTAATGTATTGCAAAACTTGTTAGTGATGTGCCTTCTGATCTTAAGGTCTTATGCTTTAGCGAATAATTTTCTTTACTTTTCAGATTAGATTAAAGAAAAGCATCACAAATGAGCTATATCAATAGACATATAAATATCCAACTGATATGAAACGATATATTAGTTCTAGTTCTACGAATGGACTGATGATAGTAAGGTTTTTGTTGTTTGGTACTTGTCTGTATGATTTTAAATATATTTGAATAGCATAATGTATATACGATAGAATCAATGTCTTGGTAGTTTCGTTGACATACTTCTATTTAAACTATATGCCCATGCCTACGCACAGTATATGCAATGACATAGTTACGTGACCGAAGCTGTGCACATGTACATGCAGCATTATATCGTGTTACATAGTATTCTTACATATTAAACACGATTGAGATTAGTTCATCTAAAGCAAAATGATTAAATCATGGTATTTGTATCAACTATAACGAACGTTTGAGCAGAAAAAGTGGTGTTTACTATTCAGCGATAAGATACATTATTAATTCACACTCTTTTAAACTATGTAAGTCAGCTTTTGTTTGTACCTACCGCGCGTGCTCAAATATCGGAAAATCCCAGACTGGAGAGTTCCGAATAACAAATATTACTTCATATATAGCTCGACTATCGATTGACTATTCCGAGCTATACTACTCACCGTCTGCGTTTGTGTAAAGGTTTTGTTGAGATTTGTATCTAAATATAACTGGTTCTACGCCAGATATTGCTATTTAAAACTTTAATAAGTGTTTTTGGTCTTTATGTTAAGTCACTGACCAACTTCGTTAAAATTTACAGGCAATTTATGCAAATTATATACCCTATCTGAATTAAAAGATTCAGTTTAATGAGAACCTGCAATAACTTTTCTACATAGATTGAAATACATGTATTGAAAAACAACTTTGCACGTGTACGCATGATCTTTACAATCAGTCACTGACCTACATCCATGTCTTACCTGCCTTTTTGTACGATTATGCATTATTTTATTGTTGTTGAAGTAAGATTAAAGTTTGAGTAAATCAAGAAACAGTCAGGTTAAAATTTTAGTGCACAGTTACATATATATGTTTATTCTACAGATATTCAATTATAATGTTTAAAATATATTCAAGGCCTTTATATGAGGTAAAACATAACGACCAACATCTCTGACCTGAAATTAAACATTTATTCATCTAATTGCACCTATAGTTCTTGCATTTATGTTGTCAAGGTCTTCATAAAAAGTCACGGTCAAATACCTATAACTGTCGCCATATTTTAGTTAAGGAGGATTTTTAACCCTTTTGCCAAAGCCAGGTTTAGGTTTGCGTGAGCCATAATAATCAGTTTAAGATTTGCGTGCGACAAATATATACCTCTGTAAGTACTAATGATATGTAATTGAAACTCACTTATTTCGTTGGTGTAATCATGTGATATCACTTACCAAGGCTTATAATTTTGCAATGTAATTTAGCTGAATCAAGCCACTTATTGCGCTAATAGAATTAAGGTAATCAATTGCGTGTAACGGCCCCATATGTGTGTGTTTGTCTACAAATACTTAATTTAAAATGATTGTATGTCTGAGTGGTCATAATATATATGGATGGAGATTATTGTGCAGTTATTTAGTGTTATGCAAATTTAATGCAGACCTATCGTGGGATTGTGTTTTAATCAAGTCGACCTCAGCCATTTTTTACTGAAAAATAGGTTTTCACTCAATACATTAAAATTGGATTTAGTCTAAGGAAAAATTGGTGCTTAGCTACCATAAGTACTGGCTTGTGACAGCCTTGGATCTTTTAATTTTACCTCTCATATTTATATGAATATATTAGTCACACAATTCCATCAGTTTCATTAACTTTAGGTGTAAAGAAAATTAAATGTTGTCGATTTGAATAAGACTCATTTTGACCTTTTTGATCTGTTGTACCTACTATGAATACAAGTGTGGTTAAATATAATTTAATTTCCTATTGCAGTCGAACAAAAGTACCGATGTGCAGACGGAAAGCGTTGACGGATTCCCACAGGATATTTTGACAATAATGTTTCTGTTCATTAAGGCCCTCAAAGAAGACTTCTTGAACAAGAACAAGACATTTGATACTGAAGACGTTATGAATAAAACCGTGTGGGTCGTTACGGTGCCTGCTTTGTGGTCTCAGACAACCAGAGGTTTTATGAGAAAAGCAGCAGAAATGGTACTTTGAATTATATGTTTTTTATTTCTACAAAGTCTTTCTTAAAACGCTTCATGTTTTTTTTATATTTTGTCATCTGAATTTTTTGTCTGGTTTTATACTGATAATTTTGTTTATAAAATGATATACCATTATTCAGACAGGTATTGCTGACAATAATCTTCTATTGGCGTCAGAGCCTGAATGCGCTGCAGTTTATTGCATTCACCTACCACAGGAGCAGCAAATCAACATGTGCAATCTTGGAATGCCTGGAACCAAATTCTTGACTGCGGATATTGGAGGCAAATTTTTCATATTTCAAAAATTGATCTTTTGTTTTTCACTCAAAGGCCTGAACAGACGAGAAAAGCTAATTCGTAAATGGCATCAAATACACTTGTAACTTTGATATTGTGAATAAAACTTTATGTAAACACATTTTTTTTCACGCAAACAATTTCATCAGTGCGCTTTTTCATTTAAAGGTGGCACGGGTGACTTGTCTGCCGTTGAGGTTCAAAGTGACGGTAAATTGAAAGAATTGTGCAATGTTGCGGGAGAGCGCGTTGGTGGGCAACAAGTAAATGAGGCTTTCTCTCAAGCCATGTACGACAGCTTCGAAGGTATGTCATTTATCAATTTTGATGGACTACAAGATTTACTCGTTTTTGTTTCAGTTTGCATGTTATACTAATGCATACTAATGACATATCCTTGTTCATTATTTTTCGATAAATAATAGGTAAAACGGTACAGCAGCTGTTCGAAGAAGCAACGCCGTTTGAAATAATGAAGTTGGAGCGAGAATTTGAAGCAAGCAAGCTTTCAATCATACCAGATTCGTCAGAGGAGAAAATTAAATTATCTACTCCAAAACTTGTTCGTGAATATATTACTAACAATAAAATTAAGTTCGTAGATGGAGCACCGATTTCATACAACAAAAACGAAGAGACACTTGAAGTAAATCGAGTGTTCGTTCGTGAAAAATTATTTAAAACGCCGTGTGATTTAATTAATGCGACCATATTGAAGGTGTTAAAAGAGCAACCTGAAATCAAGATTGTTGTACTAGTTGGCGGTTTTGCGGAATCAGGTATTGTTAAACAAAATGTGGGAGATAATATTAAGAAAACATTTCCAGATGTAAAAGTTGTTGTTCCAACATCTCCATTTCGTGCTGTTTTAACGGGTGCTGTTTTATTTGGACACGACCCTTTCATTTACAAGAGTAGAATCAGCAGAGCAACATATGGCGTTCGTACAAATACAATATTTAAAGAAGCAACGCACAATCCATCGAAGAAATGGTTTGATGAGGAAAATAAGGTGCATCGATGCAAAGACGTGTTTGACATACATGTCAAGATAGGAGATTCAGTTTCACTCAACGAAGCCTTAGAAGCAAAAACTTACACTCCTCTTTATAAGGCACAGAAAGAAATCAGTATTCCAGTGTACGAGTCTTCGGAGGTTGGACCAACAGATGGATCTGTAATGTATACAACGGATAGTGGCTGCAGGGAAATTGCTAATATTAAAGTTGAGATTCCAACGGCAGAAGAATCAAGCAAACGAGGGGTGTCCGTCAGAATGATATACGGGGGCACACAACTCTCCGTAATTGCTGAGTGTGCACATAATGGCAAGGAATGTCCTGCAGTAATACGCTTTAATTAACACTGCCTGTGTGTATCTAAGGTGACAATGTGCGAATCCTGTTTTGTTTCGTTTAAATGAATGTCCTGCACTGTATATGTTTTCGCATTAAAAGGCGATTGGTATTCTGTAATTTTAACTTGACTTTTTAGATAAGTATTATTAACCTAGACATGATTTTGAAGGAGTGATGTTATCCGAAGCTGTCAATGGTACATTTAAATATAACGTACTAGAAAATAAACATTGAACAACCTTTTTTTATTTAAATTTCGCGTTTTTATATAAGAACAGCATTACCTTCATAGCAAAGTACTTTTTCTCGATATTATAATAACCATAAAAGAATTATAATTTGCTAAACATCACTACGCATGTAACTTTAAGGGCCTACAAAATATACATTCTACCCTATGACAAACAAACGCTTTCACTTAATCAAAAGATTGAATGAAAAGGAAAAGTGTATTAATTTGAAATCGATTTAAACACCGAATAATTATATGAAACAAATGTGGCAAGACGACTTCAAGTTTTCATATTCAAGGTTTTAATTTTCGTCTTATTTTTAACATGTACTGGAGTTGTGTGTATTATTAATTGTGAATAGATAGTGACTGTCCATTCTAGTTAACGATTCATTGGACAATCGATGCTATTATTATTGCAAACGATTAATTATTAGGGAATGTACGTGTTTATTTATAAAAAATATGTCTATATATTTTAGTTCAATGTATTTCCAAACCACATGTACAAAATATTGTATTATGTAAACTATAGAAATAAAATTACGATTAAAATATATTTAGTTCCTTCGATATTAAATTACTGGTGGGTATTGAACATTGAACATGTTTTATTTATGCAAATGCTGTTTTTAATCGGTTTAGTTTAAAAACAGCATTTGAAAATTGAAAAATGAGTAGGCGTATAAGTTATAATAGCATCACTCACGAACGTTCGTCTTTACCAAACAATTACACATTTTCTATAAGACCATTTAAACGCGACCAAGTTTCGTGATGGATCACTTGAAATAACAGCAATGATTATTGTAGATTATTGAGACACAAATATGTAATTGTCGACTACAAGAACATTATTGACGATGCTGCGAAGAAGCTCGTCTAAGTTATCATACCAGAAAAAATTCTTCACGATGGCGATCTTTGTAAAAGACAGAGCCAGCTCGATTTTTTCTAATCGGCATACCTCGCTGATTATCATTGATACAGATAAAGGAAGCTTAGCTATAAATAGGACAGCATATTTTGAGGAAAAGATTTATTAATAGTTTGAAAACGTTAATTTTAAATCAGTTATATTCAATTCATTATATGTTAAATCAGTTATATTCAATTCATTATATGTTTATAGATCAATGTAACAACTATGCATTTTCTGTATTGTATTTGACATTTGTCGTAATTCTGTAAATAAATTGCGAATGAAAACGTGTATAATTAACGTTTAACGCAATGATGAGTGTAAACAAAACGAATTATTTCGAACCTGCCATTTGTAAACGTTAAAGCGAGTATGGTATATAAACAGCATAATAGCCGTGCGATAACTATGAAACTCTCTCTTGTGCGTGCTCTTTCATTTTGCATATTTTAATAATAAACTTTTCAAACAGAAATTACAGAGCCACATCAGTGCACACACGATGTTTGATAATTCCTTCGTTTGTTGGGTATTGTTTTCTCTTTTAAACACATACATTGTGCATTAGGTCATATATATCGCGGAGATTTAGTTAACCTTACCATGTGTTCATGGGCGAACTCACGTATTCAATTCGTATTCGACTATGTGCTCATACCTACTTTCGGGAATCATCATGAAATTATTGCCGTACTTAACGAACAATGATGCCAAAGCGTATTGAATAAGAGAAAAAACAATATTCAAAGTGAAAAATTATATGTTCATGCACATGGGCATGTGAAATCACGTCCGTACACATAACATCATCAACTTAGGAAAGGAAACAACGATATATAAAGTTTGGTATGATATACATGTGAAATTAAAGAGCATGGTGTAATTAAAGAGCATGTCAAGTTTTGAATATATCTTCTACGTAACGTAATGTTATAAACCACAAACGTTTTACTGTAACAGAACGTTTTTTAAGATAAGTGGTACAGAAAATACACGTCGAATATCTTTGTTAAGATATTTCTTGTTATATTTGATCGAGAATGTAACCCGCCTCCCAGTTTCGCTGAATGGGTCAAGTTCCCCATGGGTACTACTTCTACGTACCCCTAAAAAAATCGTACCCAAAATTTTTCGTACCCATTTATTTCGTACCCAATTTGTTTTTCGTAACCAAATTTTTTTTCGTACCCAATTTTGTTCGGGCATAATTTTTGTACCCAAAATGTACGTACCCATTTTTGTTTCGTTCCCAAAATTTTCGTACCCACATACACAATTGTGGTGATGTAGATAAACTTAAATTGATGCTTTTATATCCATCCTCTTCAAAAGCATCGTCACACCAGAACTGTCAGTACTTTGATGACAGTTATGCAAGTGTATGAGTTGTTTCTCCGACCCTTGTGCAGGCCATGACATTATATTATAGGTTCTTGTTTATGACCGAAACACTGTTTCTTTATCTTCCAATGTAAGGAATGTTCACATAAACAGTGCGGAAATTCAATACATTTATCGTATACAAGCTCTAATAAGGAAATAACATTCAAGTTTTGTCATATTGCTCTTTGAATAATAAAGAATTCGTTTCGGGAGACATCTCAGAAACTAATGCTCCGACTTTGACTAAACTTGATATGCAGCATACACGTAGGGCGGACATGCGCATATTTTCGAGCCGTTCGGGTCCAATATTTTTTCAGGGAGTTATTGCTCTTTGATTAATAAGACACGTATCCAAATACAACCGCGCGATTTTACGAAATATGCAGTCTTTAGTTACAAATTAAATTCACAAATGTATCATCATTGTTTAGGAATGAGAAAACAATCTTTGAGAAAGCGGCATTTCTTTGCAAAAAAAAACATATGACCATAAAGATGTATAAGAGTTTATGCCAAAGAAATTTGTGTAAATCAGTACAACTATTGGACTCTTTAAATATTGGTAAATACTATCGTTGGTCATAAATTTGTGGGAACGCGAAAATCGCGAAGATTTGACTAACACGAAAATGAGTGATTCCACAGTACGACTGCTAGTAGTAGTATAATACTACTTAAACAACTACATCTACTATTACTGCTGCTGCTGATCCTTTGCAGAACGATACAATTGCTTTTATACATGTACTCCGACTTAAAAGACCAAACTTGTGGAGTTGTACATAAACATACATATATAAACCCCACAATACATCACATGTAAACATTTTGAGTAGTGTTATTGGTGTATCTTTTGTAAAACAAAGTTTGGGGTTTTCGTGGCATGACACATTCCGTAGAGCTCCACAGTTCTGTTATTTCAAGTCTGAGTATGAAAGTTATTGTATAGTACTGTGGGTACAAAGCTGAAACATTTATAAATCTTTTTAAAATCACATACCGTACGAACCGTTATTATTTTTATGAAACTAGCTTTGGTGTATATCATGGGTCAGCGCTGTTTGCACGTAAGGTAAGATGTGTTTATCTTAAAATTGTAGAGACTCATATAACTCATATAAACCAATTTTGAATACAGGTGTTTTTATGGAATAGCACAGGTTTTGTCGGCATATGGGTCAATTTTAGGCATTTTTTATACATTGTAGATTTCAATATCCGCATAATCAAACAGTTTAAAGGCTACGAAATATTCTACCCTATCCCCCATGGACCATAAACATAAAATCAGATTTCTACGGGCGTTTTCAAATGAGGAAAAATTGTTATATAATGAAACGCACAAGTACACCATCATATATGTATAGCCACAATTCATATATAACATTTTATGGTGTCGATATTCATGAAAATTCTGGATATTTATGAAAAAGCACCATCTCCGAATGAAGAGAGAAGGAATTTGTTCAACAGTGGCATTATCTTCAGTTGAGTGTAAACATAAAGCATAAAAAATCCGTCCCCCAAGTTCATTGAGAAGATAACTAGGAAGTCAGTTTTTTTTGTAAACATATTTATTTAAGCTCGATTGCGTAACAAGCCTAAGCTTATTTGAAACGCCCTCGAGTCCGTTTCCTTGGTGTCTATGGGGGAGATCTGAAGAACGCTCCCACAGCGGGGATCGAACCCGTGACCTCCCGATCGCTAGGCGGACACCATAGGAAGTCAGTTGTAAACACAGAAATAGGTTTTTCCCTATTTGTTGAGTGTGTTGTGGGTACACGCACAAACTAGCATTCTGTTTTCACAATAGTATAGCAAAAGGCACAAAAGAGGAGAGAGAGCGAGCGAGAGAGAGAGACGAAAGAGAGAAGAGAGAGAGAGAGAGAGAGAGAGAGAGAGCGAGAGAGAGAGAAGAGAGGAGAGAGAGAGAGAGAGGAGAGAGAGAGGAGAAGCGAAGAGAGAGAGGGAGAGAGAGAGAGAGAAGAGGAGAGAGAGAGAGAGAGAGAGAAGAGAGAGAGAGAGAGAGAGGGAGAGAGAGAGAGCGCGAGAGAGAGAGAGAGAGAGAGAGAGAGAGAGAGAGAGAGAGAGAGAGAGAGAGAGCGAGAGGACGAGAGGCGAGAGAGCGAAGAGAAGCGAGAGCGGAGGAGAGAGACGCGTAGAGAGAGAGAGAGAGGAGAGAGAGAGCGAGAGCGATCGAGGCGAGAAGAGAGAAGAGACGAGAGCGCTATATCGCTCTCTCTCTCTCTCTCTCTCTCTCTCTCTCGCTCTCTCTCTCTCTCTCTCTCTCTCTCTCTCTCTCTCTCTCTCTCTCTCTCTCTCTCTCTCTATATATATATATATATATATATATATATATATATAATTATATGTATTTTAGGTGTTAACTGGTCCATGAGTTCATAAAATGATTCTTCATCCATACGAAGACAATTTCTGAAATCTTCTGGATACTTTACACGAAGTTCATTCAGGGGCATTTCGTGTCCAAAATTCTTTTTTTGCTGGAACCATTGTTTTGTCCAAAATTTCTTCTTTTTTTTGTTTATCCAATAGTAGCGATTATATTTATCATGACAACATGATCCGTCTTGTTTGAATGATGACCGAAGTACAAAGAACAAAATATTGATTTATATTTTTGTACACTTAAGTGCAAAAAATGTTCTGTCAATATTATTGAGTCAATAAAATTGACAATGATATTGTGTGTGGATGGGCCGCTTTAGACAAATGTCCAAATACCGGATGTCCTGTATAAAGATGGCGCGCGACTGACAAGGGACTATATAACATTAAGTATAACATGTAAGGCATACATCCAGATACTGGACGACCCGTAAAACGTTGATGCGCGGCTGACAGTGACTATATAACATGGAGTATACCATTGTAGGTACATGTCCAAATACTGGATTTCCGGTATAAAGATGGTGCGCGGCTCACAAGGAACTATGTAACATTGAATATAACATGTAATGCATATGTCCAAATACTGGATGACCAGTATAAAGATTTGCGCGGCTGACAGTGACCATGTAACATTGCTTATTACATGTTGGTCATATATCCAAATACTGATGTCCCGTATAATGATGGTGCGCGTTGATAGTGATTATGTAATATTGTGTATAATATGTTGGGACTGTCCAAATACTGGATGTCCCGTATAATGATGTTGCGCGGCTGACAGTGATTATGTAACATAGACTATAACATATATGGAATTTGTCAAATTACTGGATTTCCTGTATAGTGATGGTGCGCGTCGGACAAAGGACCATGTTTCATTGAGCATAGCATTTAAGTCAAATGTCCAAAAATACCGGATGTCCTGTATAAAGTTGGTGCAGGGCTGAAATGAGACTATGAACGTTAGTCGCGTGTATTAATACTGGATTTCCCGTATAATGATGGTGCGCGGCTGATATGTGACAATGTAATATTGACTATTTAATGTTGGCACATGTCCAAATACCGGATGTCTTGTATACTGATGGTACGCGGCTGGCATTTATCCTATATCATTGACTTTAAAATGGTACGCAAATGTCCAAATACGTATAAAGTAAAAATGCTATGCAGCTGACATTGACCATTTTAATATATAGAAGCAAACATTATATATGTTAGCTCCTAATGTTCGTTTTCGCATTCGGCGCAAATTCCAGAGGAAACATAACTCATTAGGTAATATTGTATGCATTGACTTCTAGGAAGTACCTATTCTTTCGATTTTGTATGTAGGCGCTTTCTAAGCAGGCACGGCCATTAAAATAACACGCATCACTATTTATAGTAAATGATAATATTTTAAAAGATTGAATCATAGACTTTCGACAATAAACACTTTAATTATAGTCTATAAACTATAACTTGTTGCAATGAGTATTTAAGTGATACACAAATGTGGTCACATTGTGTAGCGGATATTTTTCCGTCGACTGAGTAAAACACCTCGCAGAGTAAAGTGGATGTAAAGCCTCTTCTTATTACAATTACTCTGTTTTTCACTTTTATCTGGCAACTATGCTCTACAAGTGATTACACATGCTCTGTATTAACCCAACGCTATGATTGTCAATATTGTATTGTATTGTACGCTTGAATGTTGTATGTCTTGGCCATAATTAAATTAAATAGATTGTGAATAGCCAAATGTAAAAATGCCGATTCGCAAATAAATGATGATGAAACGATGATGTTTGGAGAAAGACAAAGATAAATGACAGAAAAGCTGTATTGACAATGTAATACTTGTTTCTTACACGTCTATTTCGTTTATGCCAGCCGAATTTCTTTAGAAAAATATATTAAATGCATCACAAAGTTATTATTTAATATTTGACATTAGCATTTTACATATTAAAGCCAAGCTGTTTAAATCCTAAACATTTACATGTACTTCGGATTATCCATGCTTGGAACCAGTCAAATCTCTTTTTAATGTTCAGTTGGGTGTAGCCTAGATTATATCACTGAAGCGCTGTGCTTTGCCAAGCGCCTCATTTAAATACAATGAATATTCAATATGTCGTTAAATGTTAATTACTAGTAAAAATTTAAATAATACAAACTAACCCATATTGCGTATTAATGGACGTGGGGTGCAATAACTATGTAAACGTTAAACTCGTGTCGTATTATACACATCTTGACGATGCATGAATAAAACAATCAACTTTTAATAATATCATATTATCGCAAAAACGTTAAGTTCAATGGCGACAACGTATACTATGCTACATGGAGTCAACGAATATGTAGGTTTCAACCCTATTTATGCAACGTTTGTATTTCTGAAGTATTCATGCGTGTCCAGGTATAATCACAACTTAAAGAGAGCTGATAATTAAACGCGCGCTTGTGAGAACTGACGTGTTTTTATCATGACCAGTCATGCTTCCAATGACATTTAATAAAGATATCCAGATATTGGTTTGGGTAGTTTTACAGTTTACCAAATTAAGGTTTATGATACGAATTCTTTCTCAGACCCACTTTTTAAAACTAATTGGCGAAAACAAAGTGATAGCTATAATCAGTCATTTGAAATCTTTAATTTAAGCGTGTTTTATTTTCTTCATAAAAATAAAATCATGTTTCAAAATAAATCAATGAAAGAAAGAAAATAACTTCGAACCAATGAACTTAAAACAAAACTTTAATATCATCTGTGGTATTTTTTGTATTGGTTTATTTGCGAACGTGTCGCTTATTACAATGTTACATTTACTTACAACGCGGTAAAAACGAAGTGACACATGCAAATATACATAGGTCAATCGGTTCTAATGGCTCACAAAAATTGCCATGTAATCGGCCCGTCCGAACTGCTGTTTCTCCCATAGGTCTGCTCAATTGAGATCAGCATAGACAAACTGCGGGTACCTGAGATGTTTGTCCATGTTACATACCCCTGTCCTTTCGATGACCGCAACATGTCCGATATCGCTGGGGCATCCGCCATACAGGTTGTTGATTAAAAAGTGACGTTCAACCGTCGGGTTGGGATCGCCGACAATCGAGAAAATATTATACGTTGCTGTCTTTGTGAGGTCCGACCAGCTTGCGTCCACGACCCTCTCTTTAGCGAACCAGTTGAGGAAGTCGCTTCCTTTCGCGTCAAATATGACTTATCCACCCTCGCGGTTGTCACGATACAGAGCAAATTTTACGTAAGTGATGTGGAGGTTTGTCCAGGTAGCTCTCAGATTAAAATGGCGGAAGTGGCTGGAGTAGGTTCGCGCCATATTAATCGGTTTTGTAGTGGAGGCACTCTGCCCTGTAAGAAATGACGACATTTGTTTTGAAGAGAATGCTTATCCTTGTCCGTTTAATTTTAATTTGAAATTTAATTTCTAAATGGTAAACATAACATAGTATTATTTACATAATATTTGAATAAACTATCAATATCATTATTTGTCAAGCAAAACAACTTCTACATATAGTTTTGATATGCTCTACTTATTCCTGAGTTTTTATTTCATATTCCGCCCCAAACTGTCAACGGCAATTTTGTGTTCTTATACTTGTGAATCAACAGCCAGCCAAGACAATAAGTTGTTCATTCGCCGAACAACACACACTTTCTTACCGATTTAAATACTTAAGACATTTTGGTTTGAACATGTACCGTATGTCATCTTTAGCTTTCAGGCATTTTTATCTTATGTATTATCTACCATAACGACGATATTTAAGTGTTTTTTATATCAAACTATCGGCAAGTATCAAATACCTTAAAAAAACAACAAACAAAGCATTAAAGGAAAAGTCCAAAACTGTAAACATTTAAATAAAACAATTTAAATCAAATTTTACAAAAAGTACGCGTATCAACCACTTTCGCCTAGTATGCAAAAGTTCTTTGAGAAAAGAGAGAAATGAATCTTGACTAAATCAGCATATTTATTTAATTTACAGTGTGAAATGTCCATCCTGTCCGAACATGTATTGTGTACAATGCCTTGTATAAACAAGAAAAAGGTTTGAGCTTAATTAATGTCATTTAAGTTCATAAAAACATTTGCCAAGTTGAGATCATTCCATGGATAAGTCTTCAATTAAGCAAAAGTATAACACACACACGAACATCACATGTAGTCAAACAAATATTACTCGAATATAATAGTCTTATATTGTTGAGATTTTTATAACTTGAACACACCTGTCATCCATGCGTTATTACGCCAAGACAATATCTTTTTGTAGTGAATTATCCTTATTTTATGTTAAGGCAAATGAGTGGCGAATAACACTTAGTGATCATTTCCCTCACTCTTACGACTTTCTTAGCTTTGTTGCTTTTTTAGTTTGCGTTATTACGACTTTTTGTTTAGATTGTGTACGCCTTTAAGTTTGACGTTATCACGTCTTTTTAAACGTTTGTTCACCTTTTAGTTTGCCTTATTTGTTATATTTAAACGTACGACTTAAATCCCAGTGATCGGGGGGTAAATGTCAAAGTCGATTGAATCATAGTGAGTAATCAGACTATAAAAGCATGCCTTTACCTTTTATTTTACCATATTTTACCTTTATTTCGCATGAGTATGCCTTATTCTCTCGTTATTACGCCATTTTTTGACGTTATTACATTGCAATTAATCGTTTGTACGTGTGTATACCCTGTGTTGGAACCGTCCACATGTTGTAGTCTTATTAATAGAGAGCGAAAATCGGGAATCTGAGACAACATGAAACATAACGTATTAGTAATTTCATCAGAAATAGTCTTTTTAAGGCATTTATTTTTGTTTCTACATGTATACGAGTCATGTAATGTTTTATTTAATTACAGACTGAATCATCGCGCTCAATGTTTTGTACTGACTGATGTGACCGTGGATGATAACTTTCGTAAATGTAATAATTGATAGAAATGGTTTCCTATACATGTACATGAACGCTGATGAGAACGAGATTAAAAACACATCATGTCAATTATAATAGCATTCATCAAGCAAACAATATGTTCATACAACAGCATGCATTGATCAACAAACTGCACTGTTTCACGAATTTTGTCGGAAAAACAAACTCTTCTATATTAATATGTATGCACATTGGTTTTCTCAATGAAATGACCTGCATTTTTGGAATTACGTGCATACGTTGTACTGTTATAACTATACGTCGTTCTACCAGCCAGCGTCATACGCATCGCTTGATTGCTCACCAATTATCAAAACATGACAAAAAACTAAGATATTTGTTATCAAATCATAAACCCGAAATAAAGATGAATGAAACTAACGACAATGTATTAGTCATTTCAGTATTTAGTCATGCATGCACCTTACAAAATAAAGTCTATTTTTGTGCATTCTGAATCATACATTATTAAGGTAAATAACCTTCTCGATTGATTCGTTTTTTGCGCATTTGTAACAAAAATATCCGGGTTTTAATATTTAAATTTAGTTTGTATGCACTACATTCTTAGTGGTATGTGTTTTTTTCATAGATTCGTTTCATTGGTTTGGTTGTAATATAGTATAAATAGAATATACGCTATTAACCATTAATACGAAGAAGTCTTAAATGTTTCCGACATAAACTGTCAAAGTCTGAATTTCTTTGAAGTGCAATTTTATCGTTCATGTTACCTTTTGCTTCTCTAATAATTGAGAATACAAAACGACGTAAATGACACAACTGTTTTTTTATATACGATCGTGTTGGAACGCCCGATGCGACTCGAGTTAAACTGTTCAGGAGGCCTTAGGTTAACGGAGTTACGCTGTATGGACAGACAATGACGCCGCCTGTCAATTAAATCCTTATCTAAGAATTGTTCTACCAATCAGCAATCGATTAATCCGGCGCGCGAGTTAGCAACGAACTGTCCGCCATTTTCCTAGACAAGCTATGTCTAGGTTCACTTTTACTTCAACGAGTTTCTTTTGTTTTCCTTTTTAAAAAACGTAGATTAAAAATGGTTAAACGGTGTCAATGGGGATTATGTAACTCGGACAATCGATATCCTGACAGATTAGTTGGTGAATGGTGAATGTGTATCGTTTCCAAAGCCGAAAAGAGATCTTGAGAAGTATGAGAGATGGATAAATGCAAGCGGTCGTCCCCCACGAACAACTGAACGTAAACACTGTCAAAGACAATTACAATATATTATTATCGAATATACTAGCAGATTTAAATAGTTTATGTTATCGATCTGATCATCACATAATAGTTAATGTTTTTAATAGTTTTGTCAGTTACTAGTTGATTAATAGAAGCAAGATTCATCTGCATTACTTTAAGAGAAATAAAACCCAGCATGAAGCCTAATTCATGCTGTGTTTTATTACTCTGATAGTAATGCACTTTATTGTCATTATACATGTTATTAGAAGGTGACACGTGATATCTTATCTTAATAACGGTATCTACACATGTGCAGACATGTGGTGTCACCAATGAACGCTTTTAATCCAGACTTGGAGATCGAATGCCTAGTTCTCATTTTTTCAACGAGTTCCGTTTATTTTGTTCGAAAAAAAAAGGAAATGAAATATGGCA
Organism: Dreissena polymorpha; assembly: GCF_020536995.1. Classification (NCBI taxonomy): domain Eukaryota; kingdom Metazoa; phylum Mollusca; class Bivalvia; order Myida; family Dreissenidae; genus Dreissena; species Dreissena polymorpha. The sequence continues at coordinate 18,794,755 of NC_068366.1, forward strand.
AAACCATGTAAATAGGGATTATGTAACTCTGACATTCGGTATCCAGAAAGATTTCCAACGCGGAAATGCGGTCTCGACAAGAGCGAGTGGAAGCTTCAATGTGTAGAATTACCGAGATCCCCCTTATAGAACATTAATTTATTTCAAAAACTGGAAATGTCATATAAGCAATAACTAAGCATTATTAAGTATGAATTATATCGCGTTTGCATGTAAAATAATAGAGAATATTGGCACCCACTTTGCGTAACTTAACGAAACTCCCGTTATAAATCGAGTTTTTGTGTGTGTCAGAAACAATTGAAAACCATTTTATGTTACTGTTTTAATAAAAACGTATCGATAAATGCCATTGTATAAGAGTTATTATTACTGATATAACCAATAAATGCGGTAACTTGGGGGAAGTTGGTACCTTCGCGTGCGTCTGATACTGGTAGCTTTATTAAGTAGTCTGACTGGATTTTCCTTCATACAACGCTAATTTATATCAGACAATGACCAAACTGATGGTGTTGTTTTGCACTTTCAAGTAAAGTGATTGATAAATGTCCAATAAGCAATTTTTAATATTATTAATATCACTTTTATACGTAATAACCTGTGGGATTTAGGTACCCACTCGGCGTCAGAAAGCGCCTAAAACTTCACCCAAATCCCAGTTATAAAGCGATATTTCGTGTCAAATACACGAGGGAAAATGTTTCGTTAATATTTTCGTGAATAACATGGGTAAATACTGGTGTAGAAGTGTTAATTTATTGCTAATACCACCATTACACGTAGTAACAGGTTCGATTTCGGTAAGCGCGCAAGCGTTTGAGAGCGTGTTCAATGTACCGAAAAATATGTTATAAACAGCTCATGTTCTCTATAAACGTATAGTTTTGCATTTGCATAATAACTAAATGACACAACCCCTTTTACAAGTGTTATATGGTGTGAAAAAGTCCATAAAAATCATCCGGAATATCGCGTAAATCTATATGCAGTCTATAGGCAAAGAAGCCATTTTGGTGTTAGCTTGTCTAGGTTTGCTAACCGCTTAGCCACGTGATTAAGTGGGCGGAGCGATCATCGTCCAGGCGTCATGTAAATTACCATCATACCATTTGGTACGGGGTTAGCCTCTAGATAACCTGACTAACAGATCTATAAATAAACAGTTTATTTATATAGTTGGCCTAAAATTTCCTGAAATCTGACATCTGATGGCATTTCTTAGGCATGGCTTCCTTTTATATTATAATGATTGCCAATACATTAAAAAAAAATTCTGGAGGGAATGTCACCCTCTGGGATGCTTGACGACCCTGTAATTAGGTCAAAAGGTCAATGAGTGCATTTTGCTTTAAAAAATGAGGTAACATTGCCAAAATTGTGAAATATTAGATAATTACTGTTTTACTCCTGAACTGATACTTGAAGGGTTATCTCATTTTTAACTGCTTTTGGCTTTTCATGAGTAGGTCAAAGGTCATCAAGTGCTCTTTTAGTTTCTTTTCAATGAGAGATGGATACTTTGATGATGAAAAGAGTATTTCTCTGTTGTATCTTAAGTGAATGTTCCTAACTTTGTAAATTACGTTACCTAAATTAAAAGAAAAAATGTTCATTTTTAGACTTTTAATACTTATTGCGTTTTGTAATATAACAACTTTTTATAATAAGAACCAAAATTATTTCTGCATTATCCTATCAATACAATAATGAGACTTTAAACTATGAAATTATAGGTACAAGTAAACATGTGTGATCTACGTTACAGTCTAAATATATAAAATTATATTGTTTTATATACATATTATGCTAGATACTATTTTAAATAAAATATTTCAGCTCAAATAGTATACTCTAATGAAGTTCTGAATACTGTACGTTCTATAATGTCATATTCATGCAAGATAAGTTATTTTTTACTTCACCAAATTAGTATTAATTGTTTCTAGATATGAATAATGTAAAACATAAATTATTTTACCAAAAACTGTGCTCTATTTACTTAATATTTCAAAATCTTGAAGTACCATTAATTTTATAATATAAAACAAATGTTCATCTGACTTCAATGCACTATTATAACCAACGGTATCATCATGCTGAAGATAATGTCGGTCTTGTGTGATAATTTATTTAACATACGTTACATAAATTCACATTTTTCTTCCAAAACACGAATTACTTTGGCAGTATATGTATCTCCTTATCTTTTACAATAATTATTTAGGGTTTAAACAGCCATTCGCTTAACATGCGCATTCAAACAAGCATCCTTGGTCAGATCGATAGCACTTACATCGTGCTGTACTTCAATTGGTTTGACAGCCACATGTTACTAACTGGACACATGCTGCAGGGACCTTTGGTTTCCTCATCCATACTGGTTTCAATTAATTTTCTTTAAGTTTCCATGCGCGAGTATTAAAGATCATCAGGTTGAAAATCCTTATCTGTGGACTTTAGCCATATCTTTGCCTGATAATTTGCCCTCTTTATGTGAAGTTCAAGCGCATTATATGTAAGGGGTAACAAATCCAAACTCTTCCTGGCTTTCAAAAATAACCGATGCCTACATGTGTCAATGTTTGGTGAGTGGTCATGACAGCAGCCATACAGCACACACAGAAATTTTGAAACTGCTAGAGCATCACCATCTCCACCAATACCCTCCAATGTATCAGGTTGTGCGATATACTTCACCAAGGCGGTTTTCTTACTTATTCCATTTATAGCAGATGTGGTGTCGCATCCTGTCAATGCGTGAAACCCCAAAATGTTCCTTCTGACATTGTAACCTAGTTTATCAGATATTGTATGCACAGGATAACATTTTCTTTGTTTGCCTGTAATAGATATCATATATACCTCGGCGTCAGCTCCAAGGTGGTATATTAACAAGAGCAGAACGTCAGTGTCTCCACAATATACTTCTAAACGCCTGTAGCCTCTATCAAAAGCTTGAATCAACATCACCTGGAAATCCACCTCCTACAACTATAGTTGATCCTGCTGGAAGATGTTCTGATTGTTTTAGCAATTCGTTTGAGAGAAATTCAGCCAAGTCTGCTTTATTGTCATCGAGTGTGATATACTATTCCCATTTTTGCGGAAGAGGAACGTTTGGACTTGTAAATAGCTTCCTAATAGGTCGACGCTTTCCTTTCCTCATAATTATCGTTGCTTCTTTTATATATTTACTTCAAAGTATCGATCAAAAGTCACATCAACTCGGGTAGTGCTTGCGCTGAAATGCCTTAAAACAGATGTTACAAAAACAGTTGCATATTGTCCAAATGTTTGACAGCCCTTAGGCTTACCTAAACTCTGTATAAGCGCGTGTCCATCAATTATTGCACATGTTGCATTAGTCGTTGTCGGAACAACTTGAGGCGCCACCATATCATTGTCCTTTGTAAGCACTTGGAGTATGTTTGATTTCTGGGTTTCATGCATTTTCCCACTAGCCTTTGCAAATGATAATCATTAATGGCACATCAGAAAGTTCATGTTCTAGTACAGATGCTGTTTGTACGGCTCTCCTCCTGAATTATCTGCGTTGAAAAGTCTCTGCATTAGCTTTCTGTCAGCTTTTAAAATATTTGTCACTTTCTGCTTTTCACTGACTGTCTCCTTGTAGAGGTATGCAAATGTTTTGGACTGTACCTTTTGAATAGGATCATAAAATTCAACATTCTGCTATTTCAGCCTTTTCTCTGCAAATTCCTTGAGTAATGTTTTACCTCGACTTTCACTGGTTAATAAATCATTTGCGTTATCATTAGTTGTAACGTCCTTAGATGCTATTGAGAACAGTGTTCTCTTCATGCACTCCGAATATATCATATGAACCAAAGAGCTGCATCGTTTTCTTGAGGCACTCTTCCTCTGTAGAAACTATCGAACGAGTTCCATCTGCTCTATTCTTGAATATTCCAATATCTTCGTCATCATCATTTTAATTGAACAATATCATGGTACTATTGGAAACATCAGATCTTACAGACCACGTTATACAAAACCTATCTCTTCCCTGGTCCTGTTTTTTTATTCCAATAATATCCCCTGTCGTTTTACACATTCTGTTTATCCACTCAGTAGCTTGGTTGTACTCCGTTGAATGCTTTTTCCGTCAGCCTGACTACAAAGTGACCTTCAATAAACTCTTTGAACACTTCAGGTGCTGCATATTCTAATTCTTTTATGTCTGCTAGATATACAGGACCCCAACGGGCATAGTTTGTTAATCGTACACCATTATCCACGGTAGCATCTCGGAAAAGGCTTCAATATGAAACAGCCAATCGCCTATTCTTTGGGCTTTAATGAATTTTATAAGGATGTCAACCAAATGTAGGTAGGAATCACATAGAAAAGTTCTTCACTTTACTGTTCTCTTTGTCGAATTTAACTTTTAATTCACCAGGGATTAGATCAGCAGTATAAGATATACGCAGTTTTAACAAGATGAAGAATGTACACTTAAAAACAATGTAATAAGATACTGAAATACACAAATGAGTGTCAGTCTTTTTTTTAAGCGTACGTTGTACTTCATTATATATATATATTATATGGATCCTTTTAATTTTCTTTTTACTTTACAAATATGTTTATAGAGTAAACAAAAATGAGCAAAAACTATTATATTGTTTAAAAATATATTTCGAACATAATATTTTATTCTGTTGGTGTTCAATGCCAGTTGTCATGTTTATTTTGGCATAAATGTGCACTAAATGACCTTTTGACCTATATAAGTGAACACTAGAATAGAATTTTTTTTAAATTAGATCCAAGCAGTTTCATTTTCAGACAATATTACTGCCTTAAACTTTTCAATTTTGGTTATATATCACAATGAGATGTATTTCATCTCCGAAACAACTAAAAACTGTACCCATTGACCTTTGACCTAATTAAAAGGATGTCAAGCACCTGAGAAGGTGACATCCTCTCTAGATTTTTAGCAGAGGATATGTAGATACCAAAAAAATTAAAAAGAAGCCATGCCTAAAAAATGCCAACCAACTTTTTTTCCAGGCTTATTTTTCAGATTTTTAGGTTAACTAAAAGATAAAGAAGGAAAAGGGATTAGGCTACTACAAGATATGTACTTTTCATTGGGCGGGCGGGCGGACGGACGGACAGACAAACAGACAGACAGACGACTGACTTACTGACTGACTGACTGACTGTCTATTTGGCTGGCTGACTTACTATCTGGCTGGCTGGCTGACTGACTGACTGACTGACTGACTCGGTCGCTCGGTCGCTCGGTCGCTCACTCTCTCACTCACTCACTCACTCACTCACTCACTCACTCACTCACTCACTCACTCACTCACTCACTCACTCACTCACTCACTCACTCACTCACTCACTCACTCACTCACTCACTCACTCACTCACTCACTCACTCACTCACTCACTCACTCACTCACTCACTCACTCACTCACTCACTCACTCACTCACTCACTCACTCACTCACTCACTCACTCACTCACTCACTCACTCACTCACTCACTCACTCACTCACTCACTCACTCACTCACTCACTCACTCACTCACTCACTCACTCACTCACTCACTCACTCACTCACTCACTCACTGAAAGAAAGAAAGAAAGAAAGAAAGAAAGAATGAAATAATAATAAAAAGAAAGAAAGAAAGAAAAAATGAATGAACGAATGAATGATTGAATGAATGAATGAACGAACAAATGAACGAACCAATGAACCAATGAACCAATAAACCAATAAAAAAAGGCACCTAAGCACAAACGCACAAACGGCCAACGAACGAACAAACGCATGGATGGAAGGACGGACAAATGGACGAATGGAGGAATTAATGAATAGAAAAACATAAATAAATAAATAGATAGATAGATATTTATAAAAAAAGAAATAAATGAAACCCTGTTCTGTTCACAATTTTTGACGATGCTGCGAAGCAGCTCGTCTAAGTTATCATACCATGAAAAAATTCTTCACAATGGCGATCTATGTAAAAGTCCGAGCCCGTCCGATTGAGATAGCTCGATTTTTCTAATCGGCATACTTTGCTGATTATCTTTGATTAAGGTACAGGAAGCGCAGCTATAAATAAGACAGCATATTCTGGGGAAAATATTTAATAATAGTTTGAAAACGTTAATTTTAAATCAGTTATATTCAATCCATTATTTGTTTATATATCAATGAAACAACTATGCATTTTCAGTATTGTATTTGACATTTGTCGTGATTCTGTAAATAAATTGCGAATGAAAACGTGTATAATTAACGTTTAACGCGATCATGAGTGTAAAGAAAACGAATTATTTCGAACCTGCCATTTGTAAACGTTATAGCGAGTATGGTATATAAACAGCATTATAGCAATGCGGCAACTATGAAACTCGCTCTTATGCGTGCTCTCTCATTTTGAATATTTAATAAACTTTTCAAACAGAAATTACAGAGCCACTTCAGTGCACACGCTATGTTTGATAATTCATTCGTTTGTTGGATATTGTTTTCTGTTTTAAACACATATTAGGGCATATCGCGGAGATTTAGTTAACCTTACCACGTGTTCATTGGCGAACTCACGTATTCAAGTCGTATTCGACTATGTGCTCATACCTACTTTCGGGAATCATCATGACATTATTGCCGAACAAACATGCCTAAGCTTATTGGATTAGACAAAAACAATAATCAAAAGAGAAAAATTATATGTTCATGCACATAGGCATGTGAAATCACGTCCGTACACATAACATCATTAACTTAGGAAAGGCAACAACGAAACATAAAGTTTGGTATGATGTACATGTGAAATTAAAGAGCATGGTGTAATTTAAGAGCATGTAAAGTTTTGAATATATCTGCTACGTAACGTTATGTTATAACCCACTAACGTTTTACTGTAACAGAACGTTTTTTTAAGATAGGTGGTACAGAAAATACACGTCAAATATCTTTTAAACGATATTTCTTGTTATATTTGATCGAGAATGTAACCCGCCTCACAGTTTCGCTGAATGGGTCAAGTTCCCCAAGAGTACTACTTCCCCGTACACCCAAATTTTTGTTTCGTACCCTAAATTTTTCGTACCCAATTTTGTTCGTACCCAAAATGTTAGTACCCACATACACAAATGTGGTGATGTAGATAAACTTAAATTGATGCTTTTATATCCATTCTCTTCAAAAGCATCGTCACACCAGTACTGTAGGTACTTTGATTGTTTATTATTTTTGGTATTGCATACTTAAATATTATTATACTACAAACAAAACCCTTGTGATTTTAAAATGATGAATCTATTGCACATATCACAGGTATGACACATTAACCACGCGGTAACAAGATTCACTTTAGTATGCATTATATTAAATCTTAAAATGGTCCAAAGCCCTTGAATAAAATATATATTTATAACCAATAGTTCACCTCTTTATTGGGTTCAAGACCAAAAAAGGCATTTTTCTTTCATTATTTTAAATAAATAATCTAGAAGATCGAAATACCGTAGCCTAATCCCTTTTCCTTCTTTATCTATAAATAAACTGTGTATTTATAGAACCTTGAGCCAGATTATCTAGAGGCTAACCCCGTACCAAATGGTATAAAGGTAATACCATTGCCTGTCCATACAGCATAACTCCGTTAACCTAAGGCCTCTTGAACAGTATAACCCGAGTCGTATCGGGTGGTTGGAAGTCAGTACAACAAAAGTCTAATTCAGTGTAACGTGGTGTGCATGTTTTGTTCATAATTGTTGATTTTTTAAAGATATGTTTTGATAAAAATGAACTCATTTGTAGGGATGTTGCACCTTTGAACTATTTATTGGAAAAAACATGAACCTCAACGTTATCAGAACTAGTGCTATGTTGGAAGTTTCGAAATAAGTTCAGTAAACATTTGGCATTAAGCGTTTAATGTTATTATTATTATTATTTATATAAACCAGATTTATAAAGCGCCCTCTGAACAATTAATGAATACATATTATAATCTTGTAAAAGCATAAAATATATATAACATAGAAAACACAAATTAAAATCTAACTAAGCATATGTTAAGAAAAACTCGTAGCCTGGTAAAACAATAGAATCAATAAAAATCGTCACATGAAAAATTACTATTATAAATGGGATAAAAAAACATTTGTGGACATTTCAAGTGCATTAGCAGTTTATCGCAACTGAAGTGCCGATATTGATTTGATCAGTTTCCACAGACCTGCTCGTAATAGTAGGTCTTTAATTGTCTTTTGAAACTCTGAAGTGTTTGACAGTCTCTGACATATGATGGCAGTGAGTTCCGTAATTTAGGAGCAGCTGTTTTGAAGCTTCTTTCACCGTACTTCACATGTTTGCTTTTTGACGGTACCAGTGTCATCGATTGGTGTGCTGAACGTAGATGGTCTATAGACATTTTTCATGTTCTTGATATATGCTGGAGATTGGCCATGTAGAGCTTAAAATGTAAGTGTCATTATTTTATAGTTCACTATGTAGTGTACAGGTAGCCAATGGAGATCCTGTAAAAATCGGTGTGATGTAACTGTACTTTGATGTTCTAGTTATTATTCGGGCAGCAGTATTCTGAACAACCTGCAGTTTGTTGATGGTATGCTGGGGATTTCCGTACAGCAGAGCATTGCAATAGTCCAGTCGAGATGTTACTAACGCATTAACCAGGGTTTTGATGGCATCTGTGATGATATATTGCCGAATGCGACCTATTTGCCTTAACTGAGCGTAGGTGGATCTACACATAGAATTTACATGTTGATCCTTGTCCATCTTGGAGTCCAGAAAAGCTCACAGGTTTCTTACACTGGATGACTGTATTCTTTCTGACTTGCCCACTTTCACAGTGATGTTAGAAACTGCATTCTTGTTACTATTAGATGTGAAAACAATTTGTTCGTTTTTTTCTGAGCTAAGTTTCAGCATGTTGGTATTCATCCAATGGGTAATTTCATACGAACAATGTGTCACTTGAATAATAGTGTCCTCTATTGTTGTAGGGTTTATTGGTTTGAACAGGGACCTATACAAACAATAGGTCCCTGGTTTGAGTGACATGTACAGCTGAGAGTTATCAGCGTAAAAATGTGTGTTTATTCTGTGTTTACGACAAATAGCACCGACAGGTTTCGTGTACATGCCACAGAATTTGGGGCCTAAAACCGAGCCTTGTGGCACACTATATGTCATGTGCACTGGCTTTGGCAGCTCTCCGTCTATACAGACAGACTGAAAACGGTCATTCAGAGATGCCTCCATCCAAGCCAATGTCTGCCCTGTAATTCCAAAATGGGTTTCGAGCCGTGCAAGCAGTGTCTCGTTGTCAATAGTATCGAAGGCTGCAGAGAGATCCAGCATCACCAAAACTGTCACTTGGTGTTGGTCCAAGGATTGTTAAATGTCGTTGTGAACTTAAATCAACGTAGTCTCTGTAGAGTGAAATTTTCTATATGCAGATAATGATAGGTTTGGCTCATGGAGATTGTTTGAATCCATGTGATGTTCTTAGCCTGAGTCTACTACCTTCTCCAGAATTTTAGACACATATGGTAAATTCGATACTAGTCTGTTGAGCGTATTGCAGTCAAAAAGGAAGCATTTGAGCCAAAGTCGTCTGTACCTCTCTCCGCGCATGTGATGTATATGACAATACCTGTTATTCAAATTTGTAAACTTTTTAAATTGTCGAACGGAATAGTGAAACGAATCGAAAACGTTGACAGGTAGACAACTTTTTTTTCATAGTGCCATGAAGTAATAATTCGCGTACAACCGTTCTGTTTAGACTTAAATAAACGCAAAAATGCACAAAAACAAATCAAAAGTCTTTTCGTAACTGTAGAATATTTTATTCAAATATACATTTAAATATATATAATAAATTTTGCCTTAAATGCTGCACCACTGTATTAATTTCTCTGATCACCCGTTAAAATCGAAAATCTATCGTAACAAATTAATAACTCTAAGTATGTGTTGCTTCAAATGCTGTAGAATTTGTATTTAAAACCTCAAAAATACATTGATAGACTTAATTAAATGAACAGACTCGAGCTATGAAGTCGATCTAAAACAATAATGTTAATGTTTACTCGTAACAAATGTAGTTACACTTGCAATATTTTACGTAAGTACTAAATTTAAGTTAATAATTAAAGTGGGGTGCATTTATTGTCAATAACACTTCTATCTCAGTCATATCATTCAAATGTTAAGTTTCTGTAAGCAATCAAAATAGACGCATATTTGCTATATTATTAGTTGATCGCACGACTCGCTTAAACGTAAATTACTATATTTCCTGCATACATTTTGTAATGATTCTCTTTGAGTGGTCTTGATTTAATTTAGTTAAGACTAAATTGCATAATGATTGAAACTAAAATGGTAGTGAAACAGGTTTCCCATCATTCCTTATAGTTTGAAAGGAAACAGAAGAATCGTTTTCCCGAGATCCACTTAATTCTTTCATTTATTTCAAGTAAAAACGTAATCATTTGATCAGAACCTAAGACAATTTAGTTTTAAGTAGGTAAAGAATTCTTTCCAAAGTAGTCTTTTGAGTGTAAGCGACTGAGCGAAAATCTGTTCATGTCATTCAGCAATCACAGTTTATCGCACAACAATAGGTAACATGTATTATTACAGTATTACTTAACAAACGCCAAGCAGAACTGGTTTTTATCAAACTCAAATGTAAGTAAGTGGTAAAAACAAAATTATCACTTCTCCTAATCAGGTTGCTGTGTATTTTGAACACAAACATGTATTTAAAATAAAAGTCATTAAACCATGTAAACCTATGAAAATCTCACTGAAAATGATTGTCAATAAAGATCATTCGTGTATCAGTAGAACTGGAAGCCATTGACATAACGTTCAACATTATGTAGAATTTACGGTGGCAATCAGGTGAAATTCACTCCTCTGCTTTTATATTGCACTCCTCTTTTTTCTATCTCATGGCCACGAGTTAGCTATGTCCTGGCCTCGAGTCACTAAGTTGAGGCCACGAGATACAAAAAGAGGAGTGCAAAACTAAATAAAAGAGGAGTGCAATTAAAAAAAGAGCAGAGCAGTTAAAAAAGAAGAAGGGTGCCTTAAACAAAAGAGGAGATAATCTTAGCATCTAGCGGCCACGAGTTAGTCAGCCAATAAAATTTTGCGTAACATGTGCAAATATTCTGTACGCATATATATAGCTGGCCAAAGCGGGCTTTTACTGTGATGATTACTTTCCTTTGTATAAAGATCACCATGAACGACCATATGGAACAATTTGATTGGCTGACTTCCTCGTAGCCACGAGTTAGCTAAGTCGGGATCTCGAGATAGCTAAAATTCTCCCCTCTTTTATTGATGATTACTTCCCTTGGTATAAATATCACCATGAGCGGCCATGTGGAACAATTTAATTGGCTGACTAACTCGTAGCCACGAGTTAGCTAATTCGGGATCTCGAGATAGCTAAAATTCTCTCCTCTTTTCTTAATGCACCCTTTCTTTATTTACTGCAACGTTCTTTTTTAATTGCACTCCTCTTTTATTTAGTTTTGCACTCCTCTTTTTTCTATCTCGTGCCACGCCATAGCTTACTCGTGGCCACGAGTTAGTGAGTCTGGCCTCGAGTTACTAAGTAGAGGCCACGCGATAGAAAAAAAGAGGAGTGCAATTTAAAAAAGGAGTGAATGTCACCTCTATGCCAACGTAAAAATTATAAAGCAAAATGTAGTTTGTTTGTTTCACCCAATAAAAACGAGTATAAAATAGTTTGAATAAAACACCACGTTACTTGAACCTATTCTAGACTATCGAATAGGATAAACAAATAGACGAAAACGAAATAAATTAATACACTAAAGTCATTACACTATCGATTTTAATGAAACGTAAATGCATATTGTGACTTATTCGAATTCAACGCACCGTGCATTTACATATAATAGAATTTGTTCCAAACAATGAATGTACACCCGCATCCCCATTCAAAATATTTATCTCCCTTGTTTTTATATAATATTTATATGGTGGGACCGTGGTCTTATGGCAGGATGCTTTAACATCCTTTATACCTCTTTATGGACCTTTATTTCCTACTGTTTAAAAATAAAAGAGATCATTAAAGGGGCTTTTCGCGCTTTGGTAAATTGACCAAATTATAAAAAAATTCAGATTCGCACATTTTCGTTTTAGTTATGATATTGGGAGCCAACAGTTATACTGAACATTTACCATGCTCTAAAATAGCCATTATATGTATCTTTTGACGATTTAAAAGCCTGAAAGTTATAAAGCGTTGCAACGCGAAACGATTGAATCATTTGGAGAGTTCTGTTGTTGTCGTTGTATTTTGTGAAACTACGAGAATTGCCTATATAAAGCATAAAATATATCTATCATTGCATGAGCACGGATGGCCGAGTTGTCTAAGTGGAAGGCTATTTACTCCAGGACTCCAGGGGTGATTGGTTCGAGCCCTGATGAGGGTTACTTTTTTCTTTTTTGTATATTATTCTTGACTTTTTACTTGAGCTTTTAAGATCCAATGTTTACATTTATGAATATAAAGCATTTAATGACAAACTTCAATACATGCCAAAATCTGTGAAAAGGCCCCTTTAAGGTATATTGCATTTAAATGTAAATGTATATTTTATCTCGCGCATTACTACTGCTTATATTTGCTAGTTAACTTGTGTGGTGCGACTACGCTCTGAAGATAGCGTTTTTCTTTTATACAAACACATTAATATATTGATGGATACATAATTGCCACTTTTTCATGTGATCAATATAATTTTTACAAATGATATGCGTGCCACGCCTGGGAACGAGTTTGAAGTGATATCGGCGTGTGTCGTAAAATAGGAATGTATTCTTGTTTGATCGTGTTTGATTCTCTTGCTTCTCTTACAATTGTAATCTCCATTTTGACTACTCGATAAAATACTACAATTTTTCATTATGTTCAATTAAGTTCGATCTTTAATTCGCTTTGGCAACCATTTACGTAATAATACGATAAATAACATGAAAAATGTCTCGATACAGAGTTAAAAGTTAATAATATGCCAAAATGTGTCATTACTTACATCGTTTGTTATCATGGCGACATGCTATGTGCATTTACTGAAGTTTTAAACTACGCGGTTTGTTAGAAAAGATATGAAGATATGTTTATACTATATAAAACAGTTGGCTTTCTTTTCAATAAATACAAACATGCATATCTAAAGTCTTCAAAAGTGAATGTGGCGTTTGCTAACAGACAAACATTGCGTTTAAAGCTAGAATATACGATGTTTGTAATATATTTTGAAAAAAAAAACCGTTATGGATACAAAAACTTGAAAGAAATTTGAGTTTTATACAATTGCAAATAAGTTTAAAATGTGCAGTGGAAACACATTCATGTACAAACAACCTGCTCACCATTATGATATCCCCACTATTTTGAATAAACGTGTCGGTCTCCGCTTTAACAGGTGAATTCAAATTTCTTTGAAGAAAACAACCATTGATTAATGCAACAATCGTAAGATAGTTAATAGTATTTAACATAACTTGTGCATGAGCATGTATTTGTTTAAGATTAAGAAAATAAAATGCTGAGATTAAACTCGTATAACATGCATAACAACGTTGTTTAATCTCCGGGGTTACAATTCGATTGTATAGACGCTGGTTAAAGTAATCTCCCTCCCAGTTTATTTTAAACCTTGGAAACTTCGCGATACTACAGGTTTTGTAACATTCAAGGTAAGTTGATTGTATGAACACGATATAAAAAAAAGTTATCGAACCGCGCATAGTGTAATTCAACCACCGGTACATTTAACCAAAACATTCACATACTGAATTTTCTAATTTTGTATATTTCGTGCAAAGTTTAATTAATAATGTTTATGTAATAAATAAACAAACGCTAATATTCATTATGTAAGTATTAAACACAATAATTATTATTCGATATATAACTTCAACATAGTGTTATAAACAGCGAAATGTATTATTTTTTCCAATTCATTTACAAATTACTTTTCAAAATAAATAAAGTTCAAGATGTATCTATGACTTCATCAACGTATTTAAATTGTTTAAACACAACACAGCTGAGACGCCTATTGTTCACGTTGTTGTTGTTGTTGAAACTGATGTTACATAATGGTCGTCGTAATATGCTATTCTCTAATATCTTTACGCCAAAGTACGATTTTAACACTTTCACTGCACAAAACCGAGTTCATGATTTACTTGACCATTGAATTACATCCGATTATCACTCTGTCAGTTGCACAATACTGCGCATTTTAATTGAGAAACATGCAAGTCTTTTTTGTGATAAAGTTATAAAATATACAGACATATTTGAATGTCAATTTATCACGCTTCCCTTCTATCGTGCAATATGCATTGTTTTAATCCGAGGATATGCCTATGTCATTTTATAAACTTGTACAACAAGCCATTAAAACACAATCGCACAATTCGTAAAATTATCTGCAATAGTGTAAAAAACCAGCTTGCAAAAAAGCACTACACTAGAAATTTGGAATGTCCCATTTTGTACACGGGTATTGTCCGCTCATTTATCTGCTGTGTCATGGAAAGTTTATAATTCCTTTTTATGTATATTTATACTCATTTATTTTATTTTACAATTTATGCATTTACCATGGATAAACAACATTTTGTCCAAGTTTAAACATATGTTTTGTATGCTGAAATCTGCAAATTTAACCGATTATACCAACGGCTTTTGTTTGATAAACTGCTTCAGTTCATTTGAGCAGCAGTAGAGTACATGACGTTGCGCATATGACGAAGCGCGTATCATGACGAAGTGGAAAGTTGATAAAGTTCATTAACACATTTGAATAGTCGTGTGATGCCATAAAGGTACTTATTTAACTATGCTTAACTAATTATTAAAGACCCTGAATAAAAAATCGTCAGTTATTTTGTTACGTGGAGTATATTTATGGATTTAATAGCATAATTAAAGGTAAGATTAAATTTTGCATGTTTATGTTTTGTTTTTGTTTTTTTACGTTTGTATTAACGAATATTTATCACTTTCGATAAGATTTTCTTTCTACTTACGCAGTTTTGTATTTGATTTGGTCTTGTGACAAGTAAATGGCTATACTTTAGTAATAAGCTTGTTACAATAACTTTGTGGTCGCAAGAAGCTTGAACATGCATTGTGTGCTTGCCATTTCTGTTCACGTTAGTCGATTCTTGTTCTCGATCCGTAGAAAGGATTCAAACATGGGCGCCATCGATGCAGGATCAAAGTGCGTATCAACGTTGATTCACAGCCAATACATCACCGCTACATGCAGCCTTAATCGTTGAAGAGGTTGCGAGAGAGTGCAAAGACAAAGGGACTCCTGTTGATATGGTCTTATTCGACGCAAAAGCTGCCTTCAATGTAGTAGACCACCAGCATCTTCTTAGGCGTGTTAACCATTCAGGAGTAAAGGACAGGCATTGGTCGATCATAAACAGCATTCATACCAACGCTAAAAGTGTAGTAAAATGGACAGATTCCCGTTCTGAACCGTTCCCAGTCTTGCAAGGAGTACGTCAAGGTGGGATCATGAAGCACCGACCTCTACAAATTTTACATAAACCCTCTTCTGAAGAGGCTAGAATCGACAGATCATGGGTGTACCATAGGTAATATCAAACGTAACGCAAGTGCCTGCGCCGACGACACAACCCTAAATTCAACCAATAGTCAAGAAACGAGTTTTAATAAGTGTGGCCGAAGACTTCCCAAACTGTGAGCGCTATATTTTACAGCCAACAAAGACCGAGGCTCGTAAGGTTCTTCCAAGTGACAGTAAAACTCCAAATACAGACAACTTTGAAATATATGGCAAACAAATCTCAAACAGTAAAGTAAGCACACATCTAGGATTAAAAAGATCGGTTACTATCAAGTCAAGTGCAGAAGAAAACGTAGATAACAACATTCAGAAAGCGAGGAGATCTGTATATAGTTTCATGCCTACAGGCTTCCACGGCGCAGGTGGCCTAGATGTTCCAACTATGCTACACATCATGAAAATGTTTCTGATACCAATCTTGTTATACGGACTTGAAGTCATCCTCCCTAGACAAACATTACTGGACAAACAAGAACTACGTCAACAAAGAATCAATCTTAAAACAACTTTTTCTGTTGCCACCTAATACTTCAGATATTGCAGTGTACGCACATAGTGGACTGTTACCAGTACCAATTCAAATTCACAAGAGGGCTCTTATTCTCTTAAATAACGTATGTTTACAACACGAGGACTCAGATGAAAGGCGCTTGGCATGTCGCCATTTAACGGTTAAAGGGCATAAAAGTGCTAGTTGATTTGTCGATGTAAGAACATTGTTCTGGCAGTACGACTTAGGTGACCCAGATGACCTACTTACACCTATGACAAAAGGAACACTGGAAGAAAATAGTGAATAACACATTAGATCAGTTTTGGTATAATGCAACTGATAAATCAAAATATATGTCATCACTCAAAAACTAAAATCTTAACGCAGTTAAACCTGGGAAACCTCATCCACTCCTAAAATCAACATCTTCTTCATCTTATGACGCAGACAGGCTATGGAGTTGAAGTTCATGTCAGGTACATACTTACTATAAACCACCCGTTCCAGATTCAGTGGAAGCAAAGTCAGTGATATTTGTCAAGTATGCTGTGAAGCACCAGAGACTCTCGCCCACATGGCTCTAGAGTGCCCCGGTCTCACTTCGATTCGTGACCCTATCCTGGCTGTTATCCAAAAAGAAATTGATCAGGTATCCCCACATTTCTGGGAAACGTCCCCGGCCGAAAGAAAAGTAAGTGTTTTAATTGACTGTATATTTCTAAACAATAAAAGTAAACTATCTAAAGCTGAGTGGTTGAAGTTAGAGCGAACAGATTTCCAATGTCGATGTAGACATTAAGTCAATATGGAAGACGGTATTCGTACATGAGCGGGATCAATGTAACGCATGCGCGATTGCCGGCGCCATTTTGAAACACTGCTGGACAACAACACCCCAATGTATCAGATCACACTCCGGTCTCAACTGAAATAATGATCACCTTCCATGATAAACTAATCGACATTATGACACGTCAAAAATCAAACTGGAGCAAGTGTAACAAACATATTTATAGAGCCTCCATTCGGCAATTAACCAAGCCTATAGGCTGCCTGGCAATATGCATCCCCGAGAGGGACATTGAGCAGCTCAGGGTAGCACTCACACAAGCCACCGTCGCAAGTATACTCCGATTCAATCCTACAGCAAAGAAAAAGAAGAGGCCTCCTAAAGCAAGAGGACCAGACATCCAAGCTGCAGCAAGAATCAGTAAGCATGCGTGGTGGGTGTGGGTGTGTGACGGAGCGCCCAAAGATGACCGCCATCCAACAGCCGTAGTGATGAAAAAAGCCAACTGAAACCTTCGTAAAGCCCAAAGGAAATTCCATGCCAAGAAGAGCTGTAGTGATCTGGAAGGCATCATGAATGCTTCTGATGACACCACCTTCTATTAACTAGTCCGCCAGCAGAGATCCACAAGTAGGCATCTTACCAGTTGCCTCCTGCATGAAGGAAGAAAACTAACACTTTGAGACGTTGGCAACACCAATAAACGATCAAATGATATGACAACTCTTATTTGAAACAAGCAACTGAAGACCTGAACCACCTACATATAGCCTTCAAGACAAGAGGTATTACAATAACAGATACGGATGCCCCCGAAGTAGAATATACCGTGGCAAAACTGAACAACAACAAGGCAGCAGACTACATGGGCCTTACCGTCGAACATCTCAAGTATGGCGGGGCAGCGATCTATCCTGTGCTGGTAAGGATAATCAATACAATTTTTAAGCATAATCAGATTCCAGATAGTCTGAAGAAAGGTGTAATTACCCCGGTACACAAAAAGGGAGTCTCCAAAACTCAGATAACTACAGAGGGATTACCGTTACGTCCATTCTGTTCAAGGTTGTGGAACATATCCTCAACGCTAGACACAGGTCAGTTTTCATGAAGACCCAGTCTCGCCTACAATCGAGATTCACGCGCGGCACTTCCTCCATCAAATCAGCGTTCCTAGTGTCGGAATGCCAACTCGAAGACAAATCCAGGAAAAAACAGCTGAACCTTATAACACTGGACACACGGAAAGCCTTTGACGTTGTTAACCATAATATTCCCATGCGCAGCCTGATTTTAGATGGAATCGATCCAGCTGAATGGTTACTTCTTTGCAATATCTGCTCAAACACAAGTTCATGTGTAAAGTGGCGGGGCCTATTGTCCGGGCAATTCAACATATGTCAAGGGGTGCGCCAGGGGGTGTCCTCTCCACAGAACACTACGAGAGATTCAATAACCCTCTACTCCTAAACTTAAAAGAGAGATTTAGGGGAGCCAGCATTGGTCTAATCGACATACCACATACTACTTGTGCGGACGACCTGGCGTTACTGTCTCACTCGGACTGGCAGATGAATCTCATGCTCAAAAAAGTTGAAGAGTTCAGTCTAAGAAACAGGTATGACATCAACCCATCAAAAAGCCCCGACCCAAGTCCTGACTTTATTCTTTAAGGCACTCGCATCACATTAGATACGCCCACTACTCATCTTGGAGTATACAGAAAGATCAAATGCAAAGTGAACACGAAAGATAAAATAGAGCTAGGAAGGCGCACATCCTACTCGCTCATGGGGACAGGCTTCAATGGGAAAAACGGACTGAAACAATCTGTAAAAGCCCGCCTCTGGTCCACCGCCGTAGTACCTAGAATGTTATACGCCCTGGAGGTCCTACCCTACAGTCAGGCCGATCTCAAAGCCTTAGAAGCATTCCAGTTGATAACCTTAAAGCAAGTGCAACATCTAGCAGACAGGACTTATAACGTTGCTGGCTTGCCATTGTTAGGCATTTTGCACATTCGAGCTCAATTACACAAAAACACACTTAATCTGTATGACATTACAATCCAGACACCAGGAACAGTTGAATACACGGTGGCCGAGAGACAGCTGGCCATGAAATTGCCAACAGATCATAGTTTCCTCTACAGTATCCGCAGACTGCTCCATACCTATAATCTACCGACAGCGTACCAACTCTTCGAGAGCCCGCCTAGCAAAGAGGTGTGGAAAGCCAAACTATACAGTGCGGTGGACCAGCAAACCATTGCGACCTGGCAGGAAAAAATCCAAGAAAACCCTTCCTTAAGGTATATCAATACAGATGCCCTCTCAGTCGAGAAAACCCACCACCTGTACACCTACGTTAGGCCAAACAGAATTGACATCCTAAGAGCAGAAACCAAAGCAAAGCTGTTGACAGGAACCTACACCCTACAAGCTAAACGAGCAGTTTTCAACCAATACGCTGTTAATCCAACTTGAACACTCTGCAACACAGAACCTGAATGCAGAGTGCACTTTATAGCTAAGTGCCCCACTTCTAATGTCGTAAGAGACAAATACAGAGCCCGTCTCCTTGCGCCTACACGGCAGAGAAGAACCACTGGAGCTAGTGAACAAGGCAGTCAGTTTCACACAGCTGATCATTGACAGCACACATCCTAGTGTCAACATAGTACACCTTCCCTCAGAGAAGGAGATAGAATCCATAGAGCTTCTGTCCAGAAATACATCTGGAGTATCCATCTACTTCGGTGCCGTGAGCTAGCAATGGGGTCATGATATCACCTTAAAGGTAATGCTAACGCATATCTTTCGCTACACGCGATTTTATATCTTAATGTATTTGCTTTTAAGTCTTAACTTTTACCCTATATGCGTTAGCTACTACTATGCTTTTTAGCAAAGATTGTCTTATACTATAGACCGTACTATACGGAGGCACACTAGTGATAAACTCTGTATATATCTATTTTATTGTGTCAATCCATCGTTCCGTATTATCCCTTAAGTCGGTGTACCGGATTTATTTGACATTTTATCGTGATGGACACTTTTTAACATCCGGCTACCTGATATAACGTACAAAGGCATGTTTTTATCGCGTACGTATATAACTGTATGATTGTGAGGATTCATTCATGCTGTGCGACAGCATCAGACACTACCAGAGGCCGCCAATCTCAAACTACCAAGGGCAGAAATACCAGCTCTACGCCTTTGGTACTCCGACAAGTCAACGGGGGAATCTTACAACAACAACAACAACAACAACATGGCGGAGCGTGTGAAAGTGTTTGAAGGTTGCGATGCCATTGAACGGGCGGATGAGTTCATAAATGAATTTGATTTGATGACAAACGAACGATGTGTCAAGGTCAAATTTGACAGTTTCAAATTGCCAGGTACCTGTAGTACTGTTTTTGTGATTAAGTATTTAATTGCTTAAAAGAGATTTGGCTGCGTATGCCATGGCATGAGGCTGATGGGACTTCTCAGCTTTGAACAATAATGTATGAGTTAACCTGTTGTCTTTAAATAACGTTTTAATGTATATTTTCTGTGGTTCTTTAACCACTTTATTGGTATCATAAAAAAGTCCCAGGACTATAACTCCTGAGGCTCCCCCTTACACTAGTCAATATGAACGTACTCCCAGAGCCTTTGGTGATTTTTGCTATAACGGCTCTGGGAGTACATATGCACCTTTCATAAACACAATTGCATTTTTGCGCACATATTTCGTACGCATACAGAGGGGGTAATCACTTGACAGAAAAGATAGTGACGTCCTTGCCGAGGCAGGTATTTTTCGTCGTTTTATACCCTTTATTACTTATATTATTATTGTTTATTCCGCTTACTTTCCAGCCATATTAGGAAGAAAGTTACTGGCTTTTATTTCATAGTATTATTCGCTCTATATCTCGACTTTACTCGGTGCGAACTTTCTTAGCGGGATGACCTAATTAGGGCTCCACTAAAAAATTTGCGGGGAGTAAAGTCGAGATATAAAGCAAATTTAAATACGAAATAAACGCTAATCTTTTTTTTTTAATGAAACGGTTGGAAAGTGAGCTTCATTTGAAAAATAATCAGAAGTAATAAAGGGTATAAAACGGCGAATAATAACTGTCTCGGTATTGACGTCGCCATCTTGACTATCACATGATAATCCCCTCTAGCATAAGGCCAAACAAAAAAAATAGTCTTGGTTCAGGGAACCCGACCGACCCTATTTTTTGCACCCGACCCTTACGATTTTTTTGGTCCGTGGAAAACAATCCTATGCCTTGATACCGAAAAAAGTACTGTTTTCGCGAAAAAAGTAAATTTTACCGAAAACAGTGTTTAAATATATCGTGCGATTCCCTTATTTCGAGCATGACCTAATTTCGATCACTTTTGTTTACATTAAGAACGCGGCTCTCATGATGAGGTCACACGCATGCGCTCCGAGTATTTTGTTGTACTAACATAACTACGCTTGAAAATTATTAAACACACCACTAAAATCAGGAACCCCCCCCCCCCCCAGTTTAATTGCATTTAAGAATCTTACTTCAACTGAAATAATCCAAATTGATGCCTATTCCGAGCATTTTTTCGGTACTCTTCATTAAACTTACACAGAAATTGCAGACCACTGCGCTGGTGTAAACACATACTTCCATGTATTTGATTTATTTTAAAGAAAATTCTTTTACTGTTTCACGATACACAGAAAATGTTGCATGGAAGAATCTGTGCGCGTTCATCGCGAAAATATGTGATATCCGGTATCCACATGTTCAGTGGGTATACACTGTTCTGATTGGAGGATAATTTTATAAAATATTGTAATAGTAACATATATGCGGAAATTTTATTTGAACACATTTCGAACGTTGTTGGTTTTTTTTCAATAATGGAGCACTTTTTCGTGTCAATGTTGCTCAACAGAAGATCGACCGACAAAACAGAAACTTGTTAAATGGTAAATAGGTGTTATAGAAAAAGTTAAATGAATCTTTCAGTTATTCTAAATTTGTTCAGTGAATCGAATTTGCAAAGTTTTTTTGACCGCATGCCTATTGCAATCGAGTACTCTCGCTTTTCGGATGTGACCTCTTGACTCAAGGTACACAACGTGCGTAGTGTATTACATTGCGGGTGTGTATGGAACTATCGGCTTTATGTGGTTAAACACGCTGTAAATAAAAAAAATTGACATGGGTTCAACGGGAATGAAATTAATCTTTTTAGGTACATCGTTTATTGCGATACTATTTAAATTAATTCAGATATTATTTTAGTTGTTTCCTTAACCGCTCGACTCAAGGTTATTGGAGGATATGAAAACATTTTTATGAAGACGAAAACATCTCTGTTTCCTATGTCTGGTTTGAAAAAGAATAGTAATTAAAAGATATTTCAATATATATATTATAACTTTTTCATAAAATTTATTTAAATAAAAATAATCCGCATTCCGTTTTTTCATAAACGAAAACAGTAAAATGTACACCGAAAACAGTGTACAAATATACGAAAACAGTGTGTTTTCAATATGTAAGTAAGAAAAAGATATCGATAATGCATAAACAATTCTATTTTATTCATTTGTATAGAAGTCTATTATTCCAAGAAACCAAATTCAAAATATAAAACAAATAAATAAGACCGAAAACAGATACAGAAAACAGTTACCGAAAACAGTTAACAAAAGAGAATAGCAGATGGGTGTCATAATTATTCGCTTTATTATATAAGTTTACAAAGTCGGCATTTTTTTATGAATGTATCGGTTTTTATGTTCTTTTGTGTTGCATTTTCTAAAAATATCAACCTGTGGTAATTAATGGATTGTAATTAGAGAACAACTATAAGAATCTGGTTGGTATAATGTGTTTGTTGTTCTCAAAATTAAATAATCGTCCCTTTAATTGTATCAACAAACATTGTAGCTTTTCGTGAAGATTGATAAAAGCAATCATGAAATAATTTCTAAAATCAGACCGACTTATTTGGGTATAAAAAGTTGGACGTTCAGTCCTGCATCTTTCTTTGTTCAATTTCATTGTGATAATGTTAGAGTGACTTAATGTCCATTGAAAAGTGTAACGTGTGTTCTTTTATATGTTCTACTTTTAAATATATATGCATTTTATTAGAAACAATTTCACATGATTTATTCTTGTACAGAAAGTTCCTATAAAATTAACAAAATATGCAACCTATGAATTGTTTGTTTGTTCGTCAGTCGTTTTCTACACCTTCAATTGTTTGTATAAAAAATGGGGTGCATTACGTTTTTTGGAGAGTAAAGTATTTGTCGCAGTTATCTTTCTGGTGTGAAACCATTGCTAATACCGGTATAAATGATTTTAACCCAATAACTCAAATGTAATGGGCCATGCCCTAAGGGAAAATATCGTTTTTAAGACGGTCTGATAACGAACTACACATTATGCATCTAAATGAAGTGTTATGTATTTCAAGATCATCTTAATGTATAACATTTATGTTCGTTTATTTTAATTTTGTCTACCAGAAAAACCAATATATAAAATATCTTAAATAATAAAATATATATTTTAATAATGAATTCTTTTCTGTTATCATGGGCTTAATTTCAAGTACCGTCTTTGACATATTTAAAACTTCGCTTAAATGCGTACTGAAGTAATCATATATTAAAATCATGATTTAACGCCACTATCACGATGAAAAAGTGGGAATATAACTGTTTTCGGTAATTTTACGGTTTTCGGTATCATGTCCTCGTAGTATATACTGCTTCCGTTTTTAAAAAGGTATAAAATGCTTTTTGGAAAAAAAGAAATAAGTACAGCATCATTTAAATGCGTACTGGAGTAAACATTCATTAAAATTATAGTTGAACGCCACTTTCACGATGTAAAGGTGGAAAATCTAACTGTTTTCGGTAAATTTACTGTTTTCGCGAAAACAGTACTGTTTTAGGTATCTAGTCATTCCCGCCAGATCATTACAATTTTTTTTACTGATTGCTACACAGTCATACACACTTCATTTGACACTCATTCTTTCGCATTATTTTATTTAATAAACAAAAAGCTAAGTGCAGAATTTAATGCGATGTCTGAACCAGTCTATAACACATCAGTAAGTTGACTCATCATCGTCTCATGATACATGGTAGGTGTTTAATTCCACAGGTGTTAGGCGCGTGGCCAAGTCACTTTAACACTATCAATATATCATACAACAACATTTTTTTATCATTTTGACCAAAAAAATTCTGATATAATATATATATATATGTTTGTGTAGGCAACTTAATTACGAAGTCAGCAATCGGAATAAAACATGTTGTACGATGCAAACTCACAATATGTTATACCCAATAAATCCAATAGCTAAATCAAAAACATTCGCAATATATTTCTTCTACAACAAAAGTGTTTACTCATTAAGATATTTCTAGAAATAATAAAAAGATGTTACTTGTGTTAACAACCATGAGTTTTGTCCCCTTGAACCAATTGCATAAGTCGCTAAAAGGAAAATATCAACGATTCATAATAAAGCCCAAATATGTCGTTAGCTCCCACTAACATATCCAAAAATTAAGGATAGCTCCGTCTTTAATCGTAAACCCTTTTAATTATACTCAAGTTACTTTCCATAGTATATTCAATGACAGAGATCTTCAAAATGTTGGCGAAACATTTTTCTTCATAATTATGTACACTTTCCTTGTCGATTATATTTCGTTGTGATCGTATTAAGAAAAAAAGATCAAACACTCGACCGGGAATACCACACAAACAGTGTTTGGTCTGCACCGAAACTTAAAATATCTAAACATGTGCATTGGCGTCGCCTCCTGACATTAGCGCCACCCCCTTGGCATTGGCTCCATCTCTTTTGCAAGAATGCAGAATTATTTATTGAATTGACAAGAAGCTCATGTTTTTGTGCATGCAACACATTGTTCATTGTTCATGTTCAACACATTGTTTATGTTCAACGCAATGTTTTGATGTCATTAGCGATTTCATTGGTTTGATCTTTGCTCGTCATACGGGCATAATACATCAATTTTATTTTTAAAACTTCACCGCACCACAAGCTAAAACGGTCATCACGTTTGAAAAAGAGTTGTTTTTATATGTTTATGTACACTTGTGGATGAATAAATATTCTCAGAATCGCATTACATTGCCCGATTTTTTTTAAATAATGCAAAATATATTGGAAAAAACATAAACACTTAAACACTCTGAAGAATTATCCGTAAAATTTTAAAACATCCGGTCCTTAGCGCCACCTCGGAAGTATCATTGGCTCATTTATTACAACATCGCAAAAAAGAGGTGGCTCCCGTGATTACCAAATGAAATTTGAAATTTTTATCACTTGATATAGTTTCTGATACAATATGTATGTAAATACATGCATTGAGCGTGTTTTTTTCAAGCGTTTCTCTGTAAATAGGAATATACGTTGAAGCTGGAATGATATATAGGCGTTATTTTGTAACATAACATGGTTGATTGAACTCGGAACATTTTACGTCGGACCAACGGAAATCATTAAAAAATACATATTTTACGCAATCCTCGGCGATAGTGTTGTGGACATTTGGCTGGTAGTCTACAATATAAAGGCAAACACTATCTCAATACGTTCATATATATGTTCAACATATTTAAGCGTATTACATATACGCTTAATATATATATATATATATATATATATATATATATATATATATATATATATATATATATATAATTGGTGGGAGCCTTTCAAAGGTACGTGCAAACAATTTGAAAGTAGCTGCAAGACGAAGGCTTTGTACAAAATGTATATATATATATGTATGTAAATATATATATAATTGGTGGGAGCCTTTCAAAGGTACGTGCAAACAATTTGAAAGTAACTGCAAGACGAAGGCTATGTACAAAATGTATAAAGCAGGGTAAAAAAAGGAAAACCTGTTGCGTAGCGATACTGTCGTAATCGAACCATTTCCATATGCCTTCTGTTTCTTCATCGGTGATGCCTATCCACCCATAGTTTTCTAAATTAACAACGAATATAAATGTTGTTTATAAAATAAGATCGTACCAATGAAACATTAAAACAATATGGCTAGTGATACGCCGGTCATACGGATACTTGATAACAGATGACACTTAGAAACAACAAAAGCCACGCGCAAGATTTGAGTTATTCAGATTTTTTGCATTTACTTTCCGTCGACGAGTAGGTCACGCAAGTTGTGTATCTTGTTATTTCTTAAAATATGACTCAGTAGTTGTAAAAATATGGCAAGATATGTACATTTCCAGAAAGAATTCATTTCTGCGTTTAATAAGACCGTTTTCATGGAAATCGCTACACAATTGATGTAGTAATGGCTGTTCATAGCGATGCACCCTATTTTCTGGTTATTTTGAGTTGAATACCTTGTTATATATATATTTGATAGTGAATTTTTTTTTCAGACAAGTTGATTTTTTGTTATAGTTTGATTATTTTTCATTCAAAATGATGTTTTACTCATTATTATCATAGTCACACGCTTACCACCTGTGCTCCATCTCCGTTCATATTTCATTAAATACCAGATTCTATTACATTTATTGTATTTAAAGCACAGCACTTATTCTGCATATTGGAATAGCAAACGGTAGCAGTATAAATAAACGCATTTTACGTAGAAGATAAAACTCGTATATCACAATGCCTAATTTGTTGATTTGTTATCCGACGTGCCCTTTATCGAGAATCGAAGTGTCTACAATATCATGCATACCACATGAAACATGCTCTATATTCGATAATATAATTCATTTAGTGCTAACAAAATTTCAGTATTTGAAGCAATGTAAAAACTCTACATGCTGGAATAGCAAACACAGTATTGCTATATTTCCAAGTATGTTTATTATATAGAAATGTGTAATGATCATCAACTTAATGCTGTTTTCCGATGGAATTTGTTTTTTTTTGTGCAAATATATACCATTTGTTTTTAAAAGTTCCCTTTCTCAATACAAATGGATATACTTTTCATCATCTCCACCATGTACCGTGTCTAAAAACTAATATAAAGGATAAAAAATACCAATGAACTCATATTTAAAGCATGGCTTTTGTTTTTCTCTGTTATTGAAGTGCTATCCTTTATCCAATCATCCGCCTTACCAGCGTAAGTGAGTTATGATGTTTGTATTCGGTACCATGATCACATGCTTATAGTGTGCTCAATTTTACAACGAATAAGCCGCAATCGAAATATCTTGTAGTAGCATGAAAACACAAGAACAAAAAAAACTAAATTAGCATTTGATATACACTGTCTGAATTTAGACATTCTGTATAAACTCACAATTTGCATTCCCCACCTATATACTATAGTGAACGATTTCAATACCGAACGGAGTCGGGACTGAACCGATAAGTCTGTATTAAGTAGGTTTCAGCTTTTTTAAAGATTGTTACATAATGCAATATTCTTTCACAATGAACAGTCTCCACATTTTTTATCATTTTAAACAAGTAGACACCAACACATACTCGTTAAATGTTTTTACTAACGTGTACATTTGAGTTGTTGTATTAATGATTACATGTATAACATGCACATAGGAACATGTTAAAAATATACATCATCAATCAACTATTAAATGATTTAAACAAGAGTTCAAACCTGTTAACGTTAAATGGTTACTATAAAGAATATGTGTAGATATGTATGGATTGTATTGAAATAAATTAAGGGTTTTAAGGATTTTATGCCTTAAACACAACAGACTTATCTGTTGTTCCCTTGCTGATAAATGCCGCATGCACTTACAAGGTAATTGCTTATTGCGGGACGGTCCCGTTATCTCGTCTCTATCACCATGTGTCACCAATTATTAGATGTATGCCTCTGTGTAATCGCGCTTTCACAATTGAAAAATACACTGCTAGGTTTGTTCAAGTCATTCTAGATTGTATGAAACCAAATATCCTAACTACGTATTCGCTTTTCGATAAAGTCAGTTTTCGTTTTATTAAGGTTTGTGGTAAATTAAAGAAGAGTTTGACGTATCGGGACCGACGTGTCTGTTTGGTTTAGAAAGGTTTTCCTATATTATAATGTACTTTTTAAAATTATATTGTATTAAAAGTAACACTGTTAGTAACTGATGGTGTATGGGATATACACTCTCAATAATTCCATACAATACGAGAGCAAAAAATGAATAAGTGCAGTGTTTACAGGCATATTAACATTTTTTTTCTTGGTCAGCTTAATTTGTTATTAGAATTATTAAATGCATCCCAGTTGTAATAATGCAGTTTTTAATAATATTTTTTCACTGTTTTCTTTCACTGTAACTTAATTTTACTGGTTCCAATTACATACTGCAAATACAGCGGAAAGTTAATGATTTCGGTCTCAAAATGTTTGAAATTGCGCCATTTATTTGTACGTCATGATGTTAATGCTAAAGCGTAATGATCTAGTTAATAAAGTGTTGTACACAAATGTGAATTTAAACAGGCGGTTGAAAAGCAAACACTCAAAATGGTTGTTTTGCATTTATGATTGACTTTCTCAATCGTGAAAATCATAACCACCCAACTAAATATCCTCTATATCTTGGAAAATGTGTATTCATGTTTATACGCATCGCATGCACATACTTATCGAAACCTTATTTAATACGAAATCATGCATCTGGTCTTGTGTCTGTGCATCGCAGCAATAAGTCAAAGTTCGATATATTCAGGCACTTAAAAAAATAATTAACATCGTAAATATGGCTCAATACTAAGTACACGTGTATCATCATTTGTAAACTAAAACTATGAGGTTTGGGGATTTATCAAAGCGGAAAACATTGAGCGCGTTCATTGTAAATTTTGTACAATAATAAAAAATGTTTAGATTTCAACAAACTCATTATCGATATATGCCGAAATTGTTCGATTACCCTTGGATTTAGACTGATATGTCAGGATCTTTAAATACTTTTTAAAATATTACACTGTAAAACAGGGTAATTGTATTCTAAACACATTTTACTATCAAAGAGACGGAAAAATAATATACACAATAGGTCATCGAAAGTATGGGAGTCTTAAGAAAACTAGCCATGTTTTGTTTAAAACGCTTTAAAATGCGAGAAAATGTCTTATATATATGTAGTATAAATTCTATATTTTTCACAAAGACAATAAGCTCAGAATAATGTAATACTTCTTGCAATTATCAAACTAAGTTTTGACATTATGTGGTCACAATGTATTAACCACATCTACGTGATATTCTCACGAAAACATGCTGTATTTCACACACTTTAATTGATGTTCAAAATGATGTTTGTTTTGTATTTAATGGAAACGCATCCTGCTTTTGCATATGTATATTTATAACGATGAGCTGTATATATGCTTATTTGAAATAAACCATTATGTTCTGTTCTGTAAACATTGAATACACGTCTTGAACATTACTTAAGTACTTACGTTTGCGTTCACGAAGTTGATCCTTGATGAATGCATTTCTTCTGAGCGTTGTCCACGTGTATAAGATGGCCACCACGTTGACGACAGTATTGCTACATCACAAACGAATTAGAATAGTATGACATTTTTTAAAACATATGCTATATATATATATGCTAGATATGTTTACATGTCCAACTGTGTTTCATAGTGCTACGTTTGTGGGATTTAAAGAGTGCACTCTCGATAATACGGACTTCACCATAGTTTTAAAGATGATATAAAGTTAGTGTTAAATAAATCTTAAGTTCATCTTGCTAAATAGTCTGTAAAATACTGTTTTACGTATTTTTTAACATTTGTATTGAATAGCAAGAGAAGTATTACTGTCAAAAACTAAATTATTGGGCTTAAGGTTCATTTAAAATGGGTTTCATATTCACCGCAATGATAACGCAAGTAATTTGTCCCACAGTTGACTGTATTATATTATTGGGTTTCGTTTTGCATCAAATATGTATTTGCAACTCATGAAATAAAATGTTCCGAAAAAAAAGTATATTATACAATGCTTAGAAACACCCGAGTGAAAGGCGTGTCGATTGCTCATTCGTATATAGTTCGTACAGAGAATTATGAACGTGTTTATTTTTTACCACATTATATTATAATGGGGACTTACCTCAGCCACAGTGAATGTCATTGGATTATCCGCATGTCCAAAAAGATAACATGAACCCTCGTAAGCTATCCAACCGTTACGACAGAACGTCAACGTGGTTGCTGCAATGAAAACAGGATATATTGAATTTTCTTTATTTATGAATGTTCTAAATTTAATCATACAGATATAGATTGGATCGATATATAACTTAATCAACACAGACAAGCATTTACATGACATTTAAAACAAAACGCATTGGAATCGGCCCTTACTATCAGCAATCCCTAAAATAAGCGCTGTAACAAAAATAAAAGCTGCATGTGCATGTTATATTTGTCCAAATTACAAGCTAAAAGAGCCGCGACACATATCCAATTTAATTCCATCGCCGTCCTCATCTAATCAAAAGAATTGGCACACATAATAGACTTGACATTTTATATTCATTTATCACATTACTGCAGTTAGCGGACACCGAGCGTTGTGCATTTTTATTTAAAAAGACGGTACGATGAATTAAAAACATATTTAGCGGTATAGAATCACGTAAAAAATGTCATTTAACTCAAAACATGTGCACACGTTGAAGTCACATATATCAAGTTCATGTTGGCGAGACATATTCATCTACGATGAAAACAAATAACTCCAAACCTACACGATTTAAACGTTGACTTATTGGTAGGATAGATTAGTGTTGTTTTCCTCTTGAATTTGAGTTGATGAAACCTTAAGGCCCTCTGTCACACTGGCAAATGTTTGCTTCAAGTCCTGTAGGAGTTCAGGCAAATTATAACTTGAGATTAAGTAGACGAGTTGGTCGTGAAGTCCTTTCAAGTCAACATTTGTTCGAATTATCTCCAATATTGAGAAGATCATGAGACGAGTTCGAAAAAGAAAACGATATACATACACTATCCTTTTGCCAACAGAAGACTTTTCTTCGGGAGTGTGTGAGACATTGGACGCGTCTGTAACGTGTGGCTTTTGACGTAATGTGCACGGATTTATGACGCAATTTTGTCGTAAATTGACAATGTGCATTGGACCGATACACAAAAGAAGTCATGCCTTTACCGAGTTTGTAAGCGACAGTCTTTGAATCTGGTACATGAACGAAATGGAGAAGAGAAGCGGCGTTAATTTTGAATGAATTGCATTTCACCCCGCAACTTTGAGCGTGTCGGAGCTATTAGGAGACATCAATGCGACATATAACATATATACAAGATCTACACGAAATGAAGCTGGTTCTAACGAGTTATAAATCGCTATTAATCGATCTTATTCATCACTGTGTGACCGAACCCAAAAGATAACACCGTTAAGCATTTAGCCTTTCGAGGACGAGGCGAATAAAAATACAAAAAGACATTAAACTAATATCATATAAATCTATGCAAAAGTCTTAATAATGCTTTCTTGCTTGAAAAACATAATAGAAGTGTTCGAATGCTTGCGTCCAAATAGCTAAGGAAGCCGCACTCGTGGTAAAATACCTATACACTTTACCACCATAATGTAAAGTAACAAACAAGGATTTAAGTACAATATATTTCTTATCAAGAGCTTTAAGTGGTAACTGGAGAACAATGCTCTTTCCGTATAGAACTAGCACACTTACAACATGATCTCCTTAAGTGTTCGATAAATACGAAAAAGCTTACCGTCGGATCTCTCCAAATACACATATAACGTTAAAGCAACGAACTATATCACTCAATTCGTACCTTTGTTTCAATTAGCAAATTAGGTGGAATGATTCCGACTGCGTAAATGGGCAAGATAAAAGGACCCGTCTGATACCCAAATTTGAAAAATATAAATGAACTACGAGCGGATTGCTTGTTTATACGCTTTAACTGCTAAAAAGCAAATTCGATGTACCTGAAACGCATGTTTCCTCGTTTTGAGAAGATTCTTGTCATGAGTCCATTTCAGACGTGTATGTGGGACCATGGAACGACAAATCTGCTGGGGATTAACACTTGCCTATGTAAGCTACACCACGAGTCTTAACAATATAATTGGCTTTTTCCACACGTTTAAGCAATGTATATAGTTTATGTACCCATTATCTATAGTCTCATTTAAATTGTGTATGTTATGCTGGTGGCTTTAATCGCAGATAGTCGCGTAGTTGGTTATATACAATCACAGCGCTGATGTTAATGCCGTTGCGCGCTGTTGTGTAAAAATAATTAAATTAAATGCTTATACTTTTAAGTTTGACAAACTTATACTATTCAATACCTTAGTAAATTAATGATTTTATATCATTCAACTGTGGATTTACATCACTGTGAACATGATTTCGGCGATGCTGTCGAACCCAGGTTTTTACCCATTTAAATACTCGATGAAATATTTTGCACATTTCTCTAAAGATGGCTCAATTGAATACATTTAAATACTAGAGCGGCAAATTTGAAAATCATAGCGATGCAGTATTGCGCGTTGTCAACCGAGAAACTAATGTGTCTCATATACAATTATTCAGCGAATACTGCATTATCACATACAACTCTCCAACTCAATGCATGCCCTTTCATATTTAATAATCTGAACCGTTCTTTTACATTCTTTAATTTGTTTATAATTGTATAAACATGTGGTACACTTCAACTGTTAGTATTAATATGTTGAATACTTAGTAACTTTAGTAATATATGATAATGACTCTTGATATCCTTAACAATTCTTTTTAAGACTGAAATTATATTATAGTTTAAATCAATCATAGCAGATATTTTCTCTAAGTTAAGCTTAGATAATAATAACCAACATACTTTAAAACAGCATTCTTCAAAATAAGAAATAAGCCATAGTATTAGATAATTGATTGTCAAGTACAAATGTAGGTTAGGTATCTAGTTAAATAAAATATGTATGTTTTAAACCAAGAAACTCAAAACTTATAACTAATTATTTCTTACATTAAAAAACAAAACTATTACATTACATATAAACAACGAATGAGGTTCATGCATATATATATATATATATATATATTTATATATATATATATATATATATATATATATATATATATATATGTTTGTATAGAAAGACAGAAAATTATTAGAAAATAAATAAAAGGTATATAGTAAAACCTCGAAGCAGTTAATTTTGTTCAATACATAATAAGCCATGACAGGAGACATTAAGTATGATATGATATAGTGTAGTGCATTTTTATAAAAAGCAGACACCATTTCAACTTACATGCTATACTTTGTAAGGTATATGTTTTTTGTGTGTTCTTAATATCAGAATATAATTTATAAACGTGAATTAGAAATGTAATATCAAAAACGTCTCGACTAATGATATATAAACTGTATTAACAATTATAAATTGTATACACATAAGTTCATTAAAGATAATAATAATGTTGAAGATAAATAATAAAAAAATGAATCAGTTAAGATTGTGTGCTTTCATTTTAATTCTTTAAACATGTAAATTCACGTCTTTTATTTTCACAATCAACAAATACGTTATTACTCTATGTTTTCGGACACTTAAAAATAATTATATATATCTCAGAGTTTTATGAACCGTAAAATGATGCTTTACGTATGAATATGTGCTTGTTTTAAAACGACTTACGTTACCGTTACCCAATGTTTTGTATACGTGGCCTTTTATGCGTGTTTTAAATTCTTATCATCTCAGTGCTATTTATATACAACGTCAGGTTATATTTAAATATTTTTATGAGATAATAATCATGACCGTATGCAATCTATCTCTCTGTGTGTTAACATAAACTTATCAGCAGGCGTTCTCCTTCACTTTTCAACGTTTCGTTTAAGACCACCAGAGTTTTAATATTTGGTAAAAAAACAAATTATTCTGGCCTTCTTATGCAAAACGTGTTTCAAATATGCCCCAAGAGTCTGAAAAGGTTACACGCCTTGGGTAACCTGATAAAAATAGACAAATAAATCAACATTATTGTAAGTATCTTCTTATTTTCTGAACGCGAAGTGCATGTTTAGTTTATTACATTCTATAATGATCTGCTGGAGTTGAAAGTTGAAAGCAATTGCAAAACTGAATAAGCCCCAAGATTCACTGTTTAGCTCATTTAAGAACGATATGTTCATGCATGGTGAGCTTGTGTGAGGATCATTTTTCCGTCATGCGTAGTGCGTCCTCAATATGTAACTTATGGAGATTCTAGATTCTAGGCCATAATTATTTTCAAATCCTCGTGTCCGCGTGAAAGCTGTGATTTTATTTGTGGAAAATAAAGACTCAACCAATACCTACCCATGGTTACGTCAAACTAATCAAACAAGATATCAACTACACTAAGTCACTCTCATGAAAAACTTCGGATGTTGGCTTGATAAAAGCGCATACCACAAGCATGTTGTTAAGGTACTTCGCTTTTTCGTATTTTTTATTTGCGTATTTAAGCGCCTGTAATTCACATAGTTTCACCATTATTGTTTTGAACTGCACCAGTTTCGCATTTTTAATTTGAATATTTTCACTGGTTTGATGTAACAATCGTATTTGTGTTAATGTGTGTTTCCCCTGTCTGACTAAGGCTATTGGAAAAGAGTTTTTCCTTTTTTTAAATTAAGGATTTTCAGAATATTAGCGACATATGTGTAAGATTAAACATTCATCAAAAGGTAATTCATTAAATGCTATAATTCTAGTGTGGACTTGTACCACATTTCAGACTACAACTGGCAAGATTCTAAAACATTTAACTATACTATCTTGCCATTTTAGTATGCAACATTACTAAACTTATCAAGAAAGAATATTTTAAATATTGAATATTTTCGATTCTAACACGGCACGCGACTTGTTTTCTATAGACAAAGAAGGAAATCAAGTGTGGGTTATTCTGCAATAAATTATTGGGGGAGCTTAATGTTTTGAAAATAGTTCCGAATAAATAAAGAAAATATTGCAGTAAAATGCACGTGCTAAAATCCGCTCTCAAAGAAATGTAATATATGTAGCATGTATATAGATGTTATGAAACGACAAATTGTATATTTGGTGATAAGTGGCATAACCACGCCTGCAAAGAATGTTATTTGTTAAGAAACCTAATTAAGAAAACATTTATAGCATGTCAGCTTTTCAGTAGCATCAATAAACGTGACGTCATTTAGTTTCTACGAGTGTTGCTTTCAATGAAAATGACGTCATTTGCAAAATATTTATGAATGAATACGACGTCATATGTTTGTACAATTCAACGACGTCATAAATAGTGAACTTTTTACTAAGAAGGGCGGAGTATTTAAAAATAGAGTTCACGTCCAAAAGCTTGAACCAAATCAATCAAAATCGTGTTAGAATCGAAATAATATTTTTTTCTATGATGGTTTGTTGTCGAATAACCCACAGTAAGGAGTATAGATGCGTGTTATCAAATCACTCGTGCTTCGCACTCGTGATTTAATTCCTACACATCTATACTCCTTACTGTGGGTTATTCGACAACAAACCATGATAGAAAAATATTATTTCTTAAGTATACGGCTGAATTCACATAATATGCGCTTTGTCAGATCTACAAAAAACACAGAGTGTTTCACACTACTGACCAGAAAGGCAAAATTTAAAATATTTGTTTCTCCTTCGCGGCAAACCGACTGATAGTGCAGCGATTCTGCAAGTATTTACCACCTGGTTTATGTATTTTGTAAGTTAGAGTTAAGCGGAAAAGTGATTCACCGCTCAAAATCGACATAGGTAAAAAGAACTAAATCGTGAAAGTGAGGCTTACATTTGAGATCGTTAGTTATTCTTAAGTCTAATACTTGCAATGTCTATGAAACTAAATCTAAAGGTGCTTGTTTAACAAAACAAGAATGGCAAACAAACCTTTAACGCTTAGAGAATTAACACAAACTATATTTAAAATCGTAATGGAAATGAAGATCTTACAAACAAGGAGTATTAATAAAAGAGTATTGAAAGTTACGAGACTAAAAAACATCATATCACGAAGAGTTTTCAGACGTTCGTAAGTTATTCATTGCTACCATAACGCATACAAATATGTCAAAAGCAAATAGCATCTTGCTTTCTGTGTACAATGAACATATTTCTGATTGACAAATACCTCAACTGCATATGACAACACGCACATAATCACACATGAGTATGGTTGTAGATTTTAAAAAGAACATAACAAACGTTAGCCCCATTTCAACAGGTGATTGCATATAACTGCCAACGTGGAACAGAGGGTTTTATATCAGGCACTGAGGAATTCACTGACGGTAGTCTACTCTGTTTTTTTGTTATCGCATGCACTTAGGAATTCACGGACGGAAGTCTACTCTTTTTTTATAGCAGGCACTGAGGAATTCACTGACGGTAGTCTACTCTGTTTTTTTATAGCAGGCACTGAGGAATTTACTGACGGTAGTCTACTCTGTTTTTTTATAGCAGGCACTGAGGAATTCAGTGACGGTGGTCTACTCTTATTTTTTTTTAAGCAGGCACTGAGGAATTCACTGACGGTAGTCTACTCAGGGATGCACGGTCAGTTTCTTGCTCCCGCTCTAATATAAGTCTACGCATATAAAGTTTTTCACGTAATCAGATTCGTCTCCAACCCCTGCAATAAATGAAAATTGTTTACGCATCTTGATTAAACCTATACCTGCCTGCTGACAGAAGTATTTGTTCAATCATTAATTTCTATTCATTTTCATATAAGTATTCCTTTGTGCTAGATTGTCTAAGTTCGTATCTCAATTTGATTCAGCAACGCGGGTATTATCGTTCTCTACCGCTTTTTTGACATCTTAGACAGCATCAATACATCATCAAACATGTGTTCTTGTTTGTTCTTGTTGTCCACAGACATGTTTGAATTTTGAACAGCATTTTTTTGCATTCGTAGGCGCGCTCAATTTCTTTGGAATATTCTTCATCAATAATCTCGATGCAAGCTCTTACGTGTGGTCATTCATGTGTTCAGTGCCTAGCGGCATCAACTTACTTAAATCAGCATTGTGTGCATCCATGTGATGGTCTGCTAACTTTGACATTGAGACATCACTGATATTGTTGCATGTAAATACATTTGTACATTTAACGTACTGTGTCAATTTGATTCAGTCAGTATTTATTTTTGCTACTCGTTCGCCGTTTGGAGCATGCCATAATGCAATGTTGCAGAGTCGTGTATATGCACGTGCTAAAGAGTTTGGACGCGTTTTGTATTCATCGGTTTCATAATTGTAGATACCCTATTCTATATCATTTCTGGGTATTTCATACATTGAAGTTCCTGATGTTATATCTTGCACGAACTCTATTGGAACAGTGGTTGTGAGTTGCATGTTTGCATTCGATTCAGAATGTTGATGACACTCGACGATATCACCGTGAGATTTTTCTGACATGAATATGTTTACATCCGTAATATCAGGTTAAATATATTGGTGTACTTTATCATGGTGAGATTATGAGGCGTCGGAGTGACAGTGCCATGCTAAGGAAACTAACTGTTGTCGTTAATTCGTCGTCAAAAAGTAAAAAAGTAGCTTGGGCAAAAACATATACTGTACTGAATATGAAAATATGTTTTATTCAGTATTTCCTTTAGCCAGAACATACCAGAATACTGTTAGTGTCATCAGAACTGAAACAAATAAATCAAGTAAGTTTTACTTAAACATAAAATAAAAATATTGTAACAAAACGACTCAATAAATTGTGTGTTTATTTATTATTTAAAATACATATTAATTTCAGAGTTAAACTCGCTTTTATTACATGAATCTAATTTCATAGCGTTGAAGACTACCACTGCGCTTGTGCGATATATGCGCAAGCCTATTTGAATATGCGCACAGTGATTCAACCTTCGCGGATGCGGCAAACTCTGGATGGAAAAACAAAAACACAATCATACGTTTACCAGGCAAAATAAAAACAATTGTACGGACAAGTTTTTAAATGTCATACAGTCAACACATGTCTTAAACTACCATATAACACATTCTATTGAAGCATGTGATTCTCGTTGAATGTGAGGCCCTTCTCTAAATAGTTATTGTCAATGGGACAAAGGTCAAATTTATTTAAGGCATACCAAAGCATTGATATGTACTGTTTGTTTTTATTTTAAAGAAAAAACAACAGCTATCTGAGTAAAAAATAAAGTTGTTTGCAGCCATTCCTACTTTTGTCCTCTATAAATTGATATCCACAGGATGCTATCTCGCAGGACCCTCCTCCCAATACTTTCATTCCACACATATGCCCATCTGCATTCCTGAGGTTGTAAATGGTAAAATTGTATGTATTCAATCAACGCTTGAAATAAAACTCTGAGACAAACCATTTAGGTGTTAAAAGCACAAGATCAAAACATGCTACTGTAACTGTTTGATCTAGTTATGCCAAGATTTTGTCAACCTGTGTCTGCTCATTTGATAATGTCTTGTTTCTTATATGAGTTGTATCTTGTTCCTGCAACTTATTTATTTCTTGTTCTGAAGCATTTTTACATGACTTGCACAAAATTCATTGATCTTTAAAAAAAACTCACATTGTACTCGGTATTAAAGATTTTCCTATATGTATGTAACTTAACTTTTGTATATTCAAATGTAGAGCAGTACTGACAATAAAGTTCATACATCTGTTTTTAATTTAATGAACTTTCAAAGTACTGTTTTCTACTATATTTTCGACAATAATGTGAGTCAATTGTAGGAAAGGACTCTATCGGCCTGCGCACAGATTATGGAATATTGTCAAGGGTTCTATTAATTCGGCTCCCTTAAGACAACCGTCTTCGCTCTTTCCCTGCTACACATATATCTTCAAATTTACTGTGTGATGATACAATAAATTTGCTTTAAATAGCAAGAGTATCAAAGAAAAACTTTTTGCACACAATTTTTGTCGTACTTTAACTGACATGTGGTAGGAAAAACTTGTATGAATATGTGCGTCTGGAGTCTATTTTTTTTCTATACCACGAGCCGTTTGGACTTTTTAAAATGAAATTTCTTTTTCTTTTGAGACAAGCCAAATAAAAATAAGAATTAATGATATCGTCTCGGTGGACCTTGTTTAAATTATCATGGCATGTAAACCTGCATTTACATCTGCAACAAGATTTTAGCTCTCTTATTCTGTTTGTTTGACCTAGCGTGTTCGTATAACTTTTACCCTAACTTATTAGCCTTTTAACAATATTTTTTTTCCATTCCTTTTCATCCCGTACCCTCCTCCTACCCTGTATGATACTGTTGACATGTTCGCTGTTTTTCTTTTCTGCATCTGCATTTGATGTTTCAGGACTAGTAACAAATATCATATATTTCTTTCGACTTTTTACCTTTGAACCTGTTACCTCTTTAAGCTACTAATTTCAGAGGTACATCTTCATCATATTCAGAGTCAGGGGAAAACTATACAAATGTGTCATCATTACTACTTTTACCAATGTCTAACTCCTGTAAATCTATTTATTGTAAGAATGCAGAGGCATTCAGATTTTTAATGGCTGTATCAATTATTTGAGAAGCACTGCTGTCTTCAATATCACCCTATTGTCTACCACTATTGCTGTCTTCAACATCACCATATTGTCTACCACTATCTTTGCTCCAACATCACAATGTTGTCTACCACTATCTCTGGCAACAACGTCACCATCTTTTCTACCACTATCTCTGTCACGAACATCAACATCGTGTCTACCAATTTCTCTGTCTCCAACATCATCATCTTGTCTTACACTATCTCTGTCTCCAACATCATCATCTTGTCTACCACTATCTTTGTCTCCAACATCACAGTCTTGTCTACCACTATAATTGTCACCAACATCACAATCTTGTCTACCACTATCTCTGTCTCCAACATCAACATTTTTTCTACAACTATCTGCGTCTCCAACATCACCATCTTGTCTACCACTATCTCTGGCTCCAACAAGACAATCTTGTCTACCTCTTTCTCTGTCTCCAACATCACAATCTTGTCTACCACTATCTCTGTCAACAACGTCACCATCTTGTCTACCTATATCTCTGTCTTCAACATCACCATCTTTTCTTACACTATCTCTGTCTCTAACATCACCATTTTGTCTACCACTATCTCTGCCACCAACATCACCATCTTGTCTGCCACGATCTCAGTCTTCAACATCACCATCTTGTCTTACACTATCTCTGTCTCCAACATCACCATCTTGTCTACCACTATCTCTGTCTCTAACATCACCATCTTGTCCACCACTAGCTCTGTCTCCAACATCACCATCTTGTCTTACACTATCTCTGTCTCCAACATCAACATCTTGTCTACCACTATCTCTGTTAACAACGTCACCATCTTGTCTTACAATATCTTTGTCTCCAACATCGCCATGTTGTCTACCACTATCTCTGCCACCAATATCACCATCTTGTCTACCAATATATCTGCCACCAACATCACCATCTTATCTTACACTATCTCTGTTACCAACATCACCATCTTGTATAACACTATCTCTGCCACCCACAACATAATCTTGTTTACCACTATCTCTGCGACCAACATCATCATCTTGTCTACCACTATTTCGGCCACAAACATTACCATTTTGTCTACCACTATCTCTGCAACCAACATCACCATCTTGTCTTCTACTATCTCTGCCACCAACACCACCATCTTATCTACCGTTATCTCTACCACCAACATCACCATCTGGTCTAACACTTTTTCTGCCACCAACATTACCATATTGTCTACCACTATATATCTCACCAACATCACCATTTAATATTCTACCATCAGAATCTGATTTACTTGACGCAGATTCACTTTTGGTACTAAAATTGCTAGCTTCTTAATCTGGAAAACTAGTCAAATAATTTGATTATGTTCCTTATTGAAAATCACTTGTGTTTTTTTTCAATTGTTTCACATGGCATATTATTTAGAATGAGTTTCTGCCTTTCTTGTTTTAAATACAGTCTGCATGCATAGTGACCTTCACTTATGTCAATGAAACCTGAAAACTCTGAACTACTTGTGTCTGAGTCATTCAGAGTTGGAAGACTTTGAATTTCTCGAAAAGCAATATGGGTGCCCCCAAAATACTGAACGAAATTTTAAAACAATTTTGAGCACAGATGCCATATAAAAAGTATTAAACTGCTTAGGTTAATGTGACCTGTTAAGGACAGGACAAGGTATACCACACTCACTTCTGCTATGAGAATCAAAGATATAAAACATGTTCCAGAAACTTAAAATTGCAACTGTGCATCAGCCTTTAGTAAAGAAACACAATTTGTCAAGTACCTTTAGTGCATCAGTGAGACTATAAAATGAACTTTCAAAGCAGAGCCTGTCAGACGTGCCACAATAACAATTTAAAACTTTCATATGAAAATTGTTAATGTTGTTGGTAATTCAGATATAATTAAAGATTTTGTAGATCCGGTTTTCTGATAGAGTAGATTGCCTTCATGCAGGACAAAATCAAGATCAGAACGTGACCATAGATTTGGATCCTTCTCCAATGCCAATGTCATAGCTGCCAGGCTGTTTGCAGCACATTGTTGGCCAGAACCATAAAAGTTGGGTAAACCCTGATGACTAGATCCTCTGACACATGATGACAAAATTCTGAAATTTAAAACCAAAATCATCACTTAATGGTTGAATCATCTCATTATTTAAAAAAACGGTCATATTATTTTAAGAGGTATGTTTTCCTACATGCTGGACTGAAATACTCTTAACATGAAAAGGAACATAACAAACAAGTGCAATAGCTCATAAATTTATCTATCCTGATACAATTTGATGTACATAATGGCTTGGTTATTAAGCATAAATTTTAAGCATAAATGTCATTTATCCTTAATTTATAATGCACAACCAACTCTACAATAAAGAATTAAAGAGGTAAGATTACTTATGATGAAATCAATATCTAACATATATATCCAGATTAGTTGAAACCTATTGATCTGACCTTGATTGCATTAAAAGCCTTATTCAAAGTACTCTCAAATCTGTTTCCTGGATAGAACCAGTGCGTGTTGTCTTTGAGGGACATCGTGTGAGCTCCCAATCCTTAGGCAGAAACCATATCCACTACGCCCGAGTGACATCATATCAGAAGTAACAAAAATTATGTTTTCATTAA
This sequence comes from Dreissena polymorpha, assembly GCF_020536995.1. Lineage (NCBI taxonomy): Eukaryota > Metazoa > Mollusca > Bivalvia > Myida > Dreissenidae > Dreissena > Dreissena polymorpha. The sequence continues at coordinate 18,837,051 of NC_068366.1, forward strand.
CTTTATAGTTAGCTCATTCTCTTTCTACTTTTTATAACCCTGATTCAAATACCAGCCTGTAAGGCTCTCAATTATTTATTTCTCTCATATACATTTTAGTTTTTACATTGCAATTAAAGTGATAAATGCACAGGCGTATGGACGTGGAGATGTTTACATTGTAACATGCAGATTCTACCAGTTAAAAGCAAGGAGATCCTGCATCTAACAATCTTATTATTTGTCATCCATCATTTTAAAAGAACGTGAAAATAAAAAATAAAATAAATAGATCAAAACTCCTTATTTAAAATAAATACAATCAAGCATGTATAACTTTAACTGTACAGATTACTAGATTGTATTGTTTTAACCAGGTCACATGCTAAATATATCGTATAATCATTTTCTTAATGATTGAATTAATGTGTAATTTATATATATATATATTTTTTTTCAATATAAAACATACAATGTATATTATCGTAAGACAAAGTGATAACACGTAGCAGCAATAATGTTCAAACATGTTATACAAAACTATGCTAATGTATACTATACTATACTATATATATATATATATATATATATATATATATATATATATATATATATATATATATATATATATATATATATATATATATATATATATATATAATTATGAATAAATATGAGTTGCATAAAGTGGGTAGAAAACAAACTGGACTGGTAAATGAAAGGATAATATGTTTCCATTTAAGTTCAAATATATGACGTGTATCGTTGATGAGGGCTATTTCTTTTTCAATTTGAATCTTTAATTTTAAATAATTGATGAAACAGTTCATGGTGGGTGCTTGTTTCCTGCCTTTCATGCTGAATATAAAATATTTCATTAATATAATAATGTAATTCACAGCGTTATTAACCTATTGTATTTTGAAGGTATTTACCCCTAAACTGATGTCTAAGAGAGATAGTTTAACATTTAATTGTTGTTTCTCTAGAAAGTTTGTCAATTGATTCCATAGAGATTGAATATGTTTACACTCCCAGAAAAGGTGTCTATTGTTTCAATATGTTCACTACACACAGATTTGTGTTGGATAGGTTGCACTTAAAAAGATATTTATTTGTAGCTATGATTCTCTGGACGTATTTATATTGGAAATTTATCTATGTGCTATCAGTAGTTGATTTATATGGCATGACAAATACTTGTTTCCAATTAAATTCTTTTTCTCCAAGAAGGTTTTGCCAAGTAGTTTGAGCTTTAGAGGGTTCGGTATGGTTTTTGATTTGTAGTGTGTAAAATATTTTGTTCGTTTTGTTTTGTTTTACAATTATGTTTTCGACGAAAGTTTTTTGAGTGCATGGTGTGTTATTTGTATTGGTAACAGCTTTAATATGTATGGGTATACTATTGATCAATGTGTAGTACATCAGGAAATTACTTGTAGGTATTCCAAATATTTAGCATAAATTATCAAAGGAATAGTGTCGTTTATTCTGTAGTCGTACAATTGATCTATATATTTTATGTTTATCGAAAAAAGTGTTATTGTTAGTAGTTATGTCTTTATTGTTCCATATAATGGTTTTACTGTTTGTTTAGGTTTCTAAATTATCAGTAACTTTACACCATGCCGATAGAACATTCGATAGAAATATGTTTTTGGTTGAAATTTCATCTAAAATATTATTGTTGATATTACACTCAAAAAGTAATGAATCACCATATGGTTTTAGAATTTTCTGGTAGAATAATTTACATTTACTCGTATTGGTATTATCTAAATACGCTTTAACCCAACTGCATTTGATTGCGTTCAGGATTGAATATATGTCTGTTAATCGGATACCTCCATATTCTACTGATTGAATGAATTGAGTTCGCTTAATTTTATCAGATTTACCGTCCCATATGAAACTAAATATTTCTGATTGTATATCTTTAATAATATCATTCGGTGGGTTTGGGAGAACTGTTAGTGTATAAATCAATTTAGGGAGTGCAAACGTTTTCAACACTGTGTTTTTTTCCGATGAGTGTAAGTTTACGATGCTGCCATGGTTTTAAACAATTTTTAATTTTTTGTAATTTAGGCAATATGTTTTTTTAGAACTGTTTCATTTTCATTGTTTGTAGAAATTATTCCTAACGTTGTTGCTTCATCTGATGTCCAGTTGAATTTCATTTCTTTTTTTAAGATGAATATTACTTTGTTTAAATTTACCTACTCGTAGCACAGTGCATTTGCTTTTGTTTAGTTTAAGACCCGATGCCATTCCATAAATGGTTAGCGATTCTATAAGATTGTTGAATGAGTCACTACTGTCATTTAAGAAATAAGATGCATCGTCAGCAAATAGGGACTGTTTAATTTCTTCATCTGGTTCTAGCGATATGCCCTTTATATGTTTATTTGATTGGATATAGTGTGCTAGGTACTCGATGCATATAATAAATAGCGAGGATGAAAGTGGGCATCCTTGTCTTACCCCTCGTTCGATGTTAAAACTGTTTGAAAAAAGCCATTGTTAATAATAATGCTGTTAATATCGTTATAAAATAGTTTAACCCATTTAATAAGACTTTCACCAAAATTCATATTTTCTAAACAAGAGAACATTAGCGAATGGTCTAGTGAATCGAAAGCCTTTTCGAAGTCTGCAAAGAAAATAAGGCCTGAATTGTTTGGTTGGTTGAAATAATTTATGCATTTTTGTATCAGACGTACGTTTTCACCAATGTAACGTCCTTTAATGAAACCAGATTGGAATCTTGAGATTATTGATGGTAATATTTTTTAAATTCTGTTTGATATACTTTTAGTTGCAATTTTATAATGATTGTTCAGTAGACTAATCAGGCGCCAGTTTGATAAGGATTCTAAGTTTTTTCCAGGTTTTGGAATGAGTGATATTATACTTTGTTTTTGAAGCGTAGTTAAGTTTTCGTTGTTAAATGAATAGTTAAGTGAATTAATTAAATGTGTTTAAATATCATTCCGCAATATTTTATAAAACTCAATTGTGATGCCATCAGAGCCTGGACTTTTGTTATTTTGCATTTCTTTTAGAGCTAATCCACATTCATATTCATTAAGTAATCCGTCACACGATAACTTTTCCTCTTGATTTAAAGCATGATGCGTATTTTTAAAAAGGGTGTTATTTCAACATGTTTTCGTTTATAGAGGTTTTCGACAAATAAACGTTGTTCTTCTAGTATTTTAGTTCTGTTTGTTATATCTTCACCATTGACTACTAATTTGTGTATAGTTTTTTGTTCACTTCTACGTTTTTCAATGTTTGCGAAGTATTTTGTATTTTTTTTATTGTGTTCAACATGCTGTGCACGAGCTCGTAGTATTATTCCATTTAGATGTGTATGATAAATTCCTTCTAATACTTGTTTTTTTTATGATAGTTCATTTTCAATTTCGGTGGTATCGTTTGTGTTTGTTTCATGCAATTGTTTTTCAAGTGTTTCAATGATGTTGATGGTTTCAGTTTCAAGTTGTTTTTTTTTTGTTTAAATGATGTGTATCTACGTATATTTCCTTTAATTACTTTCCATAAGGTGTTTGGGTTCATCTGTATTATTTTGAACTATATTGAATATTTCTTGTTTTATTTGCGTTTGATATTGTGTATCTAATAAGATTCTGTTATTAATTTTAAAGTATCCTGGGCCTCTTTCAGGTTGTATTTGGTGCAGTTTAAGTTTAACTAAAGAGTGGTCAGTCATAAATCCTGGTTTTATGCTACATGTGTCAACAATGTTGAAAAGTGACGCCGATATTAAAAAATAGTATAATCTACAAAATATTGTTGGTTTTGTGTTTGAATGCCAGGTGTATTGCTTTCGTTTGGATTTATTGTACGCCAGATGCCTATTATATTGTAGTTTTCAATTATGTTATTCAAAATGTTTCTATTTTTAGAATGAGTATAAAGGTTTCCCTTCTTTTTATATAATAATGGGTTAAGAACAGTATTGAAATCACCACCGACTATGATGTTTTTATCTTGGTTATTAATTATAAAGGATTGTAATGTTTCGTAAAATGTGGAATCATCTATGTTAAGGCAGTAAACGTTGATTAATGTTAATTGTGTTTCGTGTATTTTGATGTCTATGCCTGCTTGTCTTCCAATTATTATTTAGTTAAAGTTGTCGACTGTGATACCTATATTATTTTTTTATCAGAAAGGCAATGCCTTGTTTATTAGCATGCTGTCCACTAAAAAAGATGTCTCCGTCCCATTCATCTTTTAAGGTTTGTGCTAAAGTATGAGTCAAATGACTTTCTTGTAATAGGCATATACTTTATTTTTTTCGTCTAATCATTTTAAGATTTGTATGCGTTTATCTTTATTGTTGAGCCCTTTTACATTCAAAGTACATACTTTAATCATTTAAAAAGGTGGAGGGTGATGTAAATAATAATTTGTGTGTGCTTGTACGGTTAGATTCTACTTTAAAACATGTCCAGTTGGTTTCCATTACAAAATATAGTTCAATCAAACTTGTCTATGATTTGGTATTCGATGCAAAAGTGATTCGTATGTACAAATATAGTAAACAGTTCATCATGACATATACAATGGAATAAATGCAAAGAAAAAAAGGCAGGGAAAAAAGGACAAAATAAACAAAAATTAATGTGTAATGCTTCATGATATTTAGAATGAATAAAGTAAGATATAGATGTGTGTTGTTTTGAATAAACAAAAAAGGTTATTAACTAGGAATAATAAACTTTAATAATGCTCTTAATTAATGACCTTAGTAATTGTTTGCAAAATAATTATTTTTCGATTGTTAACAAATTATCTGTATGTAGTTTTGCACAGAGTTGCATCATTTCGATATATAGCTAAGAACATTTTATGATATGAAAATAATTGACAAGTGCAATACTAATTATTTTAATTTCCACACCTTGTAATCTAATAACCATGTTTTATTTGCTGACTTAAACGTGATATTATGGGCATTTTTCACTGTTGAATTGAGCTGAACAGAATTTACAGGGCAAAAGAGTTAGTTAAAATGTGGTTACTGACCAATTATCTGCAACTCATCTTGCTCCCAGTTGTTTATAAAAAATATATTATATTCGATATTTTACATGACTCACCCAGTCCTCTAAGCCGAAATGATCCGTAAAATAGTGTCTTTGTGTCGTATGAACGAATCTGCACTAAAACTAGATTTAGATTCACATCGTAAATCGAATAATTTCTGTCGTCAGTTGTCAAAACGAAAGTACGGTTGTCGGTTGATATTCAAATGCATTATTTTTCTCTTTCCGGGATATTGTTTTAGTATGTTGATGCTGCATTAACAAATATAAGTGTATATGAAGTGAATACACCAAAAATAAACAACGGTTGCGATAGACACCTTTAAACTGTAAGATGCCCATAATATCACTTTAACTGATGTTTCATATTATAATCAAATAGGTTTTAAAGCATTATATTTTGTGTGAAATAACTAAAAATGATAATAGCCACTGTAGTGCATCTTAACAAAATTAATCAAATATCAAGTATAATATTTCTCATATAATAATTAGTAGTTATAGTAAGTATCGTACCTACAACCATTTAACTTAATGTACCACTTTTGCAAAATGTTGTTTTTCAGAAAACAATGGATGCAACCCAAAGTCCGCCTTCAGAAATATTCAGAACAATATTGCGGCCCATAACTGGGTCTCAGAATTTGTATTATTATTCATATTTAATACACTGGACTTATAAAAATTCTCATTTGCAAAGGCTAATTGTCTCAATTTCCATTTGGAATCATTTACCATCGTAACGCGTATTATCTAAGCCTCTTATTCATTTGCAGCTGATTAGCGCGTGAGTGTTTTGATTTGTCGTTTGCCGAATTCAGACAATATTCGGATCAGAGCTTGCAAGCGCTTGTGAACTGTCAAGCGTCGCGGTAATATACTTGGAAAAACAAGCACCGCGGCGATGTTGATTTTGACGTCCATGCACCGCATGGCCGCTGTGCTAAAACTGCCTGGGTAAAAGCCCAGGCTTTTATATAATTAATACATACATACATACAAACCCACACGCACACGCACACACACACGCAGACACACACGCACACCACACACGCGTACGTGTATTGCAGACCTTGACATACATAGGGGCTTAGAGGACCATTTTTAAGGAACGCATCTACATTTCAAAAAATGTAATGAGGCGTTGCTTTGACAAACCATTTGTTCGTGTTCTGAGTATTGTTTACAATATGTAAACCGTTTTTCCGTAAATTCAATTTCAATAATGTCAACAATTAAATGCGGTCAGAGGACAATCGCATGCTACCATCGCTTTGAGGACAGTGTTTTGTTGTCAATGTTTATTCACACTGACAAGACATCATAAGCACAAAACTAAGGTATATATCTTTGCGAGGACAATTTACTCAAATATGCTTTGCGATATATCAGAACAGAAACTAGGTATTTGTGTCCCGCAAACAGGTCTTTGAACCATTGTGTCACACCGGTCTTTACTGACCTGTGTGAATGCGCGCTAAGCATTGTGGGAAACGGACTTTTTTCCATCATGGCGTTGGTAAACATAATAAACACGGAAGTGAAAAATGGTAATTAATTATTATCAAAAACAGGCCCCATCAAACCGGGCCAGCTGTAATATATAGTTGGATGCAGTTTGTGCTTCAAAAGGAGCCACTTTTCATGTCAGTCTATTGTTTGTAAGAATCACTAAACACGTAATATAGACTAACTAAACATGTTGCAAGACTGTATCTTCGAAATAGTTAATAAATCTAAATCATAAATAAATATTTATAATTAAATACCTGCTGAAATTTGAGAACGTAAACGATTTAAAATAAACGCTGTGAACATTGCAAGGAATCTTACATGTAGGCCTAATGTGTGAGAGGATTAGTCAGGGATAAAATAAAATGGAGTTCGAAGGATCTAACATTTTGAGGAAGACGTCATGGTATCTTGGACATTTGGCACTTTCATATATTTATTTAGTAGATACTGAAAATGCTGAATGTGCTAATTGCAACATCAAAGACAAGCAGGTGAGATTTTTACAGCCTTTTTTTCTTGACATAATATTGTATGTTTTCCATTTAATTTATATGCCAGTGTTTTTTTTCACCATTTTGGGAATGGTTTTCCGGTCATTTCCCCCACCCAAGACGTTTCCTCCCCAAGACGTTTCCCCACAAAGACAATTCCTCCCCAGACGTTTCCCCCCCATTTTAGTTTTAGTGCAGATGTTCCCCCCCCCCAATAAATTTATAATTGTTCGGTTGAAGTACAATCTTTGTTTATTATCAAAATTATTATTTTGTTTATGAAGTCTTTAATTAACTTTTAATATCTATGAAGCAGCTTGTATGGTTTTTTGGTTTTAGAATTGTTTTTTGGAGGGTTTAACTGTGTAGTGATTGCATGTAAATCATTAGTAAGTGCATGTTGGTGTACTAGTGGAATACATGGAATATCCTCAAAATCTTACTGAGTATCTTATACATGTTGCTCAACACAAATGCAACCAAGAATAATGTGTAATCAAGACCCGTTTTGAAGACACAATTAACACCTTATTTCAGTTTGAGTGAACCTGGGCAGGGTTGTGCAAATGCAGTGTTTGTTGTTTTTTATCCAATTAAATATGGTCAATTGGTGAAATGAAAATGGTAAAATCAAATTAAAATTAATTTCGACACTGTTTTCCTTGTAACAGATAAATATGATAAATAAATATTTACTTTGTAACTGTCAACATTATTTTCATGCATTCATATGTTTATTATCAAATTATTGGATGTCACTGATATTTTATTTTTTTACTAATAACTCATTTAGACTAAATAAAACAGAAATGAACTTTCCGTGCACATTATTTCATTATTAATAATATAATTTATTAGCAAATGTAATAAAAACTTATTGATATAAGAAACACAAAACACAATTACCCGTTTTTATTAAATGAATTTGTGGAATATAAGTAAAAATTAATAACTGAATGAATTAAAAAAAAGGTAAAATTAAAGCAATTTATTAATAATAATTAAAACAGTGATAAACTACATAAAAATGTTTTTGTATGATAATGTATTAATCTCATCTTATGAATGACTATCCCCCTTCAAAGATGTCACCTAATCTTATCAATGATGATTAATGGGCCTGTATATTGCACCATAAGTACCCCTTTATACAATAGCTGTTATCTTGTTATATACACTTGCTAATCCAATTAATGCTTGTATATTGCACCATAAGTGCCTGATATATTGTTCAATGGTAGGTGTGTGTTGTTACTTAATATTAGTGAAAACATAACTTTCCTATTATTTGCCTGGTTCTGAAAATATTTTCATCGTTGAGTTTCCTTTAATTTTTAAAGAATATTTTTGAGAGGTAACACCTGAGTACTACAAATCAATGTAAAATGTTCATACTAGCTGTATTGGGACATTATAATTTAAATGTTACAAAACAATTTTATTTACTTGTCTCAAAATAAATATCCCAATATGATATTTATTTAGTCAAAATAATTTGTGTTTTAGTTAAAACTTGGATATAGTTATCATTCTTCATTAAAAATTACAACTATTCCACTTTAAATGACCATCAAAGCTGTGTTTTTACTCAATTTTTCAAGGATCTCAATAAATGAAAGAAAAAATTCAGGTACTTATAAAAACAATTCTAATTAGATCTATTTAATTGGTAAAATTTGTTTGAGGCTTCCCTAAAAACAACCATAATAAATCATTTCACTGATCTATTGATATATCTATTTAATAGGCAGAATGACAAACAGAACTAGTGTGGTTTCTAGGGTCATAAATCTGGTCCCTAAGCCTTAATTGGTAATAATATCATTATGCATGCAGTGTTATGTCTCTGAAAGTGACAATGAAGCAAATCTGCCCTTAGGCTATTTCATTTCACTCACACAAAAAGAGATAACTTGCTATTAATTTAATAGTTACTTCTAACTTGTCTCCTTTCTGTATTAAGAGGGTTTTCATATTTTAAAGTTCAATTGGTCTTCAAAAGAATAAGCAATCAAAGTTCTTGATTTTGCCAACAAATAATGTTTACCAATTGTTGGTCTACTCTACTTTCTTTTAATAATTATTTCTAATTATGTTTTTTTTTAATTTTTATATCAATGGAAAATGAAATATTTTTTCACTATTTTGTTTAAAAAGTACTTAAAGAAATCCAGGCAAGAATACATGACAAGTAAGGGTTGTGTCAAGAAGGTGCCATTTAAGGCCCTATTATCAGTTTTGGATGCCCTAACCTGTATAGGTGAGAAGACTGTGAGAAGACTGGGGACGTGGGGCATGAGGAACAATTAATACACAGTAAATGACAGGTTCGTGTTGAATCAAGCACAGAATTTTCTGAGCATTCATGATTCATTAGAATTGAAAAAAAAACAATCAACCAGAAAAATCCAGTTGACCAACTTTGACTTATTTGCATGAACAGGTATAAAATAGTGGGTATTAATAGCTTAAGACATTATTGGCAACATGTCTGTTTAATTTATATTATCAATATTGTTAATTAAGCATGGAATATTAATCAAAATTGGGGGTAAAGTTCAATCGACCAGTATTGACCAGTAATGACAAATTTGGGAGTATTGACCGGGGCGGTTTTAACCAGTAAAAACCGCCGGTTAAAACCGGGGGCGGTCGATTGGTGCCAACCCTGGGTGTACTAAAGGAATACTAGAGGAATACATGGGATATTCTCAAAATCTTACACATGTTGTTTTTAATATAGTTAAATAGGATCAATTGATGAATTAATTCAGTTTGTGTAAACTTGGGCTGGGTTGTGGAACTATAGTTATTTGTTGTTATACAATTAAATAGGGTACTATGTAACTGTCAAAAAAACATATGCATTCACACGCATATAATCCAATTATTGGATGTCACTGATAATTTCAATTTTACTAGTAGGTAATTAAGACTAATTAAAACAGAATGGGACTTTCCTCGCAAAGTATTTCATTATTAATAATATAATACTATAATTAGCTAATGTACTCAAAACATATTGGTATTTTAATAATTTAACTCAATGATATTAATAATATTAAAATTTTCCCCAAAAAACTAGGGCAGGAAGATAGGAAGGATTTTTTTTGGAAAATCAACAGTGTTGTCAGTGTAAAATATTTGCAAAGCTTCTTCTGAGTTTAAACTTCAGTTTTGCATTTTGTGACCTGCAACATATTCTATGCTACTTTATTTCACTATGGTAAGTCATTAAAGTGTTATTTATTTTTCAACTATATAATGTGCTAATCTCATATAATGAATTACTACCCCATTTAAAAATGACACCTAATCTAAATTCATTAATACAATAGTTATAATTGTTTTATTGTAATTTGTAACATACTATTCCACTAAAAATGACCATCATAAGTTTTCAATGATTTCAATTATTTAAAGAAATAAATTTATCAGGCACTTATAAAAAATTATATAATAAGGGTGTCAAAATTTAACAAACTGAACAAGTCAATTTGAACTTCTCTTGCAATGCAAATGGAGCCACTTGAAATATCAAATTGTTCCCATACTAGTCGGCAATATAACTATGACATTGTGTCTTTTCAAAACATGCATCAGACACACCTTCTGAAACTTTTTAAGCGGTTTTGAAAACGCTATTTCATTGCAAACTTTCGTCAATAAAGGATACATGTTGTTATACAACCGAAAGTGAAAGTTCTGTTTTTAAAAAAATGAATAAAGAGCGAAATAGTTGAAAACTAACGAAAATTATAATTGATACTAACATAAGACCGTAAGACTGAACAAAATAATACTTAACTTTTAAATCATAACGTGAATGTTTACTTATAAAGCAAATTCTTCATTCATCCGCGGACTTCTTTGTGTCGTAGTCATAAATGCCTCCAAATGGAGGTGCGTGATGCGTCTAAGTATAGAGGTGACAATAACGTAGTGACGTCACCATCTATGTATAGAATGGTCTTTGAACTAGTGACCCCAATTTCAATAGGGGTCATCTACTGTCCAAGGACAATGCACATGTGAATTATCAAGGCAATCGTTCAATAAGTTGACGAGTTATTGCTTGGAAACAATGTTCACAACGTGACTTTAACTATTTAATCTCAAAGTAGATTTTAAATAAAAACATGTATTTATCTTTCGAATAAAAAGATATCATAGCGCATGTTATTTATTATTATTATTATTATTATTATTATTATTATTATGTTATTATTATAATTATTATTATTATTATTATTATTATTATTATCATTATTATTATTATTATTATTATTATTATTATTATTATTATTTTTTTTTTTTTATATATAATTATTATCATTATTATTATTGTTATTATTATTATTATTATTATTATTATTATTATTATTATTATTGTATTATTATTTTATTATACATGTAACACACATTCAATGGAGTCGAGATCAAATTTTGAAATGACATAGCGTCGCTTCATTCTGATTCTCGCCGTATTGGCTAATATTAAATGGATTAAATGATTATCGGTGTTCAGATTTGTATTAAATGAGTCTATAATAAAACTTGAGAACATATTGTTTAGGGTTATTCCCCGGTAATTTTCTTATTTCATGGTGTCTAGCCTACATATGGGCATCTATTTTTGCTAATCAGGTGTTAAATTAGCCCGTGGTAATGTGTGTCGCTAAGATAAGACATTGTCCAGATGCAGGCTGTCGAGCGGTCATACTTTTTCCTACTTTTTCCTACTATTTCCTACTTTTTCCTATTTTTTTACCAAATCTTCCTACTATTCCTACTTTTTCATTTTCAATGGAGAATATTTTTTTTAAAGAGTTTATTTAGTAAACTTGCAGGATGAATGAATCTATGGCATGACTGTATCCCTGTTAATGTGCATTCATCTAGATGAGACCTGACAACCCATGCTGACTGTCTGCTAGCACCTCTTCAGGAGCATAAATATTTATTTCTTATGTAACTTTAAAAATTATTGACAAGTTTTTTTTTGAAGTAACAATAGTGCCTTGTTTACTTCCTTAGCATTTGTACACTGCAGACTTCACTACCTTACACAGTTCCCAGTGATGCAAGAGCTGAGGAAACCCATTGTTTAGTCCAGTTTTATTTTGTTTCCATTGACAACAATTTGACCAAACCTTTACATGATATTGCTGTTTGGAATGTAGAGATATAGAGATACATGTATTGTATGAGTGGTTATGTAATATGGAATGTATTACACAAGTTATTGGAAAAAAGATAAAACTGATGCTTTGCCGAGTTTTCATCATTTACAAATATAATGTAATAAATTCTGTATTACATGACAACGGATAGGATGTTCTATTGATATCATAGGTACATCATGTTTAGTAATTTAAGATAAATACACAGAGCCTAAATGCCCTGATACATTTTTATGCTCCCGGTAGGGTGGCATATTACAGTTGTACTGTCAGTCCGTCTGTCTGTCTGTGTGTGTGTGTCCGTCCGAAAACTTTAATATGGGCCATGACTTTTGCAATATTGAAGATAGCAACTTGATATTTGGCATGCATGTGTATCTCATGAAGCTGCACATTTTAAGTGGTGAAAGGTGAAGGTCATCCTTCAAGGTCAAAAGTTAAAAAATACAATCCAAGGGAAGTAATAAGCTTTAAAAGGGAGATAATTTCTAAACCTGCCAAATGATATATTGAAATTTTATTTCAAAGCTGCGCAATAGTGGGCATTGTGTTTCGGACATAGAGAATACTAGGTTAGCGTTGAATACAGAGAAGTTTATGTTGCGAGGCTTAGAACGCCGGAAGCGCGAGCCTTGGCGAGCGCTTTCGGTGTTCGAGCCGAGCAACATAAACTTCTCTGTATTCAACGCTAATCCTAGTATTCTATTTATCCCATTTGATTTTTTCAACGTGACATTTAACATAAATAGATCTAATAACCTTAACAATAATTTTAATTCAGTCATAAAAGCGCTTAAAATCTAACAAATGTAACCATGCGTAGTGATATACATGTATTTGTTCTGGTACGCAAAATAGTCTTTAAAAAACTCACACACAAACTGTAAAACAAGTAAAAATATCACCATATGCCTACATTCAATTTTACGCAGTATGCGAATTTTAACACATTACGACCGCGAAAAGAAGATTTTACTTTGCTATAATTCATTTTATTTTCGAAAGAAAATGATCAAAATCCAATACGGCGGCGATTGCTCCTGACAAAATGCTGTCGGTGTCAACATACATGTACACCATCGACGACCTAGTTCTGGCTACCATAACTTTAAATGTCGCTTTTTATGTCAATTTATGATTTTTGACTGGCGCGACTTTGTACAGGTCTGTCAATACTAAATAAACTGTACGCTGAAGTTTCTTTAGCTATCGAAGACCTTGACCATTTTGACGAGTAAACAGACAATTGCAGCGACTGACACTTAATTTGACAAAATATACAGGGCAATACGTTTTCCGACTGCGGACGACGAATTTAAGGACGCGCAGAACGTGTTTTTTATATAATGCTATGGGTATGCCGTGTGTGATCCGATGCATCAATGGCGCCCATGTTAAAATCATTTCCCCGAGAACAGGGAACGATAAAAGTACAAACAAAAATCAAAACACGTATGAACTAGTATCTTACCTTTAATTATCCTTTAAAATCCATCTAATAATCCATTTAACTCAATAATTGACGATTTTGTATATAGGGTCTTTAATAATTATTTTAGCATAGTTAAATAAAGACCCTTATGCCATTCTATCACATTATTCAAATGAGTTTATGAACGCGATAAACTTTCTTCTTCGTCACACGCTACGTCATGTAGGCCTACTCTACATTACTGCTGTTCAAATGAACCGGAGCAGTTTATCTAATAATAGCCGTTGGTAAACTCGGTTGCATTTGCAGATTTCTGCATACAAACATAATTATGTTAAAACTTGCACAATGTTTTATTTATCTATGGTAAATGCCCTTATTGTACGAGAAAATAATTTAATGTATAAATACACAAAGAATGGAAAACATTCCAGTACACAACAGATAAATGAGTAGAAAATACCCGTGTACAAAATGGGACGTTCCCAATTCCAGTGTGGTGCTATTTTTACCATCTTATACTTTACACAGCTCTTTGCCTAACGTGAATTAAATAGGAAAGCAAACTTGCAGATTATTCATGAACTGTGCGATATGTGTATGGCTTGTTGTGCATTCTTAATATTTAAGTTAAATGTCAAAAGTATATGCTTTGGTTATAAACAATGCACATTACACGAAATAAGGAAAATGTGATCAATTGACAATTCAGATATGTCGACATACAGTACATGTAGAAAACATGTGAAATAAGTCGCGTTTATAATAAATCGTCAACAAAAATGGGGAAAATGACGCAATAAGTATGTCATTTTATGACGCCATCAATCAGCTGATTCATTATACGGATGGCGAAAAATTATGACTAGATTTAAAGGTTGAATGTCGTATAATTTTGAAGCTTAAGTTTTGTCGACTTTGTTATAAATAAAAAAATAACAAAACAAAAATCATGTAATTTCATATTTTATTTCAACATTTCTTTTGGTGAATATGTCATATATATGTTTTTCTGCAAAATATGCACATTTTCTTCTAATGGGTGACCTTAAAATTCGATCAATGAACCAAACAATATCGACCTAACTTTAGCGCATATTGCATGACGTCATTTAAAAAGTAGTCCGTGCACGCGACAGGTATATTCCACAGTGTTGAATACAAGCAAGTATATTCCACAACGTGTTATACCGTCAATGTCGCGGTGAAAATGGGATAAAAACACAATTCTTGTCTAATGATGCCATATATATAGGCGGTTTCTCCAGGAAGAGGCTCTCCCATTGCACTTCGGTTGGGCTGACGCCTGCGATTACCCCAAATGTGGGTAACTCGGGTACGCAATTTATTCGTGTGGGGGTCTGCGTTCGCGCTAACCCTCGTCTAAGCAATCATACCTGAATCACGCATGTTCTTGCAGTAATGTCCCGCCCGGCCGATGACAGCACGAGACTTACAAGGCGAACGACACGAGCCCGGCGCTGAACGTGCAGCTGCTGCAGCTGATCGTCAGCCGGATGCATCAAGGTTGATGGAGTTTTGTGTTTTGTTGGATAATGAACTCTTCCACCGGCTTCTATAAATAGGTTCCATTTGATGTTCGCGTCGGTATATAATGCGAATATTTTCGACTGTTAGTGTCTACGGCCATATCACGTTGAAAACACCGGTTCTCGTCCGATCACCGAAGTTAAGCAACGTCGAGCCCGGTTAGTACTTGGATGGGTGACCGCCTGGGAATACCGGGTGCTGTAGACTTTTGCCTTATTATTAATGTAATAATTATTAATAATAATAATAACTCTTATTATTATTATTATTGTAAATGTTATCAGATGTCTACTTTGTATGTGTATTTATTAATAAATGTATTAGTATTATTTTAATTATTATTATTATTATTATTATTATTATTATTATTATTATCATTCGTAATAAGTATAGTAGTAATAATGCTACTACTAATAACAAAAATAATAATAATAATAAAAATAATAATTTTGTAATGGCTATTTCTTTATTAATCACGGTACGGCACGCGTTCAGTTCTTTGCGTTTTTTTTCGCAAACATGGCGACGTTGTGATGCGACTCGATAGAAACGACGTTTCAACTATTGTGACGCACGTCAAAAAGACGTTGGAACTATTGTGATGCGTAACAACGACGTTCATAAAGCGTACATCATGTTATTCGTGTATTTTGTAGGAACGCAAAGTGTTGTAATGACACAGAAAGCGTTGGGATAAATGATATTTCTACTTTTCTGACTCGTTCAGTGTAGAACACTCGTTACCCGGACGAAATCGTGCGTAATTTTCTTGTTCTAAGAATCGGTTGGTGAATACAGGCCCGGAAGTACGAAAATTTTCGCACCCATTGCTTTTACGCGGTCGCCATTTTGAAAATATTCCCCAAAACCACGCGGCAATGTTATGAAAGCCGTGCCCGTGACGACTAAGCGGTGTGTAGTGAAAAGAGAGGATATCGGCGAACACGAGGAAACCGGATTGACAATATAATGAGACTGTTCAATTCGTGTTGGTGCCATGGTGTAAGCATACTTACCTGGTACAGAGAATACCGTAAACGTATTTTTCTGCTCTGGGGTCTTGCGAGGCTAAAGTATTTTTGAAAGAGATTTAAATCATGTCTGATGTGTTTGGCGCTTTGGATGAGCGAACGGTGGACTCGGATATCGCGAGTAGGACGGTCCGCTTCCAGGGAAGACGTGGATCTGCTATGGTACATGTCGTCAATATCCTCCAGGAGAAAGGCTGGACCAGCGAGGACATCGTGGCCATTGCGTTTGGTCCCCCTGGGAGCGGCCATTACGATGTGGTTTTTGATGATGCAGATAAGTGCAAAGCTTTTTGTACAAGTTCAAATGGTCACATTAAATACCGAGATGTGTCTTATGACATTACTTTACATGGCAGACAGGTGGTACAAGTGAGAGTACACTGGCTGCCCATTTGTACTAAAAAGATTGTTTTAAAGGAACTCTTTTCCAATTATGGGACAGTGTTAAACATTGAAAATGAAATGTATGAATTAGGTGGTTTTAAGTGCCAGTCTGGTACTCGCCTTGTCACTATGGAGGTTTCAGACTCACAAAAGGCTTCCATACCTCACTTGCTCAAATTTCAGTGTGGGTCGAAGGCCTTAGTCACAATGAGAGGACGTCCCCCACTATGTCTAAAGTGTCTAGAATTAGGGCATGTCAGGGGAATGTGCCCAGATAGAGGTTACAAGGACACCAATCAATCATCAGGGACATACGCTGACAGATTAAAGCAGAAGAAGACAGTTGAAGTCTCCAAGGACGTGCCACCCTCGAAGTCTGTCGAGAAACCAGGGTCAGCTGCTGATAATGTCCAAGAGCAGACAGTGGTCACACAAGACGAGAATTGGCAACAGGCTAAGCGTCGTCCAAGGAAATCTCAGCAACCACAAGAGAAGGTACCACAAGCAGCTCCTACAACCGTGGTTGACAAGGATGAAGAACAGCCTGCTGTGCCTTCACAAATGGAGATGAGTATGGCCAGCTCCAAAAGAAAGGTTTATTGTACATGATATTTTCAGTTTGTGTATTGTGTGGAGTCCACTTGTAACAGTTCTAAAAATATCTAACGTGTCGTTTTGTAAAGTTATTTTTAGTAATTTACCTGACAACCTCAGTTGTAAATAATCATGGCGTTAAAAATAGAAACAATAAATATAAACGGATTAAGATCCAAACAGAAACAAACCTTTATTAAAGATTATATATCAATTAATAAAATACAAATTTTATGCATACAAGAAACTCATATTGATAATTATAAAATGTCTAAACAAATAGAAACTTTAATATCTAATGAATACTTTTACATTTGGAATTTTTCTAATAATCTTTCTTGCGGATGTTGTATTATCGTTACGGATACGAATATTAAATGTTCTAAATTTCAACTTGATTTTGATGGTCGATTTATTTCTCTAGATATACAATACTTAAATGAATCTTTAAGAATCTGTAATATTTACGCACCGAATAAGCCTGGGGACAGAAATGAATTCTTTGAATCAATAAAACATTATTTAGTATCATCAAACAAATTAATAATTTAAGGAGATTTTAACTTCATTATAAATACAGATTTAGACAAAATAGGAGGGTCATCAATTGATGTAATAAAAGGTTGTAACGTTTTCAAACAAATCATTGAAACTTTTAAAATAACAGATATTTATAGACATCTTAATCCAGATAAAATAATAACAACTTGGAGTAGGAAATGTTTAACAGAATCCATTGCATGTCGTTTAGACAGAATTTATATTGACAAGTCGCTTATTGAAAACTGTAAAAACGTAGACATTATTCCGTGTCCATATTCAGACCATGATTTGTTAGCCTTACTATAAATTTAGATATTAATAATAATACAACTAATAGCATAAACATTGGTGAATCATATTGGAAATTAAACAATTCAATTTTTGAAGATGAAGACTTTGTTTCTGCTTTTGAGTTTTATTTTAAAATTATTAGTAGAACAGAAGATATAACTTTAGAGTGGTGGGATAATTTAAAAATACAAATTAAAGAATTTTGTATTGATTATAGCAAATCAAAAAATAAAAAATATTTTGATAACATTAAACAATTAGTTAAACAATATAAACAATGTATTGATATTTCTGAAAAATTAGATATCAAAGATAAATTAAATAAACTTCAAGACAATTTATATAAAGGTGCATATATAAGAAGTAAAGTACATGTTTTAAATAATAATGAAAACTCAAGTACATTTTATCATAACAAGGAATTTGAAAATGGTAATAACAAAATTATACACCATATTATTGATGGTGGAGTAGATAAGAAATCTACTAATGACATTTTAAATTCTTTAAAAACTTTTTATAAAGAATTATATACAGAAGAACAAGTAGATACATCCTTAAATGATAAATTTTTAAATAATGTACCTCAAGTATCAAATGATGATAATAATATGTTAAGCAGCCCTATATCTTTAGAGGAAATTGAATTAGCCTTAAAAAATATGGATCATACTAAAAGTCCAGGAAGTGATGGGTTAACTTCTTTTATTTACTTGAAATTTTTCCATTTATTTGGGAATATTTTGTTACATTTATATAATACATGCTTTGATTTAGGATACATGTCAGATTCACAAAAACTTTCTTATATAACATTATTATGTAAAGATAACAATAATAAAACATCAACAAAAAATTATAGACCTATATCACTTCTAAACATAGATAGAAAAATTTTATCTAAAATATTAGCAAATAGATTAGGCAAAGTATTAGAATCAATAATTGGTATTTCACAAACCTGTTCAATCCCAGGTCGTTCAATATTTGATAATGTTCATTTAATTAGAAATATAATAGATTATGTTGAGCAAAAAAATATGAGTGCTTGTTTTATATGTCTCGACCAGGAGAAGGCTTTTGATAGGGTCTCATGGTCCTACTTATATACTACACTTTCTGCATTTGGTTTTTCTGATACCTTTATTAAATGGATTAAAGTACTATATAAAGATATAAAGTCATCCGTAATTGTCAATGGTCATATTTCTGACCCATTTTCCTTATTTAGATCAGTTCGTCAGGGCTGTTCTTTATCGCCCCTTTTATATGTCATATGTTTAGAACCTTTTGCAAAATTAATTCAAGATGATGAGAATATAAATGGAATACATACACCAGGTAATAAATTTCATGTTAAAATGTCTTTATATGCAAATGATAATACTTCTCTTTTTACAGATGACAGATCTATGTTTCATTTCTTTCGTCATGTTTCCGATTATCAGAAAGTTTCAGGTTCTAAAATAAATTATAATAAATGTTGTGGAATGTTTTTAGGTAAATGGAAGACCAGGTCAGATCATCCATTTGGTATATCATGGGTGAAAAATGTTAAATTATTGGGATATAAATTTGGCTATGAATTAACTGATGATGATATTTTTAATGCAACTTATATTAATTTCTCAAATACATTAAATTTGTGGTCTAATAAATGTAAATCTGTTAAAGGTAAAAGTTCAGTTTTAAATACATATGTAGTCTCAAAAGTCTTATATTTTGTTCAATGTCAAACAATCCCTAGTCATTACATTAACATGATACAAAAAAGTTGTTTTAAATTTATTTGGGGTAGTGTTTATGAGCCAATTGCTCGGAAAACATTATATTTAGATTTAAAGGAAGGTGGTCTTCGTATTCCTAATATACAGCAAAAAATTAGCGCTTTTTATCTATCGCACTTATTTAAATTATTAAATGATTGTAAACATCCCTGGACTTATTTTGCGAGATACTGGATTGGAATGCAGTTAAGGAAATTTAATCCTTCTTTGTTCACTAACAATGAACCCCATAGCGAATTTGTACCATCATTTTATGTGGAATGTTTAAACATATTTACAAAGTTTGTAAAAGATATAAAAAGTGATAATTTTACACATTGGAATGTTAAACAAATATATGCTTTTTTAATTAATCCTAATAACGAATATAACCCTAAATGTATAAAAGAATTTCCTTTAATTAATTTCAAAAATGTATTTAAAAATATTTTTTCTTCAGCAGTTGATCCTGACTGTAGAAATACGTGTTTTAAATTAGTACATTCAGTGTTGTATGTTAACAAGTATTTATATGATAAAAAATTCAATAAAGCAAGTAAAAAATGTACTTTTTGTATAAGTGATGACACATTTCAACATTTGTTTATAGACTGTTCAATGATCACTCCTTTGAATAAAACTGTTCTATTTTTAATGGACATTCTGACTATTGAACACATTTCCATTTCATCTAAATGCTTTCAATTCTTTGATGTACATAATTCAGATGCTGACTTAAAATATGTGTATTTAGTATTTTTGTCGGAATCACGGCATATTATTTGGAAGTGTAGGAATTTGGTAAAGCATGAAAAATTTGTGTTGTCTCCCTTAGACTTTATTGTTAAGTTTCTTAATAGAATTAAGTTCAGAATTTTATTAGATTTCCACCGTTTATCAAATGATTTCTTTTACTTATATTGGGGAGGCTTATGCCACACAACTAATGAAAACATAGTCTATCATAAGGAACTTGACTACAAATATTACTTAAAGTTTTTATAACTGTACTTGTTTTCTGCTGTTTGCTTTTTCTCTCTGATTTCAGGATGACAGCAGCGAGGACGTGGAGAGCCAGTGCTCGGGTTGTCATCCTGGGTCAGGGAGGAGGAGCAGCAGAGTGATATAGTGTTTATTGTCATTTGTGTGATGTGTTGGTATATTGATGTATTTATGTATGTTTCATCACGTTTGTCATTAATGTTCCTATGAATCATTTCAATCATAATTTCATATACTGTGTAACCCGGTCTTGGGGCCATCTCATTTCATTCATTGAATTTCATTATCACTCATGTTTCATCACTATGTATATACGACATACCATTGCCTCATTTTCACTCATGTAGGTCATAGGAACATTGTACTAACCTTTCTTTAAGTAAAGAGGTATTTTCGGAATTTTCTTATTAATGTGTATATTTTCACACTTATGTCAAGCCTAACTGGATGGTGGGGCTGGGGTGGGTGAGGAGTGGTACCGAAGGCTCTCACGTGCTTCAGCTCCATCATCTGGGGCAGCTGCAGACTTCCTTATATGTTTCTGTCGGACCATCACGGGGAGTACCCGTGTATGACCTGGGGTGGTTCGCTGGAAACACCTTTTTATTTTTTCTTTGTACTTTATAATATCAGTTATCTATATTATATCACTTTAGGGAAGTGTGATTTGACTTGGTAACAATTTTCATAATGATGAGTATTCAAACCTCTTTACAGTATTAATTAAGACCCGTTTCATTTAGGATGGTGACAGTTTTCTTTGTTAAAATTGAATATTATTTCCTCAGTTTTATCTATTCATACTATTATATTCGTGCAGACGTGAAAAGACTGGAACAATTAAAATATTATAATATTAATACGTGCAGACGTAGTGAAAAGACTGTTTTATAAATATCAAATAATTAATTTTCGTTATTCCTATGTTAAAGTTTAATATGCTTATCAAAGTCACCATTTATTGTATCAATTAATTTAAGGTTCTTTTAACGGGTACTTGGGGCGCTCTATACCCCAAGATATATGTGATTAATAAATTTTATGAAAAAGAAAAATATAGGCGGTTTCTCCAGGAAGAGGCTCTCCCATTGCACTTCGGTTGGGCTGACGCCTGCGATTACCCCAAATGTGGGTAACTCGGGTACGCAATTTATTCGTGTGGGGGTCTGCGTTCGCGCTAACCCTCGTCTAAGCAATCATACCTGAATCACGCAATTGTTCTTGCAGTAATGTCCCGACGGCCGATGACAGCACGAGAATTACAAGGCGAACGACACGAGCCCGGCGCTGAACGTGCAGCTGCTGCAGCTGATCGTCAGCCGGATGCATCAATGTTGATGGAGTTTTGTGTTTTGTTGGATAATGAACTCTTCCACCGGCTTCTATAAATAGGTTCCATTTGATGTTCGCGTCGGTATATAATGCGAATATTTTCGACTGTTAGTGTCTACGGCCATATCACGTTGAAAACACCGGTTCTCGTCCGATCACCGAAGTTAAGCTACGTCGAGCCCGGTTAGTACTTGGATGGGTGACCGCCTGGGAATACCGGGTGCTGTAGACTTTTGCCTTATTATTAATGTAATAATTATTAATAATAATAATAACTCTTATTATTATTATTATTGTAAATGTTATCAGATGTCTACTTTGTATGTGTATTTATTAATAAATGTATTAGTATTATTTTAATTATTATTATTATTATTATTATTATTATTATTATTATTATTATTATTATCATTCGTAATAAGTATAGTAGTAATAATGCTACTACTAATAACAAAAATAATAATAATAATAAAAATAATAATTTTGTAATGGCTATTTCTTTATTAATCACGGTACGGCACGCGTTCAGTTCTTTGCGTTTTTTTTCGCAAACATGGCGACGTTGTGATGCGACTCGATAGAAACGACGTTTCAACTATTGTGACGCACGTCAAAAAGACGTTGGAACTATTGTGATGCGTAACAACGACGTTCATAAAGCGTACATCATGTTATTCGTGTATTTTGTAGGAACGCAAAGTGTTGTAATGACACAGAAAGCGTTGGGATAAATGATATTTCTACTTTTCTGACTCGTTCAGTGTAGAACACTCGTTACCCGGACGAAATCGTGCGTAATTTTCTTGTTCTAAGAATCGGTTGGTGAATACAGGCCCGGAAGTACGAAAATTTTCGCACCCATTGCTTTTACGCGGTCGCCATTTTGAAAATATTCCCCAAAACCACGCGGCAATGTTATGAAAGCCGTGCCCGTGACGACTAAGCGGTGTGTAGTGAAAAGAGAGGATATCGGCGAACACGAGGAAACCGGATCGACAATATAATGAGACTGTTCAATTCGTGTTGGTGCCATGGTGTAAGCATACTTACCTGGTACAGAGAATACCGTAAACGTATCTTTCTGCTCCGGGGTCTTGCGAGGCTAAAGTATTTTGAAAGCGATTGCGTTCTTTGAATTTAATCATGTCAACGTGTAATTCTTTGGATGATGACTCCATGGATAAGTAGATGGCGGAGAGGACCATCAGGATACAGGGACCCAGAGGAGCGTCCATGGTTCTGGTCGTCGGCCTTCTACAGGAACTGGAAGTTACAAGTGAAGACGTGGACGCACTTGCCTCAGGTCCTCCAGGCAGCAACGCCTATGATGTCGTGTTTCGGGAAAAAGCTAAGTGCGACAGTTTTCTGAAATATCTTAATAAAGGCGCACGTAGGTTCAAGGACCTTGACTATGAATTTTCAATGTTTGGTCGCCAGATTGTCACCCTTAAGGTGCATTGGCTGCCGATATGTACCAGAGCCATGGTCATACACGACATCTTTGCAAAATATGGCAAAGTAATTTCCATTAGAAATGACATCCTTAAAGTAGGTGATTTTGAAACGGCGTCAGGAGTACGGTTGGTTACTTTGGAGGTATCGCAGACTGAAAAGGCTGCGATACCCCATGTTGTATCGTTTAAGTGTGGTGCAAAGGCCCTAGTGACGATGCAGGAACGTCCCCCCCCTCTGCCTGAGGTGCATGGAGCTCGGGCACGTTAGAGGGGCATGTCCCGGCATCGTCACTGACGGGACTGCCCGTTTTTCAGGGACATGGGCCGACAGGGTCAGGCAGGGGGGGGGCCGAAGGCTTCAAAGGCAACAGATGAGGTGACCCCTTCAAAGGGACCAGGGATTGACGTTGCGCCAGATGGCTCACTCGAGCCCATTACTGAGGCCCACTGGCAGCAGGTGAAAAAGTCTAGGAAGGCCACTCCCAAGGACGCGCCTGCCACGAAGGAGCCGTCCAAGAAGGTCAAGACCGTCCAACTAGACCAAGTGGAGAGTCAAGGTGTCGAGGGGTCTGCGGCGCCCGCGGACACCCCGACAGAGGTGGTTAAGACACCAGGGGGGGCCAAAGGTGAGGCACTTTTGGATTCAGTTCATGTCACGGATGACGGTGCCCATCATGAGATGGACACCGATATCCATGGCACTAAAAGGACCCGCTCTGAGGATAATGAGTTTACTCCCATGCCCAAAAATAAGCCTGGTAAAGGCCCTGTTTTCTCACCCGAGGACCCATTTGATAACCTCTTTACACAGGACTCGGTAAAGGATGGGCTTCTGGCCAGCCAGTCGCCCCATCACAATGCTATGCCATATTAAAACATAAAATGACAACTGAACTGTAAAATGGACTTTGAGTATAGCACAATCCCAAAATCACCCATTATATGGGGTCTTGTTCATTTCATAAGTAATTTTTGCACATTGTTTACTGAGTTAGTGGTATGTATGTAAGTGTATGTTGTGTTGAACTTTCTCAATAGTAGCATATGTGTATATGTAGACTGTGCAACTTTGTTGTACAGTCTACGTGTACACATATGCACATGTTTGTGTTCTCGCGTATTAAATTGCACTATGCCCGTAATACTTGTTTTATATAAATTATATTGCACTATTCCCGTAAAAAGTGATAAATATCTAGAAATCAACATATATAAGTACATATACTGGTCATTTGTGTACTTATTGTTATTTTCATACAATCGTTATCAAACGTTTCGAATTATCCCCCCTTTTGTACTTCCTTTATACATTGGTATATATGTGTTTTTAGTTAGACCGCATTGTGTTGTTATCTCTGAAAATCTATTGCTAGTACACGTTTTTCATTACTCGTATACATCGTCTATTGTTAGTTTTACTATGCATCGGTTGTTTTCACGGGTTAGCCTTAAATCTCAATCCATATACTCTACTACACTATGTTTTTATCGAGGTAGTTCGTTTAAGATTATAACATATGTTATAATGCTAATCTCCTCCTGTTTGTACACATTTGCTTATATGTGTAAAAATATATCTTCCTATTTATATATGTTCTACTCATTCCCATTTATTTTAAATCAATTTCATTTCTATTCTCCCCATTTAAATCACAAATATGCGTCGTCTGCTGTATTTGTTATTTGCCAATATGGGTATAACCCGCCTCACTTTAGATTTACTATCTACCGTTTATTTTCTAGTAGTTTAAACATTCGCTTTAAATTTACACTGATATCGTCTGCTGTTTATTTAATCAATATAAATTGCCAGTTAGCTTTTGGTGCATGGACGCAGCCATCTTTTTTGTACAAGCGTCTATATGTTATGTCCTCGAGTAACTCGCCCTGTGTTGTCTTTTCTGTCGACTGCTTTATTTCAAGTAGATTTCTATTCTTGTTGTCTGCTTGGGTTTATTTTTACATTTTCAATACTAAACACCCGGTGATGATTGCACAGCCATTTATTATTGTACATGACATTTTCAGCTTGTGTATTGTGTGGAGTCCACTTGTTCTAAAAATATCTAACGTCTTAAACGTTGGTTTGTCGTTCTGTAAAGTTATTTATAGTAATTTACCTGCCAACCTCAGTTATAAATAATCATGGCGTTAAAAATAGAAACAATAAATATAAACGGATTAAGATCCAAACAGAAACAAACCTTTATTAAAGATTATATATCAATTAATAAAATACAAATGTTATGTATTCAAGAAACTCATATTGATAATTATAAAATGTCTAAACAAATAGAAACTTTAATATCTAATGAATACTTTTATATTTGGAATTTTTCTAATAATCTTTCTTGTGGATGTTGTATAATCGTTACGGATACGAATATTAAATGTTCTAAATTTCAACTTGATTTTGATGGTCGATTTATTTCTTTAGATGTACAATACTTAAATGAATCTTTAAGAATATGTAATATTTATGCGCCGAATAAGCCTGGGGACAGAAATGAATTTTTTGAATCAATAAAACATTATTTAGTATCATCAAACAAATTAATAATTTTAGGAGACTTTAATTTTATTTTAAACTCAAGTTTAGATAAAATAGGAGGTACTTTAAGTGATACAATAAAAGGTTGTAATGTTTTCAAACAAATCATTGAAACATTTAAAATAACAGATATTTATAGACATCTTAATCCTGAAAAAGTCATAACAACTTGGAGTAGGAAATGTTTAACAGAATCTATTGCATGTCGTTTAGACAAAATTTATATTGAAAATTCACTTATTGAAAAATGTAAAAATGTAGATATTATTCCATGTCCATTTTCAGATCATGATTTTGTTAGTCTAACTATAAATTTGGAAAATAATAATACAACTAATAGCATTAATATTGGAAAATCATATTGGAAATTAAACAATTCAATTTTTGAAGATGAAGATTTTATCTCTGCCTTCGAATTTTATTTAAAAATTATCAGTAGAACTGAAAATATAACTTTAGAGTGGTGGGATACTTTAAAAACACAAATTAAGGAGTTCTGTATTGACTATAGCAAGTCTAAAAATAAAAAATCTTTTGATGAAATAAAAAAGCTAGTTAAAAAATATAAAGAATGTATTGATATTTCTGAAAAATTAGATATTAAGGATAAATTAAATATACTTCAAGACAATTTATATAAAGGTGCATATATAAGAAGCAAAATACATATTTTAAATAATAATGAAAACTCAAGTACATTTTATCATAACAAGGAATTTGAAAATGCTAATAATAAAATTATACACCATATTATTGATGGTGGAATTGATAAAAAATCTACTGATGATATTTTAAATTCTTTTAAAACTTTTTATAAACAACTCTATACAGAAGAGGAAGTACATACATCATTAAATGATAAATTTTTAAATAATTTACCTCAAGTTTCAAATGATGATAATAATATGTTAAGTAGTCCTATATCATTGGAAGAAATTGAACTTGCCTTAAAAAACATGGACCATACTAAGAGTCCAGGTAGTGACGGTTTAACTTCATATATTTACTTGAAATTTTTCCATTTGTTTGGGAATATTCTATTACAGTTATACAATACATGCTTTGATTTAGGTTACATGTCAGATTCTCAAAAATTATCATACATAACATTATTATGTAAAGATAAGAATAATAAAACGTCTTTAAAAAATTATAGACCGATATCTCTTTTAAACATTGATAGAAAAATTTTATCAAAAATATTATCAAATAGATTAGGTAAAGTGTTAGACTCTATAATTGGCATTTCACAAACCTGTTCAATTCCAGGTCGTTCTATATTTGATAATGTTCATTTAATTAGAAATATAATGGATTATGTTGATCAAAAAAATATTAGTGCTTGTTTTATTTGTCTAGACCAAGAGAAGGCGTTCGATAGGGTCTCTTGGTCTTACTTATATACTACACTTTCTGCATTTGGGTTTTCTGATACTTTTATTAAATGGATTAAAGTTCTATATACAGATATCAAGTCATCTGTCATTGTTAATGGTCATATTTCTGACCCCTTTTCCTTTTTTCGATCTGTTCGTCAAGGCTGTTCTTTATCGCCTCTTTTATATGTACTTTGTCTTGAGCCATTTGCTAAAATAATACAAGATGATCATAATATAAATGGTATACAAACACCCGGAAATAAATTTCATGTAAAAATGTCTTTATATGCAGATGATAATACATCGGTATTAACAGATGATAAATCTATGTTTCATTTCTTTCGTCATGTTTCAGATTTTCAAAAAGTTTCAGGTTCAAAAATAAATTATAATAAAAGTTGCGGAATGTTTTTAGGTAAATGGAAAACCAGATCTGACCATCCATTTGGAATATCATGGGTGAAAAATGTTAAATTACTTGGTTATAAATTTGGCCATGATTTAAATGATGATGATATGTTCAATGACTCGTACATTAATTTCTCAAATACATTAAATTTGTGGTCTAATAAATGTAAATCTTTTAAAGGTAAAAGTTCTGTTTTAAATACATATGTAGTATCAAAAGTTCTATATTTTGTTCAATGTCAAACAATTCCGAGTCACTATATTAATATGATACAAAAAAATTGTTTTAAGTTTATATGGGGTAGTGTTTTTGAACCAATAGCTAGAAAAACATTATTTTTAGATTTCAATTTAGGTGGCCTTCGAGTACCTAATGTTCAACAAAGAATTAATGCATTTTATTTATCACACTTATTTAAACTATTGAATGAATATAATTCTCCTTGGGTATATTTTACAAGGTATTGGATAGGTATGCAACTTAGGAAATTTAATCCTTCATTACATAGTAATAGTGAACCCCACAGTGAATTTTTTCCTTCCTTTTATGTTGAATGTTTGAAAGTATTTCATAAATTTATAAAGGTTGTTAAAACTGAAAATTTTAAACAGTGGTCTGTTAAAGAAATATATGCTTTTTAATTTATCCAAATAATGAATACATTCCAAAATGTAATAAAGAATTTCCATCAATTGATTTTAAGAATACTTTTAGAAATATATTTTCCATGGAAATTGATCCTATATGTAGAAATACTTGTTTTAGATTAGCGCATTCTGCTGTATATGTTAATAAATATTTATATCATAAAAAGTTTAATCAGGCGAAGAAGAAATGTACTTTTTGTAGTTTTGATGAAACTGTTCAACATTTATTTATAGATTGTTTGTTTACCTCCCTTTTAAATAAAACTGTATTATATTTAATGGATATATTAACGATTGAAAACATTAATATTAATCCTAAATGGTTCCAGTTTTTTGATGTAAAAAATGTTGGAAGTACTGAGTTAAAATATGTATATTTAGTGTTTTTGTCAGAATCAAGACATATTATTTGGACATGCAGGAATTCCGTTAAACATGAAAAAGTTTTATTATCTCCCTTAGATTTAATTATTAAATTTATAAACAGAATAAAATTCAGAATTACATTAGATTTTCATCGATTAAAAAATGACTTCTTTTATTTATATTGGGGTGGATTATGCCATACCACTAATGATACAGTAGTATTTCATGCAGATTTGGATTACAAAAATTATATAAAATTTCTATAATGCAAATATTTAATATTGTATACTTTATTTTCGTTCTGCTGTTTGTGTTTTCTCTCTGATTTCAGGATGGCGGCTGCGGGGCCGTTATTGGCTGTTTCTCGGGTTGCCATCCTGGATCAGAGAGGCAATGCGACAGTGATTATCTTGTGTTTAGTGAATGTGAATTGTTACTTGTATATTGTTCATTGTATTATTGTATCATCTCTTTTATCATCAGTATTCCTATGAGTCATTTCAATCATTTGTCCATATATTATGTAACCCAGTATTGGGCTCATCCCATTTCACTCATTGAATTCCATTTTCACTCATTTTTCATCACTATGTATTTCGACATACCATTAACACATTTTCAATCATGTAGGTCATAGGATACTTGACTAATCTTTCCTTGAGTAAAGAGGTTTATTCAAAATTATTGGTAATGGTACACATATTGTGTTTCACACTTTTTTCAGGCTTAGCTAGATGGTGGGGCTGGGGCGGGTGAGTAGTGGTACCGAAGGCTCTCACGTGCTCCAGCTCCATCAACTGGTATAGCTGTAGACATTTTCAAAAGATTTTGGCGGACCGTCACGGGGATTGCCGAGCATGACTTGGGGCGGTTCGCTGAAGACACCTTTTTTGTATTTGAGTTTACAAGTGTACTTTAGTATACTACTTTCTGTTCTTGTTTGTTGTTTTTGTTTTTTGTTTTTTAAGGAAGTGTGAATATTTATCATTTATATTACTATTTCATATAACCTCTTTATTAACTAATTAAGATCCGCAACATTTAGGTTGGTGACTGTGTATTTGTTAAAAATCGTTACTATTCCTCTATATCTATTTATTCATTTCATTACATATATATGAACGTGCAGACGTGAAAAGACTGGAATAATTTAAAATAATGATTTAAAACGTGCAGACGGAAAAGACTGTGACATTAATAATTATTTAATAAGTTGTGTTCTTCATTCTTCAATTATGTTAAAGTTTAACAAAAAGTCACCTTGTTTTGTATAAATCAATTTAAGTCTTTTAAGCGGATACTTGGGGCGCCTTACACCCCAAGGTATGTGATAATAAATTTTATGAAAAAGAAATGCCATAGCTAGTGAGGTAACTTCAAGGTGTTAAAGCGAAGTATTAAAATTATTAAACGGCATTATTACACTCCCGCAAAGTCATCAATAATGTAAAAGCCATTATTTGAAACTGGAATAAACAATGTAGTGCAACTGTTTCATTGCCCAATCAATGCTGTCATAAAAGATGTCAGGTGATAAGGTCCTATCTCCAGTTGCATAATCTGCTCTGCAATGACCAGTCATTTTGAATGTAACTTAAGTCATTATAACTGCACCCCATTGTCAATTTAAAGGTTTCACAATGTAGCTGTAGCAGAGCATTTACACTGCTTTATATACTAGTATTAATCTTGTACAACAAGTTGGTGTATCACTAAATAAATTTGGTCTTCTGCTTAAAGATATAACATGCACAATATAATTACCATTTTTATATCGATACACAGAAGACCTCTAACCACTTATTTGATGATACACCAAAATGAACAGCATCTAATTACATGTATACTTCTTTATCAGGGTAGCTTTGCTTGAAACTTGATTATCATAGATACACTATAAGTGCTATAATTCCTAGTGGGAAAACAAAGTTTAACCCTTCATGGATGGAGAAGTTGGACAACAGTGGAAAAACACTGGGGTCATGGTGCAAGAGAGATACCGGCAATGAGTTTGCAAGATATTGTACTGTCTGAATGAAGTCCATCTTGTAGTAATTCTGGTGCTAATGAACTTATAAGTCATGCAGATGGATATAAACACAAGGAAAACATGAAATACATGCATGATAATTCACAAAAGCGTTTGTTTGGAAGTGCCCAAAAGCCAAGCAGCTCTCAGGGTTGTGGGGATAAATCTATCTGTATGCAAGTACATCCATCTCACAAGGAACAGGTACAAAAGGCTGAAATCTTCTGGGCCCTTAAGGTAGCTTCAAGTGGGAATCCATACAGAACATGTGATGGCACTCCTGCTCTGTTTCAAGCTATGTTTCCTGGACCTGTGTCTAAAAAAAAAGTAGTATGTATTCCTACTTTTGAGGGAAAAGTTCCTACTTTTTCCTACTTTTTTCCTACTTTTCTTTCAAAAGTAGTTCCTATTTTTTCCTACTTTTTGAAAAAAGGTCACTTGACAGCCTGCAGATGGTAACTAACATTATTGTTGTTACAACAGAGACTCTACACCACAGGTGGTAAACGATATCAGGATCATGAAACGTAAAAGAATGCTTTAATAAAGTGTTTATATACGGGTAAAATAAGCTAGAATAAGATGGAATCGGGGCGCATTTTGGTAGAGGTATTAATAATGTTAGTAAATGTATTATATAATGAGTTACTAATAGGAAAGTTCACACATGTTATAAATATCAGGGTTTTTTTAAGTTTGCAGATAAAGATTGGGTTCCTGCAGGTCGTGCAATGCAGCAACAAATCAACTGAGTATGACGAAGCTGTCAATTAACATAATTGCGGAAAGTACAAATAAATAACGCTCACAAAAACTGAAATAAGCGTGAATAATTCTACTTGTGTAATGGTCATACAGGTGTTTTTAATTGATTGATTGGTTAAAAGATTATGTGCTAATTATTTGGGACTCGAGATGGCGTAAAACGTTACGCACACGAAGACGATTCTACACGAGTTATCTTTTTTATTTGATGGTATTTAATTGTGTTTTCAAATATATTTCCTCATGTTTATTATTTTTCACAGAAATAGGAACATTTAATTACGATTATCTTCGGGAATCTACGTCACCAGGCTGTACATAGTTTTCTCATCGTTATTGGGAAACAGAAAAACCATTTTATATCATAGAGAAATTTATAATTTATGGAATTTATTTTTTTCCACCACGAACAATACAAAGGTATATATGTTATATTTTTGCATAATGAACCTTTTCTCGAATGAATTTTTTTTATAACAAACCTCCACCGTGATCCGCCGTGCATCCAACGCGATCCGCGATAAGTCCACGGCGTTCCGCGGTGACTTCTAAATGTGATAGTGTCCGCGGCGTTGTTGTCAGGACGAGAGAAGCCGCCAAGAAAACACCGCGAACAAGAAACAATATCGCCGCGATTGACCGCCCGCGAGCGTGTTTGTCCGCGGTGGCAGCGCGGAATTTGAGAAATCCGCGCGAGCTGTACTGTACCTAAAATTTGTGCATTTGTTGTGTAAACTTTATATACTATATAATTCAATAATTTTAATAAATTGTAAATGGTCTCAAGTTAATTTTTTCTCCCCACGAGACATTAAAGTGAGATTTTATTCTCAAAATATGTATTCGGAGCAAAATGTGGCCAACAATTATTGATTGATTGTAGTACACTATATGGTCATGACGGCCGTGGAACTTACCAGGCTTGATTATGTTAAGAATATGAATGAGGTAATGCAAGAATTTGCTTATTATGCTGGGCGCGAACACCGCACAGATATTTGACTGACTGATAGCATAGCTAGTATCACATCCACGTCGCAAACACCAAGTGATGATTGTCGTTTCAAATAGTTTTGTCATTATGCACAATTTCAAATCGCCCATTATTTTCTTTGAATTTTTTCCATGCAAAGCTAAAATAAAATAAAAGTGCGTATATTATTTTCATTGAATTAGAAATAGTTACAAACCAACTCAAGTTACCCCCTTAACATGATCGTAGGTTAAAGCGTTCTCAAGTTATTGCGTGTAAACGAATTTCCTTTTACATGTCATTATGACCTTTACTAATCTTACTCAAAACCAACATGTGTCAAAGAAATTCACTTTACAGAAATCGTGTTTCATGTAAATAAGTTCCATTAATATGCAAAACATCTCAGTCGTCAAAGGAATAAGCTATTTGATATAATATATTGAAAATGCATTTCCTTAAATCGAGATGTAACTTTTTGTATTTGTTGCGGATTTATCTTAAGCCCGCTTTCACTTCAAATAAGTATCCATCACATGTTTCAAAGCAATGATCTTATAACCAACCATGAATGATCTTGATAGTTTGAAATCAAAGCAAATGGGGTTTTAGCGACGATTGGAAAAATTTATAATAAGATTTCAATGTTTGATGTTTTATGACACTTACATTTTGATAAAATTAACCAAAGATTTAAAGATTTGCTCAGATTTGCGGTGCTTAGATATTTCAAAAGTTTATAAAATTGGCCACTCATTGATCTTTAAATTTTCTAACTTCTGAAAACATTGATAGGGATTTGTAACATATAAGCCTTACATCCACTTATTATATGTTATCGCGAGTGTAATGCAGTTAAGTAGACATGAAACACACTGTTTAAGTACAATACGTTCTCATTTTATTAGCCACGTGCTCACCTAAGGAGCTTTATCGCATATATATATATATATATATATATATATATATATATATATATATATATATATATATATATATATATATATATATATATATATATATAACAAAACTTCCGTTTTGGAGTTATCTCATGTAGCTGCGGATGAAAAATACAACCATGAATAACACGACAGGAAACGCAACTCTGTTTTCTAGTTACGAAAAAACAGTTTTCCCTTATTCAAGACGTCTACACTTTCCTCCTCATGCCATTGGTTGCTTCGTCAATTTTTGGAAATGTGCTTATTCTTGTGGTGGTTACGAAAAATAACGTCACGACAACAAGCGTTTTGTTCGGAATACTTGCAGACGTAGATTTTGTAACATAACACATTATAATAATCGAAATTTGTACCAAATTTCATACAATCTTAAATAGGCAGTCAAAATAGGCAGAAAAGAAGTATTCTCGCCATTATTTAAACAAAAAATTAAGGCTAGTTTTAATCAAAATATGAATTCACGATTAACGGAATCTAGTAGAACTTTAACTTTGCTTTATATGCATCTAAACATAAACAATGATTTAAAAATATACCTTACAAGCAGCTCCAATGAATACCACCGCCATGCTCTTTCTAAACTCATCGATTAAAAGTTGAATCTGGACGATTGCATAAACGTATTGCTATTCTATATACTAAAAGAATATGTACATATTGTCAAACATGATAACGAATATAATTTTATTTTATAATGTTTTATTAGCTGACTTTAAAAAGAAATATATCAATACAAATATTTGCTGCGACCCAAAATGCAAAAATTCGTTAAAATTTCTTGATTAAAAAAAAGATAAACGCGTTAATTAATTATACAGTTTGGTTTATTTTACTATTATAAATATACATTTTAATTAAAATAAATATAAGGGTTATCCCATTTGTATTTTCACGTCCCAGTAAAAAGAAAGGCATATTTAGACTGTTCGAAATTCGATTACAGCCAGAAAACAATTCTGCTAATAGTGTATTGACATACATTCCCAAAATAATTATTGACTAGTTTCACATTTAGTTTGACAAAAAATGCAGTTGTCTGAGCTGGCATATCCAATTTCAAATAAGAAGTTTGTACCTATGATTCTATGTGTAATTCGGTACAGAAAACGCTCCAGTGTGATATGAAAACAGTGTACATGTATTTATGATATGATTTATTTCCCCAAAGCATGTATTGCTGATTATGCGAATAAATAAACCAAAACCAAACAAAGATATATCGCCATTCTTTTGTTTCAATATAGTTAAACATATTCGCCAATTTATTTGTGCACACTACACAGACTCATTTTTTTAAAATAATTATTTCATACACAGGTTGTTTACTCTTTGTGTTAACTAAGATGGTTCGTCAGCTAGTGGGAATAATATGCTTCTTAAAGCAAGTGTCGTAAGAGATTCTGCCTTTTTTTTTTAATTGCGATAATAATTCCTTTAAAAAATTGGTAATTTGGATTGAAGTTTAATACTTCGTAAAAATCATCTTTTCGGTACAATGTTTAAAGTTCAGCGTTGTGCATTAAGTGACCAGCAAAATTTACGCCTTTTTCAAAGTTTAACCATGATTTTAAAAATACACTTTTGTTACCAATTGTTATTTCTGCATTATAGAATAATATATTTTGGAGCAAAAAAAACTCGGTTTTCAAATGATTATTTTTTACAGAGTTCAAAAAATAGTTCAATGTGTCTTTCCAGAATTCATTTTGTATCTTGTCAGTCAAGTTTTCTGAATAGTGACTTCCACAGTTATATAATTTTTGAAAATCAATCATTGTATTAACAATATTTATCGATTTCCTATTCCCAGTAGCAATTCTACGGATTCATGATAACTTCGGAGAACTGACAAAAAACAAAGATCAATCATTTTCAAACCCTCTTCTTTATAGTCGTTTAGTAAAATAGTGTGGTTGATTCCATTCCCTAATTCGTGATTAAGCATTCCTGTTAAAATATTAAACTAAATATCAAAAGAACACACTCACATGCGCTTTTAATTAAGGTAAGCAAAAGGTTGTCTTTCAAGAATAAACAACGTCTTTTTAATAACTGATGAAACATAAAACCCGATCCAAGTAGGGGTAAAATTCAAACAACATCCACAGAAAAAACGCTTAAAATCTAATTGAAATACGCATGTAATGATCTGTATCGGTACTTCCTCCATTTCCTAAAGGGATGCAATTGTAGTGGAATTTTTGTAAATATGGCTGTATATATAAATAAGAGCCATTCAACCCAATTCCTATGAAATTACAATCAATTTAAGGAATAAGAAACAACTCATCAAAATAAGTATTTCATGAACGGGTCAAGATAACACTGCCGAACCAGATATATGCAGGTTGTTTAGAACTGATTTCAAATATTTGGAACAAAAGGTTGAAAGCGATGACAAATGTGACTGTTGTATGTAATATCAGTACTTATGAAATAAAGTCATCCACTCTATTTATGAATGCATCTTTAGTTATTTGCCTAAACAAAGCAATTTTGAAAGTTTTATTGTAAACAATACTTTTATTTTATCAATTTATTCTTAAGTTGCATAATTTCTCCCCGTGTGAAGCATTTATACATGAATTTGTAACTTGTCAACTCAAAAAATCGTGTGCCACATTGAATATATTGGGTCACCATACAACAGTAAACCTACCGATGCAATGGGACAATCACCGATTATCGTTGAAGATGTGTCCCATCGAACGTTGCATTGATTGTCGTTTGAGAACCTCAAATGGCGACCGACGACATTCAATGTTATTATCAGAGGATTCCGTAGATAATATTGTTGGAATTAAAAATGTATATTTGGTAATTTCGCGTTGATTAAACAAAAGTATATTAAACTCATCTACCCTAAGTTTATGCTATCTTTAGATAACTTACGCAGTTTACGAGTTCAACTTTTTAATGCTGTGAAGCCAAATATTGGTTGCTATTGTAGTCACAGATTGTTACCACTTTTAATTGTGATGTTATGTTTGTGCAATGGATGTTCCTCGGCCAATACGCAATGGCAATGCTGCAATCTCGATAGGTAGTTATTACACCAGTGAAATATGCTAAATCTCAACAAATGGGCACGAGTTTGAGGTGAGATTGTTTATATACTGAACACATACTTTCAGCATTACACTTAGTAATAAACAAGTAAATTACTGAGTAATTTCCTTGTTTTTTGTTGTTGTTTTTTCTGGATGATTTACCTATCATAAAAGGACTAATTTTACTGGTATTTGTAATTGTTTTAACAAGAACTCAACTTGATATTAACTGTGAAATTGCGTCTTATTTGTAAATGAAATTGTGCAAATATGCTGATTCTCTAGACCAAGTAAAATACATGTTTCATGTGTCTTTAATTGCACTCGCATTTGTCCTTCCCAGGTTTCTTTAATGCCCTAGATTTGCATTGGCCAGACTTGCGGTTATTCCTATAAGTTATGTATGCCTGTTTCATAAATTGCAATTGAACATGGTTAAAGCGTTACAATGGTTATAACTGGTTTGCCTAATCTTACATCACGTAGCGGTAACAATACTGTTTAACACGTTGAGAGCCTTCTGGCATTTAAACGCTTCTTTCGGCTAATAAATTGCAACACATTTAGAAAAGTTGCAACATAGCTTGTCAAGTAAGTATGTTAACATAGACATTATGGATTGTTCTGCAATTCTATTTCATGTTCACGTGGTAATTAAATGAAATTACACGTCAATCAAATCGGTTGTCCTTCTGTTTGTTGTTAAAGTACGCGACCGTTAATTATTATTATCAAGCATGTTTTTTTAACCAGCAATATCCGGTAGTATGCATTTATGGTATAAACAGAACGAAACTTCCATGGACGTAAATTTTTCTCATTGTATTGATATACAGAACAACAACATGTATCTTCATTTGATTTGCTTAAATAAATTTGAATTATAATGTATTTGAGTTAACGTTTACTTACAGTTATGTGATGTTGCAATTTACTTTGGCTAAGCGTCATTTCGACATGCCTTCTAATCGGTTTGCAAAAGCTTTCAGTGAACATAAATAATGTGTCTGGAACTTCAAATTCCTAAATAGATTGATAAACAACCTTTGATTCTTCTGTAAAATTGGTTTGCAAAAGCAAAATAAAATATTTTCTTTCATTATAAAAGTTTCGTATGTTTTCCGGGACAATGCGGTAAGTTTTCTTTTTTCCATAAATCACTTAAGCGTTTTGATTATTTACGATTGTAGTGATTATTGAATGGAGCGGAGTGTTTCCTTGCAGTCTGAAGCCAATGATACTTTTGCGAAATAGCTGATGGTAAAGCGCTACCAATACCTTCAATTTCTGAAAAACTCGAGGATACATTTTTTCTCCAATTTTTCCATCTTAATGGTACCTAGATTTTATAATTTATCTTGCCTCTGTTGCAAACATTGACCAAATACAGCAGGGTCGAATAAATTGTCCTATCTCCGGTCAACAGGAAGTAGTGTATTCCTACGCACGCTGTGACGATTAACATGTTCTTATATTTGACCTTTGAAATTTATTGGGGCGCATCATGAATGGTTTCGTTATATTAGATATCATCCTTTTTTCTTCTTTAAAATATATTATCGAGCCAGCTTTCCGTATAATTTATCATTTTCATTTACTTTATTACGCAATTTATGACGTATTTAGTGTGACGTCATTTCTCAGACGAAACATACTATGTAGTTTCTCTCGCAATTTTCGGAGATAATAATTTCGACATGCTGATTTCAACAGTATTTTTTTATTATTTTTAAAGCATCGAACGAATCATAAACGTATTTCGGATTGTGTGTTTGTCATGTATCATTGTTTACTTCGATAGGAATTACATAATTCGCTACGGCAGGATTACGATTTCGTAAATCGGGTTATGGGTCAGAGTGGTTAGCATTCGATACAAACGCTATAAAAATAGCGTGATTTAAAATACATTTTGATAATAGGGATGGAAAAACAGAAAATGGACTTCGACAAAGGGATGGAAGAACAGAAAATGGATGTGTATATCGTTGTAAATTTATTGTTATATGCAATGGATTAAGTTGTCATTAAGGTAAATAAAATTAAGTTTTTGTTTTGCTGCTGCATTTTTATTTTATTTTTTTACCAAGAAAAATATCACATTCTCGATTCGTTTTTTATTTCTTCTGATATTTACAATAGGAAAGTATTAAAAGGAACAGTTTAAAGGGACTGTCAACCACGAATGACCAAAATAGAAAAGTTCTTAAATACCGTATTTTTTACAATAATAAGCTTATATTGATAAAAAATATCACGACTGGTATATAACAATACTTGAAAAAAGTTCATATTTTCAGTATAATCGGTAATACAATTTCGCGATGTGAAATCGAAAGTACATCGCGAAAATAGGTGACATAACGATATACTCCCTATAAAAAACGCAAGTAGATTGATCATTTTACATATACAATATATACAATTCACTACGCATGCACAATTTGCATTCCCGGGTTTACCAAGTGACAATGATGATCAATCTACTTGCGTTATTTATTGTTAACTGGTAATTACCTGGTAGACATACCCAGTACAATTTATTACCGAATATACTGAAAATATGAAAACTTAACAACATTTTTCAAGTAATGTTATATACCAGTCGTGATATTTTAATCAATATAAGGTAACAATTGCAAAAAATACGGTATTTTAGAACTTTTCTTTTTTGGTCATTCGTGGTTGACAGTCCCTTTAAAGTGTAACTATTTTTTAGGTGACACAATCGGTAGTTCTTCGGTCGCATGGAATGTTGTGTACATTTAGGAGGCTCGACAAGAATAATTCTATTGTTATGTCAATTTATCATTTGTCTTTGATAACATGTGTAAACGGCATGAAGCAGGATAAATATAATACATGGTTGGTGCCGAGATGGAGAAAGTTTATCCGGTTCGGCCCGAAAAAGAAAAATAGGACTCGCTAAAGCTTTTTTTTTCTAAGCCTCACCTGATAAACTTTCTCCATCTCGGCACCAACCATGTATTCTCTATATCATCCATAAGAGTGATATTTGTTCAAACTGTGTTAATTAATTAACGCAATTTTGCACTTTGGTGATTGGATGGGTTCTATTTGGTAAAATATGTCTTACTTGTAGTGCATTATTTGAGTTTTTCATTCTAAAAATAGTTCGATGATCTATATAATTTAATGATGCCGATGAGTAATTGTAGTGACATTCGTTTAAGAAGCTTGGTAATTTATTGCCTTATCACTTCGTTACTCTAACATGTATGGCTTAGATAGTCAACGTTCATCAGATAAATAATTGAATAAGTCGACGTAATCTGAGCTTATTGAACTTCCAAAGAAGAAAGCGAAACGGAAAAATACTACAAAATGCAACAGGAATAAATCGTTGTGGACCCCGATTAGCATGATTGCAAAATTTATACGATGAAAAGAGGATGCAGGAGAACGTGAATCTAAACTCACGTACAAGTGACGTGATTAAAAGGCAGCGATCAAAGTGTTCGTTATATGTTTTAGATCATGAAAGATCGTCTTAAATCTCCCTTGAAGTAATCCGTCTGTTGTCGCTGTGAAGTGCTTTGTTATTATAAGTCAGATTAGTTTATATAAAGTCAAATTTCTGTAATTATTAGTTGTAAAGAATTAAAATGGTAGTTAAAAAGGTAACATAAATCCTGCGTTAAGTCCGCTGATCTCTTGGTTATGCGCGGCCTTTATATACTACGGATATATGCGCCTGTGTCTTTGCGATATCATTTCTTACATCATCAACATACAAAAATGAATCACTCAGGAAACGCCTCGGCGAATGGTGGTTTCGGAAATCGGATGGAAACAATGTACGAAGTATTTTCTTTCCTTTATGTGCTTATTTCGGCGTCTTCGATATTCGGCAATATGTTAATTATAGTAGTTTGTGCGAAGAACAAAGTAACTACAACAAGTGTTTTGTTCGGAATACTTGCAGTCATAGATTTATTTGTCACAATCCTTGGGCCATGCTTTAGAATATTTTTGATGTGGAGCTCCGTTCTGCATGGTTATCCGTTGGTGATGATTTCGGAGGAGTTCGCTCTCCAAACATCGATTAGCCTATCGATTTGGACTCTGGTTGTTATAACGATAGAGCGATTCTTAAGTATAACAATTCCTTTGAAAGTGAAACAAGTTTTAACTCTTCGCGTGGTCGTTATATCAGAGGGCGTAACATCTTTAGCTGTTGTTGTTATTCAATATTTACGACACTTCATCGCAGTCCAAGTCATCAATTTACGGGGGATAATGTTGCTTCGTCCGATAAACACTGCATGGGGTACTATGTTCCTTATTTTTGACTGGATATGTGTTGTTATTATACCATATTTCATCATAATTACAGCTAGTATAGTTATTTGTGTAAAGCTTCGGACATCATTTGGCGGAAGACACGCAAACTCCGACAAGGTGCGTTCTGTGACAATTAATTTATTGGTCGCCAATTTAACATTCCTTGTGACCAACATCCCTTTTAGATTAATCAATATTTTGATTCATGAATATCGACATGTTTTTAATTTAGATGTGTATCAGGAGCAAATAATTAGGGAAATCGGTGTGATTCTTTTATATATTAATCACGCCCTTAACTTTTACCTGTATATACTTAGTGGACGGAAATTCCGAGAAGACGTGAAGAAGCTGTTTTCAACTATAAAATTACGTTAAACAGTAGCATTTAGACACTCTACGTCATACGTAAATTAGCGTCCGGTCATTGGTTTGTCATTTTAATGAATTATTGATATCAAATGCTTTAACTATATTTCAGTTACTGCTGAAATATTAAAAAAAATCACTTAAAAATATTCTGCACTTTTTGTTTACTGGTATCATAGAATGTAGCGGTCAAATGAAAAACCTACAGGACATTTAAACAGTAAGCAATATGTCTTATCAGAACTCTCATTTTTTTATCCGAGCTATTAATTTTAATAACAACTTGCTTTCGCTTCTTTTTAAATAATATTTGCTAATTAATTAATGTATTCATTAATTAATATTAATCTAACACACTTATGCTATAGTCAGGCTATTTTGACTCGTCTCAGCTTTAGTTATATACGTATTATTTATGAATTTAATATTAAATAAGTATTTGAATTAATTTTGCCAAATTTGATGACTTTGAGTATTCCATTTAATACACAGGCCATACTATCTAATAACGCATATACACTAATATTTTAAATTTAAATGACGTTCGACTGAATACTTTTCGTATTTACAAAGCACGTAGGTGAGATTTTAATATACACTGTATGAAAAAAGTGTTAACTAGCAATATACACAGTATGTAGTAAATGTAAACCAGCATTTTACACCACGTGCAGTATGTGCAAAACAGCCATATATACGATGTTTGTAAGTAAGTGTAAACCAGCAAAATACAATGTATACTTTTGCAACATAACTGGTTTTGTGTATCGACTTAGCTAATATAAATCTAGCGATAAGGTGTTTATATTAATTATAAACTTAACCAAAAAGCTCCAATTATGAAATTGGTGATTTTCCTAATAAAATCTTTTTCGTTGAATTCATAATTTATAGAAACATTTTATCGCTAGACCAATTTAATAATCGGAGCTTTTTTGGTAAAATTCATTATTTATATTCACACTTCATCGCTAGATTAAATTATCACAGTCGATACACAAAATCCATTAAAAAAATCAATTGTATCATGATTAAAATTATTTTCAATTGTCGTAAGTCTCATCTAAACTATCGTGTTTTGTATTATAAAATGTCGCAATATGATGCTCATCAATGTCAAAAACATCATCATATTTTTTGTACAGTTGTTTGAAGATTATTATTATAAAAATTAAGAAATAAAATAAAAATACAAAAAAATTCATACAATAAAATATCATCATTTTATCATGATTTAAGATTAAATAAATGTATAAATAATTTGTAAAATAAAACATCAACAAATAAAAAAAA
Source organism: Dreissena polymorpha (assembly GCF_020536995.1). Taxonomy (NCBI): domain Eukaryota; kingdom Metazoa; phylum Mollusca; class Bivalvia; order Myida; family Dreissenidae; genus Dreissena; species Dreissena polymorpha. Next base: position 18,879,775 of record NC_068366.1, read on the forward strand.
ATACATCATAGCATGTATCATGTATTGTATTTTATAAGTCTAAATATGATGCTCATCGATGTCAAAAAACATCATCAAATTATTTTATAATTGTTTTAAGATTATTTGGTCATTACGATTGTTATGATATGTCATAATATTTCATGTTGTAGAATTCTTTATTGTGTTTTGGATCATAAGATTGGCTTTTTGTTAGTTTTCATGTGGAATTAGTATAGATTTTTCAATCATAAAATATAAAAATATCAAATCATTATATCATGATTTAAAATTATTTTCAACTGTAGTTGGTCTTATCTCAACTATTATGTTTACTATTTTATAATGTCCACATATGGTGTTTATCAATGTCAAAAACATCCTCATATTTTTGTATAATTGTTTAAAGATAAGTATCATAAAAATAAATAAAAATATAAATAATGATTCAAATAAAAATTGTTATCATGAGATAGGATTACAGTCAATTGTTGTTGGTCTCATCTCACCTATCATGTTTTGTATCTTATAATGTCCAAATATGATGCAAATCAATGTAAAAAACATCATCATTATATTTTTTTATCATTGTTTCAATATTATTATCATCAAAAGCAAAAATAAAATAAAAATATAAATAATTCATCAAATAAAAAAAACAACATTGCATCATTTTTTAATATTAAATAAATGTATAAATGTATTAATAAATTGAAAAATAAAATATGATTTGAAAAATAACAAAGCTTCATAGCATTGTATCATGTTTTGCATTTTATAATGTCTAAATATGATGCTTATCGATGTCAAAAACATCATCATATTATTTTATAATTGTTTCAAGATTATTATCATCAAAATAATATTATTTACTAAAATAAAATAAATAATTTATTAAATATTTTTTAAGAAATCATCTTTAATTATATCATGATTCAAAATTATTGTTTATTGTCGATAGGTCGCATCTCAAAATGTCCAAATATGATGGTTATCATATTTCAAGATAATTCTCTGTGTATCTCTCTAGCTTTGTGTATTTAAGAATGATGTTCAAGTATTGGGCCAGTATGATTGTTATGATATGTAATAATATTTCATGTTGTAGAATTCTATATTGTGTATTAGATAATAAGATTGACTTTTTATTTTTTATTTTTTTATGAGGACTTAGTATAGATTGTAAAATCATAAAATATAAAAATCTAGTTTGATGAAAAAGAGGTATGTTACGTACGGGTTTTGTGTATCGACTAGGATAATTGAATCTAGCAAAAAAGTGTTAAAATAAATTATGATTTCAACCAAAATACTTTGACTATGAAATTAACTGATTTTATTACAACGTATTTTTATATATTATGCATATTAGTGTTATTTAATCTATTGATGGAGTGTTGTGAATTCAACTAAAAAGCTTCGATTATGAAATTGACCGATTTCATTACAACGTATTTTATCTATTATGCATATACGTTTTGTTCAATCTATTCATGGAGTGTGGAAACCGCCAGACACTCATACATTCACACATTATAGTTGTCGATTGTATTTACAAACCTTCTAACTTCAAACTAAAAACCGACTGTTTTTATGAAATAGCATAATAAGGATAAATTAATTATATTATTGGACATGAAATTAAACGACAATATATTTAAATAACTTATGACACCTAAACAAAATGCCAACTATTATGTGTACTTTTATATAAGAATACATTAAATATATTTTTTATTATAAATGTGACCGACAACGTATGTTTGTAGGGACAAATTTATAGTCATCCATTCAAGATAAAAAGCGGGATGTGTATTCAGAAAAGTAGGTCAGCTCATTTTGAAGAAAAAGCTTGTAGGAGAACATTTAGACGTATTAATGATTTTATAAAAATTGAAACTGACAATTGTTGTTTAGGAGTTTAAAATTATAATAATTGGAAACTTTGTATAAAAAATCAATAACATCACATAAAACGAATAAAGTTGGAATTAATTTTATGTGCTGAAATATTAAGAAAAAATTTACTTAAAAAAAGACGGAACTATTTTTTGAAAATTGTATCATATAATGAAGCGGTCAAATGAAAAACTTACAGGACATTTCAACAGTAAGCAATATGTCTTATCCAAACTGTCATTTTTTATCAGTGATAAAACATTTTTTTCACAACTTGAGTTTGCTTCTCTTTAAATATTATTTGTTTATTTATTAATGTATTAATTAATTAATATTAATTAGACACTGTAAGGCTATAGTCTGGATATTTTGACACGACTCAGCTTAATTTGTATACGTATTATTTATGAAGTAATTAATATTTGTCTTAATTTTCCCGCAGCTGGTGGGTTTGAGTATTCCATTTAATAACCAGGCCATACTATCTCATAACATATATAATATAGTCTTTTAAATTTAAAGGACGTTCGACTGAATACTTTTCGTATTTACAAAGCACATAGTTGAAATTTAAATATACACTGTATGAAAAAAGTGTAAACTAGCAATAGACACTGTATATTGTGATAATAACATATATAATATAGTCTTTTAAATTTAAAGGACGTTCGACTGAATACTGTTCGTATTTACAAAGCACATAGTTGAAATTTTAATATACACTGTATGAAAAAAGTGTAAACTAGCAATAGACACTGTATATTGTAAATGTAAACCAGCAATTTACACCATATATACGATGTTTTCTATCGATTCAATCAAAAAACTCGGATAATGAAATTGATCGATTTCAATTTTTGGTTGAATTCATAATTATATAAACACTTGATCGCTATATTTTAATATCACAGTCTAGACACAAAACCCGTTAAAAATCATATGATTGCATCATGATTTAAAGTTCTTTTCAATTGTTGTTGGTCTGATCTCCAATATTATGTTTAGTATTATAAAATTCCCAAATATAATGCTTATCAATTTAAAAACATCATCATAATTTTATATATAATTGTCTGAAGATTATCATCGAAAAAATATAAATAATGAATAAAATAATAAGTCATCATGTTATCATGAGTATTGTCTATTGTCGTTGGTCTCATCTCAACTGTCATGTTATGTATTTTATTATGTCCAATTATGATGCCCATCAATGTAAAAAAATCATTATCATAATATTTATCATTGTTTCAAGATTACTATCAATAAAATAATATATATATATATATATATATATATATATATATATTTATATATAATTCAAAAATAAAAAATCATAATTATTAAATAAATGTATTAATGAATGAATAATTTGTAAAATAAAGTATAAAAATATATAAAAAATCATCATAGTATTGTATCATGTTTTGTATTTTATAATGGCTAAATATGATGCTCATCTATACCATAATCATTTAATTTTATAATTTTTTAAAGATTTGTATCATCAAAATAATATTTTTAATACAATAATAAATTATTTATAAAATAATTTAAAAAAAATCATCAATCAATGGTTTCATGATTTATCATTAGTATTTATTGTCGTTTGTCGCATCACGAATGTCCAAATGTGATGGTTATCATATTTCAAGATAAGTGTCTGTGTATCTCTCATTTCTACATTATTGTGTATTTGAGAATGATGTTCCAATATTAGGCCATTATGATTGTTACGACAGGTACTAATGTTTGATGTTGTAGAATTCTATATTGTGTATTAGATCATAAGATTGATTTGTTTTTAGTTTTCATGTGAACTTAGTATAGATTTTTTAAATCATAAAATATAAAAATAAAGGTTGATGAAAAAGATGTATGTTACATAACGTGTTTTGTGTATCGATTAGGATAATTAAATCTAGCGATACCGTGTTTATATAAATTATGAATTCAACCAAAAAACTTTGACTATGAAATTAACCGATTTCATAACAACATACTTCTATATATTATGCATATAAGTGTTATTAAATCTTTTGATGGAGTGTTGTTAATTCAACTAAAAAGCTTCGATTATGAAATTGACCGATTTCATAAAAAATGAAACTGACAATTGTTGTTTAGGTATTTGAAATTATAATATTTGAAACCTTCGTATAAACAATCAATAACATCACATAATTAATATTATTTAAAAAGAATAAAATTTGAATTTAATTTATATATTTAAATATTAAGAAATATTTAACTTAAAAATATTTTGAACTTTATTTGATAATTAAATTATAGAATGAAGCGATCAAATGAAATATTTACAGGACATTTAAACAATATGTCTTATCCAAACTTTTTTGTTTTCAGAGATAAAACATTTTTTACAAATTGATTTTGCTTCTTTTTAAATAATATTTGCTAATTGATTAATCTATGTATTATTTATAAATATTAATTTAACATTGTAAGGCTATAGTCTGGCTATTTTTGACTATTCAGCTTAATTTGTATACGTATTATTCATGACGTTATTAATATTTGACTTAATTTTGCAGCAGTTGCTGGCTTTGAGTATTCCATTTAATACCCAGGTCGTTCTATCTTATAGCACATCTAATATGGTCTTTTAAATTAAAAGGACATTCGACTGAATACTTATCGTATTTACAAAGCACATAGTTAAGATTTTTATGTACACTGTATGAAACAAGTATAAACTATCAATATCAATAGACACTGTATATAGTAAAGGTAAACCAGCAATTTACACCATGTGCAGTAAGGGCAAAACAGCCATTAATACGATGTTTTGTAGAATTCAAACAAAAAGCTCGGATTATGAAATTGATTGATTTCAATTTGTTGTTGAATTCATAAATATATAAACACTTGATCGCCATATTTAAATATCAAGTCGATATACGAAACCAGTCAGAATATCATATCATTGTATCACGATTTAAAATTATTTTCCATTGTCGTTTGTCTCATCTCAGCTATCATGTTTTGTATTATAAAATGTCGCAATATGATGCTCATCAATGTCAAAAACATCATCATAATTTTATATATAATTCTCTGAAGATTGTCATCGTTAAAAATATGAATCATGAATAAAATAATAAATCATCATGTTATCATGAGTATTATCTATTTTCGTTGGTCTCATCTCAACTGTCATATTATTAAGCTTATTATGTCCAAAGTTGATGCGCATCAATGTAAAAACTTCGTCATTGTATTATGTTATCATTAATTCAAGATTATTATCATCAAAAAAAAAATAAAAAAATATGAATAATAATAAAAAAAACAATCATCATTATTCAATAAATGTATAAATGAATGAATAATTTGTAAAATAAAATTTATAAAATATATAAAAAAATAAATAGTATTGTATCATGTTTTGTAGTTTAATGGCTAAATATGATGCTCATCGATACCATAATCATATTATTTTACAATTGTTAAAAAATTTGTATCATCAAAATAATATTTTTAATACAATTATAAATAATTTATAAAATAATTTTTAAAAATCATCATTTAATTGTATCATGATTTCACATTATTGTTTATTGTTGTTGGTCGCATCACGAAATGTCCAAATATGATGGTTATCATACTTCAAGATAAGTGTTGGTGTATCTCTCAATATATATTATTGTGTATTTGATTATGATGTTCAAGTATTGGGCTAGTATGATTGTTATGATATGTATTAATATTTGATGTTGAAGAATTCTATACTGTGTATATTGGATCATAAGATTGACTTTTTTTGGTTTTCATGTGAACTTAGTATAGATTTTTAAATCATAAAATATAAACATCTAGTTTGATGAAAAAGATGAAAGTTACGTACGGGTTTTGTGTATCGACTAGGATAGTTATATCTAGCGATAGTGTTTTGATAAATTATGAATTTAACCAAAAAACTGTGACTATGGAATTAACCGATTTCATAAAAACGTATAATTTATTATGCATACCAGTGTTATGAAATCTATTGAAGGATTGTTGTTACTATAACTTAAAAGCTTCGATTATGAAATTGAACGATTTCATAAAAAATGAAACTGACAATTGTTGTTAAGAAGTTGGAAATTATAATATCTGGAACCTGTGTATAAAAAATCAATAACATCGCATAATTAATATTATTTAAAAAGAATAAAATTTTATATATTTAAATATTAAGAAATATTTCACTTAAAAATATTTTGAACTTTTTTTTAAATCGTATTATAGAATGAAGCGTTCAAATGAAAAACTTTCAGGACATTTAAACAGTAAGCAATATTTCTTATGCAAATTGTCATTTTTTTCAGAGATAAAACTTTTTTTTTAAACTTGATTTTGCTTCATTTTAAATAATATTTGCGAATTGATTAATAAATGTATTATTTATTTATAATAATTTAACACTGTAAGGCTATAATCTGGCTATTTTGACTCGTCTAAGCTTAAGTATACGTATTATTCATGAAGTAATTAATATTTGACTTAATTTTGCAGCAGTTAATGGCTTTTAGTATTCCATTTAATACCCAGGTCGTTATATCTAATAACACATACAATATAGTCTTTTAAATTTAAAGAACATTCGACTGAATACGTTTCGCATTTACAAAGCACATAGTTGAAATTTTTATATACACTGTATGAAACAAGTGTAAACTAGAAATAGACACTGTATATGGTAAATGTAAACCAGCAATTTACCCCATGTGCAGTAAGAGCAAAACAGATATAAATACGATGTTGTGTAGAATTAAATCAAAAAGCTCGGATTATGAAATTGATCGATTTCAATTTGTGGTTGAATTCATAATTATATAAACACTTGATCGCTATCAGGGGACAAAAATATTTATATACCGCACTCGTCCTTCAGGACGAGTGAATTACAATTATCACTCGTCCTGCAAATACATGCACTTGTCCTTCAAATAAGTGTGAAATAAAGATTACAAAAGGCTGATATGACTAATAAATTCGTGGAGAGACAATAAGGGATACAGGACACAAACGCTACCAAATAGTTTGTCATTCTCCATTTTCACCCACGCATTTTGGACAGTTTGCGAACGTTTGGTCTTATGCAAGTTATGGTACACCAACCGCTGTGTTTTCCTTTTATCTGATGCTCGCGTGCTTTCTGTTTCCGATGTTTGAACATCGAACCGTCCCCTTTAAAGAACGCTCGTATATCAGACATTTTTCAGACGAAATTCAGACTGCCTCACTGGTATAAAACCGTACTTCGCGGTTAAACAAATCTTTCAAAATTAACACTAACAGTGAATGCAGTCGGATGGTTCCCTGTCAACATGCACGTGCAACGTTAACACCAAAAAGCTAATATTTAATCGGAAAACAGTCTAGCATAACAACGCGCACCTGCTGTATGAAATTTACAATTTCAATTTCCGGTTATTTGGGTATTACTTTCGATAAAGATATGCTTTAAGAAAATGATTTCATTAAATGAAAACATAGTCTTACTGATGAAAGATACATATTTTAACATCAGCGTTTTCACTCGTCCTGTAGGACGAGAGCTTTAGGGAAATTCACTCGTCCTTTCATGATTTCACTCGTCAATACGAGCGGACGAGTGGAATTTTTGTCCCCTGGCTATATTTAAATATCTAAGTCGATAAACAAAACCCGTTAGAAAATCTTATCTTTGTATCATGATTTAAAATTATTTCAATTGTCGTTGGTCTCATTTCAACTATCATGTTTTGCATTTTAAAATGCCCAAATAGGATTCTTATCAATGTCAAAAACAACATCATAATTGTATTTATAATTGTCTGAAGATATCATCATAACAAATACATATAAATATTGAATAATAATTAAAAAAATCATCATGTTATCATTATTAAAGATTATTGTCTATTGTCGTTGGTCTCATCTCAACTGTCATGTTAAGTATTTTATAATGTCCAAATATTAGGCTCATCAATGTAGAAAAACATCATCATTATATTATTTATAATTGTTTCAATATTATTATCATTAAAAAATAAGTAAATAAATAATTCAGATATAAAACAATCATAATAATTAATTTCTTTATAAATGTATGAATACTTTGTAAAAAAAATAATATATCATAGTATTGAATCATGTTTTGTATTTTATAATATCTAAATATGATGCTCATCGATGTCAAAAATATCATCATATTATTTTATAATTGTTTCAAGATTTGTATCATCAATATAATATTTTTTAATTTATAAAATAATTTAAAAAATCATCATTTAATTATATAATGATTTAACATTATTGTTTATTGTCGTTGGTCGTATCTCGAAATGTCCAAATATGATGGTTATCATATTTCAAGATAATTGTCTGTGTATCTCTCTAGCTGTGTGTATTTAAGAATGATGTTCAAGTATTGGGCTAGTATGATTGTTATGATATGTAATAATATTTCATGTTGTAGAATTCTATATTGTGTATAAGATAAAAAAAATTGACTTTTTATTTTTTAGTTTTCATGTGGGCCTAGTATAGATTTTTAAATCATAAAATATAAAAATCTAGTTTGATGAAAAATATGTATGTTACGTACGGGTTTTGTGTATCGACTAAGATAATTAAATCTAGCCATAAAGTGTTTATTTAAATTATGAATTTAACAAAAAAAACTTTGACTATCAAATTAACCAATTTTATAACAACGTATTTTTATATGTTATTTATAAAAGTGGTATTACATCTATTGATGGAGTGTTGTTAATTTAACTAAAAAGCTTCGATTATGAAATTGACTGATTTCATAACAACGTATTATATCTATTATCCATATACGTTTTATTAAAGCAATTCATGGAGTGTGGGGACCCCAAGACGCTCACAAATTCAAAAATAATATGTGTCGATTGTATTTACATAACTTCTGACTTCAAACTAAAAACCGACTGTTTTTATGTAATAGCATAATGAGGGTGAATTAATTATACTATTTGTCATAAAATTTAACGGCAATATATTAATATAACTTCTGACTTCAAACACAATTCCGACTATTATGTGTACTTGTATAATAAGAATAAATTGAATGTATTTTTATTATAAAACAAGGTATGTTTTTAGAGACAAAACTAAAGGCATCCATTTCAATATAAAAAGCGGGATGTGTATTCAGAAAAGTAGCTCACCTCATTTTGAAAATTAGCTTGTAGGAGAACATTTAGACGTATTGCTGATTTCATAAAAATTGAAACTGACAATTGTTGTTAAGGACTTTGAAATTATAATATTTGGAAGCTTTGTATAAAAATGCAATAACATCACATAATTATTATGATTTTAAAAGAATTAAATTGAAATCAATTTTATAAAAGACTTTGTTCTGAATTGTATTACTTTGTCGTCGTTCGGAGTAATTACGCCACACTATATACGTCAACAATCCATCGTCAGCCAGTACATATAGAAAACAATGCAAAAACACTATTATCACAACATTTGCTAAATGTAATTTTGCAAATGTTCTAGCACTACCATTTCCATGTTAACTTTTTTTTATCGCGGAAGACAACATAAATGTCGCTTTATTGCCGTTTTAATATGTATAGTATTCGCATTGCCTGCATGGTGTAGTTTGATTAGTTTGTGCTTTAATTTCAATATTTATAATATAATATGTGCACAAATAGTATTCACTGTAACTGAATGCCGTTTTAAAACAACAACTGTGTAGGTGTACCATTTCGAATGTTAAAAACGATTGAACAGTTTACACGCTTTAACAGTTTATTCATTAATATTTTAACAAATGCGTGCGGGCGTATGACGTCTCCGTGTGTACCGTTTATTTGTTTATTACGGCCGGAAAATAATACTTAATTAATGATAAAAGCAACAAATGAATGATAAATACTTTATTCATCAAACGAATAAAAAGCAATTAATTTTCACTGCTTTTTGTACTATACTATGGCTTTTTTACCCTGAACAATTAAACTATTTATAGCAAAGCTTAAGAGATAAATAATCTTGTATGTAAGTACGTACTATATGTATAAATGACAAATGATGGTCACTCTATACAATTCAAGCTTGTCGTTAATTGTATAAAGTGATGTGTGTCTTCTTATTAGTTCAAATATTTAATATAGGGTGCGAATGTTATGCATTTTACTCCAGATTGAATTTATCACACACTCATCAAAACGACAAAAAATGTTTTACATTTTTCACAGAAAATAGGTGGCAGTAATCATAGCATGACTTTGCATATTGGGAACTTCTATGCATGAACAACTGAAGAAAAATTACGGTTGGTTAGCTTTTTAAAGATATGAATCTTTATTCACATAGATCCCATTTTATAATGTTCATATTTCATCAAAATATCCCTACATAGAATTCCATACAAAGCTACAATTAAGGATAGATCAACTAAATGACATTATAACAGCTGTTATCAGGATTATATTAAAAAATCGAACGTTTGTCTTGTCTGAAATTATCAAAAAATTACAGTGGAAACACTGATGTAAAAATAAAAACGAATGTTCTAATGTGTCTACGGTTAAAACAAATCCAAAGTTAAAAAAAAACATACTAATTAGGGCTTCTCATAGCTCTGAATAACAATGCTGGGTAAGTTTATATATGCAATTGTGTATTCAGTGTGAACAATTATGGGTTTATTGTGATGTTGTGCATGTCATCAACCGGATTCAAGAACATATTTTCGTGTTTTAAGCACATTAAATATAATTACTGACACAACTATACAATAAAGAATATTGACATTTATTATAAAAACAAACTTTAAGTAACATAAGCGCTGATACACATTTGAACTGAGTCCTTCGCACGTCAAAATTCAACTTGCTACTGAGGGACTGTGCTGTCTGCTGAAACTAATTCCTTATTTAAAAAGCTTTGAAATATGTTTAAAAAAACAGTTTAAACGCGATGCAAAGGCTTTATTGATTTACATATTACAATCGGCGATTATCCGTAAACGAGCCGATATACGTCCGATAGACGCAGATATATTTTTAATATGTATCTTTGTCAGGACATTTCACTTGTTCAAATATTATGTATAAATTATTTTTTCCGAATCTATGATTCTGACAAACTATTTAACAAATTATTATTCTGCCAAACGTGGTAAATGTCTCTTAATACCCACGATGCTGTGCAATTACCGTTTTAATGCGGTGAAACTCGTGTAAATCATGCTATTGTGATGAATGTTGTATGTATTGTCTAATTTGTCTAGTAGTGCATAGGATATGGGTATTTCTCCTTTAAGACTTGTGGACAATAATATATCACAGATCTTGATTATGTTTCTAGGATTAAATTATTCATAATTATTTAATTATTGTCAATTAACTTCAGATTCACTCTAGCAATTTTTTACTCTTTAATGTGCCCATGGATAAGTTATTTGTTCTTCCAAACTGTCAACTTATTAATACACCCATTACAAACACAAGGATGTAGCCTAATGAAGCTGTTATAGCCCATGATTAAAGATGGCAAATGTTATTAATGGCTTTTTTGATATACCTGTTTACCAAACTAATTAAAGAAGGATACTTCTGGGAAAACGTTCGTCTCTAATTTAGTGATCTCTAAATCGAATCTCTGAAATCCGTTCCCTCTAATAAAACATTTTTAGTATGTCGATACGCGTCGGTAATGTTGTTAGATTGATCTAAAATTGGATATGGAAGGTCAACAAATTGTAGAAATGTATTATATGCGGGTCCAAATCGGTTTGAAGAGCAGTCACTAAAAGATATACCTCGTATTTATACGATGATTACACGAATTATTACACGAATGATCACATAAATGATTACATGAATGATTACATGACTGATTACATGATTGATTAGATGAAATAATGAGTTTAGGAATTAATGAATATATAAGTGAAGTTATGAATAAATAAATGAATGAATATACCAAAAAATTGAATACAGAGCTGTGTTTGATTGCCAGGTATCTATCGATATATAATGGTGCATGCTTTGTTAGCAAGGACACTCTGCGGCAAGGTTCGAATGAACACTTAAGATTAGTAGCTATAAATAAAAATTTATATTCTGTATTGTACTTTACTTTAGCAGAAAATAAAAAGAGAAATTAGAAATTATTGAGAGATTATTCGTGTATAATAACATGCTGGTAATGCTGATACTTTAATAACAGATGGCACTTCGATAACAGATAACAACAAACGCTACGCGCGAGAGGTAAGTTCCTCTGTTGTTTTTAAAGTTATATCCTAAAGATTAGTTTTTAAGACAAGGCACATGGTCGAGTTAATAAATGGTGTATCCTTTTCTATTGGGTAGAAAACAAATCACGGAAGAATGGTAGATTGTTCCCCCCAAAAATAGAAAATTCGGTCGAAAAACAGCATGAACTGGATGAACAGCTAACATTTCAACAAAATAAAACTTCTTAAAAATTTTGCAAGTAACTGGTTGATATTGTAGCATGTAGAGTAATCACTGTGCTTCAAATACTGAAATTTTGATAGTATTCAATAAAATATAAACGAAGATATGGCATGTTTTAATATGTGGTATTCATGAAGTTGCAGACACTTTGATTCCCGATAAAGAACACTTCGGATAACAGAGACTTTCAACAAATTGGACACTCAGATTACCGAGTTTTACCTTGTACGAATCAATGTCCATAGTCAAGCACGACACATTGGGAGTCTATGCATAACTTAATTACAAACACATGTGAAATATAACCAATGGCGTTGTTCGTTTTCAAGTAGCACATTACTATGAATTAATACTATTAATATTATTGCAGTTTTTAAATCAGATTAAATTGCTGATTTCTGAAGAAATATATTTCCAGTGACGAACGGAAATAATTGTCTACATAATGAACTTGATTTTTAATGGCAACTTGAGATTCGGAGAGATGAAAATATAACGGATCATGTGGATAACTCGATCGTGTTAAATTTTTTTAAGAGCAGGGCTCTAATAACGAGAGCGAAGGTGTCTTTAAGAGGCAAATACACCTTTGTGTTCTTAATATAATCCTATGTCATTGGTGCCCATTAGAATCGCATCATCATGCGTAGCCACAAAATTAATAAGATAATTGAAAACTCCCTTTATCTTGAGCTCTGCTTATAGGGAGCACTTACTTTTGCACAATGATAACGAAAGCTCGAAGTGCGATTCAACTGACACTAAATTACTGTATTGGTTGAGTTAAAAGATTTTCGGACCTGCATTGCTGCTAATATATATCTTTACGTAGCAGTTTCAGCAGAGTGATGTTTCATGACATGTTATCTAATATATAAGTAAATGACCTGAGTACCTTTATAAGGACATAATTATACATGCTTTAGATCAACCGTTTCGCTACAACAGAGACGTAGATAATCAAGATTGACTGGATTAAACGTGCACTCATTTCAATCAAACAGCGAATGCTAACGTTTGGTGGGTCTTACATAAAACATCCATGGTATACAAAATCACATAATCTAGATATCTACGTCTCTGGCTACATAGAACATTAGTTGAAATTGTTTATTGTTTAAGCTCGCGTACTATGCGAAGATCTTGCCTTTGGGTGACTCGAAAATATATGGTCATATGGACGGTACTCGTCAGACCTATCGAATTAGTTTCACATTTATCTTTCACATTTATACAAAATCATAAGCATATTCCCATGGATAAGAACATGTTTCGGTCATAAGTTTTAAACGTACTTAAGTAGATAAATTTTTATGCATTGCCTGCTTACTCTAACAGTATTCCACAGCGAATTCTGCATTTCAGATTCACTAAAAAGAGTGTGATATATCTGGTAAAAACTGTCGACTTCACGGGGAAAAATTGCCATTGTCCTTTAGATGATCGGTTAAAGTAGGTTCCATGAAAATTTTGCATCCGACTCTTTAAACATTTGAATTTTCTCAAATACTTAAGTAAACTTAAATGTAACATATTGTAACATTAATGGATATATCGAACTTTTATTTCGAAAAATAAGAACGTTCTTTGTTTATTAAAGTATTTTTATTTTGTTGAAATATGTACTGATCATCTAATTCATGCTGATTATCGATGAAATTTTATCGTGTGTTTTTTAAAAGTAATCAATCGTTGTTGTGCGAATTTCTGTCTTCGCAATACGAAGTGCTATACAATTAATCGACCAAACAATGCCCCGTGTCTGAAAACCGAATGAACAGAACACAACTGAAGAACTCTCCTCTCGCGCATGGCTTTCTTGTTCTCTGTTATCGAATTGCCATCTGTTATCAAAGTATCCGCATACCTGACGTGTTATAAGTGATACAAATATTGCTAAAACATCTTACTACGGCACACTTAGTAAAAGACATTTGACAGCCAACGAGCGATGTTTAATTTATTGTCCTGAATAAATAATTTAGACCTTCCCATCGATTTACAAATTAAAATATTTGATCATAGAATTTTGCCAATCATAACATACGCCTGCACAAGTTGGGGGTTCGAAAACCTAGATATTATTGAAAATGTTCATTGAAACTTTCTTCGCAGGATAACCAAAACGAAATTGTCCAGCCCTAAATACTGTTTTCATGCTGAAGAGGGCGGATATCCGCTAGGTATCGTAATAACACGCGAATGATCAATTTTTTTAATAATCTTGTCTCGAAACAAGAATCAGATAAACTATCTCACCTAATATACAAATATACAATACCTAACCATTTAACTTTTAATGGACGCAGTATCACCAAAAAAAAAATGATATCGGTGACGAGAAACATTATGTTCTACTATGTCCTTTCTTTTAAGCCAAAATACTAAAATACATCCCCCGTATATACCGGGTTCATCCATATGTCATCAAATTTAAATATCTGATGCGTGACAGCCGCCCTTGTGTATTACGAAATTAAGCACAATTTATGTAAACCATTTTCAAGCGTAAATTATAATATACTAATACTACCTCTGGTATTATAAACCAACACCACATTACCTTCTATGACTATCACTGACATTCAAGTTCTAACTTTACCATTTTAAGCTTCAATATATTGTCTCTGTATGAAATCTAAAATACCTTTGCGAGCAATATCAACGAATGACATATTCACACATCAAATATTACCCGTTTTCACTTGTACCGATAAGAAATAAAAATCATGTACTTACTTTTGCACGGCACATAATGGTAAATCACGTTGCAGAATTGTAAACATAGTGCAAGATATCAAATGTTGCACACGCTACGCAATGTCAAACGCTTCCATTCAAAACAATCCAGCCAAACTGTCAATGAAATTCCTCACTCAGAGAGGTTTTCATGTGAAAAACAAGTTGGCGATGTTCATGCCGAGACAGGTATTTTTTACCGTTTTATACCATATAATTTCTTTATTAATTGTTAAAATGGCGCTCACTTTAAAGCCCTATCGGCTGGAAAGTGATAAGAGTTCTTATCGTTTTAATATTAGCTCTTTATCTCGACTTTATTCGCTTCGAAATTTCTTAGCGGGTCATACAATTACAAGTAACATTATACTAAATAATCGAGTCATATAGGGCTGTACTCTATAAAAAAATATCATATTTAACTCGAAGGCAAGTTTAACACTTTAGACCGTTGTTCTCGTTTAATCTGTTAGAGATATTGATAGGGTAAGAATAGATGATAACTACTAAATTCCTGAAATATGACAAAGACGGAGAATATCTTAAAAACAATGCACTGAAAAATGTTACATTTCACTAGAAAACGGCCGCAAAAAGAAGGTGCAAAAACAGTCGATTTTGATTTGTGTCAATTTGTTCATTGGTTTTAACATGACATACTTCTTTTTTGCTTAAATCGATTTAGCTTAAAATGCCCTTTAAGAAAAGGTATTGTCATGGGGGTCTCTATGTTCAAAATATTTATTTATATTCGAATAAAGTTGTCGCGTTTACATTAATTTTATAGGGAATATATTTTGTATGTATGACCTAAACGCAAAACAAGCCCGTCACAAAGGATCAATATTTACATAAAATCACTATTTTTTGTTTGGGGTAAGTTTTACGAATAACTGCGTTTTGTTTCATGAATTTAATAAGCATTGCGAATTTAAAAGACATAAATAGCTTTTTCAGTGGAAAATATAAAAAACACTTACAGAAACTCGTCTTGAGCATCTCAAATCGCACAAGTTTGTGTTATATGATTCCATAAACAAGTTTTAATAATTGCTTATTTCTTTTTTGACATTGGATGTAACAATATTCTAGTATATCGTCTAGTTTGTTTTATTTAGGAGAAATTTGTCATTCTTGAAGGCCCTTTAGCAATCAAAGCACCGACATCGAAAGTCAGATGGCTTATCAGGCGTTATTTTAAAATGCATGTTCAAGAACTTCTACGTGAAATATCGATCTGAAATTTGTCATACCCCCTGTGTCACTGACAACGGAACACTTAAAATTTAACTTCATGTATGCCATAAGCGGGTTCAATTAACGGTACACAAATGTGTAAACACGATCCTTGTATAATTTTACGCAGTAAACAAATAACTAACTACACCAAATCATTCAAATCCTTTCCTGTATATTATTAGAATGATCTTTTACTTACCGAACACAATAATATATGCACATGTATAATGTAACCCCTTTGCTACCCTCCTATAATTTTGTTTCGATGGGAGAGTGTCAGACATGGGACGCGCTCTATTTAAAATTACTCCCACGCAGTAGAGTGCACAAAATAAAACAGGCCCGCTTTACCCCGGTAATAAAATGCTATATATCTAGTACCTTAATATTTGTATTACATCGGTAATCTACGCGTGGTCTAAACGATTATATTGTTTTACAATAAATATAATTTTCGGCGTTTTAAATTTATTGAATACGAAAATTACTTTCCCTTCAGTATGAAATTGCCACTAGGGGGCGCTGTAAAAGCACGAGGATATTCATGCATGAGTGAACAGAGGTCAGTTTTTGTCATTCAGCCTTGGGGACTCGCATGGTGTACATGTCATTTTATCGGCTACGGTTTACACAATGGACGACACGGACCGAACCACGTGTAAAAATTCTGGTGACATTATTATCGATTTGACGGAAACAGTGTCTGAATTAAACTTGTAATTATAACACAACAGGAAACGTGAGTTACGGTCATTGTTAAAATAATATTTTGTGTGGTCATTTTACCGTTTTGGGTTTATGTTATTTTTTTAATAGAGCTCTTTAGACGGTGCCGTAAACGTTACCATAAAGGCCAACGCCGTCGAATGGTTCTTTTTGCGGCCACTCTGAATGCAGTCCCCAGCTTGGTCCGCGATTCGCGTTTTCAGAGGTTGGCCTCTTCCACCGGACGTACCTTCCACAAGATGTTTGCAAGCGAACGCACAGGACAGGAAGTGGTGACGTCGCTCAGGCGACCTCACCTTAGAGCGATATTGCTGAGTTTAGAGATGAGTACTCAAATGTGCGGTTTGAAGACGACATATTTACTTATGATAATATTATTTACGAGCAAGGTCAGAAAGACTTTGTTGTTAAAAAAAGATTGAGAAAACATATTCAATTTTGGAAAAAAATGCTGCCGATCAATTTATTATTGATTTTATTGAACGTGGTTATAGTAATACATTGTATTCTTATAATGCGGCGTTTACATTATGTTCCCGGCAGCCACGGCAGTCCCGTTTGTCCGAAACGTATCGCGCCGTGTGACTGTTGCAAATTTTGCCCTTTAATCCAAGGTTTGCTAGGTTGTGCTATGTTTCCTCACGGTTTATCAAGGTATCCGTGACGTCGAAGCGAAAACGCGGCCCTTCGACGGTGCGCTAAGTTTTCATCGACGGTCTGCCATGGATGTATAAATGTTGCTTCAAGGTACGATGCGTTCTGTTAAGTTCCCGCACGTTGTTTGCGTTTGTCATGCAGGTCTGCTACGTTGTACACGTTTGTCATTCATTTGTCACTTTCTGTCAAGGTACCGTGCGAATCAAACGTGGACAGCTGAGAGGTTTCGGGCACAATTGTGCTCCCAGTATAAAAGTAAACTCTCAAGCAACAGTATTTATTATAACAAAATAATTCCAGTGACATGGATGTGAACGGCGAAGAGGATTTTGTGTTTGCCTGCCTATTTGTAGCATAAATACAATCTTTGCGTTGTAAAGAGCTGAAAGAAGCACACAAGTCCGGGAAAAGACTAAGAAGGAGGTCAAGGCCCCTGTAGGTTCGTCCATGGCTGTCGGAAGCTGGAAAGCAGCAGCAAGGGCACTTTGATAATTTTTTTACCTAGGAACTCCGCAACGAAGATATCAACAACTTTCAGATATCTGAGGATGCCCCCAGAACTTTTCGACGAGATTCTTAAAAGGATATCTCAAGTCATCTCAAGACAAGATACGAAGTTTTTCTCTGCCCTTACACCTGGATTGAAACTGGCACTGCGTTTCATCTTTGTGGCCTGCTCCACCCAGAGCGTGTCTTTGGCTGCGGCGACTTTGTAACCTGTCAGCCTCTTTGATGAGACACTTGGGTTTTGCTGGAGGAAGTCAATTATGAGCTCTTTTTCTTCTTCAGTAAAATGTGTTATGACCATAGAGGTTGTTCTCGTCCTAGCAAACGCACCTCCTTCTGCTTCTTCTTCCTCATTTGTAAGGGGCGGATTAACAGGAGCAGTGAGTTCTTCTTGATCGTGCGGTGGTAGGCATTGACTTTCAGGTTGCTCCTCAACTTGATCGTCCTTTGCAGCGCGGGGAGCCTTTGTTCGGCGCTTTCTTGGTGGCATTATACGGATCGAGTGTTCAGAATGAAATGAATGTTTCCTGAATAGCACGGCTTTTATATACCCATCTTCAGACCGCGAGAATCGTGTCAGACCGTACAACAACTCAACTGGCCGTAACGCATCTGCCTGCAAAAAGCATCACACCATAAAGGGTCGGAAATAAACACGTAGCAAAACGGCTGTCAATTATCCTAGCTTGCCGTGGTAATCTTGACAAAACGAAACAAAACGTAACAAAACTTGATATAAACTTAACATGTAGGGGAATGAATAGGATTCCCGTCAGAGTACGGAGCCTTGTCGGGTTCTGTTACATACTGTCAAGTTTTGTTACGTTTAAAACGTGTTATCACGTTTCTCATTTCCGCCGTGGCTGCCGTGGCGATTTTTTTTACAGTTTAAAATTTTGGCACGGCAACCACGGCAACCCGGTTGTGTCACGTTTGGCT
Organism: Dreissena polymorpha; assembly: GCF_020536995.1. Classification (NCBI taxonomy): domain Eukaryota; kingdom Metazoa; phylum Mollusca; class Bivalvia; order Myida; family Dreissenidae; genus Dreissena; species Dreissena polymorpha. The sequence goes on from NC_068366.1 coordinate 18,898,923, forward strand.
ATCCCGTTCCTCTACGTTGCCTCCTGTTCATCCCGTTTCCTCCACGGTTGCCCGAAACGTGATTTCCGTGGTCGCCGGGAACAAAGTGTAAACGCAGCATTATCCAATGGAGAATCGCTTAAAAACAATAAATTAGCGTGTGATTACAGTGAATTTGTTAAGAAAGAAATAACAGATTTGTTAGATCGGGTTTTGATACAAATACTGATGGCCCCCTTGTGTTGTTAATCCTCTATCTGTCTCCATTCATATCTATGATAAAAAGAGACTCAATCTATATCTGAGATGTTTGAACAAACACGAATGGAAGCAATCTGTTAAATAAGAGGATTTCAGATAAGCTTTGATGTTTGTCAAAAAGGGTGTTTTAAAATAAAGTTTGATATACATTCTGATTACCATTTTGTGAATATATTTCCTGAACATACAACTTATCTTTGGTTTTCATTTGAAGAGTTACAATTGTCGTGGATGAGATTTTAGCACACAAAATTACGAGCAGACAAATAAAACAGCTTGCGTCGAATAAAAAGCAAGATTTGCTTCTCACTGTGTTTATCCTTTCGGTAGATACATGTTACTGTAAAACAGTATAGGAAATATACTGGATGGGAGATAATTGTAATTATGAGAGAGTTTTCAATAAGAATTTCTGAAAGAAGAATTAACAAGGCTATGAATACCATCGAGATTTAAACGAGCTCTGAATATATTCCAGTAAGAATTGTAACTATTGTATAGGTCAAATTATGTACATGAGAATTGTAATTGGTCCTGTAACTCATATAATGAATAGACATTTTAGTATCGATGTTGCGAAATGGCGATCGTGGAATTTTTACGTAAAGTTTTCAATAGTCTGAGGTAATTAGCATTTTGGATAAAAACGCTCAATAAGCTTTAATAAGGTTGCTGTTACTACTGGCGTTTGCTCAAACATCGTACATGAATGCATCTGTTGTGTCCTATGCCGGATATGGCGTTAGCACGGTGAATGGAGTAATGCATGGGTCGTGGGCGTCAGAGCAGACAAAATGTCTCTTACTTGGCGGGAACTTTGTAGAGTTTTCAGAGTTTTAGAGCATTATTTGAAGTTCTATGATTTACAGAAAGTCGGGGAGTTTGTAGTGTTTTTTGCAAAAGGTTCAATGAAAAAGGATTGACAAGATTAAGCTATCAACACATTCAAATTCACAGCGAAAAGAAAATCATTTAGAAGTTAAAGGGATTCCGATCGAAAAAAAACGCATTGACAGATTATTTATCTAAGATTGTAGAGAACGATGACTGGGATATTGGTTTTAATTCATTTGACATGTTGCAAAGCAAGTGGGGCCATTAAGAAGATGTAGATGTCTTTGCGTCAGAGTAAAATTTTAAACTTATATGATTCTTTAGTAGATTTTCGTTTCCAACATATGCAGTTTTTGATGTATTTACATTTCACTGGAGCATGTTTTTGGGACTGGATCTTCCTCATATTACTCTTATTCCCAGATTTTTTTAGGAAAATGGCGTATTGTAACGAGAACACTTTTTGGTTGTGCCATAATCGAAATCGGTTAATTTTGGCAAATTATATATGAGAATTTTACCGAGTTCAGTGCATTTGTTAACGATTTTATCATTATGCCTACAAATAAAGGGACTTATAAACCATACAGAAATGGTGTTGGCATATTTGGTACTGAAAACCTGCGGTTCAGAATTATTACTTTTTTCATTAAGTTTTACATATTTAAATCGTCAAGTGTTATTCAAATTTGTGTTCTTAATTGAACATTTTATCAACATTAATTTGTATGTATAATATGTTCTTGCACCTGACGTCTTAGGTGGTTGGTGTCCTTGCTTCTGGGGTTACTCATACGAATCAATAGCTTTTAAATCGTCAAGTGTTATTTACCAAGGGAGGTAATTTTGGTGACAATGACAATGTCATGGTTTAGGCGCTTGCCTAAATTAATCATTCTGTTTTTAAGCCCTCGATGTAAAGGAGGGAGATTACTCGTGAATGACTATGCGCTGAAGTGTTCAGTGGTTATGGCGTTTGCCTTAATACAAGTCACCTGTTATTAACCAGGTGTGGGAGCGTGAGTGTAAGCACGGTACGACGTGCCGGCATCGGCTGTCGGGTAAGTAATATATATTGGAATGTACTTGTTTGGTTTTCAAAGTGTGTCCTTATATTGAACTTTTTATTAGGATTAATAGGTGGTGTAATTGGAGTTTGAGAAATAAGTTTAAAATTGAGGATATTTTACCCGCCTTGGCGTTTCATGTGCTTTATATTTGACATCTTTTTTCAAACTGCTCTGTCACCAAATCCTATTGTGAATGCTTTTTATACTATAAAGTGTTATCATGACTCGGTTCTAATTTAGTAAGAGCAAACCTTCGAAATAAAAAAACAATTGTATGTACCTGTACTGCAAAAGTTTTTCACTGAAAGAAAAAAAAAGAAACAAAAGAAAACAATTTGTATAATCAAAGTACAAAGGGTTCACTGCTACTTTTCTCTGTTAAGAAGTAATGGGCTGTTTAATTGAAAGAGATGTGATATAATTATTAACACAATGTATATGAGTAACTTGATTCAGTCATTCAAGACCGACAAGTATCGTTCATTTGTTATTTTTATAGTAATTCGTAAATATTCCATAAAACTCATAAGTGTGAGTAAACTTATTATTCTCAAAATACTATTAAATTATCATCATCATCATCAACCATATCATCATCATCCAATCAACATCACTATCATGAATGCCATTATCATCCTTATCAACGATATAAAACATCATTGTTATCCTCGTTAATCTTAACAAATGTTCTCTACAAATAATATCCCAAAGACAAAATAAGAGTGGGTGTTTGTATTTAAGAGGACTTTCGACATATAAATGCAAAAATAAATTGTCTGACGCCCGTTTGTCTTCCATGTGAAACGAAGATCTATCTCAATGGCACCGCTAAGTTGATATATACTTAAACCTGCACATGTATGGCATGTGAATAGTGGAAACTTATTATTATTAATCAGACGGTAAGTCTAAACCTATAATCAAAAGTTAATATTTGAATAACCTGATCCCGCCGATACCCAACGCGCACACAGGACGCCCAAATGCCCATCAATCACGTTAAGTTGCTTAAAATCGTACACATTTAGAAACATGAAACATTATTTTTGTTTAAAGAAGCTGCGATTATTTGCGAGCTTCATCCACCACCACCAATCAATAGAAGTGTACATGACTTCACGTACACCCCATACAATAATCGGTAGTAATGAACGATTCAGGTAAAACCGCGATTTGGATACGCAACCCTACTGCTCATTTTTATTGCTTTCTTTTTTTTTTAATGGCAGGGGGACTTATAAGGACCCATGGCCCAAGGCCGGTTTCTAGGTGCCTTCATCACCTCTCGAAACCTCTAAGTTTGGAGAAATCTACAATAACAATCTATTACTATATTGTAAACATTAAGTATTCTTTAGCAAAATATGTAAATAACACATAATCAATCTCATTTGCGCAAATTAACATAACAAACATCCATAAACTAATACTTAAAAAGAGTGTAGATAAATCATACGTATTCGAGTATTATATATATTCATATGAAATCATATACTATACTGACATCAACATCTAACCAGTCACACCAAAACGAAAAGATATCGGGAATCGTATTAAAATAAAGAAAATATGAATACCTTGTAGAAATAAACGTTCATTACGTAACAAAACTAAAAATGAAAGCACCGACATGTAAACATTCTAAGATTTCAATAAATATGCAGAAAGGAATATCCCCATGAAGTGAGAGTCTAAGATGATACACAAAACTTTGAATTAAAATTCACATTAAAAACACAATATGAAGTAAAAGAAAAAACAAAATAATCAAGAAAACTTAGCTGCTTCATACTTAAATGAAAATACACCCATTGACTTTCACGGTAAAGGAATTGGTTCGTGTTAAGATCCCATCTCATATGTACTAAAAAAACGAACTGAAAATAAAGTCAATATAGACTTTATAATTGCAACATTACAAACGTAAAAGTAATGTAACCGATTATTTAAACATACACATGTTCATTAAAGGCGGGCGGGCGGGTTTTTCACCCTTTCATTCTCCTTGTCCATACCTTCTTCCTGTCAAATACACACCGCGAATGGCGACTCAACAGATTTGCAGATCATATAAACCACAGAACGAGAAACCCGTTCGTTTTCGCGCTGAATCCCACTACAAAAAAACTGCATTTTTCGCGCTAAACCATTACCATCTCTCTTCTAAATAACATGTATAAAACCAATTCAATACCGTATTTATCAAACCCAGAATAATTTCATTTATGAGAATGATATATGGAATTGAATAGTTGATACATGTATCGAACTAAATTGACATACTATAGGATGGCTGAGAAAAGATTGTAATATCATTCGTGTTATTATGCGATGTATATGTTATGATGGATGTTAGGATGTTAAGTTTAATAATAAACGGACAGCCGGTATGTGAGTCCCAGCGGCTAGTTCCAAAAACAGAGTTGTGTTTGTCTGTTATCTTTAATACATGACGTTATTTGTACCAAAATAATTGGCAAGTATGGGGATCGAACCCAATACATTCGCGTCATTAGCACGAGGCTGTAGCCAACTGCGATAACAGGCCCGTTTTTATCAAGTGACGGAATATACACATAAATACATATATAAGATTTGCCCTTTGCTTGTGACAAAATTTTCTTAGCTGTTTGATAATTGGATTTAATTTCAATTGCAATATTTAGGCACTTAATTATTGTGTAGCGTGGCCGAGCGGTCTAAGGCGCTGGATTAAGGCACCAAAGTCTTCGGAGACGTGGGTACAAATCCCACCAGAGCTATTGCTATTTCATACGTATATACATGCATACATGCATACATACATACATACATACATACATACATACAAACACTACATACATACATACATACATACATACATACATACAGACATACAGACAGACATACATACATACATACATACAGACATACATACATACATACATACATACATACATACATACATACATACTACATACATACATACATACATACATACATACATACATACATACATACATACATACATACATACATACATACATACATACATACATACATACATACATACATACATACATACATACATACATACATACACATACATACATACATACATACATACATACATACATACATACATACATACATACATACATACATACATACATACATACATACATACATACATACATACATACATACCTACATACATACATACATACATACATACATACATACATACATACATATCATACATACATACATACATACCTACATACATACATACATACATACATACATACATACATACATACATACATACATACATACATACATACATACATACATACATACATACATACATACATACATACATACATACATACATACATACATACATACATACATACATACATACATACATACATACATACATACATACATACATACATACATACATACATACATAACTACATACATACATAACTACATACATAAATGCATACATACAAACATATATACCTACATACATACATATATACATATATACATATATACATACATACATACCTACCTACATACATATATACATACATACATACGTACGTACGTACGTACGCGTACGTACGCACGAACGTACGTACATACATTCATACATACATACATACATACAAACATACATACATACATGCATGCATGCATGCATGCATGCATGCATGCATACATACATACATACATACATACATACATACATACATACATACATACATACATACATACATACATACATACATACATACATACATACATACATACATACATACATACATACATACATACATACATACATACATACATAATACATACATACATACATACATACATACATACATACATACATACATACATACATACATACATACATACATACATACTACATACATACATACATACATACATACATACATACATACATACATACATACATACATACATACATACATACATACATACATACATACATACATACATACATACATACATACATACATACATACATACATACATACATACATACATACATACATACATACATACATACATACATACATACATACATACATACATACATACATACATACATACATACTACATACATACATACATACATTCATACATACATACATACATACATACATACATACATACATACATACATACATACATACATACATACATACATACATACATACATACATACATACATACATACATACATACATACATACATACATACATACATAACACACAGATCAATCATTTTCAGACCCTCTTCTTTATAGTCGTTTAGTAAAATAGTTTGGTTGATTCCATTCCCTAATTCGTGGTTTAGCATTCCTGTTAAAATATTAAACTAACTATCAAAAGAACACCTTCACATGTTCTTTTAATTAAGGTAAGCAAAAAGTTGTCTTTCAAGAATAAAAAAAACGTCTTTTTAATAACTGATGAAACATAAAACCCGATTCAAGTAGGGGTAAAATTCAAACAACATCCACAGAAAACACGTTTAAAATCTAATTAAAATACGCATGGAATGATCTGTATCGGTACTTCCTCCATAACCTAAAGGGATGCAATTGTAGTGGAATTTTTGTAAATATGGCTGTTAATATAAATAAGAGCCATTCAACCCAATTCCTATGAATTTACAATCAATTTAAGGAATAAGATTCAACTAATCAAAATAAGTATCTCATGAACGGGTCAAGATAACACTGCCGAACCAGATATATGCAGGTTGTTTAGAACTAGTTTTAATTATTTGGAACAAAAAGTTGAAAGCGATGACAAATGTGATTGTTGCGTTAAGTGTGTAATATCAGAACTTATGACAGAAAGTCTTACACTCTATTTATGAATGCATCTTTAGTTATTTACTTAAACAAATCAATTTTGTAAGTTTTATTGTAAACAATACTTTTATTTTATCAATTTATTCTTAAGTTGCATAATTTCTCCCTGTGTAAAGCATTTATACATGAATGTGTTACTTGTCAACTGAAAAAATCGTGTGCCACATTGAATATATAGGGTCACCATACAACATACAGTAAACCTACCGATGCAATGGGACAATCACCGATTATCGTTGAAGATGTGTCCCATCGTACGTTGCATTGATTGTCGTTTGAGAACCTCAAATGGCGACCGACGACATTCAATGTTATTATCAGAGGATTCCGTAGAGAATATTGTTGGAATTAAAAATCTATATTTGGTAATTTTGCGTTGATTAAAAAACAGTATATAAAACTCATCTACCCTAAGTTTATGCTATCTTTAGATAACTTACGCAGTTTACGAGTTCAACTTTTTAATGCTGTGAAGCCAAATATTGGTCGCTATTGTAGTCACAGGTTGTTACCACTTTTAATTGTGATGTTATGTTTGTGCCATGGATGTTCCTCGGCCAATACGCAATGGCAATGCTGCAATCTCGATAGGTAGTTATTACACCAGTGAACCCATGCTAAATCGTAACAAATGGGCACGAGTTTGAGGGTGAGATTGTTCATATACTGAACACATGCTTTCAGCATTACACTTAGTAATAAACAAGTAAATTACTGAGTAATTTCCTTGTTTTTTGTTGTTGTTGTTTTTTCAGGATGATTTACCTTTCATAAAAGGGCTAATTTTACTGGTATTTGTAATTGTTGTAACAAGAACTCAATTTGATATTAACTGGGTAATTGCGTCTTATTTGTAAATGAAATTGTGCAAATATGCTGATGCGCTAGACTAAGTAAAATACATGTTTCATATGTCTTTAATTGCACTCGCATTTGTCATTCCCAGGTTTCTTTAATGCATTACACTTGCATTTACCAGACTTGCGGTTTTTCCAATATATTATGTATGCCTGTTTCATAAATTGCAATTAAACATGGTTAAAGCAAAACAATGGTGATATCTGGTTTGCACAATCTTACATCACGTAGCGTTAACAATACTGTTTAAAACGCTGAGAGCCTTCTGGCATTTACACGCTTCTTTCGGCTAATACATTGCAACACATTTAGAAGAAGTTGCAACATAGCTTGTCAAGTAAGTATGTTAACATAGACATTATGTGTTGTTCTGCAATTCTATTTCATGTTCACGTGGCAATTAAATGAAATTACACGTCAATCAAATCGGTTGTCTTCTGTTTGTTGTTAAAGTACGCGACCTTCAAATATTATTATCAAGCATGTTTTTTAACCAGCAATATCCGGTAGTATGCATTTATGGTATAAACAGGAACGAAACTTCCATGGACGTAAATTCTTCTCATTGTATTGATATACAGAACAACAACATGTAATCTTCATTTGATTTGCTTACATAAATTTGAATTATAATGCATTTGAGTTAACGTTTACTTACAGTTAAGTACAATTTACTTTGGCTAAGCGTCATTTCGACATGCCTTCTAATCGGTTTGTAAAAGCTTTCAGTGAACATAAATAATGTGTCTGGAACTTCGAATTCCTAAATAGATTAAAAATACAACCTTTGATTCTTCTGTAAAATTGGTTTGCAAAAGCAAAATAAAATATTTTCTTTCATTATAAAAGTTTCGTATGTTTCCTGGGACAATTCGGTAAGTTTTCTTTTTTCCATCAATCACTTAAGCGTGTTGATTATTTACGATTGTAGCGATTATTGAATGGAGCGGAGTGTTTCCTTGCAGTCTGAAGCCAATGATACTTTTGCGAAATAGCTGATGGTAAAGCGCTACCAATACCTTAAATTTCTGAAAAACTCGAGGATACATTTTTTTCTCCATTTTTCCATCTTAAGGGTACCTAGATTTTATAATTAATCTTGCCTCTGTTGCAAACATTGACCACATAAAGCAGGGTCGAATAAATTGTCCTAAATCCGGTCAACAGGAAGTAGTGTATTTCTACGCACGCTGTGACGTTCTAATATTTGACCTTTGAAATTTATTGGGACGCATCATGGTATCGTTATATTATATATCATCCCTTTTTCTACTTTAAAATATATTACCGAGCCAGCTTTCCGTATTTATCATTTTTATTTACTTGATTACGCTAATTTATGACGTATTTAGTGTAACGTCATTTCTCAGACGAAACATACTATGTAGTTTCTCTCGGGATTTTTGGGGACAACAATTTTGACATGCTGGTTTCAACAGTATTTTTTATATTTTTAAAGCATCGAACGAATCATAAACGTATTTCGGATTGTGTGTTTGTCATTCATAATAGTTAAATTCGATAGGAATAAAATAATTCGCTACGGCAGGATTACGATTTCCAAATATCGGGTTATGGGTCAGAGTGGTTAGCATTCGATACAAACGCTATAAAAATAGTGTGTTTTATAATACATTTCGATAGTAGGAATGAAAAAACGGAAAATGGATTTCGACAAAGGGATGGAAGAACAGAAAATGGATGTGTATATCGTTGTAAATTTATTGTTGTAAGCAATGGATTAAAGTTGTCATTAAGTTAAATAAAATTAAGTTTTTGTTTTGCTTCTGCATGTTTGTTTTTTTCATTTGTTAACCAAGAAAAATATCACATTCTCGATTCGTTTTTTATTTCTTTTCATATTTTCAATAGGAAAGTATGAAAGGAACAGCTGAAAGAGTTACTATTTTTAAGTGACACAATCGGCAGTTTTTCGGTCGTCTGAAATGTTGTGTACATGTAGAAGGCTCGACAAGAATAATTATATTGTTATGTCAATATATCATTTGTCTTTGATAAAATGTGTCAACGGAATGAAGCAGCATATATAGAATATATGGTTGGTGCCGGGATGGAGAAAGTTTATCCGGTTCGGCTCGAAAAAGAAAAATAGGGCTCGCTAAAGCTCGCCCTATTTTCTTTTTCTTAGCCTCACCGGATAAACTTTCTCCATTTCGGCACCAACCATGTATTCTCTATATCATCCATACATGTGATATTTGTTCAAACTGTGTTAATTAATTAACGCAATTTTGCACTTTGCTGATTGGATGTGTTTGGTAATTTGGTAAAATATGTCTTACTTGTAGTGCATTATTTGAGTTCTTCATTTTAAAACTAGAAATGGCGCGGCAGAGGCTGACGCGTATCCCCACGCCGCATGTTTGACCCAGGGGGCGCCTCAGGGTTGATAATGGGGCCATGCATAGTTGAGATTGACCGTATTGTCATAAGATATGTCAGTATCAATTTGAAGTAAGTCCGTGTAGAAATGAAGAATTTATAGTAAAAGGCAATTTTTGGTGGGCGTGGTCTTTGTGGGCGAGTGCGCCCCAGGTTTGGTAATGGGGCCATGCATAATTGAGATTGACCGTATTGTCATAAGAGATGTTCAGTATCAATTTGAAGTAAAGCGGTGTAGAAATGAAGAAGTTATAGTAAAAGGCAATTTTGGGTGGGCATGGTCTATGTTGGCGGGGGTGCCCCAGGGATGGTTATGGGGCCATATATAGTTGAGATTGACCGTATTGTCATAAGAGATGTTCAGTATCAATTTGAAGTAAATCGGTGTAGAAATGAAGAAGTTATCGTAAAAGGCAATTTTGGGTGGGCGTGGTTTATGAGGGTGGGGCGCCCCAGGGTTGGTAATGGGGCCATTTGAGATTGAGCGTATTGTCATAAGAGATGTTCAGTATCAAGTTGAAGTAAATAGTGTATAAATGAAGAAGTTAATGTAAAATAACATCAAAAATAAGTGAAAATCTCTCACCTGGCCCCACCCCAACCCCCATAACTTTTGACCCAGGGGTCAGATCAAAATTCCAAATAGTGCAGGGTCGCACATATGCTCATAGCTACCATGTTTGTAAGTTTTGAGGTTCTAGTTCTTATAGTGTAGGAGGAGATAGTGGACAGGACGGACGGACAGACAGGCGGACAGACAGACAGACGGAGATAACCACAATATCCCCACGCTTTTCAAAAAGCGTGGGGATAACTAGAGCGATGATCTATATGATTAAGGGTGATGATGAGTAATTGTAGTGACATTCGTTTAAAAAGCTTAGGTAATTTATTATAACACCAAATTATCATTTCGTTACTCTAACATGTACGGCTTACATTGTTAACAACGTTTATCAGATAAATAATGGAATTAGTCGACGTAATCTGAGCTTATATAACTTCCCAAGAAGAAAGCGAAACGGAAAATTACAACAAAATGCAACAGGAATAAATCGTGGCGGAACCCGTTCGGCATAATTGCAAAATGTATACCATGAAAAGAGTACGCAGGAGAATGTTAATGTAAACTCATTAACAGGTGACGTGATCAAAGGCACCGATTAAAGTATTAGTTAAATGTTTTAGTTCATGAAAGTTCGTCTAAAATCACCCTTGAAGTAATCTGTGTGTTGTCGTTGTGAAGTAATTAACTAGACTTTCATGTTATTATAAGTCAGATTAGTTTATATGAAGTTATTTTTCTGTAATTACTAGATTTAAAGTATTAAAATGGTAGTTAAAAAGGTAAAATATGTCCTGCGTTCAGTCCGCTGATTTCCTTTGTTATGCGCGGCCTTCTACTTAGCTTATATAAATCTAGCGATAAGGTGTTTATATTAATTATAAACTTAACCAAAAAGCTCCGATTATGAAATTGGTGATTTTCCTAATAAAATCTTTTTCGTTGAATTCATAATTTATAGAAACATTTTATCGCTAGACCGATTTAATAAACGGAGCTTTTTGGTAAAATTCATAATTTATATTCACACTTCATCGCTAGATTTAATTATCACAGTCGATACACAAAATCCATTAAAAAAATCATTGTATCATGATTACAAATTATTTTCAATTGTCGTTGGTCTCATCTAAACTATCGTGTTTTGTATTAATATAAAATATCGCATTATGATGCTCATCAATGTCAAAAACATCATCATATTTTTTGTACAGTTGTTCATAAAAATTAAAAAATAAAATAAAAATACAAATATTTCATACAATAAAATATCATCATTTTATCATGATTTAAGATTAAATAAATATATAAATAATTTTTAAATAAAACATCAACAAATTAAAAAAAAACATCATAGCATGTATCATGTTTTGTATTTTATAAGTCTAAATATGATGCTCATCGATGTAAAAAAACATCATCATATTATTTTATAATTGTTTCAAGATTATTTGGTCATTACGATTGTTATGGTATGTCATAATATTTCATGTTGTAGAATTCTTTATTGTGTGTCTGGATCATAAGATTGGCTATTTGTTAGTTTTCAAGTGGACTTAGTATAGATTTTTCAATCATAAAATATAAAAATATCAAATCATTGTATCATGATATAAAATTATTTTCAACTGTAGTTGGTCTTATCTCAACTATTATGTTTACTATTTTAAAATGTCCACATATAGTGTTTATCAATGTCCAAAAAAATCCTCATATTTTTGTATATTTGTTTAAAGATTAGTATCATAAAAATTAATAAAAATAATGATTCAAATAAAAAATGTTATCATGAGATAAGATTATAGTCTATTGTTGTTGGTCTCATCTCACCTATCATGTTATGTATCTTATAATGTCCAAATATGATGCAAATCAATGCAAAAAACATCATCATTATATGTTTTATCATTGTTTCAATATTATTATCATCAAAAGCAAAAATTAAATAAAAAAATAAATAATTCATCAAATAAAAAAAAACAACCTTGTATCATTTTTTAATATTAAATAAATGTATAAATGTATTAATAAATTGAAAAATAAAATATGATTTGAAAATAAAAAAAGCTTCATAGCATTGTATCATGTTTTGTATTTTATAATGTCTAAATATAATGCTTATCGATGTCAAAAACATCATCATATTATTTTATAATTGTTTCAAGATTATTATCATCAAAATGATATTATTTAATAAAATAAAATAAATAATTTATTATATATTTTTTAAGAAATCGTCTTTTATTATATCATGATTCAAAATTATTGTTTATTGTCGATAGGTTGCATCGCAAAATGTCCAAATATGATGGTTATTATATTTCAAGATAATTCTCTGTGTATCTCTTTAGCTTTGTGTATTTAAGAATGATGTTCAAGTATTGGGCTAGTATGATTGTAATGATATGTAATATTATTTCATGTTATAGAATTGTATATTGTGTATTAGATAATAAGATTGACTTTTTATTTTTTTAGTTTTTATGAGGACTTAGTATAGATTGTTAAATCATAAAATATAAAAATCTAGTCTGATGAAAAAGAGGAATGTTACGTATGGGTTTGTTGTATCGAATAGGATAATTGAATCCAGCAAAAAGTATTTACATAAATTATGAATTCAACCAAAATACTTTGACTGTGAAATTAACTGATTTTATAACAACGTATTTTTATATATTATGCATATTTGTGTTATTTAATCTATTGATGGGGTGTTGTGAATTCAACTAAAAAGCTTCGATTATGAAACTGACCGATTTCATAACAACGTATTTTATCTATTATGCATATACGTTTTGTTCAATCTATTCATGGAGTGTGGTGACCGCCAGACACTCATACATTAACACATAATAGTTGTCGATTGTATTTACAAAACGTCCGACTTCAAATTAAAAACCGACTGTTTTTATGTAATAGCATAATAAGGATAAATTAATTATATTATTGGTCATGAAATTTACCGACAATATATTTATATAACTTGTGACACCTAAACAAAATGCCGACTATTATGTGTACTTTAATATAAGAATACATTAAATATATGTTTTATTATAAATGTGACCGACAACGTATGTTTGTAGGGACACAACTATAGTCATCCATTCAAGATATAAAGCGGGATGTGTATTCAGAAAAGTAGATCAGCTCATTTTGAAAAATAGCTTGTAGGAGAACATTTAGACGTATTAATGATTTTATAAAAATTGAAACTGACAATTGTTGTTTAGGGTTTTGATATTATAATGATTGGAAACTTTGCATACAAAAATCAATAACATCACATAAAACGAATAAAGTTGGAATTAATTTTATGTGCTGAAATATTAATAAAAAAATTACTTAAAAAAAGTCGTAACTATTTTTTGATAATTGTACCATAGAATGAAGCGGTCAAATGAAAAACTTACAGGACATTTCAACAGTAAGCAATATGTCTTATCCAAACTGTCATTTTTTTATCAGAGATAAAACATTTTTTTCACAACTTGAGTTTGCTTCTTTTTAAATAATATTTGCTTATTAACTTATGTATTAATTAATTAATATTAATTAAACACTGTAAGGCTATAGTCTGGCTATTTTGACACGACTCAGCTTAATTTGTATACGTATTATTCATGAAGTAATTAATATTTGACTTAATTATCCCGCAGCTGGTGGGTTTGAGTATTCCATTTAATAACCAGGCCATACTATCTCATAACATATATAATATAGTCTTTTATATTTAAAGGACGTTCGACTGAATACTTTTCGCATTTACAAAGCACATAGTTGATATTTTAATAGACACTGTATATTGTAAATGTAAACCAGCAATTTACACCATATATACGATGTTTTCTATCGATTCAATCAAAAAGCTCGGATAATGAAATTTATCGATTTCAATTTTTGGTTGAATTCATAATTATATAAACAATTGATCGCTTTATTTAAATATCACAGTCTAGACACAAAACCCGTTAAAAATCATATGATTGCATCATGATTTAAAGTTCTTTTCAATTGTTGTTGGTCTGATCTCCAATATTATGTTTAGTTTTATAAAATTCCCAAATATGATGCTTATCAATTTAAAAACATCATCATAATTTTATATATAATTGTCTGAAGATTATCATCGTAAAAAATATAAATAATGAATAAAATAATAAGTCATCATGTTATCATGAGTATTGCCTATTGTCGTTGGTCTCATCTAAACTGTCATGTTATGTTTTTTATTATGTCCAAATGTGATGCCCATCAATGTAAAAAAATCATTATCATAATATTTATCATTGTTTCAAGATTACTATCAATAAATAAATAAATAAATAAAAAAAATATATATATATATATATTATATATATATATATATATATATAATATATATATATATAATATATATATATATATATATATTGTAATATAGTATTAAAAAATATTAAAAATCATCATAGTATTGTATCATGTTTTGTATTTTTTTAATGGCTAAATATGATGCTCATCTATACCATAATCATATAATTTTATAATTGTTTAAAGATTTGTATCATCAAAATAATCGTTTTAATACAATAATAAATAATTAATAAAATTATTTAAAAAAAAATCATTATTCAATGGTTTCATGATTTAACATGAGTATTTATTGTCGTTGGTCGCAATGTCCAAATGTGATGGTAATGTGATGTACTTATGTTTGATGTTGTAGAATTCTATATTGTGTATTAGATCAAAAGATTGATTTGTTTTTAGTTTTCATGTGAAGTATATATTTTTTAAATCATTAAATATAAAAATCTAGTTTGATTAAAAAGATGTATGTTACATAACGGGTTTTGTGTATCGATTAGGATTATTAAAGCTAGCGATACCGTGTTTATATAAATTATGAATTCAACCAAAAAACTTTTACTATGAAATTAACCGATTTCATAACAACATATTTCTATATATTATGCATATAAGTGTTATTAAATATTTGATGGAGTGTTGTTAATTCAACTAAAAAGGTTCGATTATGAAATTGACCGATTTCATAAAAAATGAAACCGACAATTGTTGTTTAGGTGTTTGAAATTATAATATTTGAAACCTTCGTATAACAAATCAATAACATCACATAATTCATATTATTTTAAAAGAATGAAATTTGAATTTAATTTATATATTTTAATATTAAGAAATATTTAACTTAAAAAATATTTGAACTTTATTAGAAAATTAAATTATAGAATGAAGCGATCAAATGAAATATTTACAGGACATTTAAACAATATGTCTTATCTAAACTGTTTTTTTTTTTCAGAGATAAAACATTTCTTACAAATTGATTTTGCTTCTTTGAAAATAATATTTGCTAATTGATTAATTTATGTATTATTTATTTACATTAATTTAACATTGTAAGGCTATAGTCTGGTTATTTTTGACAATTTAGCTTAATTTGTATACGTATTATTCATGACGTTATTATTATTTGACTTAATTTTGCAGCAGTTGCTGGCTTTGAGTATTCCATTTAATACCCAGGTTGTTCTATCTTATAGCATATCTAATATGGTCTTTTAAATTAAAAGGACATTCGACTGAATACTTATCGTACTTACAAAGCACACAGTTAAGATTTTTATGTACACTGTATGTAACAAGAGTAAACTATCAATATCAATAGACACTGTATATAGTAAATGTAATCCAGCAATTTTCACCATGTGCAGTAAGGGCAAAACAGCCATTAATACGATATTTTGTATGAATTCAAGCAAAAAGCTCGGATTATGAAATTGATCGTTTTCAATTTGTGGTTGAATTCATAAATATATAAACACTTGATCGCCATATTTGAATATCAAGTGTATTTACGAAACCAGTCAGAATATCATATCATTGTATCATGATTTAAAATTATTTTCCATTGTCGTTTGTCTCATCTCAACTATCATGTTTTGTATTATAAAATGTCGCAATATGATGCTCATCAATGTCAAAAACATCATCATAATTTTATATATAATTCTCTAAAGAATGTCATTGTTTAAAATATGAATAATGAATAAAATAATAAATCATCATGTTATCATGAGTATTAGCTATTGTCGTTGGTCTAATCTCAACTGTCATATTATTTAGCTTTTAATGTCTAAAGTTGATGCGCATCAATGTAAAAACTTCGTCATTATATTATGTTATCATTAATTCAAGATTATTATCATCGAAATAAAAATAAATAATAAAAAATATGAATAACTAAAAAAAAAAACAATCATCATTATTGAATAAATGTATAAATGTATGAATAATTTGTAAAATAAAATTTTAAAAATATATAAAAAATATCATAGTATTGTATCATGTTTTGTAGTTTAATGGCTAAACATGATGCTCATCGATACCATTATCATATTATTTTACAATTGTTAAAAGATTTGTATCATCAAAATAATATTTTTAATACAATTATAAATAATTTATAAAATAATTTTTTAAAATCATCATTTTATTGTATCATGATTTCACATTATTGTTTATTGTTGTTGGTCGCATCACGAAATGTCCAAATATGATGGTTATCATACTTCAAGATAAGTGTTGGTGTATCTCTTTATATATATATTATTGTGTATTTGAGAATGATGTTCAAGTATTGGGCAAGTATGATTTTTATGATATGTATTAATATTTGATGTTGAAGAATTCTATATTGTGTATATTGGATCATAAGAGTGACTTTTTTTGGTTTTCATGTAAACTTAGTATACATTTTTAAATCATAAAATATTAAAATCTAGTTTGATGAAAAATATGAAAGTTACGTACGGGTTTTGTGTATCGACTAGGATAGTTATATCTAGCGATAGTGTTTTGATAAATTATGAATTTAACCAAAAAACTGTGACTATGAAATTAACCGATTTCACAAAAACGTATAATATATTATGCATACGAGTGTTATGACATCTATTGAAGGATTGTTGTGAATTTAACTTAAAAGCTTCGATTATGAAATTGAACGATTTCATAAAAAATGAAACTGACAATTGTTGTTTAGAAGTTGGAAATTATCATATCTGGAACCTGTGTATAAAAAATCAATAACATCGCATAATTTATATTATTTAAAAAGAATAAAATTTGAATTTAATTTATATATTTAAATATTAAGAAATATTTCACTTAAAAATATTTTGAACTTTTTTTTAAAATCGTATTATAGAATGAAGCGATCAAATGAAAAACTTTCAGGACATTTAAGCAGTAAGCAATATTTCTTATGCAAATTGTCGTTTTTTTTCAGAGATAAAACTCTTTTTTAAAACTTGATTTTGCTTCTTTTAAATAATATTTGCTAATTGATTAAATAATGTATTATTTATTAATATTAATTTAACTCTGTAAGGCTATAATCTGGCTATTTTGACTCGTCTCAGCTTAAGTATACGTATTATTCATGAAGTAATTAATATTTGACTTAATTTTGCAGCAGTTGATGGCTTTTAGTATTCCATTTAATACCAGGTCGTTCTATCTAATAACACATACAATATAGTCTTTTAAATTTACAGAACATTCGACTGAATACGTTTCGCATTTACAAAGCACATAGTTGAAATTTTTATATACACTGTATGAAACAAGTGTTAACTAGAAATAGACACTGTATATGGTAAATGTAAACCAGCAATTTACCCCATGTGCAGTAAGAGCAAAACAGCCATAGATACGATGTTTTGTAGAATTGAATAAAAAAGCTCGGATTATGAAATTGATCGATTTCAATTTGTGGTTGAATTCATAATTATATAAACACTTGATCGCTATATTTAAATATCTAAGTCGATATACAAAACGCGTTAGAAAATCTTATCTTTGCAACATGATTTAAAATTATTTTCATTGGTCGTTGTTCTCATTTCAACTATCATGTTTTGCATTTTAAAATGCCCAAATAAGATTCTTATCAATGTCAAAAACACCATCATAATTGTATTTATAATTGTCTGAAGATATCATCATGAAAATAAATATAAATATTGAATAATAATTAAAAAAATCATCATGTTATCATGATTAAAGATTATTGTCTATTGTCGTTAGTCTCATCTCAACTATCATTTTATGTATTTTATAATGTCCAAATATTATGCTCATCAATGTAGAAAAACATCATCATTATATTATTTATCATTGTTTCAAGATTATTATCATCAAAAAATAAGTAAATAAATAATTCAGATATAAAACAATCATAATAATTAAAAAATGTATAAATGTATGAATACTTTGTAAAAAATAAATAAAAATATATCATAGTATTAAATCATGTTTTGTATTTTATAATATCTAAATATGATGCTCATCGATGTAAAAAATATCATCATATTATTTTATAATTGTTTCAAGATTTGTATCATCAAAATAATATTTTTTAATTTATAAAATAATTTTAAAAATCATCATTTAATTATATAATGATTTAACATTATTGTTTATTGTCGTTGGTCGCATCTCGAAATGTCCAAATATGATGTTTATAATATTTCAAGATAATTGTATGTGTATTTTCTAGCTTTGTGTATTTAAGAATGATGTTCAAGTATTGGGCTAGTATGATTGTAATGATATGTAATAATATTTCATGTTGTAGAATTCTATATTGTGTATAAGATAAATAAAATTAACTTTTTATTTTTTAGTTTTCATGTGGACCTAGTATAGATTTTTAAATCATAAAATATAAAAATCTAGTTTGATGAAAAATATGTATGTTACGTACGGGTTTTGTGTATCGACTAAGATAATTAAATCTAGCCATAAAGGTTTTATTTAAATTATGAATTTAACAAAAAAACTTTGACTATCAAATTAACCGATTTTATAACAACGTATTTTATATATTATTTATAAAAGTGGTATTAAATCTATTGATGGAGTGTTGTGAATTCAACTAAAAAGCTTCGATTATGAAATTGACTGATTTCATAACAACGTATTATATCTATTATCCATATACGTTTTATTAAATCAATTCATGGAGTGTGGGGACCCCAAGACGCTCACACATTCACAAATAATATTTGTCGATTGTATTTACATAACTTCTGACTTTAAACTAAAATCCAACTGTTTTTATGTAATAGCATAATGAGGGTGAATTAATTATACTATTTGTCATGAAATTTAACGACAATATATTTATATAACTTCTGACTTCAAACAAAATTCCGACTATTATGTGTACTTTTATAATAAGAATAAATTGAATGTATTTTTATTATAAAACAAGGTATGTTTTTAGAGACAAAACTAAAGGCATCCATTTCAATATAAAAAGCGGGATGTGTATTCAGAAAAGTAGCTCAGCTCATTTTGAAAATTAGCTTGTAGGAGAACATTTAGACGTATTGCTGATTTCATAAAAATTGAAACTGACAATTGTTGTTAAGGACTTTGAAATTATAATATTTGGAAGCTTTGTATAAAAATGCAATAACATCACATAATTATTATGATTTTAAAAGAATTAAATTGAAATCAATTTATAAAAAGACTTTGTTCTGAATTGTATTACTTTGTCGTCGTTCGGAGTAATTACGCCACACTATATACGTCAACAATCCATCGTCAGCAAGTACATATAGAAAACAATGCAAAAACACTATTATCACAACATCTGCTAAATGTAATTTTGCAAATATTTCAGCACTACCATTTCCATGTTAACTTTTTTTTATCGCGGAAGACAACATAAATGTCGCTTTATTGCCGTTTTAATATGTATAGTATTCGCATTGCATGCATGGTGTAGTTTGATTATTTTGTGCTTTAATTTCAATATTTATAATATAATATGTACACAAAAAGTATTCACTGTAACTGAAAGCCGTTTTAAAACAACAACTGTGTAGGTGTACCATTTCGAATGTTAAAAACGTTTGAACAGTTTACACGCTTTAACAGTTTATTCATTAATATTTTAACAAATGCGTGCGGGCGTATGACGTCTCCGTGTACCGTTTATTTGTTTATTACGGCCGGAAAATAATACTTAATTAATGATAAAAGCAACAAATGAATGATAAATACTTTATTCATCAAACGAATAAAAAGCAATTAATTTTCACTGCTTTTTGTACTATACTATGGCTTTTTTACCCTGAACAATAAAACTATTTATAGCAAAGCTTAAGAGATAAATGAACTTATATTTAAGTACGTACTATCTGTATAAATGACAAATGATGGTCACTCTATACAATTCAAGCTTGTCGTTAATTGTATAAACTTGCTTCAAAAGTGATGTGTGTCTTCTTATAAGTTCAAATAATTAATATAGGGTGCGAATGTTATGCATTTTACTCCAGATTGAATTTATCACAAACTCATCAAAACGGCAAAAAAATGTTTTACATTTTTCACAGAAAATAGGTGGCAGTAATCATAGCATGACTTTGCATATTGGGAACTTCTATGCATGGACAACTGAAGAAAAATTACGGTTGGTTAGCTTTTTAAAGCTATGAATCTTTATTTACATAGATCCCATTTTACAATGTACATATTTCATCAAGATATCACGACATAGAATTCCATACAAAGCTACAATTAAGGATAGATCAACTAAATGACATTATAACAGCTGTTATCAGGATTATATTAAAAAATCGTACGTTTGTCTTGTCTGAAATTATCAAAAAATTACAGTGAAAACACTGATGTAAAAATAAAAACGAATGTTCTAATGTGTCTGCGGTTAAAACAAATCCAAAGTTAAAAAAACATACTAATGAGGGCTACTCATAGCTCTGAATAACAATGCTGGGTAAATTTATATATGCAATTGTGTGTTCAGTGTGAACAATTATGGGTTTATTGTGATGTTGTGCATGTCATCAACCGGATTCAAGAACATATTTTCGTGTTTTTGAGCACATTAAGTATAATTACTGACACAACTATACAATCAAGAATATTGACATTTATTATAAAAACAAACTTTAAGTAACGTAGGCGCTGATACACATTTGACCTGAGTCCTTCGCACGTCAAAATTCAACTTGCTTCTGAGGGACTGTGCTGTCTGCTGAAACTAATTCCTTATTTAAAAAGCTTTGAAATATGTTTAAAGAAAACAGTTTAAACGCGATGCAAACGCTTTATTGATTTACATATTACAATCAGCGATTATCCGTAAACGAGCCGATAGACGCAGATCTATTTTTAATATTTATCTTTGTCAGGACTTTTCACTTGTTCAAATATTATGTATAAATTATTTTTTCCGAATCTATGATTCTGACAATCTATTTTACAAATTATTATTCTGCCAAACGTGGTAAATGTCTCTTAATACCCACGATGCTGTGCAATTACCGTTTTAATGCGGTGAAACTCGTATAAATCATGCTATTGTGATGAATGTTGTATGTATTGTCTAATTTGTCTAGTAGTGCATAGGATATGGGTATTTCTCCTTTAAGACTTGTGGACAATAATATATCACATATCTTGATTATGTTTCTAGGATTAAATTATTCATAATTATTTAATTATTGTCAATTAACTTCAGATTCACTCTAGCAATTTTTTACTCTTTAATGTGCCCATGGATAAGTTATTTGAACTTCTTCCAAACTGTTGACTTATTAATACACCCATTACAAACACAAGGTTGTAGCCTAATGAAGCTGTTATAGCCCATGATTAAAGATGGCAAATGTTATTAATGCCTTTTTTGATATACCTGTTTACCAAACTTATTAAAGAAGGATACTTCTGGGAAAACGTTCGTCTCTAATTAAGTGATCTCTAAATTGAATCTCTGAAATCCGTTCCCTCTAATAAAACATTTTTAGTATGTCGATACGCGTCGGTAATGTTGTTAGATTGATCTAAAATCGGATATGGAAGGTCAATAAATTGTAGAAATGTATTATATGCGGGTCCAAATCGGTTTGAAGAGCAGTCACGAAAAGATATGCCTCTTATTTCTACGATGATTACACGAATTATTACACGAATGATCACATAAATGATTACATGAATGATTACATGACTGACTACATGATTGATTACATGAAATAATGAGTTTAGGAATTAATGAATATATAAATGAAGTTATGAATAAATAAATGAATGAATATACCAAAAAATTGAATACAGAGCTGTGTTTGATTGCCATGTATCTATCGATATATAATGGTGCATGCTTTGTTAGCAAGGACACTCTGCGGCAAGGTTCGAATGAACACTTAAGATTAGTAGCTATAAATAAAAATTTATATTCTGTATTGTACTTTACTTTAGAAGAAAATTAAAAGAGAAATTAGAAATTATTGAGAGATTATTCGTGTATAATAACATGCTGGTAATGCTGATACTTTAATAACAGATGGCACTTCGATAACAGAGAACAACAAACGCTACGCGCGAGAGGTAAGTTCCTCTGTTGTTTTTAAAGTTATATCCTAAAGATTAGTTTTTAAGACAAGGCACATGGTCGAGTTAATAAATGGTGTATCCTTTTCTATTGGGTAGAAAAACAAATCACGGAAGAATGGTAGATTTTTCCCCCAAAAAAATAGAAAATTCGGTCGAAAAACAGCATGAACTGGATGAACAGCTAACATTTCAACAAAATAAAACTTCTTAGAAATTTTGCAAGTAACTGGTTGATATTGTAGCATGTAGAGTAATCACCGTGCTTCAAATACTGAAATTTTGATAGTATTCAATGAAATATAAACGAAGATATGGCATGTTTTAATAGATGGTATTCATGAAGTTGCAGACACTTTGATTCCCGATAAAGGACACTTCGGATAACAGAGACTTTCAACAAATTGGACACTTTGATTACCGAGTTTTACCTTGTACGAATCAATGTCCATAGTCAAGCACGACACATTGGGAGTCTATGCATAACTTAATTACAAACACATGTGAAATATAACCAATGGCGTTGTTCGTTTTAAAGTATCAAATTACTATGAATTAATACTATTAATATTATTGCAGTTTTTAAATAAGATTAAATTGCTGATTTCTGAAGACATATATTTCCAGTGACGAACGGAAATAATTGTCTACATAATGAACTTGATTTTTAATGGCAACTTGAGATTCGGAGAGATGAAAATATAACGGATCATGTGGATCAACTTGATCGTGTTTAATTTTATTAAGAGCAGGGCTCTAATAACGAGAGCGAAGGGGTCTTTAAGAGGCAAATACACCTTTGTGCTCTTAATAAAATCCTATGTCATTGGAGCCCATTAGAATCGCATCATCATGCGTAGCCACAAAATTAATAAGACAATTGAAAACTCCCTTTATCTTGAGCTCTGCTTATAGGGAGCACTTACTTTTGCACAATGATAACGAAAGCTCGAAGTGCGATTCAACTGACACTAAATTACTGTATTGGTTGAGTTAAAAGATTTTCGGACATGCATTGCTGCTGATATATATCTTTAAGTAGCAGTTTCAGCAGAGTGATGTTTCATGACATGTTATCCAATATATAAGTAAATGACCTGAGTACCTTTATAAGGACATAATTATACATGCTTTAGATCAACCGTTTCGCTACAACAGAGACGTAGATAATCAAGATTGACTGGATTAAACGTGCACTCATTCTCAATCAAATAGCGAATGCTAACGTTTGGTGGATCTTACATAAAACATCCATGGTATACAAAATCACATAATCTAGATATTTACGTCTCTGGCTACATAGAACATTAGTTAAAATTGTTTAAGCTCGCGTACAATGCGAAGATCTTGCCGTTGGGTGACTCGAAAACTTTAAAATATATGGTAATATAGACGGTACTCGTCGGACATATCGAATTAGTTTCACATTTATCTTTCACATTTATACAAAATCATAAGCATATTCCCATGGATAAGAACATGTTTCGGTCATTAGTTTAAAACGTACTTAAGTAGATACATTTTTATGCATTGCCTGCTTACTATAACAGTATTCCACAGCGAATTCTGCATTTCTGATTCACTAAAAGGAGTGTGATATATCTGGTAAAAACTGTCGACTACACGGGAAAAGAAGTGCCATTGTCCTTTAGATGATCAGTTAAAGTAGGTTCCATGAAAATTTTGCATCCGACTCTTTAAACATTTGAATTATCTCAAATACGTAAGTAAACTAAAATGTAACATATTGTAACATTAATGGATATATCAAACTTTTATTTCGAAAAATAAGAACGTTCTTTGTTTATTAAAGTATTTTTATTTTGTTGAAATATGTACTGATCATCTAATTCATGCTGATTATCGATGGAATTTTATCGTGTGTTTTTTATAAATAATCCACCGTTTTTGTGCGAATTTCTGTCTTCGCAATACGAAGTGCTTTACAATTAATCGACCAAACAATGCCCCGTGTCTGAAACCCGAATGAACAGAACATAAATGCAAAACAACTGAAGAACTCTCCTCTCGCGCATGGCTTTTTTGTTCTCTGTTATCGAATTACCATCTGTTATCAAAGTATTCGCATACCTGACGTGTAATAATTGATACAAATAGTGCTAAAACATCTTACTACGGCACACTTAGTAAAAGACATTTGACAGCCAACGAGCGATGTTTAATTTATTGTCCTGAATAAATAATTTAGACCTTCCCATCGATTTACAAATTAAAATATTTGATCATAGAATTTTGCCAATCATAACATACGACTGCACAAGTTGGGGGTTCGAAAACCTAGATATTATTGAAAATTTTCATTGAAACTTTCTTCGCAGGATAACCAAAACTAAATTGTCCAGCCCAAAATACTGTCTTCATGCTGAAGAGGGCGGATATCCGCTAGGTATCGTAATAACACGCGAATGATCAATTTTTTTTACTAAAAGATGCTCGTCTTGAGCATCTAAAAGCGCACCAGTTTGTGTTATATGATTCTATAACAAGTTTTAATAATTGCTTATTTCTTTTTCGACATTGGATGTAACAATATTCTTGTATATCGTCTAGTCTGTATTATTTAGGAGAAATTTGTCATTCTTGAAGGCCCTTTAGCAATCAAAGCACCGACATCGAAAGTCAGATGGCTTATCATGCGTTATTATGAAATGCATGTTCAAGAACGTCTAAGTGAAGTATCGATCTGAAATTTGGCATACCCCCATGTGTCACTGGCAACGGACCGATTAAAATTTAACTTCATGTATGCCATAAGCGAGTTCAATTAACGGTACACAAATGTGTAAACACGATCCTTGTCGTATAATTTTACGCTTTACGCAGTAAACAAATCACTAACTACATAAAATCATTTAAATCCTTTCCTGTATATTTTCAGAATGATCATTTACTTACCGAACACAATAATATATGCACTTGTATAATGTAACCCCTTTGCTACCCTCCTATAATTTTGTTTCGATGGGAGAGTGTCAGACATGGGATGCGCTCTATTTAAAATTACTCCCACGCAGTAGAGTGCACAAAATAATACAGGCCCGCTTTACTCCGGTAATAAAATGCTATACATCTAGTACCTCAATATTTGTATTACACCGGTAATCTACGCGTGGTCTAAACGATTATATTTTTTTTACAATAAATATAATTTTCGGCGTTTTAAATTTATTGAATACGAAAATTACTTTCCCTTCAGTATGTAATTGCCACTAGGGGGCGCTGTAAAAGCACGAGGATATTCATGCATGAGTGAACAGAGGTCAGTTTTTGTCATTCAGCCTTGGGGACTCGCGTGGTGTACATGTTATTTTATCGGCTACGGTTTACACAATGGACGACACGGACCGAACCACGTGTAACAATTCTGAAGACATTAATATCGATTTGACGGAAACAGTGTCTGAATTAAACTTGTAATTATAACACAACAGGAAACGTGAGTTACGGTCATTGTTAAAATAATATTTTGTGTGGTCAGTTTACCGTTTTGGGTTTATGTTATTTTTTTAATAGAGCTCTTTAGACGGTGCCGTAAACGTTACCATAAAGGCCAACACCGTCGAATGGTTCTTTTCGCGGCCACTCTGGATGCAGTCCCCAGCTCGGTCCATGATTCGCGTTTTCAGAGGTTGGCCACTTCCAGCGGAAGAGGTTTGCAAGCAAACGCTCAGGACATGAAGTGGTGACGTCGCTTAGGCGACCTCACCCTAGAGCGATATGGATGAGTTTTGAGATAAGTACTCAAATGTGCGGTTTGAAGATGACAGAACTACTTATGATAATATTATTTACGAGCAAGGTCAGAAAGACTTTGTTGTTAAAAAAAGATTGAGAGAACATATTCAATTTTGGGAAAAAATGCTGCCAATCAATTTATTATTGATTTTATTGAACTTGGTTATAGTAATACATTGTATTCTTATAATGCGGCGTTTACATTAGTTCCCGGCAGCCACGGCAGTCCCGTTTGTCAGAAACGTATCGCGCCGTGTGACTGTTGCAATTTTTGCCCTTTAATCCAAGGTTTGCTAGGTTGTGCTATGTTTCCTCACGGTTTATCAAGGTATCCATGACGTCGAAGCGAAAACGCGGCCCTTCGACGGTGCGCGAAGTTTTCATCGACGGCCTGCCACGGATGTATAAATGTTGCTTCAAGGTACGATGCGTGCTGTTAAGTTCCCGCACGTTGTTTGCGTTTGTCATGCAGGTATGCTACGTTGTACACGTTTGTCATTCATTTGTCACTTTCTGTCAAGGTACCGTGCGAATCAAACGTGGACAGCCGAGAGGTTTCGGGCACGATTGTGCTCCCAGTATAAAAGTAAACTCTCAAGCAACAGTATTTATTATAACAAAATAATTCCAGTGACATGGATGTGAACGGCGAAGAGGATTTTGTGTTTGCCTGCTTATTTGCAGCATTAATTCAATCTTTGCGTTGTAAAGAGCTGAAAGAAGCACAAAAGTCCGGGAAAAGAAGAAGGAGGTCAATGTCCCTGTGGGTTCGTCCATGGCTGTCGGAAGTTAGAAAGCAGCAGCAAGGGCACTTTGATGCATTTTTTACCTAGGAACTCCGCAACGAAGATATCAACAACTTTCAGAATTATCTGAGGATGCCCCCAGAACTTTTCGAAGAGATCCTTAAAAGGATATCTCAAGTCATCACAAGACAAGATACGAAGTTTCTCTTTGCCCTTACACCTGGATTGAAACTGGCACTGCATTTCATCTTTGTGGCCTGCTCCACCCAGAGCCTGTCTTTGACCGCGGCGTCTTTGTAACCTGTGAGCCTCTTTGATGAGACAATTGGATTTTGCTGGAGGAAGTCAATTATGAGCTCTTTTCTTCATCAGTAAAATGTGTTATGACCATAGGGGTTAGTCTCTTCGTAGCACATGCCCCTCCGTCTGCTTCTTCTCATTTCTAAGGGGCGGATTAACAGGAGCAGTGGGTTCTTCTTGATCGTGCGGTGGTAGGCATGGACTTTCAGGTTGCTCCTCAACTTGAGCGTCCTTTGCAGCGCGGGGAGCCTTTGTTCGGCGCTTTCTTGGTGGCATTATACTGATCGAGTGTTCAGAATAAAATGAATGTTTCCTGAATAGGTATTTATATACTCATCTTCAGACCGCGCGAATCGTGTCAGACCGTACAACAACTCAACTGGTCGTAACGCATCTGCCTGCAAAACGCAACACACCGTAAAGGGTCAGAATAAACACGTAGCAAAACGGCTGTCAATTATCCTAGCTTGCCGTGGTAATCTTGAGAAAACGAAACAAAACGTAACAAAACTTGATAGAAACTTAACATGTAGGGGAATGAATAGGATTCCCGTCAGAGAACGGACCCTTTTCGGGCTCTGTTACATACTGTAAAGTTTTGTTGCGTTTAAAACGTGTTATCACGTTTCTCATTTCCGCCGTGGCCGCCGTGGCGATTTTTTTTGACAGTTTAAAATTTTGGCACGGCAACCCGGTTGTGTCACGTTTGGCTATCCCGTTCCCCTACGTTGCCTCCTGTTCATCCCGTTTCCTCCACGGTGGCCCGAAACGTGATTGCCGTGGTCGCCGGGAACGTAGTGTAAACGCAGCATTATCCAAAAGAGAATCGCTTAAAAACAATAAATTAGCGTGCGATTATAGTGAATTTGTTAGGAAAGAAATAACAGATTTGTTAGATCGGGTTTTGATACAAATAATTGATGGCCCCCTTGTGTTGTTAATCCTCTATCTGTCTTCATTCATAGCTATGATAAAAAGAGACTCAATCTTGATCTGAGATGTTTAAACAAACACGAATGGAAGCAATCTGTTAAATAACAGGATTTGATATTAACTTTGATGTTTCTCAAAAAAGGTGTTTTAAAATTAAGTTTGATATACATTCTGATAACCATTTTGTAAATATATTTCCTGAACATACAACTTATCTTTGGTTTTCATTTGAAGAGTTACAATTGTCTTGGATGAGATTTTACACACAGAATAATTACGAGCAGACAAATAAAACAGCTTGCGTCGGATAAAATGCAAGATTTGCTTCTCACTTTGTTAATCCTTTCGGTAGATACATGTTACTGGAAAACAGTACAGGAAATATACTGGATGGGAGATAATTGTAATTATGGGAGAGTTTTCAATAAGAATTTCTGAAAGAAGAATTAACAAGGCTATGAATACCATCGAGATTTAAACGGGCTCTGAATATATCCCAGTAAGGAAGGTAACTATTGTATAGCACATTATGTACATCAGTATTGTAATTGGTCCTGTAACTCATATAATGAATAGACATTTTAGTATCGATGTTGCGAAATGGCGATCGTGGAATTTTTACGTAAAGTTTTCAATAGTCTGAGGTAATTAGCATTTTGGATAAAAACGCTCAATTAGCTTTAATAAGGTTGCTGTTACTACTAGCGTTTGCTCAAACATCGTATATGAATGCATCTGTTGTGTTCTATGCCGGATATGGCGTAAGCACGGTAAATGGAGTGATGCATGTCGTGGACGTCAGAGCAGACAAAATGTCTCTTACTTGGCGGGAACTTTGTAGAGTTTACAGAGTTTTAGAGCATTATTTGATGTTCTATGGTTTACAGAAAGTCGGGGAGTTTGTAGTGTTTTTTGCAAAATGTTCTATGAAAAAGGATTGTCAAGATTTAGCTATCAACACATTTAAATTCACAGCGAAAAGAAAATCATTAAGAACTTAAAGGGATTCCGATAAAAAAAAACGCATCGGCAGATTATTTATCTAAAAGTGTAGAGAAGGATGACTGGGATATTGGTTTTAATTCATTTGACATGTTGCAAAGCAAATGGGGCCATTAAGAAGATGTAGATGTCTTTGCGTTAGAGTAAAATTTTAAACTTATATGATTCTTTAGTAGATTTTTACCGAGTTCAGTGCATTTGTTAACGATTTTATCATTATGCCTACAAATAAAGAGACTTATAAACCATACAGAAATGGTGTTGGCATATTTGGTACTGAAAACCTGCGGTTCAGAATGATTACTTTTTTCATTTAGTTTTACATATTTAAATCGGCAAGTGTTAAATTAATTGAACATTTTATCAACATTAGTTTTTATGTATAGTATGTTCTTGCAGAGGCATGCAGATGATATAAACGCGCTGCCTGACGTCTTAGTGGGTAGATGTCCTTGCTGCTGGGGTTACTCATAAAAATCAATAGCTTTTAAATCGTCAAGTGTTATTTACCGAGGGAGGTAATTTTGGTTATCATAATGACAATGTCATGGTTTAGGCGCTTGCCTAAATTAATCATGCTGTTTTTAAGCCCTCGATGTAAAAGAGGGAGATTACTCGTGAATGACTATGCGCTGAAGTGTTCAGTGGTTATGGCGTTTGCCTTAATACAAGTCACTTGTTACAAACCAGATGTGGGAGCGTGAGTGTAAGCACGGCACGACGTGCCGGCATCGGCTGTCGGGTAAGTTATATATATTGGAATGTATTTGTTTGGTTTTCAAAGTGTGTCCTTATATTGAACTTTTTATTAGGATTAATAGGTGGTGTAATTGGAGTTTGAGAAATAAGTTGAAAATTTGAGGCTATTTTACCCGCCTTGGGGTTTCATGTGCTTTATTTTTGACATCTTTATTCAAACTGCTTAGTCACCAAATCCTATTGTGAATGCTTTTTATACTATAAAGTGTTATCATGATTCGGTTCTAATTTAGTTAAGAGCAAATTTCGAAATAAAAAACAAATTATGTACCTGTACTGCAAAAGTTTTTCACTGAAAGAAAGAAAAGAAACAAAAGAAAACAATTTGTATAATCAAAGTACAATGGGTTCACTGCTACTTTTCTTTGGTAAGAAGTAATGGGCTGTTTAATTGAAAGAGATGTGATATAATTATTAACACAATGTATATGAGTAACTTGATTCAGTCATTCAAGACCGACAAGTATCGTTCATTTGTTATTTTTATAGTAATTCGTAAATATTCCATATAACTCATAGTTGTGAGTAAATTTATTATTCTCAAAATACTATTAAATTATCATCATCATTATCAACCATATCATCATTATCCAATCAACATCACTTCCATGAATGCCATCATTATCCTTATCAACGATATAAAACATCATTGTTATCCTCGTTAATCTTAACAAATGTTCTCTACAAATAATATCCCAAAGACACAATAAGAGTGGGTGTTTGTATTTAAGAGGACTTTCGACATATAAATGCAAAAATCAATTTGTCTGACGCCCGTTTGTCTTCCATGTGCAACAAAGATCCATCTCAATGGCACCGCTAAGTTGATGAGTCTCGAGACGCGCGTAAACGGTGTAACATCCTTGTTCAGATGTCTGAAGAACTCAAACGATACTAATTAAATTTTGTAGGACATGTCGTTATATATAATTAAACCTGCACATGAATGGCATGTGAATAGTGGAAACTTATTATTTTTAATCAGACGGTAAGTCTAAACCGAAAATCAAGAGTTAATGTTTGAATAACCTGATCCCGCCGATGCCCAACGCGCATACGGGACGCCCAAATGCCCATCAATCACGTTAAGTTGCTTAAAATCGTACACATATAGAAAAATGAAACATTACTTTTGTTTAAAGAAGCTGCGATTATTTGCGAGCTTCATCCACCACCACCAATCAAGAGAAGTGTACATGATTTCACGTACACCCCATACAATAATCGGTAGTAATAAACGATTCAGATAAAACCGCGATTTGGATACGCAACCCTACTGCTCATTTTTATTGCTTTCTTTTTTCTTTTAATGGCAGGGGGACGTATGAGGACCCATGGCTCAAGGCCGGTTTCTAGGTGCCTTCATCACCTCCCGAAACCTCTTAGTTTAGAGAAATCTACAATAAGAATCTATAACTTTATTGTAAACATTAAGTATTCTTTAGCAAAATATGTAAATAACACATAATCAAT
This sequence comes from Dreissena polymorpha, assembly GCF_020536995.1. Classification (NCBI taxonomy): domain Eukaryota; kingdom Metazoa; phylum Mollusca; class Bivalvia; order Myida; family Dreissenidae; genus Dreissena; species Dreissena polymorpha. The sequence continues at coordinate 18,931,198 of NC_068366.1, forward strand.
CTCATTTGCGCAAATTAACATAACAAACATCCATAAACTAATACTTAAAAATAGTGTAGATAAATCATACGTATTCGAGTATTATATATATTCATATGAAGAAATTTTGCAAATGCTGTACTAAACTGACATCAACATCTAACCAGTCACACCAAAACAAAAAGATATCGGGAATCGTAATAAAATAAAGAAAATACGAATACCTTGTAGAATTAAACGTTCATTACGTAACAAAACTAAAAATGATAGCACCCACATGTAAACATTCTAAGATTTCAATAAATATGCAGAAAGATATATCCCCAGGAAGTGAGAGTCTAAGATGATACACAAAACTTTGAATTAAAATTCACATTAAAAACACAATATCAAGTAAAAGATAAAACAAAATAATCAAGAAAAACTTAGCTGCTTCAGACTTAAATGAAAATACACCCATTGACTTTCACGGTAAAGGAATTGGTTCGTGTTAAGATCCCATCTCATATGTACTAAAAAACCGAACTGAAAATAAACTCAATATAGACTTTATAATTGCAACATTACCAACGTAAAAGAAATGTAACCGATTATTTAAACATACACACGTTCATTAAAGGCGGGCGGGCGGGTTTTTCACCCTTTCATTCTCCTTGTCCATACCTTGTTCCTGTCAAATACACACCTCGAATGGCGACTCAACAGATTTGCAGATCATATAAACCACAGAACGAGAAACCCGTTCGTTTTCGTGCTGAATCCCACTAAAAAAACCTGCATTTTTCGCGCTAAACCATTACCATCTCTCTTCTAAATAACATGTATAAAACCAATACAATACCGTATTCATCAAACCCAGAATAATTTCATTTATGGGAATGATATATGGAATTGAATAGTTGATACATGTATCGAACTAAATTGACATAGAATGATACTGTATGATGGCTGAGAGAAGATTGTATTATCATCCGTGTTATTATATGATGTATATGTTATGATGGATATTAGGATGTTAAGTTTGATAATACCTACCTACCTACCTACCTACCTACCTACCTACCTACCTACCTACCTACCTACCTACCTACCTACCTACCTACCTACCTACCTACCTACCTACCTACCTACCTACCTACCTACCTACCTACCTACCTACCTACCTACCTACCTACCTACCTACCTACCTACCTACCTACCTACCTACCTACCTACCTACCTACCTACCTACCTACCTACCTACCTACCTACCTACCTACCTACCTACCTACCTACCTACCTACCTACCTACCTACCTACCTACCTACCTACCTACCTACCTACCTACCTACCTACCTACCTACCTACCTACCTACCTACCTACCTACCTACCTACCTACCTACCTACCTACCTACCTACCTACCTACCTACCTACCCTACCTACCTACCTACCTACCTACCTACCTACCTACCTACCTACCTACCTACCTACCTACCTACCTACCTACCTACCTACCTACCTACCTACCTACCTACCTACCTACCTACCTACCTACCTACCTACCTACCTACCTACCTACCTACCTACCTACCTACTACCTACCTACCTACCTACCTACCTACCTACCTACCTACCTACCTACCTACCTACCTACCTACCTACCTACCTACCTACCTACCTACCTACCTACCTACCTACCTACCTACCTACCTACCGACCTACCTACCTACCTACCTACCTACCTACCTACCTACCTACCTACCTACCTACCTACCTACCTACCTACCTACCCTACCTACCTACCTACCTACCTACCTACCTACCTACCTACCTACCTACCTACCTACCTACCTACCTACCTACCTACCTACCTACCTACCTACCTACCTACCTACCTACCTACCTACCTACTACCTACCTACCTACCTACCTACCTACCTACCTACCTACCTACCTACCTACCTACCTACCTACCTACCTACCTACCTACCTACCTACCTACCTACCTACCTACCTACCTACCTACCTACCTACCTACCTACCTACCTACCTACCTACTACCTACCTACCTACCTACCTACCTACCTACCTACCTACCTACCTACCTACCTACCTACCTACCTACCTACCTACCTACCTACCTACCTACCTACCTACCTACCTACCTACCTACCTACCTACCTACCTACCTACCTACCTACCTACCTACCTACCTACCTACCTACCTACCTACCTACCTACCTACCTACCTACCTACCTACCTACCTACCTACCTACCTACCTACCTACCTACCTACCTACCTACCTACCTACCTACCTACCTACCTACCTACCTACCACCTACCTACCTACCTACCTACCTACCTACCTACCTACCTACCTACCTACCTACCTACCTACCTACCTACCTACCTACCTACCTACCTACCTACCTACCTACCTACCTACCTACCTACCTACCTACCTACCTACCTACCTACCTACCTACCTACCTACCTACCTACCTACCTACCTACCTACCTACTACCTACCTACCTACCTACCTACCTACCTACCTACCTACCTACCTACCTACCTACCTACCTACCTACCTACCTACCTACCTACCTACCTACCTACCTACCTACCTACCTACCTACCTACCTACCTACCTACCTACCTACCTACCTACTACCTACCTACCTACCTACCTACCTACCTACCTACCTACTACCTACCTACCTACCTACCTACCTACCTACCTACCTACCTACCTACCTACCTACCTACCTACCTACCTACCTACCTACCTACCTACCTACCTACCTACCTACCTACCTACCTACCTACCTACCTACCTACACCTACTACCTACCTACCTACCTACCTACCTACCTACCTACCTACCTACCTACCTCCTACCTACCTACCCCTACCTACCCACCTACCACCCACCCACACAAACCCACCACCCACCACCAAACCCACCACCCAAACCCACCCACCCAAATCCACCCCCCAAAACGCCACCCACCCAAACGCCACCCACCCACCCACCCCCCAAACCCACCCACCCACCCATAAGTTGCATAATTTATCGCTGTGTGAAGCATTTTACGTGAATTTGTTACTTGTCAACTCAGAAAATCGTGTGCCACATTGAATATATCGGGTAACCATACACATTCAGTAAACCTAACGATGTAATGGACAATCACACGATTATCGTTGAAGATGTGTCCCATCGTACGTTGCATTGATCGTCGTTTGAGAACCTCAAATGGCGACAGACGACATTCAATGTTATTATGAGCGGATTCCGTAGATAATATTGTTGGAATTAAAAATGAAAATTTGGTAATTTTGCGTTGATTAAACAACAGTATATAAAACTCATCTACCCTAAGTTTATCCTATCTTTAGATAACTTAACCAGTTTACGAGTAAAACTTTTTAATGCTGTGAAGCCAAACATTGGTCGCTATTGTAGTCACAGGTTGTTACCACTTTTAATTGTGATATAATGTTTGGGCCATGGAAGTTTCTCGGCCAATACGCAATGGCAATGCTGCAATCTCGATAGGTAGTTAATACACCAGTGAACACATGCTAAATCTCAACAAATGGGCACGAGTTTGAGGTGAGATTGTTCAATTATTGCCATTAGGAATTGCATTTGTAATGTGTAAATCTTCCATGATTTCGAATTAGTTTTGCTTTCGGCGCTCATTGTAGCTTCAAAGTTGTTTTTTTATGTAAGCTTATATATAGACGAGTTAAGTGTTATTGTTTACATTCGGGATTCTCCGCGCATGCGCACTGACTGGTTGGCAACATTTTTTACCGTCCAAATTGAACTTTTATAACTTTAACCACAGTGCATTTAAATATATAAAATATAAGGCACGTTTCGGAAATCGGGTCACGAGTCACACCGGCCGTCAACAAACAAGTGTATATTGGATTCTCAATCAGATACATGCCTCTAAAAGTCAACAGAGCATGAGCAATAACCCGCCTTCTATTGAGATATTTATTTAGTTTAAACCTATTTCTTTTAGATAGATTGCATAGAAAGCCAAAGACTTATTGGAAACGCTCTGCTTTTCCCAAGTACGTTTCTTCGGACTAGAACCAGTACTTGGTGTCTATGGGGGAAATACAAACAATGCTCCAAACATGGGGATCGAACCCGTGACCTCCCGATCGCGAAGCGTACACCATATCCACTACACCACTGCGACTCATTTATTTACAGCCAGATATAGACGCTGTCAGTAAGCAATTAATATACGAAAAGCATATTTGTTATGGAATAATAATATCAATGTTATTATTTGTGCGTTTTTCTTTAAAGTTATAGATGCAAAATTGTTTCGAACAGTGAAAGCCAATTTATAGTGTTTCCTGAAGTTGTAAGTATTTATCCCGGCTTTAAATGCAATAAATACGGTAGTGTATGTCTATTGTTTAATAACACAAGATACATATAATACAGGAATGATAGTATAGTTTATAAGCTTTGAAATGCCTTTGTGAACGATAACAACGAACACATGTGTCATTAAAGCCACACAATTTGCCTCTTACCTTGAAATCAAATACATGTTAATTAATACATATAGACGCAATTTAAAAGTGTGCAAAATTGTCATTAAATCCATAGCCTAGTTTGCAAGAAATGTATTATTTTTTCAAACGGTACCGCTTTTAAACCGAAAGTAGGATTTCCATACTTATAAGTCCATTTCGACAAACGCGATAATTTTAAATTTTAAAACGCATAAAAGGCGGATAACTACCTTGTAACCACCAGATATTTTCTAATTGGCATAGATAAAATTTAATCTATAGCCCAGTTAGCAAGTAATTTATTATTTTTCAAATGGTACTGCTTTTAAAACCGAAAGTAGGATTTCTAGACGTATACGTCCATTTCGACTTACGCAATTATTTTTAAGTTTCAAAGCGCAGAAAAAGGATTTCTACATTGTCACCACCAGAAATATTCTAATTGGTGTAGATAAAATATGTTTCTTATTTATTCTAAAATTTACTATGCAAAATAAGTTGTGTTGCTTTTAATCATCGTCTGTTAAAATGACATTTAATTAATTGCTCTTAAAATCATCCGCGCATTCCCGGCGGCCACAATAAAATATATGGCAACTATCAATGCTAACTATGCAAACAAAGAAGTACAAACGACAGTGAAAAGTGACTAGTTATCTTGGTGTAGGCAAAACTCATATTCAGACAATTATAAGGCGTACACGTGAGATAATGGACCAGTTAGAGGTGAACGTAGATTTTGAAAGTAAAAGCCCTACGCGTGAGTCGGTATACCGGTCAGTGAATGAGTAAGTGCATAAGTGGTTTATGAACGCTAGTGCGAGGCTTGTACCTGTGTCTTGACCTATGATTCAGAGAAAAACCTTGAAATTTACGAGTGAGTTGGGACATTTAGATTTCAATGCAAGCAATGGCTGGCTTGCTGTATTTATTTGTGAAACGATATAGCATTGTGTTAAGACTCAGGATGGTCAGCGAGGTGAATTGGAGAGTGTCACTGTACGAGAGTGGAAGCAGTAGCTTACTGCTGTTTGTGCGGGGTACGAGCCCAAGAACATGTTTAATATTGACGATAGCCGTCTGTTTTTCCGAGATTAAACCAGGTCAACCTACTTCACCAAGGATTAATCGTGTGCCGGTGGCAATCAATCCTAGCAGCGCATCACTATCACATTCTGTGCCTCCATGACTGGTAATGTAACATCATGGTCAGATAATGGGAACACATTTTTCGTATCATTAAATACGATGCAAAAAGGAATAGAAAACACAACATTATCTCAAGAAATATGTTTGTCTATTTATGCGAGAAGCAGAAGCCGTTCGTTATTGGTAAGTCACGGAAGCCGCGCTGCTTTGGTTCCATGAACACAAGGAAGCTACCGGTCCTTTACGAGGTGAATCGCAAGGCTTGGATGTTCACCACCTGATGGAGGATTGGCTCAGGGACCTCGATCGTCAGATGGGGGAGCAGAAGCGCAACATCCTGCTGCTGTTGTATAACGTCCCAGTCCAACATGATGTTATAAACAAATTAAATATGGACTTTCGCGTCAAGCAGAGTAAAATAAGTGATTTTTCAGGTAAGTGATTTGATTGTGTGTGTGGGGGGGGGGGCGGGGTCGTCATTGTGCTGACTGCGTTTTTTTTTGTTACCACTGGTGTATTGGTTAACTGGCTGGTATTTTATTATTTCATGTTTTCAGTATTGAATAAATATCAAATGTATTGTTTATTTTTGACAATTTACTGGTTGTGTAGTTATATCTATTTTGTACTTTGTTCTTTGTATAATTGCATGTACATAAATGTCAATACTTATTTATACATTTATATGATTGTTGCAATAAATAATATAAAAAAATAACGAACTTGAAGTAATAAATATAACAACATAACTGTGATTTCACTTCTTAATAATAGCATACATGCATTTGCATTCAAACATTTAAACAATAGAGAACATACATAGATGAGGTACCAGTTAAAAGCCTGCTGACATTTTTACAAAGTTTCAATCGATCTTGCGAACTAAGACCAGATATGAACACATACCACAACAACCAATTCCCGTGAGTGGTCTTTATTGGAAGGTTAGACTGTATTTATAAATACGGTAACGTTTATTTAGATCTCGTTAAGTCACATGGTGTTGTTATCGATTGCGAAATGGTTAGGTACAGACGAAATCGGATAAAGGGAACACTATGGACGAACAGGTATTCATTTGTTTACGTTCTACCGCATTAACAACTATTCATGCTTAACCGCAATTTTACGTGTACGTTTTCATGTGTGTGCATGCACTGTCTTATCATGCAAAAGCAGATTTAAGCGAAAACTTGTCATGCATTAAAATAGAAAGTAGGTTTTACCGTACCTGTACTACAATAACAGTTGTGTACCATATTACGTCTGATACATGAAATAAAACCAGTTTATTTTATTTAACTGGTAGTATCCACATTAAACAACATAAGTTTAGCTGTTTAAAACATGTATGCTCAGGATGAATATAATCACATGTATAATACATTGATGAGTAACGTGTCTTGTAGGTTGATTTAAATACCGAGCTCGAAGAGATAAAGTTGGGCATGCGGCGACTCGAGGCAAACATAAACAAGGTTATACAGTGTGGCTCAGATTGTCCTTGGTAACTGAAACTCAGAAACTGTGTTTTAATTAGTATCGCATTTTCATCATCTAATATTTGTCCGTTTATTTAACAATATCCGATGTTTTTTCTTGTTTCGAACAACTGATTTTTTGTTGAATACTACTCATGATTCAAATCAGATAATACATTATCGGTGTAAAGAATGAATGTTTATAAGCTTGTAGCATTATTTGGCGTTCTCGTATTACACGTTCAGAATTTATAGAGCATATCGTGTACACATTATTGTGACAGTAGGTAGCGGTTTGCCGCTGATTTTAATGTCTTCCATTAAATCTTACAAACAACTATTGGTAGTGTGTCGATCAACAGAACAATATAAACAGAAATAAATGTACAGATAACAGACACATTAAAATGCAATACATGTGTATGATAATAATAATATATAATATTTATTAATCCTATTAATAATTAAACTCACTGCGACGCATAACATTGCTGTTAGTAATACAGTTTTAATATTTCAGTTGCAGCCAAACGAAACGTTTACGGACAGGTACCTGATTCAAATCCTTATTAACAAAAGCACGACTTATTTATACACTAAAATGCATGTTCTCTCAGTTCTAGAATAAAACACAAGTATGAAAAATATGTTTCACTAGGTCCTACACGTAAGTAAACTTAGGGTACTAATGCATTTATGATTTAAACACATCAAGATGCATTATAAGTGTGCTAGGAAATGTATAATATCTATTCTGCGTTTACGAGATATAAAAAGCTACTTATTACATTAGGTAACGGCACTAGTCGTTTAATTATATCGCGACATTAGATTTAGATGCTGTTTCGTCACGCCTTGACGACCTGAAAGCTGCGACAAATGGCATTCTGTCATTTGAGAAAAGACTTATAGAGATGCAGACGAACATGTCCGAACTACAGAACGTAATAATTGCATGGCAGACGGACCAGGATAACAAAGAAGATACCTCAAAAGTAGAACGAGAACAATCAGAGGTTGAGACTCGTCAAGAAGCACATACGTCGACGTCTTTAGAGAAATCGGGACTGCACGACGGATGCACTGAAAACTCCGCAACATCAGGAGCCGAAAAGAATACAACAGATCTAACCCCCATGCCAACGAGCATGCAATCAAATGAATCGAGGTTATTTTCCATCTTTTTAACCAAACGAAGTTTTAATAAATCGATTATTAATAAAATGATACAAATATTTATGTATTGTATATTGACTCATTAAAATATTGCATTTCATTTTTTGTAGTCACGATCACACCCATGCTAGTTCAATCCGACGTGACATAGGTATGCATTAAATTTGAGTGTGTAATACTTAATTATTAATCATTTCATACTCTGTTCATTAATCAGATTTTTTCGTAAATAATTACTTAACTTTTATTGAAAAAACATTAATATATTTCGAATGTTTCAAACCAAGTTGAACTCATAACTTTGTGTTTTATAAGAGTTTACGTCAAAGACGCGAGATTAACGTAGCATTAGTGCATAAAACATTACAATATGTTCCAATGCGGAACAATATCCTGTTTCAAACATATATGGTACTAATGAAATAACCGCAATTTGTATTACATACAGCATATAGTGTATCCATTGAAGACGCTAATTTTAAGTTAAGATTAAGCATGAAACAGATTATGTTAATATTTTAATAACCTTGTTTCCTGCAGGCATGACTGTGATAAAGCAACCGCAACGAAAAGTGTTCCAGGAGCTAGATGCGTGGATATTGATGTTTCAAAGTGAACTCGACATTGGTAATATTTTCAGTGATAAAAAATGCATACGCACAAAACCAACGTAATCAAGATACATTAAATATGTATCCAATTCATTTACTTATATATGCAGCCAATTTACACTGATAATCATACAATATATTGCGCCTCACTAGCAAATTGTTTTGCGGGAAGCATACAGTTTAAAACTATTTATCAATTCCACAGCAACTTCTTCTCTGGGCTTCACTTTTATATTTACAAATACTAAGGGGAGATATCATTTCGGACCTTACGATCATGGTCTTAGTGTGTTATCTTACAGAGATAATAAGTTTACAAATTAATGGCGCTTTCTATGACGTATTATTGTCAGAATATTCTGTATTAAAAGTTTTAAAATTTTCATTAACATGATGATGTTTTATGCGTACAATAAACATTTCAATGATTCTTTCTCAGAGTTATGGGACTTCGAGGTCGTATTAGATGACAAATATACTACTCAAAATTTGCTAAGGATCACTTTTTATAGTATGTGTAATTTGGAGTTCACCCCTAGCTAGATTCAGACAGCGTCACGCATCAATGATACATCAATACATACAAAAAAATCAAAAACATACATTCTAATATCAAAACCTGCAAAATAACAATCTAAATTAAATGAAATTAAATTGAAGATAATGTGAAAATAAAAAGTGATCCTTAGCAAATTTTGAGTAGTATATATGATCTGCCCCATACGCAACAACTCATGACTAAGTATCAAAAATAAATAATAACTATTTGATTATTACAAACAAAAGGTGTGCAATTCACACATTTTTTTGAACTTGGCAGAGCTTTAATCCGCCATTTACTTGTGTATCCATAATTGAACTGACTGCTTTTTTTGTAAAAACGCTATACAAGATAAAATATTTTTTTATATTGTACATCACGCAACTAGCATATATTTCTTTTAATGACTGTATTTTGTATCATAACCATTCAGTACAAAATTCAGTGACTCTTGTTTGTATGCCATTAAACGAAAACATATTTGAAGCATAGCTAATTTATCCCAATTATTTTCGTTTACATATGTTTGTATTGTATTTATGCTATTGTATATTATAATAAAATATTGTTAATCATATTAGTAAAAAAACATTCGTGTACATGTTTTAATTTAGCTAGATTGCTTACGGGTGATATTGATGGTGTGGTGACAGTGTTGTTAATAGACATATCGGAAAGCATGGCGGAGGGTGAGGCGTGGGTACAGGCCAGAACTTTCGTCAAGTATTATCTAAAAGGCACTGCTTTCTTTTTATTTAATTATATTCGTTGATGTTTGAGAGAATAACAATGAAAAATAGCACGACATGTTTTCTCAATGACTAGTGAAGATATAATCATAGATTATGTCGAAACGGGTTATATAGCACTGTTATTCTCGTTTTTGAAATAACAATTAACCCTGAAAACTGATTAATACATAAAAAATTGTTAACAAGTGGTCTATGGTGTATATATTTATGATAGATACGCATTATTAGAAACGCACGTATCGCTCATTTAAATTGTTTCTTAAACAACTATATTATTGAACGCACTTTAGACGATTTAATTCTCAAATATTTGGTGACAAACAACTGATATGTAAAAAAAAATACATAAATTTACTACCAAACTGACAAATATATTTCATATGAACCATTTTACATAGATTTTAACTAAACTCTACAGGTTTGAAAGAAGTTCGACGTCTTGAAGGTGCTAGTGACATCAAAGATGAGTACATTGCAATTGCAACATTTGGGCACGAAACTAGATTGCAAGTACATTTAACAGTGGAATACGACACCATTGTTAAATACATAGGTGAGAACGCACTCATCATTATTTGCATTTAAGCCTGCAATTATAATTTTCAATCTCAATGGATTGCTCAATGTATATAAGCCGTGCTCTGTGAAAAATGGGATTTAATGCATGTGCGTAAAGTGTCGTCCCAGATTAGCCAATGCAGTCCGCATAGGCTTATCAGGGACGACACTTTCCGCCGTAAATGGATTTTTGCAAAGAAGAAACTCTCTGTAAGTAAAAGATATAAAAGCGGAAAGTGTCGTCCCTGATTAGCCTGTGCGGACTAAAACCCCTGTTCACAGAGCATGGCCCATATGTCTTATTTTGAAGATCATGTCAGATTGGGTGGTCCAAGTCCATTGTATGGCGGATTATGGATGGCAATGGCTGGGGCAGCCGCAGGTTGTTTATTTTAATAACTAGATGTTTTTTTGTTATCCTGTTCTTATTGTACAATGTTTGCATGTTGATCATTTGACCAAAACGTACAATATGTTAATTTGAAGCTATAAAGCATGCGTACATTTAATGCATATCTTAAATTGCATTTTTTTCGAGATCATTAATTAAGGGCACGTTCTACGATACTTACATAATAATATGTAAAAAAGGTTTATTTCAAATGTATTGATACAATAATTATATGTTGATTTCATTTTTAAAAAAGCTCGTGCAATTTATTTTGAATCTGTTATCCTTATATAAGTGTTATTGAACATGCCATCGTTATGTATCTTTCTATATTTTTGTCAATAATAAGGTTGTTCTTTCTATTGTCATTTTAAAGGCAAGTCCTTCACAACTAATGGCATTTTAGTTGTACCAAAAATAATCGTCATTAGCGACTATCGACCAACTGAAAGCCTTTTAATAATGGGGCCCGACATTCCAAATGGAGAAACTATCGACGAGGTCTTTCTTTAGTTTATTATGTGATTTTACCAGAAAATATACAATAAAAATCGTGAAATCTGACATGTACACTTTCGAACAAGCTACCGCGTTATTACATTTGCTTTTATTTATTTGCCTCTGTGCACGTATTGTATAAACAAATCGCCATTCCAAAGCAATCGTGTTCTGTTTTATTTTAGAGCATGACTGAGATCGTGTCCATATTGGGAGAAATGAATAAAAATAACAAATCAGTGTTCTTCGTAGCTGTAGGAGACTTTAACAAAGTAGGCATTAACCGATACTGGGACTGTACACTTTGTAAGAATAAATTATTTGTTTTAATCATGTGCTTATAAAAATGGTAATTACGATACTATTTTCTATATTTGCATGAGCACATGCGGGAGAAAATAGTCTTCAGAATCTGTTAAAGTTTTTCTTGGCAACTGAATTATTTTATGATGTTTGTGACGTTAATGTATGTCGGATATCAGTAATGGCACCATTAATTTTTAGGATTTTGTCGACGTGCTTAAGTCCATCGACAAAAAGGTGTACAGCTACACGGACGGGCGAAGACTCGCAAAACGTTACTTTCTTTCTGTAAGAAAAACATTCTTTCATTTTAACAATCTATGTTATATGTAACAGTAACTGCCATCTATGTACATTTTTATATTAAAAGCCACACACCTTGAAATGAAAGTAAACTTAAGTATAAATAAGAAACATATTTTATCTATGCCAATTAGAATATATCTGATGGTTAAAAGGTAGAAAACCGTCTTTTTGCGCTTTAAAACTTAAAAATAACCGCGTTTGTTGAAATAGACGTATACGTATAGAAATCCTAATTTTCGTTTTAAAATAAAAAAAATAAAATTAATAACTTGCTAGCTAGACTATGGATTTAATGACAATTTTGCACACTTTTAAATTGCATATTTATGTATTGATTAACATGTATTTCATTTAAAGGTGTGTGGCTTCTAATATTTTACTTTATTTGATAGTAATATATGTTTCCATTTATTTAGACCATGGCCGCTTCTTTTGATTTCGGGGCATTCCTGTTTGACCTCAGAAGACGCCCACACATGTCGAGTGAAGATCGGGTAATCAAGAAGCCTTTATTAGTACAAAAATGCGTTTTAAAAATGTTTTATATACTGTTTAATCACATATTCTGAGCACGGCTCTCGAAACAGGGAAACAAGGAAAAAAATAAAACTGATAAAACGTTGTGGAGACTTATGTTTTGGCTTTTCTGTATTCTGCCTGAAGAATACTGAGAAATCGGATATGTTCGTTTTACTAGCCTTACATTTCCTATATTTAATAATCCTTAACATTCGACAAACGAAACCGAATTAAATAGATATGTTTTTAATTATCGGTTGTATATGGTTATATTGGGGATGCTATTAGGACGATGTCAATGAAGATTCTCATTAAAAAGCACACCGAGTTTCAAAAGGAAGTAATGTATTAAGGCATTAGTACAGCAGTGTTTTTGGTTATTATACAAATATTGCCTTATTTTATGACAACATCACGTTTATGGGTTAATAAAATGCTATATTGGTATTTTTATATTTCTTTTCACACTATCCGCGAAAACATACGTTTAACCATCTGCAAACTCAATGTTCGTTTCTAGGCAGACATGCAGGAAATTCGAATGGAGTCCCATTGGCGATCTTTGAATAAAGATCCAAAAATATTGTATCATGAAAGTTTGAGCACAACATTACCCAAGATCGGTTCGCGCGTACGACGCGGACCAGATTGGCGCAATTATGATCAGGACGGGAATGGGCCAGGGACAGTTGTCGGGCATTCAGAGGAAGGCAAGCACGTTTACATTTGTTTTATCTTCATTCAATAACTTTTTATATACACAAAGGATTTATGTTCCCTGGTTTCTCCAATTTTATAAGTTCAATATCAATGTCAGACAAAAAGTCTTTAAAATGTTCCTTTGACACATTGTTAGTCATCCAAATCCATCGCTCAGCAATCAGGTAATGTATGCCACATTTTTGTCACACAAGTAATTCTTACAGATTCACGTGTATGGGTTAATTGGGATGTGGATAGTGAGCATCTCTTTCTTCAAAACTACGGAGAAAATGGATATGACGTACTAGTAACAGGAGAGCAGCGAACGTTGAAACCAGGAGAGAAAATTTCTGTGGGATGCACAGTGAAGCCAGGTATAAACTAAACGATTTAAGTAGCTCTGCACCTATTTGAAAATTAAATAAATATTCGTCACGATATGGATGACTTTCTAAACTGTATCAGTATTAAGTTTTACATATATATGCATGAAAGGATTGACGTAATAATATAATGAGTATATTGATGTTATATTACACGTATCATGGACGAACCATCTTTCGAACCTCTTAATTTTTGACACGTCAATATAAGGACTATTAAGATTGAAAATAGTGAAACATATTAATATGAACTCTTTTTGATAAATAACTTGTTTTTATATGGCAACTTTAATTGTTATGTTAACCTCTTTTGATAACATTTTTTTTGCAAGTTTCCAGCACCACCATATCATGTTAAACTTTCAATGCCGCCAAAACAACGAGTACCTGCTTTCGAACCCTTCAGTGTACACAATTAAAATTGTATTCGCCCCATGATTTGACCATGGTCACGTGACTTATTACAGCAACCGATTTGTGTAAATTGTCAAGCAAAGTTGAGAACGAAAATTAGACCAAGTTTTTTATAAGTTTGTTACTGAAAATCATAACATATGTAGAAAGCATTAAGGAATACAATGATTTTTACGTGTTTTATGATTAATATACTTATTTTACATGTTTTTTGTCGCATTTTCTGTGATTTGCTGCTACGTGCGAGTCGGGGTAAACAAATTACTTATACACAAACGTTGACGAAGTGCGTGTGCGCGCATGCGTATCAAATGTAAACAAATGAAGTGTTCCAAAAGAGGTGAGGTTTGACAAGAGGTACTTTAACGATATATGTGTCTGTATTTGTGAATACATTTGTGCCATTATTGATGCAATTCCCTATCAACGCCATATATTTACAATAATCATGTGAATACACGTTGTGACACTTTAATACGAACTAGAAATCTTTCTGAAGTACGCGAATGCGCCTGCTCTTTGTACAACGTCATATAAGAACCATACCACATTTGAAGTGTAAACAGAAACGTTGACTTTTAAGCGAGCTGCGAGCGACAAGTCCCGATCGTGTGCGTGAGCAAATTTGATTTTTAAATCACATCGTGAGAGAAATAATGAAGGACTATACGAACATATTAGTAATATGCAAAAACCTGAAGTGTATTCTCTAACAATTGCCTTGAAGTGAACGACATGTTTGTTGCACAGGACCGGTTGTCTTCATATGATTATTATTTGTGTCAATTTATTTTGCCATTTTTATGGCGGCGGCCTAAGACATAAAAAAATTATATTTCTTTCGTAGTTACTGCGGGATCATTAAAGACATTTATTGTAATCCATGATATGAGACAACGTCATGTTTAACATATATACATATTACGCACCAAAGTCAGTCGATAAATGCAATGTACTCATTTTTTACGACTATTCATTTTTTATTCAAGGACGAGACTGCCAATATCAAGGTTTTCGTGAGTGGAACTCTGGTGTCGTCATTACAGTCGAACCACCTAAAGCTCACGTACGTAGCTCTTGTTCTGTTATTTACAACTGCCTGATCGATTTCATAAGGAAAACAAATACACGTAGCATTGGGGTTTGGTTTACGGAGCATTGATTAGAATACTAACAACGCCAAAATATCTGCAATAAAATATTGTTTTCATGATTATCTCGATACATACCAAATGTATTAAATTTCGATATCTGATGCGAAACTGTTGTAAAAATACCAAACGCACCCCTGAACAAAAGTTTATAGACGCGTATTTAAAGATTTTAGCTTGATAATTAGACAGTTAATACAAACATATTACACACTTGTTCCGTGGTACAGAACGTTTTTAAAATGTGATAAAAAAGAACATTTACCTCTAAAATTTCAATCAAAGGGTAATAGGCATCGTTGAAATTGATTTCACTTTTCTAATTCGACACGTTATAAAATGTGCAATGCGGACTTTCTATAATGTTAGCGCCAGGGACTCTGAAGTAAAACTAATCCTGATTACTTTACATACTAGTACGGTTACTCATGTAATGTTTACAACAATGTGTCTGCATTATCGCTCCATGCAGTGTCTTTTTATTTTCACGAAGTGGGGCTGATTTTGGTTCAATTGTAGAGAGTGGAGACAGTTAGCATACTCAAAATTACAATGGAAGCTAAGATGGCGTCTAAATCTTATGCGAGTAATTTTATAATAAAATATTTATCAAAATAAAAATAAAATTAAAAGGCTTTAAATATGCTTATACCCGAACTCATCAAAACGCAATCTAAAGCTCAATTTAAGATCAACAAAAGACAAAATGCTCTTAAGATTCGCTCTGTACCACCAATTTTTCTTTGTAATATGAATACATAAGGTGCATAAATGCTTATTTCTAGACAGAAAAAAGTAAAACGTAATTTAAACTTGTATTGTTGTAATTGCAGAAATTATTTATAATTCTGTTTAAGTAAGGAGATCATAAATAAAAACAGGCAATTTAGGAAATAAATCTTTTAATATTGCTCTGTATTGTAAAATCACCATGAGTATCATTAGTAAGGGGATATTTTATATAATACATTCCATCCCAATCTAGTTGTCATCAATTACTTAAACTGCTATTGCATTTGTCCCATGAAAGCTACAGAAGTTCAAAATGCATAATTGGAAATGAAATGTTTTACTTTTTAGTTCAATTATGCATTTGTTGTAATTGCTGCTGTACGTCTTTTGAAAAAAAAAAGAAGAATGATTTTAGGTTAATACACATGTTGCTTATTTCGAAACCAATTTTAATAATCTAAATCATGATATTGACCTTCACGTTTTATGGCATTGATGATGATCTTGTTTAGTAAGCCCTTTTAATTGTTCAGCCATTTCATTGAAATGTGCAAATCTATTCGAATTAAGAACTATAACAGATAAACAAAGTGTTTTAAAAACAAAAGCAAAACCCTTCTTATGGCATATGGACGCCATCATTGTAGAAATGGTAATTTGTAATATACCAACGATCTTAAAATAAACTTCATGCGTCAACTCCCTCACCCCCTTGTGAATATGCAAAGAAAAATACCTTGACCAAATAATGAAATGGTTCAGGTCATAAATTGTTTCAGGTCCGTTGGGACAGCGGATCTCGTGGTGACTATAGTTATGGAGAGGATGGAAAATACGAAATAGAAATCTGGTATGCATAGCATATTTCATTGTATTCTTTTTTGTTGAGCCTTTATGAGTTAGTTAAATTGCTATCCATTTCGGTTTATATTTATTTTTGATATAATTTCATAATACTATTTTAATACATTGAAGCACATTGACAAGAGATAAAGACTCCGGAATGGCGCATACTCCTTTGCCAGTCAGACATACTGATAAACATGAAGTGAAGCCCGAACAGAGCACCCGGAAAAACAAAAACAAAAATGATTGACAGCACCGTATATATATCCAATATGGTTATTTATTAACAGACACGGAAAATAACACACTTTCACATTGTTTGCTTGAAATTGCTTTTATAAATTTTGTCTATATTATCAAATATTGTGTTTCTTAACATAACAACTGTATATTGATGCCAAAAACAAACCATGCACTCGTATTGAAATACACTTTGTACACTCAAGCTATGAATATAAGAACTATTCATCAAGTTGCATGGGAATAAAAAATAATATGATATAAACAAATGGATGTTACTAAGTTTTGTAAACTGTATTATGAACAAATAACTGTAATATTAAGCGAATTGTTGTGCCATACATGTTGTGACAACTTATCTTTTACGTGACACACAACATTTCATCAAATACAATTGCTTTTGTTCATTTTAACAGTGATGGTATTTATCGTATATCAGTAATTTAAAGAAATAGTGATTGAATATGACACTCATTAAATAGGCATGCATCCCCTGAACTATGAATGCATTTTCTTATACAGTATACAAAGTGGCTTTAATAAATTCACACTTTTCATAGAAACGCTGTAAAAATTCGAATAGGAATATTTATATACTATAAGACATTTTATTGACACTGCAGTTTCAATACATGTGAAGCGTTGTGAATTATCGGTGACGCAAAGTAGCAAGGAACGGTAGCAACGTGATGATGAAGTGTTCCCGTAAAAAATAATTGAACATGTTTTAAAAAGTGATGTTTAAGCTAATATTAAAATAATTCATGCGTATCAATAATTTAAAAAATCAATCCGGATTTACAATTCTTACCCCATTTCATCCATAAGCACGATTGCGTATCTTATAAGGGCATCTATAAAAAGCAATTATTCCTATTGCTTTCTTCTATCGTTTTGCTATTTATTTGTATAAATGCAAAGCGTACATATATCCAAAGCACGTTCACTTTCACGATCATTTACGTCTATAAAAGTGATCCGCTTTATTTGTTTGGTATCGTGTTAAGTTTCGCTCAATATAAATTGAGCAAAATGTGAAACTGCAAACATGCACATATACAAGTCCATTTTTTGTACGCATCAACGTATTTCGCTTCATTTCATTCATTAGTTTAGTAACCGAGAACTATGTTGAACACATTTGGCCTGTATACGAGTTCTTTATGAGTCCATGCGAGCTGCATATAGACTGCATATGTGTCCTTGTTGGGTCCTCGATAAGCGGCCAATATGCCGAATGTTTTGAGATTCGACGTATAACCTTTCAAACGACTGATATATGCTACCAACAAATTAATTTAGCAGCGACATATGAGCAGTCTTGTGATTAATGTTGGGGTTATGATCCCCTGTTGCCATGACTTCAAAATGTTTGTCTTCTTCTCGCCGTCGTTCTCTCAAAGATAATTGTATTCCATATTCCTGTCCCTCCTAGTTTGCCATTGTCTAGATAACAAAACATAATACCATAAAAAGGCACATGCCGACTGTGTCAAACATTGTGTTACAAATAGAAAGAAAAAATGATTTTGTTTAAACACCTTAACATGCACTACAGAACTATTAATCAAACATGTACACAAATGTTCTTCACATATATTTTTGTTGCATAAACATGTGTGTATGCATTTATAATTGTGTATGCATTTATTCACAGATTTATTGTGTGAGAAATCATCGTAATTATTAAAACATATGGTAAACTGCATGTATCATTGATAAAATTACCCAGTTCTCTTCTGTGTTGGCCTTACTAGAACAAAAATCGCCGTTTTTAGATACAATAACAGTTGTTTAGAAGTGTGTTTCAAAAATACGTTGTAACAAAATATTTACATTTCAAGTCAATTGTCTAATAATGCTGAAATATGGTAAGTTTTACATGGGTTCCCTATGCCAGCGTATATCATACGTACATTTATATAAGCATCTTGGTTAAACGTACCGTTAACCACTAGGACGAAGAAAAGAAAAGTTGTAAAATATCGAATTTTTTACAATTATTAGTTTATATTGATTAAAATATCACGACTGCTATATTACATTACTTGAGCAATAACAGCGCCTGGCATATGCTCGTCAGAAGCAGACACATGCAACTGAAATTATCGAAACCTGGGAGACTAACACCAAACTCTTTCATAAACGGGTAAAAAGTCAAAGGCAATCCGAAAATGACCGAAAACAACTTCTTAAAGTGGACGGCGAAAATATAACAGGGCCAGAAAACATCATGAATGCATGGAAATGTCACTTTGAGAAACTGGCGACTCCGGAAGACAATTATGAGGAAAATGACAAGGTATCTTAAGTTGAAGAACAGAACAACATCATTGAAGAGATCATCAAGAAAAGCGGAGAAAACATAGACCCAGTAATTGCAAATGATGTCGTCAAATCAATAAACTTTCTAAACACCGGAAAAGCTGCCGACGCAAATGGAATCTCAGCCGAACACTTTAATTATGCAAATGAAGAAATTTCTCCGATTATAACCGATATTATTAATTCAATTTTCATGGAGCTAGACGTACCGCCTTCTCTAAAATGTGGAACATTGACCCCTATTTATGAAAAGGGTATGGACAAACGTCTGCCTGGTAACTATAGAGGGATCGTAGTCTCTGACATTTGTGCAAAAATCCTTGAAATCATTTTGAAGATAAGAGTAGACAACATCTTTGACCCTCAGCAAAACCAAATGCAGTGATGATTCACGGCAAAAAGTTCTTCGATGAATGCGACCTATATAGTCTCTGAGGCAATGGAACACCAAAATGAGACACTCACACCACTTATCTTAGCGACGCTAGACGCCCAAAAGGCCTTTGATCGGGTGAACCATAGAATCCTTTTCAACAAGCTATACCACTCGGGGGTAAAAGATCAATCGTGGATACTTCTAAGTAACCTATACCGAGAATCAACGGTAAGATTCAGTTGGGATGGTGATTTGTCAGATGCCTTCATTCTGAAACAAGGTACCAAACAAAGGGCTCAACTGTCTACAACTCTCCAAAAGGTGTACCACAATCGTCTACTGATCACAATTGGAGACAGTGGCTTGGGGGCCTTCATAGGTGATACACGCGTAGCGACGCCAACATGTCCTAACGATACGGCTCTCCATGCAAACACCCAGGAAGAACTCCAGGCCATGCTAGATATTGTTGAGTACAACACCAAGCGAGAACTTGTTAAAATAAACCCGGATAAGTCAGAGCTTCTCACACTGGAATGCACGCAACCAATGTCAAGCACCTCGGAATTGACCGCACTGCTAAGAACACAGTTGCCCCCAGATGTAAGACTCAAGATAGCACAGAGAACAGTATATGCTGCACTAGGGCCAGGACTACATGCCAGAAGAGGACTATCACCAAAGGTATCTTTTCATGTCTGGAAAATGTACGTCATGCCGCGGTTCCTTTATGGTATAGAAGTACAGGTGCTTTCATCCACATATCTCAGGAAACTAGAGGCCTTTTAAAGAAAGATACTTCGACATCTACAGGGCTTGCCAGAGAGGTCATCGAACGCAGCTGTCTATGCCCTGGTAGGGGCCAAACCCGCTGTGCTGGTCATTAAGAGAAATCGCATGGCACTTTTCTTGAACATTGCACGTTTACCAGGATCAGTTGAACATCAAGTCTTGCACCGCCAAGTGACAATGTCATATCCAGATCGTAACTCATTTTCAACAAGCATACGTCAGATCCTGCACAAAAACAATCTCACTCCACCGGAAGATCTACTACAGAATCCCCCGCCAAAACATCAATGGAAGACCACGTTCAGAAATGCAACAACAAACTACTGTGAGAGCACCTGGAAGGAGGAACTATCAATACAATCTACTGCAAAGTACATACAAGTACAATCTGCACCTATTGGACATCAACATAATATTTGGGCATCGACCGATCCAAAACCACATGAGATCCGGAGAGCTGAACTCAAAGCCCGGTTCCTTACAGGAACCTATATCCTGCAAAGTAATACAGCCCGGTTCACTCGGAACGAGGTATCTGCTACCTGCAAGCTGTGCAACATTGGTGACGAAACCAGGGAGCATCTTCTACTGACGTGCAAGGCTCATACAGAGGTACGAAGCGAGGGAATGAACATGCTGCAACAAATTATTGGGAGACAGGCGTTTGCTGCCATTCGTTGTAATAGGGACAATCAATCGAGAAAGCAGAAGACTGATGTCGAGAGATGGTCACAGATCTACTGCGAGCGAAGCATTTCATCTCGAACAGACCAACTTTCTGTAGCAATATAGTGGGTATCTAAATTATGTATTTTCCATCATAAATTGTCCATATTATACTTTTGTGGGTTTTGCATGACCAAGTAAGCCAACAATGACATGAACTGACACTAACTTATGATAAAAGGGAAACGAATTGATATGCACGAAAACTGTATATAAGTTGTGTTCTGTGAAACTGTACATATGTGCATTGTGAATAATATTGATTCAAGCTATCCTCAAGAAAACTTCTACTTAGAGGATTGATCCGAAGCGAACGGATTCAGCCCCAAGAAAACAACAACGATAACAGATATAGTAATGTTCGCAAAACCGGGAACAGTATCGCATATCTAAAAAAAATCTGCTAAATAAAGGCTATTTGGTTTTCCAATATATTGTTCCCTAAAAACGCGATACGGTCACAAAACATAACGTATGGAATTTGA
This sequence comes from Dreissena polymorpha, assembly GCF_020536995.1. Lineage (NCBI taxonomy): Eukaryota > Metazoa > Mollusca > Bivalvia > Myida > Dreissenidae > Dreissena > Dreissena polymorpha. The sequence continues at coordinate 18,953,166 of NC_068366.1, forward strand.
AGCATTTTACTGAATATGTTGAATTGATTTTGGAATCAGAAGTACAGTCAAACTATTCAGAAAACATTTTTATATCAGGTTTATGCAAAGAAAGTCTTTGTTTAATAACTTCTTTTAGCAAGTTTAAAATTCTTAATGATTTATTCTTACGATTGAAATCGAAACTGATATAATTTAAGAGGACAGATATATATAAAGATTTATATAATAATAATATATAAAAAAAAATTCTATTTGTGGCGCTAATTGTCATGATCGGCTTAAATGGAAGCTCAGGTAAGATACTTTTTAATAAAATAAATAAAATGGCATGGGTAATACAGATTTGTGCTACTATATCCTAAAATATTGATTATTGAGGTGATGCCTACACTGACTCTGCATTAATCTTAATGTCAACATCGCTTAAACTAGAAACGACATAGTAAGAATAACAAATCATATGCGATTATTTCTTTTGTTACACAATCAATGCGTTAACTTATACAAGATTTCGATATACGTGTTCTCAGATGCAAATAGATCGTCGCTTATATGACCATTTGTGTTCGTTCGGAAAACTTGTTTTTGATACTTTTCTATGCAACAATACAATAACAAATTTAAATTAAAATAATCGTACATAGGTATGATTCAGTAAATGTACGAATACTTCTGCATGTTTAGTGTGCCCACATACAGTATCAAGCTTCGTTTCATCAATGCAGCAAATACGCTACTCGAACTAAATGCATTTGTCGACTTGAAGATGTAGTAAGTGTGTTCAACCTTTTTTAGAAAAATGCTGATATAAACGAGATAAAAACTACAACAACGTTCATATTAAAACGACTGGACACGTTAGTAAGATGCGGAGAAGACTGCGAGTGAAATATGAGGCTTAGTGGATGGATTGGTGGTGAGAAAGATGTTCATATATAAATATATAATAATAACAAACACGATTAAATCGTTAAATCAAAATCGAAGTAGGGAACTAGCATTGTCATTCTCGTTTATTTAAATATAACAATTGCGCAATATATTTTTTTACCACTGGTTATTAAATAAAAAGTATTTAATATGATAATGATCATTCGAATTGTTTAAGCGTTTAGGATCGATACTTTTTAATTCAGTCACATAACACCCTGACATTTTATTCTGAAGTGTTAAATGTTTCATTTTTATGGTCATAATTTTTTTTAACAATATAATTTGATATTAACGTAATTTACATAAATTACTACAGCATGCAGTTTTATTATTCAGCAATTGCTATTAATATTATCGCTTTCACATGTGGGAATGTACTCATGGGCATTTGTTATTGAAACTAAAACCATTTCTTAAATTAAATAATTTAATCATACGTAAACCATTTTGTCACAGTTAATAAAAACGAACTTACATCGCCCCATGTAAAAAACCTGAGTTGTGAATGTTGTTTAATGCAGTTCCTCGCAGGTTGAGCAACTAAGAAAAGGTTTGTTTATACAATATTGTTTTTATTAACATTCGTTACAATAACCTTTATATTTGCTTCAGTGATATAAATGAGCCTCTCTCTGTGAATAGGGTTTTTAACGCATGTGCGTAAAGTGTCGTCCCAGATTAGCCTGTGCAGCTCGCACAGGCTAATCAGGGACGACACTTTCCGCTTTTATGATATGTTTTGTTAAAGGAAGTCTCTTCTTAGCAAAAATCTAGTTTAGGCGGAAAGTGTCGTCCCTGATAAGCCTGTGAGGACTGCACAGGCTAATCTGAAACCACACTTTACACATATGCATTTAACCCCCTTTTCACAGAGCACAGCTCAAATAAATTAATCGTTAGAGTTGTCCTTTATTTTCTTAAAGCCTTTCAAGCCCTTGAAGAGCGAGTGAACGCATTGCAACTCAATGTCATTGACCTCAAGAACGAGGAAACCGACGAGCAAAGATTTACTAAAATTCAACTCAGAATTGACGAATTAAGACAATCGTTATTTTCGCTAGATTATAAGAACTCCAAACAAGGGTAAGTTGAGCAAATTAGCTCAAAAGATGAAGAGCTGTCTCTGAGTTTATACCGGGATGCGACTGCTGCGTCCTTTCCAACAAACAAAGATGACGATCATATGCATATTCGTGATTACGCAGGAGAAGCTTCGGATGGAGCAGTCTTTCATGTCGGTGAAACCGCCACTTATCCGCTAATCGAAACCAGAAGACACACCAGAAGTGAAACAATTGAACGAAACCAATCCGCTAGGTATTGGTCGCGTGAAAGATGTTATGAAATAAAATTACCATACCGTACACTAAACTAAAATATAGTATTATACAATTATATTATAGTCTTGCTATTTTCACATAATTTTATTATAGTCTTGCTAGTTGCATATCATTAATTTATCAAGAGATGTTTCCATAGCATTAGTGGTGTTTTTGTTATTGATTGATGTATTCTCTTTTGAATATCAATGACCATTAATCTGATCCAAAAAGACCTACAAAGAATGTTTCCAGAAGTCAAATGACGGCAACATCTATAACATCTAATACAGGTTCGATTTGAAATTAAGATTATTGACAAATTGCATACGATATATAATAATACGATACTAAGCTATAGATACTATAGATGTACTCCAATTGTAAAGTATGTTAATTTGGTTGTAAATGATTTCAATACTTCAAATTGAATATTCATTTAAGTGTGCTATTCTGATAAACCTTGTTCAGGCAATTGATATAATTAATGTTTAATGATTAAATAAGACCAAGCGTTATTCGACAGATTCAACAGGATTTTGTGTATGGAGATGGTGATTATTGGACGTTTTTGGCTTCGCAACAGCAGAGTTTGGATTGAAAGGCTGTTAAAATAAATCAAACTATCATATCGTAGATTTTGTATTCCAAACTATATCATGAGGCGTATTAAAGAAAAATATTTGTCCACCAAATGCTGTTTTCGAGAAACCCATATTAAAGAAACATATATGCGAAAGAGTTTAATTAATCATGTTATTAAAGTGATATTATAGGCATCTAATGGTATATGATATGTTTATAGTAGTCTATCGCAAACCTTGTTTATTTTTGGTGATTTAAATTCATATACACTTATATTTGTTAATGCAGCATCAACATACTAAAACAATATCCCGGATATAGAAAGATAATGCATTTGAATATCAACCGTACTTTCGTTTTGACAACTGACGACAGAAATGATTCGATGTACGATGTGAGTCTAAATGTAGTTTTTATGCAGATTCGTTCATACGACACAAAGACACGATTTTGTTTTACGGATCATTTCGGCTAAGAGGACTGGGTGAGTCATGTAAAATATCGAATATTATATATTGTTTTTATAAACAACCGGTAGCAAGATGAGTTGTAGATAATTGGTCAGTTATCACATTTTACTAACTTTTTTGACCTGTTAATTCTTTTCAGTTCAATTCAACAGTGAAAAATGCCCATAATATCACTTTAAATATAAATTGATATGTACCCCACATATAATTTAATAAGTATACCCGCTCATGAAAGTGAAGTCAATATAATAAAGCAAACAACGTAAAGTAACTTTACTCCAGACCGTTTAAGCCATTATGGCGTCATGCAAAATGGTGTCGTATTTATTTATGATATACATCAAGGAATATGTTAGCAAATTTTCACCTTTACGTTTTTGCTGCTGCTTTTGAAGAATGTTTAATTACAGAAATGTTTGGTTTCAATATATAATACCAATGTTTGTTTTTTTACGATTTCGCTAGTTCGCGTGTAAGTAATGCAATATACTGTTTCCTTTCGTCGAATATTAAAGAAATATCTTTAAAAACATAAGGTTCCGACCATAATTATTAAAAAATAATTCCAATCTTGATTTCTTTTTTATCTCCAAATAATTGGTTCATGTGTTTAAAATTATATACTACAAACCATTGAGAAAATCGTTGACAAATGATTTGGCCTGCGACCAGGCGTTCCCAGAAGCCATGGTCTCTGATATGTCGAGCCAGAGAACTGTACGAATGGTTTCGCCATTTCTGATTATGTATGTCTCCATCGGAACATAAAATAGCAATATGAGTAAGCATAGTATATATTCTAAAAAGTATTAGTAAATTAAGAATTCACCTTGTAATATCACATTAGTAAAACACTAATGGTTTTCGTTGGAATGTGAAAATCAGATTTTGTAATATTTGGTATAATACCGCGCACATGAACATGTATAAGCAACTTATCTTTTCTGAGAATCCCATATTAGTTATTTATTAGTATGCGCTTATTAACTTGTATTAAGCGTGTGCTTTGCCGTTTGATTAAAACATGGTTTATTCTTACATGTGCACTTTTTGTGTCCTTTTAAATGCATTGTGTTCGATAAGCATACTACCATTCATGCAATAAACTATAATTTACACGGCGTTCTTAGCAAGTTTATTTCATAAAACATAATTAGCAATTGAGTAATTGTATTGAATCCATGACAGCGATTGCTTCGTTAACACTTAAATCACCTGGGTTTTTGGTACATACATGATTTGTTTGAACATTTCATGTCGAGCAATTGGATAATTTAATTCAATTCCAATGTCAATACATATCTGTAATAATCGTGTGCAACTTTAATTTTAAACAGCCACTGAAATTATAGAATCGGGGGTCTTGCTTTGTCCAAGAATTATTGTAATCACAGACGGCAAACCAACAGAAACTGGCTTGCGGGGCGGACCCGATATCCAAACCAAAGGAGACGAAGTAAATTGTGTAGTTTGTTTGAACATATTTATATTTTTATAAATAGTTTAGTCCATTATTTATAAAAACTATGTGTGAGCTCGTTGACCTGTATATTGTGAATCCAACTCAACTGTTGGATAGGATATTTAAGAAATGTGTTACAATTTGATTGTGGAGTTTATAAATATTTAGTGGGTGTTATCGCTCTGTTGAATCGCCGATTAGTTATTAATAATGCTAAAAGCGAAGTATTACTTACATGTGACATTTTTCGCAGACGCTTTTGACAATATTGAGCGCTGTGCAAGAAAATCGGAGTCATGGGGGCGTCGGTGTTTTTTGTCGGCGTCGGAGACTTCGACGAGGTATGAACGATCAAATTTACCCACAAGTCGGCAAAATATATAAACCGGGGCTAGATCAATGTTGCTTTTCTCTGACATGAACAGAAAAATACTGTTAATTTAAAAAATAATTGGATACATTAAAATAGATATGTACATTAAACATTTGTATAACATGACCTACGCTCCAGGAGTGAAATAACGTAATGCTCAAGTATGTTTATTACACGGGTGTTATTACACTAGTTATATAACTATGAAATGACGTCATTTTTTTGACGAAATGACGTCATTATTCCAGCGAATTTCTTCAGTTAAACTCTTTTACAATGTGAATAAACGGTGGAAAGAGCATAAAATAAAAAGAAAATGTGTTGGTCATGTTATACAAATAATCTTAGATTCGTGGTCATTTTGTATTGAATTTATTAAACTCGTCATCTAAATAAAGATAAAAACTCGACAAGCCTCGTGTTTATCTTTATTTAGATAACTTGTTTAATAAATTCAATACCAAACGACCACTCATGCACTATTCTATATGTAATATATGCTACTGAACTTTTACCGCACATGGTTCCATATCTCCGATTTTACAAAGTAACATGCAAACATGTGTACACGATTCAGAGTTCATGTAGTGTTCCTATATTTATTTAATATCAAATAAACATTATGTTTAATAATGAATACATTATTCTTAGGAACATGTTTTTCTATAGAACAAAAGTAATTAAGTTTTGATTTAAAACATTTCGGGTTAAACGTCAATAGTGTCTATTCTTTAATGCAAGTAGGACTTCTTAAAACTCGTTTCGGCATCCAAAGGGAGGAAGAAGCTGTTTGCTTACCAAGATGGACGGAGGTTGGCGAAGAGAACATATCTTTGTGTAAGACGTGCTTTGATATTCGACTGTCTTCTAAACAGTTCATCGGCTATTATAGTATATTTTATACAATACCCTACCATATTTCAAAGTTTTAGTAGCATTGCTAAATTAAATAACGCTGGCATAAGACCGGTATATGGGGGTTTGACTCTTATATGCCAGATTCTCATGTATTGAAACATTGCTTTGACGTCATACATTGTTCTCGCTGTAGGCCACCTTAAATGAATAATTTGACTGGTAGCTGTCAATGATTAGTGTTTTCGTAAAATGTGCATGTGGTGATAATAATGAAAATGCGTGTCAATCTGTCATTTGAGAATACGTGAACTATGTTTGATATTAGATATAAGCCTCAAACTGTTTATTTTGTACAGTACTTAGCGCATTGCTTTTAAGCAATCCGATGCAATACATAATCGACAGTTTTCGTGTTGTTGTTTTTTTTAATTTCATAACGTGTTTTAACGAATAGAAACGTGCTTTATGACTTTAGCACCAGGTGGGCTTGAGTTTACATAATCTTATTAAAATCATATTCAGTCTATCGCAACTATACTATCCCTGACTGGATATGATGGCTCCACGTTATTGGTAACGTTTAGATGACCTTTCCTAGAATAAATTAAATCGATAATTGCAAAATGTTGTTGTTTCACTTTATAATACGTTCTCAAATCGTGGCTTTAGAAAAAAAAACAATGTCAATAAACTCAGTAGGTCTGATAGTTATACTGTAGCGTAGGTCATATGAGGATCACCTGTTGCGACCTTCCAAACATTTACCGGTTTTATTTTAATGAGATTACATTCACCTTTACAAACATGCTCTTCTCATTTCATTGGAGTTCGCCTGCTTACAGATCTTCATCGGTTATTAAATAGTACGAGCGCGTTTTGTGTACAAATATTGAATAAAATAAGTATTTATAGTAAATATTGTCTTTTGATTTTGTTAAGGCGGAAGAAATGTTTGTTTTTAATTCTATAGGCTTTTACGGACTTGTTTTTTAGACGCAAACGAACTTGTTCGACGATTCATCTTTCATAAGGAGTGCCTCTGTGCTGTCGGAGGAAGATAATGTAAAGTTTTTTTTAATGTTATTCTTTATTCTTATACAACGCATATCTTATAGTTCACACATATCAGTAAAGTAGTAAACTACCAGCGAACTTCTCCTGTCTCTTCACACAACAGTGTATAGTAATAATACTCCTTCACTTCTGCCCAACACTCTCACTTATATGCTGACATAAAACTTATCCGGGTAGTATTGAGTCTTCGGATCGTCCAAAGTTCGTCCGTTCCGTTTTTTCAGAGTTTTTTGGAAACAAAAATGTATATTAGTGATTAGGGTATGATTAAACAAATGATTATTTCAAAAATTATAGAACTTTGAAAATATTATTAATCCAGATAATGTCGTTACCAATGCCTGAATGAATTTCATTACTTTTTATTATAAATTTACGTTGCAAAATACAGCTTGCAACTGTTCATTGTGTAACTTAATTTTGAAGACTTCTTATGTATGTTATCTGTCTTGAAGCTACTGCACAATTCATATGTCTACTATTTCTGGACAATACTGGTCAGAAAACGAGTATATGGCGTGTGATGTTCAATTATCCGACATGTACGCATCATATTCTCGACGTAAACCCAAAACTTCGTTTGATCCATACGCTGCTGAGAATGTGTTTAGTATGCAACTCTTTCAGAAAATGTTTATGTCATATGGACAAAAAATCGTATGTAAATATGTTCAGTCATACATTGAACGGTCTGGTCATCTTTCATTTGTGTTTGCAATATTGAATTAATTAATAACTAAAATTACATTATACGAATTATTAACTTAAGTTATAGTAAATCAATTGTATTTCAATCATTGCGAGATGCTCTCCAATTAATTAATTAATATTAACAGCCCAATAGCAGCACTACATTACTAACACGTGACATTAAAACTTCAACACACACTTTGTTTAGGAGGATATGCAAGCCATTCGAGTTGACTCAATGGCACGATTAGGACAAAGGGAAGAAATGAACAATGCGGCTTATTTTGAAAATAAAAACGAAGCCTTTCCGGTCATTGGTTCCCGAGTGCGCCGAGGTCCTGACTGGATGTTCGATAACCAGGACAACGCTGGACCTGGAACCGTCGCTGGGCACTCAGAACATGGTTTGATATTATTGTGTAGCATTTTCTCGAATACAAACTTCAAAAGAGCATTTAATTTAAACTAAGAAATTATTACACAACGCTTCTATCATATAATGAGACGTTGGGCGCAAATGTTGTTGTACTTTGAGTCGATATGAAATATATATAAAACGTAGCCGTACATCTCGACCAGTGTCCCATAACTAGTTATATTACAGAAGTCAAAGCACGTCGTTATTATTTGCTTTATGCGTATCACATTTTCAGATTTTAAAGTCTGGGTAACATGGGATTTCAATAAAATGACTGGCATGTACAGATACGGTATGGGAGAATACGACGTGCTTATCTCGGATGAGCCGCGTGTGTTGAAAGCTGGAGAGAAAATAGCAGTTGGCTGTCGAGTGAAACCAGGTAATGTGTATATATTTACACTATGTAATGAAACTGTATTTGTTAAGACTTTATATTCATCTGTGCTTTAATATTTCGAATCTCGATATATCTTGTCTCGTTTTCTTTTTAATGATTTGGTAATGTTGATATAAAAAATTGCATGGGTTTCTTGTATAGGTAGGGAGGCTGGATCGAAAGATGTATCTGGTTCAATCCAAGGTGTAGTAATACGCATGAACTCAAAGAATGCACATGTACGTTAAACATATTTATTTACATATTATATTTTAGTTTTGCGGTTTTGTTTCATATTCGTTTACGATGAAAACATGTTTAAATTGCACATTTTTGGTATGGAACACAACAAATTACTATTAAAATTATTACATTCATTATAATATTCATCATCATTAGTATCGATATCGTTAGGATATTGTTAAAAAGTATAATAACATTATGTTATAAAGGTATTTTTATACGTACAAAAGTATTATATTACCGATTTCATATAAAAGGTGCGTGGGGACAATGGCAAAAGTGGTGATTACAGCTATGGCGCAGATGGACGATATAAAATAGAGTTGTGGTAGGTAGTTTGACACCTAACTTTATACACTTACAACGAGAGGTATATAATGAAAAAGTACGTAAATTAATATATAAGTATTCAATACTTAATGGATATCATTTAAAATTGGTTGAGACAACGAAGCCCACATACACAATTATTTGAGTTTGTGTTTAATGAATACTTATCTCAATAACTCTTGTTTTTAGCAAATCAAAGGGTCAAACAGGCGACGATAACAGCAACACCTCTACATGGGGCTCTATCACTAGGTCGAAAAAAAAAACAAAAAAAACATGCGAGTTCATGAAACAACACAGATAATGCGTTAGTGTCTCATTGATATGACGGTTCCTAGTCGTTGATCCATATTTTATTCCTTTGCGTTTACGTTTATTTTGTAAAAACTTACTTCATGTTTTGATTTTAAAACTATATTCTTTAATCGATACACATTTTTTTATATAAATGTGTCATTGTGTACAAGGACGTTTAAACTTTTAGCGTTTGAACATGTAACAAACAGTATATGGCGTATATAGTGTTGGGCTTAATTTCGCACTAACCAATATTAATATATTGTCCGATTGTCTCGGCATCACAATTTGGGCGTGTTACTATGTAAGCAATATTTACGACAACACGTTCTCTTATCTTTTAATCGATAAGTGCAATTTTATATTAATTCGACAATGTCGAAACTTTTTTTTGTGTTTCATGATTTTTGTAGTTAATTAGCTATTTATCTAAACAATTTTTTTTTATAGAATTTTAGTTTGAGATACGACGTTCATGAAACTGTTTTTAATATACGATTAATACAAATGCTCCAGTTATATTTAAAAGGTTTGTTCGTGGAGATGAGTATTTATAATGGAACATTTTTCATATATAGTTGATGTTTCTCATTAAGTGCGCATATTTTTGTGGTTCAATTCTTTAAATAAATAAAATTAGTAATCGTGAAAAGTTAATTTTTGTTTAATCAGAGCAAACTTATAGCTGGTATTGACTTTTTAACAAGTTCGCCTACGCTATTAATATTTCACATTTGACAACCAAACTATAAAATTTGGCATTTTAAAACTTGTACAGCTTCTATTATTAGTATTCTTAATAAAAATGCTGGACTATGCTCTTCTTTGAAAGCCACCATGTTGTTTTAGGCAACGCGATTTTCAAGAGTTGAATATAGCCATTTTAAGAAATCTACACTAATGGTAACTCGCCAAAATTAACCATACATAGCAGTAACTGTTCCATTAGTATTGAACACTATGCGAATAATTATAGTCCAAGATGTAAAGACGTGTCCAGTTTAATTGATAGATGTAGCCATTAATTAAATAATGACAATAGGAAACGATACGAGCTTGTTTATTGTTTATAAAGTTTTACACGCATGGTGACAAGTGTGCCCGTATTTTCATCACATGCATGTGTTTTGTATGAAACCCGTGAAATAAAACATGCTGTGCCGCCTGTAAGTTTTGTTTACAAGCTGAAACAAAAAAAAATCACTGTTAACGAACCAATATGCATTTGTAAAGTTTAAAAGAAAGAAATTTCATAATGTAATATGTACAGTCGTAAAAAGCTCATCTCACACACGTTATCAACCAATCAGAGACGGTTTAATTTTTTAATGAATTTATATTAGCACAATAAAACTGATCCCTTTGCAATGATTCTGATAACAGCACAAATTATTTTCGAGACATAATGCAATCGACCAAATTTAAAATGCCAACATTTTTGGCATCCAGTTAATATAGTTGTGACTTTAAAATAAATTATCTTTGCTCAAAAATATAAATCTGAACGACATTCGGGTCGTTATATCCGTTCTCGATTATTTTACGACCATTGACAATGAAAAGCTTCATAAATCACACATACAACTTTAGAGCGCGAAGTCACGTGACTCGTAGAATTTTAGAACGAGGCTGAACGTGTAGCCATTTCTAATAGTGCCACACAACGCCGCATGTAATTTCAACAATTCACTCTTATGAACATTCGGCGAGGTTATGATATTGAACGCCAAAAAATCAAATTGAAAGTAATTTGTACAAACAGACTGTAAAAAAACTGAATATTAAGTAATATAAGCCAGTTTTATAATGATAATAAACTAAACGCCAGACATTCGTTCCAGCGGACAATCGTTCCTTCCCTAATTTTGACACGTGCGGACATTCGTTCCTATGTTGTTTTGACAACCCGGACATTCGTTCCTATGTTATTTTGACAATCCGCACAATTGTTCTTACATATTTATTTCAACCAGGACATTCGTTCTTACGTTATTTTGGAAACACGGCGATTTGTTCCTACGTGATATTGCCCGCCCGGAATTGGTTCCTTTATAAATGCTATCCTAGTCATTATTATCACATTGTATCCAAATTTACTTTTTTAAGAACGAATATCTGGTCTGCCAAAATAATGTTGGAGCGAATGTCCGGTTGTCAAAAAACATAAGGAACAAATGTCCGGGTAGTCAAAACAATGTAGAAACGAATATACGCCTTGTCAAATTAGCGTAGGAACGAATGTCCGAATACCTAATAGAGTGCTTAATACCAATTCATTTTAATTATTTAAAAAAATAATGCTTAACATTTTACGTATTTAGCGGGTACCTGTTAAATAAAACTAAGTCATTAAGTAGTCATGTAAAGAGTGTACGTAAGTGTACGGAACAACATAATTTAAACTAGCATTTTCGTTGACCACATTGGGGTTAAATATTGAGTCTGAAAAATACAAACAATAGAGATGTATGATATAACATGATATATATGTATCACTCATTATCACGTATACAGAGAAGTCAATATGCATGCATAGACACTCCAGTAGCACCACGTCCGTGTTTTTCACTTGTTTGTAATAATTCTTCAATATCGTCATTCAGTCTTAAAGAAAATTTATTTAACCTAAAATGAAAGAAACTTAACACATCAATAGTGTCACGAATATCGCCTTTAAGATTGCTTTGATTTATGGTCGATTCAACACACCATTTACACGTTCAATATTTCATGAAAAATAGCACACACCAACACACCCATACCTTTGAGAATTATATTTTTATAATAATATGTATTGCATTATACGGCTTATGTATATCTTTGTTTATCGCAAGTATCGATGTTTAGTATTCAGACCACTTTTACTCTAGTAATAATAAGTAACTCGTATTTTTATAAAGATGAAATAAAATTTATAACATATACACTTATGCAACTTAATTATTATGTCGTTAATTATTATTTAGGTGTTTCAATGTTAATTGTATAATTACTTATCAATTAATTGACAAAACACATGCCTGTATGCCTATGTTTGACGTTATTGTGACAAGTTAAAGTGCTCATGAAAATCCTTTAGGCAAACAATACAAATCAACTGGTATATAATCATCGGTATTTTCCGCCAAGGAAAATTACACATTCAGATTCGTTCTAAAATTCCACGCGTCACGTGATATCTAAGAAATAGCAACAGTGGTAGTATTGAGAAACTGGTCTATTGTGTTAGCGAGATGGCTGCGTCGGTAATTCAGTTGCACAGTCGATTTACCGCACAAAGTAATTGTGTTCAATAGTATGTTTTTCCTTGTAGTAACATCGAGAAGTTTCCGTTCCTCTTCCGTGTCCACCATATTGAACGACGACTATTTTTAGGAACGAGAAATCTCATTGTCTTAACTATAAATAGGCATTTTTTGTAATTTTCCAAGAATGTCGAAAAGCAGTACTTAATTTAAGTAAATTGTCGTCGGCTCATATTGTTATGAAGTGCATAGACACGCAACGCACTGCTGTCATCTTGATATATGAAACATTGTTGCGCCCGTTATTTAAACGCAAAGTAGTTACGATTAACTGTTTACTAGCTCTTCAACAAAGTTTAAGTGGACGAAAGCGTCGATGTAAAATACGGCAATCATAACACTGTAGTTGGGAAATGAATTATAATTTTCCTTTTCGGTTCATGTTTTTCTGATATAATTGACTAACATGGATTCTCAGGTATGTAAGTTATTATAATTTGACCTAACAATGAAATAACATCGGAATAAACGTTTAATCATTTAGAAGTCGTTCTTTCTTAATTATGACTTGAATCTGAGAATAAGTACTTTGTTCAACCATGTTTTATTTGTATCTGACACAAATACACAGTATATATGTTTAATACACAAAATGAGGTTTCTATGTTACGCATACAAAAGGTTCTGTGTATTTCATTGACAATAAAATGTTAATTGTTTAGTAAATTAAATTAAATTTAACAAATGCGGCGTACACACAATTTTGCTATTACAATCAACCGCTTAGAACACAAAATATACACAAGTCAAATTAGACGACAAAATTAAAAGCTCATATTTTTCTTGATTCGTATAATATTTTATTGCAAAAATCTTACCACAGGATCTTTTTTTTTTTAGGAAAAACGCATATTTAAACTCATGCTAAATTGTCCAAATGAACTGAAAGTGACTTTTTCACATTTTGTCGAACTTACAATATTCCAAATTATAGTGACATATTAAAAATATAAAACAAATTTATCAGGGTGCGAATTAACACTAATTATGTAGTCGCGAAGTGATTAATAATTTGACTTCTGTTTGTTTCCTTATGCCAATAAGTAGTTTGCTTATATCTCGTATACACATTTTGATGTTATGTAACAGCAAATTAAGGCGAGATGTTCAGGCGTTACTTTATTCATCAAAGAGCAATGTTTCGAGCCCAAGAGAGGCAAACACTTTTTACTCTTTTTTCTTTCTTTATTACAATTAATTTATACTGGATCTAGTTCCGATTGTTACATATATCAATTATAAGCCCCAAGTGCTGACGAAATTTAAAAAAGGCACAATCTGTAAAGAGGTCCCTTTGACACTTTTGAAAAATACAAAAATATTTTAAAAGGTTTCTTTAAGTTACGAAACAAGGAAGATTCGTTATAGCACATATCTTTTTACACTGTGTCTAACTGATTTATAACAATCAGCCAAGCTCTGTGAACTAATGGCTTAATTTATATGCGTTAAGTATCGTAACATATTTTCCTGTGAGGTCCGAACAGGCATACAAGGGGCGATATTGTCCACGTATATGGAATTGTCCCTTTAAATGGATTCTCTATCAAACGAAAATCCAGTCTAAGCAGTAATTGTCGTCCCTGATTAGCCTAAGGGGACTCCCACACTATATTAGGACGAATTCAATACACATGCATCAAGACATGCTTTCCAGGAACACGGCTTAAATATTAAATAGAGATTATACGATTTTGTCAAATATTTATGAATTTATATAACATGTGTAAAAAACTTATTATACATATATTTCAATATAAATTAAAATAAAAGTTAAGAAGAACATGTGTCGAAAAATGCGAAATAAGCCAGATATTTAATTCTGAAATCGAAAATGTATGTACAGTCGAATTCGCCAGCATGTATATCATGCATGTACGATGTGAATCTAAATTTAGTTTTACGGATCATTGTAATTTCCTGCAACGATATCGATTCATACGACACACGAACACTTACTCCGATCCTAATAAAAAGACGAATGCTTCGGATATTGTAGGAAAATTTGTACGAAATATCTTCGTCACAATCGGCTCGGGGTGCTAATTTGTCTTTGCTGCATTTTATGAAATTCGTCTTCAATGTATTTTTTCATGCCTATTTTGTGTTATTGTAACATATTTGTATCAATATATTACAATTTAACACATATAAAAATCGTATAATCTCCCTTTAAAAACAACTAACATAATATTACACAGCACCACTAAAACACTCGTATAAATGTAAGTGCTTATGATTTCCCTGGCTTGTTTCCTTTTCTGCCCTTCTGCATTCACCTCTATATTTGCCTTTGGCATTTTAACAATCGGAAAGGGCATTTAATACAAGAATGAAAACAATCCAATGTTTCAGATACCAGATGTTTCAGAAATAAAGACAGGCACAGAACGCATCCATGCGATTTTATTACAAAACGCCAATTTACAAGCGGGGTGCATCTGGTAAGATTGTTGTTATCGACGTGCACACCGTGTTTCCATAAATATATTAAATATACAAACACCATTTTTTGTATAAATACTCATCGGTGTTTGTTGTGTGCCATGCTGTAAAATGTTATTGTCAAAAATTGTTTGTCAATGGTATGTACTTTATTTACGTAGTACGTTTAAATACATCGATTTATACGTGTATTGTGTATTTTAAGTAAACATGCAGTATGTGCGTTTACTTATTTATTCTTAACTGATTGTACTCTTTTGCAGCAGAGATAAAATAGCTGACATCAAGAAAGGTAATTTATTACAATTAAACCAGACATATAGAGACGTCATCAGAGGAATAATGTTTTAATAAACCATTAAAGCTGCTTGATCACATATGGTGAGGAGAATATATGTGTGCTCGAACAACTTGTTTGGAGTCTCTGGAATCTCAAACCGATACAATTAACTCAATTACGAATAGTTTAATATTATAATACAAATAATATCGGACTAATAGGCTGTTTTGGGAAAGCCCTTCTGAACGTATTTGACAGTGTATATTTAATTTCACGTTTACACGTATAATGTTTTGCCAATACATATATGCATACAATTATACATGAGATAAAACGCTTAGTCATTCATTGCATAATCACAAGCAATTTGGATTTTTTTGGTCAATATAGAACTGGATGCTCTCAAAGAAAAATTGTCAAGTAGCGAAGAGGAATGCAAAACAGTAAGAATGAAACGTGACGAAGTAAAGGGTGCAAGAGCTAGAGAAATTCATGAACTCTCAACAAAACTTGAACGTATTCAGAGAACCATGGAACGCAACCGACCATTGGGTAAATGGGCAGGCAGCGAGTATGTAGAAACCATGCATTCAGCAGAAAGTGATACATCGGTGTCAGATTTCGGATCAGTTACACCATTACAGAAACCGGATACACATTCAAACCGTGAGTTTCGCTATATTGTATATGGTTACATATCCTTTTTACAACCATAATACTTATTATTTTTCTGATAATAAGTTAAAAAATAATGAGCTGTTTAGGATAGACGTCATCATCATCATCTCCATTATCATCATCATCATCATCATCATCAAAATCATCATCAGCACTATCAGCAATTGAGTATTATATCGGTGTTTTAGCAGGGATTTAAACCATGTAATTAATATATTGAGTTATTTAATAATTACATAAAAAATAATAAAGTAATAATAATAATACCACATTAATACAGCGCCCTTTTCATACAGTATTGTGCGTTCAAAGGCGCTTTACAAAAGAATCTATTGGCACTGACTTGAGTAAAATAACATTAACTAAAGCCAATACTTGAAACAAATATACAAATTTGTGTGATCCACTTAGATTAATGTTTTTCCCGAAACCGAAATAAGCAAAATAAAAACCGTGGATTCTAAGAAATTCAAAAAAACTGACATTGACTATGCAATGACTCAAATAAAAGAACAAAACTATAGTCAATATTTAGAACAAATATGCTGATATATGTGATCCACTTAGATTCCTGTTTTGCTCGAAATCGAAATAAGCAAAATACGAACAACGGATTATAAGAAGTAAATAAAACTGACATAGACTATCCTTTATGCAATAGGCGTTTCTTGTAGAAAAGTGGTAACATAGTTTGATGTTAAAAACAATATGTGTAAGACAACAATGTTAACCGTATTCAGTATCCGTACCTGAAAATGAATCATGACTGAAGTTTTTGGTACAAAATACATAATAATTTAAGTTTATTTAGACCTCTTTCAAGATAATATTTGTTACACTATTTTAAACTTCAATAAAACAAAACTATTAAGGGCATTTTAGTTCAAGAACGTGTCATACACTCATATATATTTTTTTGCTGGACCTTTTAATAAATTGTTATTTAATATTGAGTTCAAAAGCAGGTGAAAAACTGTTAATATATAATATTTGCTATTGACTAGTTTGGTTATTGGTTTACATGCATAGTTCAGGAAATGTTAATGAACATTAAGCTCGAGAAAGCGTCATGAACTGTATACATGACATTTTTCTGTACAGGTTCATGAACTGATTCCCGTAAAGTTCACGATTACTAAATGAAACATAAACAAATGTTTGTACCAACAAGTTCATGGACTATTACAAAAATACCGTGTTTATTACCAGTTCTAAAATAGTTTATTACTGGTTGTGTCTGCTCATGAACTGTTTATGCACATTTAGTCCATGAATAGTGTATAAAGGCGTCTGAATTTCTTCATGAACTGATTTCCTGAAAAAATTGCTTCTGGAGACTATATCCTTGGAAAATGTGTTATTAAAAAACTGAAAGTTAATGAACAGTTCATTAACTGTTAAACAATTATTGAATATCACTACTTTATGAACAATTCAAAACATTTTAAAAGCTATTTAATAAATATATATTCTGTAAAGATTAATGATTTGAATCGTGAAAAGCTCAAAGACACTTTTAAAAAAGAATTCAATAATTTGTCAAAATATGACTTATGAATTGTAAATGCATTTTAAGTAATTGTGGACATGAACAGGTCATGAATAGTATTTGAATAATTGATAACCATCTCTTACAACAGTAGTATTTTATGTTTCTTTAAAAAAAATAGAAACTATCAAATAACAATTTATAGATTTATGAGAAAAAGAAGTTGACGTTTATTTCTAAACTCGCGACTTGCTATTTGTGTCAACGCGATTAATGAATATGTTCATAGGGGTCTGCGTTAAAAGGCAGTCTGAAAGACAGAATTCGATGGATGTAGACAAATGGCAACTCCTGGGAAGCCAAGAAGTAGAGAGGGGTAAGTAATAAGGAAACATATTTTTGAAGAACCTGATAAAGCAACTTCTAGAAAAGCAAGATCAGTGAATCGTTATGAAATAAAATGATTAGTTTAAAAATAAATTCACGTCATGCTTGTGAGTCAACGGTTTATAATAAATAATTTGAAACATTACATTAATTTTCTGAACATTAAGGAGAGTCGTAGCATACATTTATTTCGTTGTGTGTGTGATTACTGTCAGTTTCCTTGCTGTCTCAAACGCCTCGCGGCTATCACACTGTTTTGCTGCTGGACATATCAGAAAGCATGGCGGTAGGAGATTCTTGGAGAAAAGTTAAAACATTCGTAAACGATTTCATTTCCGGTATGTTTCTTGCATTTATTTTGTGTACACTATTTTAGGAGACTTTTCAGTTTTTCAGATACTAATTTTAAATAGTTACTTTTTTAATAGTCTAAAAACTATAATATTATATTATATGGAAATTGGTCTTATTGCAAATTATTTGAAAATAAGACCTTATATTTTCTCAGAAGAGATTATGCCTTCCAAAGTTTTATCCAGCAATATTTTCTAAGAAGATAGAAACATAACGCACGTCAACATATTTACTCCCTTTAGAAAGAAGATATTGTTTGGTATTACCAATTAAACAAACAAACACTTTGAGTGTATTAATGTTTTTTATCCCACTTTTACAGCAAATTCGGTTGATTTTGATTAAAGCCCCGATGATTAAATTTTTGCTATAAACCACGGCATGCTACGTTGTAAACAAATGTAGTTCCTTGTATTTAACAACTAAATGTTATATTGATGTTATAAAACTTTAAGATTGGCAATTCAATATCAATAACATTGTAATTAATAACGCACGACTCTTTGTCACAGAACGATATTCTGATTTATAAAAAAAAATGATTATTCGATCAGCGGTTATTTTTGGAACGCGGAATAGTACACTGACCTTGGTTGCACTAAAGTAATTATCGAAGTACGACAAACACTCGTGAAAACTAATTTTGTTTAAATAAAAAAGTTTACTGAATAAAAAGTGGGATAAATAGAATAATAGGTAAGTGTTGATTATAGATCAAAGCTCGTGCTTTTTGTTTTCTAAGCCGAGCATGATAAACCTAATCAATAATCAACACTTACCTATTATTCTCTATGTATCTTTTAAACTAATACATCCATGTGAATAAGAACAACTAAGAATTTTGCCGGTTTCGCAATACATGATTCATTTATAAATATACGCGTGTTATTAAAGTGATACATGTAGAGAGAAATTGCTAAGGAAAAAAGATTTCATACCATACATTCTATAAATTATACGCCGATTTCTATCAAATCAAAACAGGGTTAGATGAACACTCTGTACTGCATCAACCATCACGACATGTTGATGAGCATATCAGCCTCGTTACGTTTGGCCATAAAACACACGTGGAGATACCGATGTCAAAAGATTTCAAACAGATCAGAAATAAGATAGGCAAGTTTGATTTTAATGTTAAAACTTGTGTAATGTTTCAGTAAGTTGCAAATTTAGTGTAGGTTATACGACATCATATTCATTATTGTTATATGAGGCACTATAAAATCTACATTTGATTTCAAATAGTGAATATATTATTGAAAAAGTACCATATAATGTAACTTCAGATTTTTCTCTAGGTTTTTGCTGGGGCATATTGGAAAAGAACGACTGTTGTCGATATGTGTGATTTTTATTGCACGTGCTACCTTTTTAATTCTGCATACTTTCAGAGCAAAACCCAGCACTTAAAGATAATTATTTCAAAGTAACACATGTGATTTAGAAAAAGGCAATTGAGAAAAGCCTAATGAATACATATGTTGTTGTAAAAGGCGAGTATTATAATATGTATGAAATAATTTATTTCAATACAGATTAGGCGGTGATTAATAAACAAAAATAAAAGTTCATTAAAAGTGGTACTAGAAAATAAACGAAGTCAGAGTTTTTTTTACAATAGCAAAGATTGTTTATAGTACAATCGAACACCACTTTTTTTGGTTCTAGAACATTATGCTAGTACACGTGTCGGTATTGGCGTCAACGTGGTCGTTTTTAAAGTTATTGAATCGATCAACATTTAATTTAATGGATCTAATACAAGATAAATCATATTATTAAATTAAATTTCCCGTAAATATTCACTCACGTATTTGTTTAAGATTACACAAATACAATGCTGAAAACAAAATAGTATTTAGCCACTTTAATTTGTGCACTCAAAGCGGGTGTGATTAAGATCGATTTGTTTTCCTCGTGACAGATGATATTGAGTTAGGCGGCCCAAGTCCTCTTGTCGGAGGTCTGCTCGTTGCACGTGCAGTTTTAATGTCGGTTCAGAGTGAGTATACTAGTGTTCACTGTAGCCAATTTGTATAACTGGATACAGCTAAATATTATTGCGTATACCTATATACTTTTTTTGTACAAGTATGTGCCTTTCGAAGATTTATATGTACTTGCTTGTAGTAGAGGTTTTACCGTTTGCTCATTTCGTTATATGAGATGTTACTTTGACATTAAAGGGATCTTTTCACGCTTTGGTAAATTGACAAAATTGAAAAAAGTTGTTTCAGATTCGCAAATTTTCGTTTTAGTTATGATATTTGTGAGGAAACAGTAATACTGAACATTTACCATGGTCTAATATAGCTATTATATGCATCTTTTGACGATTTTAAAACCTAAAAATTATAAAGCGTTGCAACGCGAAACGATTGAATAATTTGGAGAGTTCTGTTTTTGTCGTTAAATTTTGTGAAACTAAGAAGATTGCTTATATAAGGTATAAAATACGTCACGGATGTGTACTCGGCGGAATAGCTCAGTAGGCTAAAGCGTTTTTACTTCAGGACTCTAGCAGGACACCAGGGGTCACTGGTTCGAAACCTGCTCCGGGCAATGTTCTTTTCCTTTTTTTAATTTTATTCTTGATTTTTTACTGGAGCTTTTACGATCCAATGTTTACATTTATCAATATAAAGCATTTAATGAATAAGTTAAAAAATGCCAAAATCTGTGAAAAGGCCCCTTTAAGGCTCATATTTGATTTTCTGAATACAAAATAGCAGTGTTACGATAGAAGAATAAACAATGCGCTGTGGAAATAAATAAATATAAAGTAAACATATTAATTCGTGAGATCATTATATGAGTCGCCTCTTTGCTAATTACATGTTTGTATTATGCTGTGATATGTATTCTTATTGATCACTTACATACTAGTTTAATGGTTTATTCAAAATGTATGTCTTTATAGCAAAATATATTCTTTGCAGATCCTCCTGCTTGTATAAACAATGGTTGTTCGCATCATAAGGTAATTCTTTTAACGGATGGACAGCCAACAGAAATGACGTTATACAGCGGACCAGATGTTGTTGACCAAACCAAAGTTGACGAGGTAAAGAAATTTGATACACATTCTATATTTATTTCTTCTAGACTTTCTATTAAATGATGCAAAGACAAAAATCCATTAGTCTTTAAATCAATGACAATAGGATACTACATTTTTATATTTTTATACTCGTTTAACTAAATATGCCCCTATTGTATTGTACGACATATTATTGCATATTTATATGTTGCTGATTTGTTTTTATACGCTGTTTCATACTAAACTTTGTATAATGTAGGATATGATGAACATAGTGTGGATATTAGACATATTAAACGAAGGCGCGATGTCGGTATTCTTTGTAGAGGTCCCCAATTGCACCACAGTAAGTTAAACAATGAAACAATTAACTTTACGTTATCTGATTAACTTCCTTACATAACGATATTTAAAAATTGTATTTGATTTTGATGTATATATTTATTATATGAAAAAACTTGCACAAAGTAGAAGCATGAACAGTGACATAAACACATTTACGTGTTCATAAAATGCTTATAATGCATAGTTCCCGGTCAATTTTTTAAGATATGTCGAACTTCTATATTATTGAACAGAATTGGATTGTGATAGAGCTACTCACCTTTTGCAGTGGTAAGCGTCTGATTGTATTTAAGAATATACACGTGCATCTATAAAAAATACACTTTTTAAATACACGTGTACTCTTAATTCAATTAAACGTTTTTATTTTGTACTTTATATAAATTGTCATACATTCAAAACTCTTCAGAATTATTTTGTGTTGTTCCTTTAAATGACGCACATTTGTATGGGTTTTGAAACATTGTATTAGTATCGTCACGAAAGAAGTGCATGTATGCATGTAACAGTATCGCTTTCCATGACCCATATATGATTTGTGATTTGATGACCTTTTGTTGTAGTCATTTTTTTCATGTATCCGATCGGTTGAGCCACACAGAAATATATTCGACTGCAGTGATGGACGCAGATTGGCTAGACGCAATAACCTTTGCGTAAGAACGCATTTTTGTTTCTGAGTTATACTTTACGTAAGTTGTAATTATAATATATTATAATTATAATATCCTGTCAGCTTCTTCTAGTATTTTGTTGGCATATGTGTTCCATTGTCTTTGATTAAATGTAACTCTAAATAACAATTATTGTTTTAGATACAAACGGTCCAATATTAGTATTCATCGACATGACCTTTCGCGGTTTACAAAACATGACCTTTTGCGGTTAACAAAAATGCTTTATTCGTGGATTTCTTACTTAGATAAAAGCATTATGAATTGACTACGGCATATTCAGATGTGAATGTAATACTTGTTAGCGAGTAACTTTACAGAGGTGAGCCCTTTTATTAAAGGACAATTAATTAGTTAATTTTTATGAAGTAATACTGTTATTATAAGTAAATTGGACGCCAAGTACAAACAATATAAAAACAAATGTGAAAATGAATTTGACAATTAAAAACTGAAAAATACAATCTAGATACAAGTAATTCTTAATACAAATAAATAACTAAATTCGAATTTTATTTTTTTATCCCTGAAAACAAAGCATAGAAACAATTTCGATCAGGTGTTAATCACTTATGATTATATATAAATTGCATTTATTGTCATCTATCTGCCGCGTGTTGGCTGTAAACAATGTCACATCGCTGAATAACCACGATTCAAATGCGGGGCATGAATGATTTTAACAATCAGCGCAAATTCTTAGGGAGGCGGAAAACTATAACGGGCGAGGCATGGTATGGTATTGCGCAAGGGGGGGTTAGAGGGTTAGGGTTAGGGTTTGGGTTAGTGTTATGGGTCGGGTTAGGGTTTGGGTTAGCCTAAACCCAACCCTAACCCTAATCCGACCCCTAACCATAACCCTTACCCTAACCCTTTTTTGGGGTTATCACCCCTGACCATGCTTCGCCCGTTGTAGTTTTCCGCCTCCCAAATTCTTACTACTGAACATCCACGTGTCAAGTGTCAGCTAAGTACATGTTCTCCCATGTATGTAGAATCAGGATATATCTGGATTGCGAAACAAACACAATGTGTTTATTGATGACGATGCGTGCTAATGGCTTTCAATCATATGCTAATTCGATCTTACAACAATTAAAAAATAAGGCATCATTTGTTGGTATCTTAACGCTTTCCCACTCAGTAGCAAAGTGAAAATGGCTTTGTGCAACCAGCATAAAACCAGAACAGCCTGCGAGTAACTCGCAGACTGTTCAGGTTTTATGCTGTTTGCTGCTCATCAGTATCTTAGGGGTTTTAAATGAAGCCTTTAAAACTTGAATCTAGTACGACAGGTCTTTAATTAGATGTAACTTTGTAAGGGACAAAACATGCATCAAAATACGTATCTTAGTGACCAAAATACGTATCTAAGTGGTCAAAATACGTATCTAAGTGGTCAAAATACGTATCTAAGTGGTAAGTGGTAGTTAAGTCAATAAATCGGTCTACCCACGAAATCAACAAAAATCTTCTTCGAATAATATTTGTGCTGTATATGTTGAAGGAAGTTCACAATTTAATAACGTATATCAATAAATAAAAAAATACAATAAAGATTATTTAAATGCAAACGTATCTTTTGTTTGGCACATATTTGTGTAGTAAATTACACAAGCTCCTTCATAGCATTCTTCTTTCTAGGCAGATAAAACAACAAATAACCATTTTGCTGTTTCAAACACCGCAAGCCAACGTCGTACACTTGGTATGTATCGCGAGAGCAACTGCCAAACGCTGCCCATCATTGGTTCCCGCGTACGTAGAGGACCCGACTGGAAGTGGGATAACCAGGACAGTAATGGTGTGGGGACAGTGGTTGGACATTGGGACAATGGTAAATGATAGCGCGCAAATCATTGATAATCTCTAATTTTTAAACTGTGTGTAGGAGAGTAATTATAGCAAATTAACGAAAAAAATGGTGTCCTTAAGTCGCAGTGAATATCGCTTTACTAAAGTTATTTAACATGCATTTTGCTTAAGAATGTCAAAGATGTTCCTTTTATAAATTCATCCTAGTATTGCATATTGATGAAACACAATACTTAAAATAGACAAAAGTGTTTGTTGTTCAAACATGTTGGAGTTTTTTTGGAAGATCTTTATCATAATTACTTGTCCACTTTATGTTACTGCTATAAGTTGACGTACTCCTGTTAACATGTAAAGTAGTGTTGGCAATGTATCCCTTGTCTGATTACCCAACTAGCGGATGAAAACAATAATTTGTTTTCTTGTGATAAATGAGGCGTTTTATTTTTAATATTTTTAGATCATTGATAATTGAAACCTTCTACAGTTCGCTTGTCGTCTGTCTTAAAAATTATGTCAATTTTAAGTTTGCTTCAGATGTTATCTTTCTTACAATCCGGGTATATTTCTATTAAATTCATTAAAACGATTTGCGCTACGCGTCAAATCAAATGTTTTCTATTATAATACACAGTTAATGTAAGATATTCATATACAAATGAAACACACTTCAATATCGCCAACAGAAGAAACTCAGCAGAACCTAATACCATTGCTTTGCAATTGTTTCATTGTTTGTTTTTAAACAGAAACATGTGTGACTGTGGAATGGGACGCAAAACTTCCGGGGGGTAACCTAGGGTACCGATACGGCAATGGACTCTTCGATCTTCTCATTGTCGACGAGGTTCGACGCCTCCAGCCCGGGGAGTTAATGGCAGTCGGCTGTCAAGTGAAAACCGGTATACTTATGTGAAAGACACATTTAAAATATATTTCGCCGTATTCAAAAAAAAGTATAGATGTATACGAATAGTACAATAAGCAGTATTCGTCAAATGCAGTTCTGCCAACAATAAATTTTAATTTAGTGCCCAAAACAATTATGCATTGACCGACGCAATAAACACGAAGTCTAACAGGAGAAATATTTTAAACAACAACGCGCTTGGATACATTAGAAATATACAAGAATATGATAGTTTCGGTGCAAAATTTCAACTATTCAATTATCGGCTGAATGCCGTTTATAATTAATAATACATTTTATTGACTTTGTGTGCGTAAACTGCGAAGGGAATCATTTAAACTATGATATGTATAAATGAACCATGCTTTGTGAAAAGGGGGTTTAATGAATGTGCGTAAAGTGTCGTCCTAGAATAGCCTGTGCAGTCCACACAGGCTAATAGGGACGACACTTTCCGCAGTAATGATATTGTTCGTATCAACAAAGTCTCTTCTTTAAAAAAATCAAGTTTTTGCGAAAAGTGTCAACCCGGATTAGCCTGAGTGGACTGCACAGGCTAATCTGGAATGACATTTTACGAACATTAATTAAACCCACTTTTCACAGAGCATGGCCCATATGTCTTTTTTGAAGATCATGTCAGATTGGGTGGTCCAAGTCTCATTTATTGATTACATAAGTTGTGTCTCTTAACTTAGTACAATATTGTTCAAAAATCATTGCCCCTGTGAATGGATTATTCATCGTTGTGATATTTTTCAGGTCGACATGGTAAATTTAGGAATGTCCATGCGTGGAACAAAGGTGTTGTCGTTGAAATGAAACCACCTAAAGCACGAGTGAGTATTGTATATTAAAACTCTTTCGAATACTTTAAAGCTCTTTCGTTATGCATCGTGATACCGTGGTAACGATTATTTAATTATGTATACATTTTGACAATATATTGATTAACTTAGCAGTCTGTTATTTAGAGTTAAAACATGATTTTATTTCGACCAAGATAACCAAGCAGAGCGGCGGGCTCATCATCTTATTCCGATCATATACCTACTGACTGATTTTTAAAACCGTTGTGTCATATACCGACGACTTTTTTTATTCACAAATATTAAGAATTGCATAAATTCTCATCGTTTAGAAAAAACTTTAAATGCGTGCACGCGGCATGATTTTGTTTTGATTTGGAAATATAAAAAAAGTTATAAATGACGAAAAAAACAGCATTCACCCTACTCAACGCAATTTAAAAAAATCTATAATATATTATAAAGGTAATAACTAATGATTTGACATCATTGATATCTTTGACATTTTCAACATATAGGTACGTTGGGACAGTGGAATAAGAGGAGATTATAGTTATGGCGAGGACGACAAATTTGAAATAGAAATTTGGTACGGGTTTTACACCTTAGTAACACATTCAGATAACACTACTGGTGTTGAAAGGTTGTTTATTATAATATGCGTCTCTTTAAGTATGCCATTCAATATCTTGAAGTATAAACTAATTTAAGGATCTACCTCAATTTTCAAGTATTATTTTGAGACAACAAGGTGCTTTCACAGAGTACCTATTTCATAACTATACGACAACACGGTGAAATGGAACTTAAACTAACTGCATCTAATTGTACGCAAATAATGCAAGATAATGATTTCTTCAGAGCTGCATATTTATAGCGAATAAACTAAGTTAAGAGACACAAAATTAGATTTGTTTAACTATTTTGAATTATTAATATGTATGTTCAATAGTTATGTGAAAAATAAACTGAAATGTTCCAAGGTAATGCTTTAAAGGAAAGGTACCTGCCTTATATTTATGACCTGCTTAAATTAATAAAGGTTTTATCTGGCGTTGGATAATTTGTGTTTTCTATTGAAATGTATGCAGAACAAACTCATATCAGTCACCCATTATAAATTAACATCCGTTATTGTTTTCAGGGAAAGTGCCACATCAGCAACAACTAAGACAGAATCTGACGAAGCTGCATCTGGGTCGAAAAGTAAAACCAAAATCAAGCTTTCAAAGTAGTATCGCGTTCTGCGTTGATCCTTCGGTCCAATTCTGACCTTAAACAAATATCGGTCTATTCCACTGATGCGAAACGTGAACTTAGCCTAGTGTATGCTTCGCAAAGGTGCACAAGTTGTAGAGTCTTTTACATGAGCACATATCTCGACGTTTTTTAATTTTATTACACTGATTCGTGACCATAATGATTCATAAATACGCCTTGTGAAATACTTTGAAATAATGTGAAATAATATGAACATTACCATGAATATTTAACAAATAGTCCCAACAAAAGTGTAAAAAACAACAAATGTTGTTAAACTTCCAAATAAACATCAATAAATAGTTTTGTATCTCATAGACAGGTTCAGCATAGTAATAGCGAAATCAAAAAAATAAAGTTGTAGATGTCTTTGTCAATATTTAAATAGACATGATTCCCATCAACCCCACGCAAAACTTGAAATATCCTTCTAATTAACATCTATGTGAATAAACCATGTAATAAAAGTAAAAGTAACATATTGTAGTGTCGGTTAACACACATAGAGTAAAACATTATTCAGTTGCAATTTGAATTCGTTTATTCTTAATGGTAAACACATTCGGACATAATACTACTACACGTGTTCATGACAAGTCGCATATCATTTGGTTGTGACGTACGGAAATGCAACGGATCAAAGTCTGAAAAAGAAACAAACAGCTTGATGTGGCCAGTTGTTGCGTAAATAACATTGGACAGATCGCTCGGTATTGGGAAACATATATATACAAACTGTGTAAATATCGTAGAGTTATGAGCATTATACTGTTCACTCCCTCTCAATGCCATGTGAATTTGAACCACATCAATACCATGACGCTTTTCAATAAACGTTTATCAA
The DNA here is from genome assembly GCF_020536995.1 of Dreissena polymorpha. Classification (NCBI taxonomy): domain Eukaryota; kingdom Metazoa; phylum Mollusca; class Bivalvia; order Myida; family Dreissenidae; genus Dreissena; species Dreissena polymorpha. Next base: position 18,981,217 of record NC_068366.1, read on the forward strand.
AGGACTTATATTCCTTTAATGTGTAGTTGAACGGGCCTTTTACTCTGCTGTTTCTCTCAGTGTTTCGCATCGTCTAAAATGGTATAAGTTTAAGCTACTTAATGATAATGGAGTAATATTCCCCACACGAATGTTAGAGTGATAGATGGAAAACATAAATTATCTATATAAGTCTTGAACGTCATACGACCGACTTTCCCAGTTGTAATCTACATGCATAGGTCAATGGGTTTATAATGTTCCATTTTATTTATATTTTCTCTCTGATAGGCGTTTCTTGTTTGATTTAATTATTTTTAATTTGTTTAGCAGTCACATAAACAACCAAGCTATGTAATATGGAATTTTTACACCCATTATTGCTGCTTCTTCCTGTATTTGCGCGATGATTATCTGAGATATTAACTCTATGATTCTACATTCTCAAATCTTTTCTATAAAGAAGGAATGTAGTTGACAATTGTTAATAGTTTTATTTGATCGTTCGTCAAAAAGTTGTAATTCTGTTACTCTTGTATCTTCAATGCAATTGAGTAATTAAATAGTAATTAAATTGAATGCGTTTTAATTCCCTTTTATTATTGTTTAATTTGAGTTACAATGCTATGACGTTAAATTTTATTTACACTTAAAAGTATTATGAATATTGCTGGGCCAAGTGTGAGGTTGAGCGCTCTATAACCAGGTTTAAACCCCCAATGCTTTGCATTGACCGTTCCAAGGCGATGACCCCAGCTTTATTCATATTTTGTGTTTATGTTGGTTTGTATTGTGCTGTATTGTGCTGTTTTGTACTGTTTGGGCAATCGGTCACTTGCCTTAAATAAAGGACCAACTAATTGTTTTTAATGAAAATTCAATACTGCTCCAGCAGCTGGAGTTTCACTTCTTTATATTGAAAAACAAAATTAAATTGTGTGTTAGTTTTAACTTGATTTCGCACGGCGGAGAAACTCAATCCGGAAAATTGATTGCGCAATTAAATGTACATAAATATCGATTTTACTATACGCAGCAGTATGTGCATTACCTTTCCGAAAAGTGAACTAACACTAATTAAAACAAAGACATATTTATGAAAGCATACCTTTGTTGACTTCCCTAAACTGTGTCCTTCCATATGGCAAAATGTAACGCATTGTGTATTGTTTGGCTAACATGTATTATTAATGTCTCGATCAAGAATGACTACAAACAAGATATATAGGATATGGTACGAGTTGTAATTTCATACCCTATTTTATAAAACGAGTTCAGGAATTTTGTTAGTAAGCGAGCCTTTCGCTCTTTATTAATAAAATATGGTATGAAATGACAACGAGTGTCCGATCTTTTTATCACATGCTTTTAAATGAGCAAATAAAATAAATATTTACGCAAACATAATGACAAATCCTGAATATTGTTTACATTTCGTGACGTCATTTGACGTTGCAACGTCATTTAAGCAAAATAACAAAATGCGATTAGTCAACCAAACGAAAATAAGCCAATGAAAACGCTTATAAACTAAAGTATATTACACATGTGTAAGATAAAAATATCCGTAATGTATATATTACATGGGAAACAGGGTATGGGTTATCATAACAAATGTGTTTCTTTTAACTATGAACACTTATACCCAGGCACAAACAACCCTAACCCATTAATTTATCAATGGGCATAATAACGGTTGATATTATATTGATTTTGAAAGAGTTTAAATTGGGTCAGCTTTGTTTGTAACGTCGGATTAGTGGGGAATAGTGATGTTATTAAACTCTAGATTATTCAGTTATATGTCTGTTTTACATCATTACATGGTATATTCGATTTTATTATACCTCACTTTTATTCACAATGCTAAACTCCCATAGGCCATCGTGACATAGAAATTCTGTCAGACCCAGCGGGAAAAAATTTACTGTCCAAAAAATACTGTCGCCCGCTACCTTAGCAATCACGTGCCACCAGCGGGAAAATATGTACTGTCCAAAAAATACTGTCGCCCGCTACCTTAGCAATCACGTGAGGAGTGGTAAAAAAAAACTGTCCCATTCGCGCATGCGCAGTACGCAGTTTTGCATTTGCGTTGTTTTTGGATAATTAAAATATTGATTGCAGCTGAAACTGTGCTGTAGAATAGATTAATGCCATTATTTAAGCTTTGACAGGAGTCATAAAAAAATCAATATAGTATAAACGACACGCTAACCTCAATGGCAACTTTAATCCAATGCTAATAACAATAAAGTAACAACGATATACACCTTCAGTATATGTTTTTAAGGCGTTATGCATGACAAACACACAATCCGAAATGCGTTTTGGATTTGTTCGTTGCTTTAAACAAATATTTTACTGTTAAAAAACCATCACGTCCATATTGTTGTCCCAAAATGTTTCGTCACCGAAATGACGTCACACGACTACGTCATAAATTGCGTAATCAAGTGATGAAAATAAAATACGGAAGGATGTGGTTCGGTAATATATTTTTTAAGAAATAATTGACGACTAAGAAAATTGATGAGATAAATCGATTACAAGGTCGGTGCCGAATAAAATGAAGTTCATTTTGCTCGGCCCGAAAATCTGAACCACTCAACATATTAATGGTTAATTCATTGCTGAAATTAAATTCAACTATTGAATATTACAATTGTTCATGGTTCATATAAATTGTTCATGTTTGAATAGTTTGTTCGGTATAATAAACGCCACGCTCTGATTCCATTTACTTGTAGGCATAGATCAGTTTGAATATGGCCTTAATACGTGTACATGATAACAGATTGTCTTTATTTATTTCAACTATACAGACACAGAACATTATAATTGTACCGCGATTGTTCCTCGATACGAATCTTTGTCTTGCATTATATAACCAGCTTCTAATGAATGTCTAGGAACAACATGTGAAATTACACACAAAACAAACCAAATCGTGCAATCTCAAAGTTTGTGCAATTGTTCACTGAAGCACAAACTCAAATGGGCCTTTTATGTTCATGTTCTTTCAGGATCTATCAGACACTCGTTACATTATCGCGCTCCAAATCTCGTACACGTTTGCGTTTCTAGACATTGTACTGCAATCAGGGGGTATCATGTAAAATCTTTTCCTAATGAAACCAAGCACATCTTTCATGAAGAGGATGAAAGCAGTGGTGCTAGACAAAATTCATACATTTGGAATTTCAGATACTCATTAGTTAATGGCGGAGTCAAATATCAAATTAACGACGCTTTTTCCAATCCGTTTGAAAATGTGTTCGTATTGCTTTTCGATAAGTATGTTTGCTCTGTAGTATATTCGGTATTAGTTACGGTAAAAACCATAATTGAAATAGTATTATAACATTATGAAGATGTAGTTGAAAACTTAAGTAAACATTAATCGATTAATAATTTATTAGAAGCGTTGACATTCAGAGGTTCACAGTCAACTAAGCTGTACATAAATTACACAATCATATCGCGATCAGTTAATAAAGCTGTGAAATACATCAAGACGACAATGATGGCCTGAAGCGCTCAACTTAGTTTAAGAAGAACCTATCTCGAAGACTTTAAAAAGTGACCAACTTTCGACTCCAATTTACCTTAGTTTACGCATGTAAATATACACGTTGATACATATTCGTATTTTGCATTGGTACAAAATGAAAAGTATCAATCAAAATATCGCAAAAAGTTCTGTGGCAGAAACATAAATAACTTTAAGGCGAACTTTTGATTTCAGCTTTGGGTTTGGCTGAACTTCATACAGATATAGATCTCGACGGAAAGATATGTTAATTTTAAGGCTAATGGGTAATTATCAGTGACTGTGAACTATGTTTTGTATTGCATAACACTGGTTGGTATTGGTAATGCCGAAGTATATCGCTATTTGTTAGTAACAAATACACATTCACTGTGTTTCTCAATTAGACGTCATAGAGGTGGTTGTGATGTACCTATATAGTTTCACATCTTCTCAAAGCGACCGCTGTATCATGTACCATATACAAATTAAATATGAATTGAAAAACTATGCATTATATTCAAAAACAAGAAAACTTGTGTGGATTAGATTATGAACTTCACGTAATAATAAGAAAAATAAATTCCTTTTGATTTTTTTTCTTGAAGAACAATGTATTTAATTCCACTTAAACAACATGGGCACTATAACTCATGGTAATATCTAATAGTCCACATCTTATAAACGCTGTATGAACACATTTATTCAGACAATATACATATACATTTTGGAACAAAGCTCCGTTCATATTTGGATAAAAAAATCCCTTATCTGAGTTAATATCTTTAACGAAGTTTATCGCAAATACACCAGCACGATTAAGCATGACTAAGCACGTCCACTTCTCATTTTCTAGAAAATGAAACTGGACCCATTATTTAGCAAAATGCTATATATCTAATGTTCAAATATAATCGGAATCCTCATCACACGTTTAAGCCATATACAAACCTACACTTTTGGCAAATCTGTTTTTGGGGCGATTGCCTTCTGCATTCGCCCAATAGGTAACATAATATGCGTATAACGAAGAATGTAGTCCGTTACTGCATTTAACCACTTTGCATCCAGATTCTGCATTCCTAAACAAAATAGTTCAGATGAGCGCCTCCCATCCATGACAACGTCTTTGCACTGTGGCAGTAGCACCCGAGTAACACGCAGTCCTCACGGAAGGTGTACACAGCGACGAAAAATCGGTTCAATACTGAACTATCTACACTTACCGATACAGCGCATTTATGTTCTTTCGGTTTAAGAAATCAACTGCGTTCGCGATATGGGCGACACAATTTAATTGCCACGCGCTACATTTTTTTTAACTGTCAAAGTAAACATCTTAATGTTCTCTGCGCTTTAAAGTTTTTATATGACAATTCGCCCGAGGTTTTCATGCCAATTTTGATTTTTTTACTTACACACGAAATACATGTTGTGGTTGTCACTTTCACAGCAGCTAATTAATTTGTGTTAATATTTTCTAAGTAATCAAAACTATCTCGTATTGTCCGTCCGAACAGTAGAACATTATCAACATTTATTTTTTGTTCCCATAAAGTCGCTATATGACCTACACTGTGTCGGTGTAATTTACAATCCAGCAAATAAACTAATTGAATATATATTTAACTAATAATTGAATCTACATGATGTAAAGAAACCTTATGACAATGTTTGTCTTCACAAAATCTCAGATACATATAACACTAAGTCAGAGTAAAAACCTAGGCCACCAGTTCAAATGATAAGAATCAACATTGTATTCACAAACGTTTCGCAGTAATGAATTGGCACGTAGGACAATGACTTGTTTTAAAAAGCAGCATTTACTTTTAACCCCAATAGCTAAATCATATATTATGTTGACAGCCTGTCACCCTTTGTTAATTCCACATGCTTTATTCAACATAGTTGATTGGTTGGCATCACGGTGTATAGTGTTTTTACTAACACAAAATTTGAGCAAAATCGCCCCAGCAGTACTGTCAGTACTTTGATTAATTATGTTCGCAAGTATGCTATGGGCAGGACCTTTTATAGGTCATCCTCTGCAGTTTGCAATTTTAAGCTATTCCATTTCTGAAAGATGTTCTGAATATGAAGCCGCGATACAAGTGGAGAAATAGTTTTGTTTTTGTAAGTTCTGTTTTCACCTGCGAGACTTTCAAATGTAAAGATAGTTTTGCTTTTAAATAACGCTTGATTGCTATTCTAAGAAAGTCATAATGAATAAAACTGAATAAGCCAAAGATAAATGTTAACAATACGCAAACGTATCACAGAATATGTTTTTCTTATGTTCACGTTCAATAGCCGCACTATCAAGTTAATAATACACACGTATTACAGAGAACGTACCCAAGGCATTCAGTAAATGTATGATTAAATGAAACTTATAAAAATCACTATATTCATAAACATGGTTTTAATTTGCTTAATAGAGAAAACGAATTAAAACAAACTTGCTGTCAAAAATAACGACCTAATTGATAAATAAATTAATCGTTATAAAAAGTTGATATTCTTACCATAGAATGAGACGGTGGTATTTTGTAAGTGTGCATTATTGCACAGGCTTATTAAAATGAACTTAGTAGAGGGGTAATATATTTAATGGTCTAGTTCGTTCAATGTCTTATATGCGCATCATTAATAGCCATCCAATATGTATGAATCATCATATTGGTTAAGTAAATTACGAATACATCCAAAATATAGGTGGATACATTACATTCTGTCCAATTAAGTGTTAGGCATTTTTCATTTTACGTTCACATAGAAAATATATCACGTTGAAACAGTCATTGGTTTTACTTGATTCAAGTTAAAATCCGATAGTCCCGGGTCATCGTTGAAGACAAAAAAACATATTCATCGATATTTATTTGTGGATGAGTTCCATACCGTAGTAATTGTTCTACTTACCCCATTAAAGAACCTGTTTTATACATCACATTACAGTATAAATGCACTGTCTTACAGCAATGGCGAAGCCAACGGCAAATGAATATCGAAGCGGTCAAAATGGTTAGGATGCATCTTCCTACTCCCTCTCAAAATTTAGTTAATATGATTACAACTAATGTGCGCCCACAGGGTGCAGGATCAACGGGGTTTTCAGGGATTAAATACGGGTTTGACAGAATGTAAACACACCTTTAAGAACTTTATTAATGCAAATATCTCAAGTTATTGAAATACATTTACAAACATTTGTTGTGCATTAAAGACAGTTTACTTGCAGTTTGTGCTGATATCTTAAGACTGATGAAAATATCCCTTAACACACATAAATTCCGTAGCAAAATTTCACGTTGCATGCTGCATAACCGTGTAAATGAATCCAGTACAGGCATTTTTCCATAAGACGATGACATAAGCACCACACGATGTTATTTGTGAATGACCTAATTGGTGTCTCATCATTTGATTCTGTAACGTAACGAATGTTGTCGGCATCATTTTTTAAATATAATAAGGGCATTTTCACCAACGCAAAAGCCCAAATTTCATACATTCTTCAAAAGACATTCACATATTTACTGCACAATTCTTATTCACATTATTCTTGCCAAATACTTGCAAAAACGATTTCAATTCTTGTGATTTTTAAAGTTAGGCATGTTCAATCAGAGACATACATCCTAACATTCATTCGTTTTATAAGCTGGTGACAATTTTCTATAGTATACAACTAATTCAAAGCATGTTTATCGCATATTTTGAAAGGATACAGTTATATTTCATATTTGTTTGCACTATTTCTTCGCACCAAATACAAGTTAATAAATAAAATTACGTTGAATTATTTAATAACTAGTGTTGAAGTAGACTAAACGTATTTGCATCATTGAGAGATACATATAGTTTGGTTAATATTTGTGGATATAGTCCAGTTTAATGCTTTTCACATCGGTTATTTACAAGATGGCTAGAGAAAGCCTACATGTATTATCAACAATCCAATAGCACTACAATACATGCAGGTTACATTAAAACGTCAATGCACACTTTGTTAAGACGGATATGCAGGACATGCTAGTAGGCTCAATGGCACGATTAAGCCACAGATGGGAAATGAAGACTGCGGCTTATTTTTTTGATAACGACGCATTTCCGGTTATTGGTTCGCGAATACGTCGAGGCCCTGACATGATTTTCGATAACCAAGACAACTTCGGACCTGGAAGCGCCGTCGGTCACTCAGAGCATGGTTTGACATAACTATGTCGCATTTTCTCGAATGCGAGCGTCAGAGGAATATTTAATGTACAAAACAAAACATTATGATCAATAAAATCGTCTAATAAATGAGACGTTGGGCGCGAACTTAGTGATACAGATTGAGAAAATATTGCATATATGCGAAACCTAGCTTAATATGATCGACCAGAGCCCTAACGCTGATTCAAATACATGAGCAAACAAATTTCGTTAATATATTCTTTTTGCGAATAATACTTCCCGATTTCAAATTATAGGTAACAAGGGCTTTAAATAACGCGACTGCCCAATACGGATACGGTATGCGGGCATACGACGTGATTATCTCGTATGAGACGCGTGAGTTGAATGCTGGATAAAATATAGCTATTGTCTGTCGAGTGAAACCAGGTAATATGCTATATATCTGCGATACTATTGATTTAAACAGTATTTGTAAATACGTATCATTCGAGTGTTATTGTTTAATTCGAGTCTCGATGAAATGTTCATCATTTTCTTGTCATATGATTTGGAACTTTATATCAAACTTTGCCTGTATTAATGGTAAAGGTAGAGACGCTGGATCGAAAAATGTATCTTGGTTAGTCTAGGGTGTAGTGTAACGCATGAACTCTTGCACAAATACGTAAAGCAGTTCTACGTTCAAAATTACGTGTAAGTTTTGTGTATTGTATAAACATAGAAACTCCAAAACCGTTTCAAATCAAATGAACACACCTAATTTATAGCAATACTATGACATAGCATGGAAAAGTATTATACTATTATGGTATATAGGTATGGTTATACGAAAAAAAGTATAATAATACCGATTTAATACCGATTTCAAATTAAAGATGCGTTGAGACAATAAAAAACGTAAAATCATTACACTTATTGCGCAAATGCTAGCTATCAAATAGACTTGTTGTAAGTGACAAGCTTTCAATTTGCACACAAATATATCAATTTTAAACACTTAATAAGAACAGTAAATTGCTGAAAAAAACTTTTATAGTATACCGAATGGATATAATTTACAATTGTTTACGAAAAAGACTCCCTCATTTTAAATAATTTAATTACGTGTTTTGGAAATTTTGATCTGAGTGTTAGTTAATATACACCATTCTAATCTCTAGCGCACCAAATGCATTATAAACGGGCGACATTATACGTAACAGTAACACCTCTGTATGTGGTTCAAGCACAAACACAAATGAAAATGAACATGTGATATCATGAAACTGAATCCGATTCTTTGTCTAGTGTGTCATTGAAATGACGGTTCGAAGTCGGTGATCCACACTGTGCCTTACTAAATGTATTAGATTGTTTTTTCTTTAATCGATACACATTTTGTAGACTTTTCAAAGTGTACATGTGCACAAGAATCTTTTAACTGTGAGAGTTTAATGGGAAGTTATTTTTATTCAGTTTAAGTTAATTTTTAGTTGTTATTTGGTTTAAAATAATTTAGTTTACGCTTTTCATTTTCAACATATGCAAACAAACAATGTAATTTGGCCTTGTACAACTATTATAGCGGCTTCATAAAAAAATCAAGACGATGCTCCAAATATTTTACTATTAGTCTAGTAGGAATGGGGGTCCACGGTGCATGATTGGAACCTTTTTTAAAAATATGCTGATGATGTTCTACATTGTCTTGGGTAAAAGAAAATGTTTGTTCCCAAGAAAAATGTCATGCCCACGGGGTCTAAATCCAAGATGCATTGTCAATTAAAATCTTAGAATCATGCAGCGTGAGTCCCTGATACTACTAGAGCTCAATGTGAGAGATTTTATACCCATTGTTGATAAATGATTTTTATCTTTATTTTTACAATTATAATAAAGATAATATGAAATTTATTTTTAAAATCAGGAAATGTGTTTGTCAGAAACTCAATGCCCCCTACTGCGCCGCTTTTTAAAAATTATTATTATATCCCTTTAATTAATATAACTTCCCTCTACCTTTAAAGCTTGTTACTTCCCTTGGTTTTGTTGTTTGACCTTTAACCTTGAAGGATGACCTTTACCTTGACCTTTCACCACTCAAAATGTGCAGCTCCATGAGATACACATGCATGCCAAATATCAAGTTGATATCTTCAATATTGCAAAAGTTATGGCAAATGTTAAAGTTTTCGGACGGACGGACGTACAGACGGACGGACGGGCTGACGGACAGTTCAACTGCTATATGCCAATCTACCGGGGGCAAAACAATGTGCCTACACTTAAAAGTATCAAAAAGATCAAAATACATAAACATAACAAGTTAACAAGCCTCGTATGTCTAAAAATATATCAATATGCACATTAGGCATTTTTTTCTTTATATTTGTCTTTTACCCAACCCGCTTTTCTTGTCTTACAAATCACATTAATATTATAATATTCACATGAAATATTATTTATTAATATTCCTTAGTCCCTTAGGTGTGTATACATGTAGTTAGGATAATAATTGTATCTAAACTGTTTTTCAGACACAAATTGAAACATTTTATAAGGACAAAAACACATGTTTTTTTACCTTATTTTCATTCATACAGTCATTTTTTCATACAATGTTTAATTTTTCACCAAAAAGCTTATTTGTTTAATAATAATAATATGTTCTCAATGGCTTAAATTAAAAAGCTTACCAAAATCATGGACAATTTATAATGTTTGTGTCATTTGCAAAAAAACGGCATTTCCTATGTTTTTGGTCGGCCATCTTGGCGGCCATCTTGAATTTAGACCCCGTGGGCATGACATTTTTCTTGGGAACAAACATTTTCCTTTACCCAAGACAATGTAGAACATCATCATCATATTTAAAAAAAAAGGTTCCAATCATGCACCGTGGACCCCCGTTTCTACTTGACTATATAGGATTCACTGTTTTAAAAGCTTTTTAATGTACACATGTCTATATTGATTTGAATTTGTAATTGTCATCTCAACTTACCCAACACGTTGCAATTATATTTGTATGGTTTGCATCTTATCATTTAGTAGTTTTATGTAATTTATATTGAAATGTATTTCTTTAAATTGCTACTCTCTCTAACTGATTAAGCTGAAGTCTCACTTTGCATATCATAATAAGACAATCGGCCTTTGTCATTAGTTCAACACCTTTAAGAGTTTAAACGAATGATATCATGCGTATGCAATTGAAGGTTCACGTGGTTTATATTTAAATGTACTACTTAGTATCCTTTTACGGAAGTTAGATGTTTTTCTGGATATTCCACGAATGCTGAATTCTAAAAAGCAATTACAATAAATGCTAAATGCAAAAGTAACTAAAGCAAAACATTTAGAATATGAATCTATGAATTCATAATAGATTGTGATGATGATGTGTTGTATAGTTTTACGTATCAATATCGTTTCAAGAAATATGTGAACTTATATAACGATAATCTCCAGTACCTACCGTTAATTGTTTGATCTATTTCACGTACTTACTATTGCACATTTTCAAACATTTCGTCCTCAGAAGTTTTAGTTTGATTACAATGTACATACATCATTGAATAGCAGTAATAAAATAAATCAAATCTGATTATTTCTTTACTCTTCACAATCCAAGTGTGGATATTATTAATGGTATGTGAACCTTACGCTACAATGACGTAAACCTCATTTTAAAATAAGAACACATAGTTTTAATTTAGCAGGTTGTTTGTGTCAATATTGCATTATATGGAAAAAATCTCGCTTTCATTTATTTGTATTTGCAACGTTAATATTCAATTAACATTGTTGAATGACGTAAACAACTTCTTACTAAAAGATTTTAAACGTTTTAAATACAGTTAGTTTTTGTCACACAACCAGCAGATATTTTTTTAAATATTATAATCGCATGAAGACAAATCTTTGAATCTCTGTGATAGCAACTTTGTGCTTTGAGGCAACGCAACTTTAGGAAATCTACACTTGTGGTATAACTCGACAACAATAACCCTTCACAAGTCTCTTTCGCAGGGATAAAATTAATTTTCGAGACTTCAGTCGATCGACCGCATTGCAAATCGCCAGGTTGCTGGCATCTAATAAGTATATTTTCACATTTTAATCAGTGTTCTTTGTTATACACAATCTTAGATATTGTTGTTTGTTAGAATGTAGAGCGAATAACCCGTTTTCTATTATTGTATGATCCTCTTACCACACATTAAACATGGTATACATATACAAACAAAAATATACAATTAATTCTACTTACTTTGCTTTTTGTGTTGTTGCTGACATAAGCAACTGTATAAGCAAGATATATGCGTCGTTATGACGAGTTATTCCGTTCCTTTTCTTTTTCCACCATATTTAACGACTACCACGGCTGACTCGGTAATTACGTAACATAGTAAACTCAACACAAACCATCCTTTTTGTTCGACAGTGCATTTTCTTCTTTGTCGCAAAAGCGCGATTATTCCATGTGTATTGTTTGTTCTCCATATTGAAAGACCGCCGTATTGATTTACGAAACGAGAACTCGTATTGGCTTAACTAAAAATATATATTTTATGTAAATTCCAAGAATTTCGGAAATTGTTTTTTTTATTTAAACATAGTTTCGTTTGCTCCTCTTGTAATTAAATGCAAGGACAGGACAGGAGCTTAAATCACCTTGATATATGAAACTAGTTTTCCGCGCGTTGCGTTACCGAAAAGAAGTTGCAAGTTAATGTTAACTTGCTTTAAAACTAAATTTAACTTTACGTAACTGTAAAACATGACCTTGTAGTTGGGATCGAATTACTATTTTCGTTTTCGGTTCTTTACCTCTGAGTTAACCGACAAGATGGACTCACGGGTAAGTCAGTTATTGCTACCTTAAAATTTGAATTAACGTGAATATTATTTAAAATTAGTTTGTCTGTTTATTATTATGACTTAAATGATATAAATGTTTTTCCATTTTGTATTTGTATAATTCTGAAATATATGCACTTCTCTTTGCCAGCGTTTATGTTTTTATATACAAGTTTAGGTATTTTACTTTCAAATGTCAACATATTAACGTGTTTATCCATACCTTAGACCCGCGTTCTGAAATAGGGCGTTTCAAAGATTTTCGCACACAGTTGTCTGTATTGTCATTTGCCATGAAATTGTGATTGTTTTTTAATGACATTTTACCCACGCGGAATGCAGACTATTAACAATCAACCCTTGATAACAACAAATATGCACATTTCAAATAAGACGACCAAATATAAACGCTCACATTTGTCTTGATTCGTAGATAAAACTCGGTGATTTACAGCGGATAACTTAACACACGGACCTTTTTTAATCGGACAAACGAATACTTGAATTCATGTTTAATTTTATGAATAAACTAAAAGCTACATATCGACAGGTTGCCAAAATAATTACAGTTTACTGAGTTTAGTCACATATTGGACAATGATAGATTACTTTACATCAGGTACACTAATGACGTAGACGTACGCGTGAAGCGATTTAATATTTGGTGCCTCTGGTGCTTTCGTTGTTATTTTTATGGCTATACGAAGTTGACTTTTTTAAAGTATACAAAACTTTACAAAGCTTTACATCATATCAAAGCCCAGCAGGTTGAGTGGTAAAGGCGGTATTTTATTATCCAAACGAGCAGCAGTACGAGGCCGGATGGGATGAATAACCTTTTTATGTGTTTCGTCGTGTTTCTTATTATGTTTTATTTTATTATATTATTGTTTTATATCGCATCTCTTTAATTCCGATGCTTGCATTTATCAAAGGAAATCTTTATAAGACGACTAATTTTAGAAAATGATACAGTGTTTTAAGAGGTCCCTTTAAAGCACATTTTTCTGTCATCACAAACATGACAATTAAAAAACATGCGCAAGAACAAGTATGTCTTAGGAAACGATTAAAATTATTGTGTTGTTCATGCAATCGAAATTGGTTTTTAAAAAGACATAGGAAACAATTTTCAGCGAAAAGCACTTGTGTTACACAGCATTTTAAATCCACGGCTAGTTTCTTAAGACTTAAACTAGGCCCCAGTAGTAATGCATTATATTGCCCGAAAATTAAAGATCCCGAGCTTCCGAGCTCAATTCGATTTGAAATAATTTGTTGTTACAGTTTTCTTTATAATAATATTATTTTAGGGTATTCCCAATAGTATAATTTTGTTAGTTGACAAACATGAAACCAATTTTATTTTAGATTTTTTTTTGCGAAAAGGTGTCTTTAATGTTTGAAACAATAGGAAAATAGGAAGTGCTGCATGATCAGCCAGGCGTATTCACCTGTTTCACATTTAACAGGTAATCGGTGGGTTATAATGACGAAACAAGGAAAATTAATTGTTGCACAAATCCTATTTAATCTTTGGTTAAGTGTGTTGCGTGCAATATAAATGACCCACGCTCTTGGGAAACCGGGCTAAATGCATTTGCGTAAAGTATCTTCCCAGATAAGCCTATGCAGTGCGCACAGGCTAATACGGGATGGTACTTAACACTTTGAGGAAATTGTCCGTTTGAATGATTTTCCCTGATAAGCCTGTGCGGACTGCACACGGTAGTATGGGCCGATATTTTTTAATGCGCTGGCATGAAGTCCTGTTTTCCAAGATCGCGACTCATTTTTTTTTAAACAACTGACAAAAATATGGTCTATGATAAATTTATGAATATGCCAGTTGAAATCATTTACTATTGTTTTCTTATATAGCCCAATCTACCAATATAACGTCTATGAAGTATGTTATCTTTCTCAGCAGTCTTTTATTCGATAAGAAACGACAAGAGTATTATATGCATTAACTATTGCAAATAAGCAAGCGCATTTGCTATAAAATGTAAAATAACATCCAATGTTTCAGATAAATGAAACAGTTGCGGAAGTAAAGACAGACACAGAATGTATCCATGCGGTTATATTACAAGTCGCAAATTCACAAGCGGGATGTAGCTGGTTAGATTGTTTTATCGTTGTTTACACCGTGTTCCTATCATACAGTTTAATGTTTAAACCATTTATATCCATACTCATCGGCGTTTTTCTTGTGCCATGCTATAAATGTTATTGTAAAAAAGTAAAATAATGAATGTGAAGTAATATATTTTCGCAGTGTTTTAATACAAATGCATAATACGTGTATTGGATAGTTAAAGTACACATGCAATATGTACGTTTACCTGTTGATTTTATACTGGTTATACCTATTTTGCAGCAAAGATAAAATAACTGAATTCAAGAAAGGTAACGTACTACAATTACATAAAAAAACTATAGAAAAATGCTCAATCTAATAGTCGCATAAGCCATTTTGGCTGATTGGTGGCATATGATAGGGCGATATATGAAGCCAATAAACTTGTTTGGACATTCTGCTGTCTGAAACTCATACAATAAACTCAAATAAGAATTGATTAGTATATAAACATTATAAAGGACTTAAGGGCTATTTTAGGAAAGATATTATAAAATGACAATTGTTGAGACTTCAGTTAGTTTTAGTGGTTTATGAAAATTGACTCATATGGCTAATTTCCATTAAGGTTATTATTATTAGTAATGTTGATGTGTTTTGATGTAATTTTCTATTGATGTAAGTATTAAAAATATAGATCTATTGCAAATATTCGAACACCAATGGAATATCATCATTATGTATGGAAATTGAACCCGATCATTTGCGTGAAAAAGGTTGCGCTACCCGCGACGCGTAAGTGTTGGATACTGTTAAAAGTAAGATATGTTAACTATTTGTTTATTGCATATTAGATAATATTGTTCTCCGATGGATTTGGATTGCTTGTAATTTTGAAAACACTGTGACAAGCATGTTTAACATAAGTATACTGTTTCTTTTAAGTGAACATTTAATTTAAAGCATAACGATTTTTCAACAAATATATTAATAAAATTACAAATGAGATCATAAGCTTTGCTGCTACTTTATTTTTTTAAACACTCATTGCATAATCAACAGCCCAATTTAAATTTTGGTCAAAACAGATCTTGACGCTGTGAAAGAAAGGTTGTCAAAAAAGGATGAAGAATACCGGCAAGTAAAACAGAAACGTGACGAGGTAAAGAGTGCAAGAGCAAGACAACTGGATGAACTCTCCACACAACTTGAACATATTCAGAGTAGCATAGGAGCCATGGAACGCAACCGACCATTGGGTACAGGGTCAGGCAGCGAGTATGAAGCAACAATACGTTCAACAGAAAGTGCTACATCAGTGTCAGATTTCGGAGCAAGTTCGCTATCACTGAAACCGGAGAAACATACAAACCGTGAGTTTTGTCGTATTTTATGTGTTAACATAATTTTTTGTACACCAATAATATTGATAATTGTTCGGTTGAAGAGTTTCAGCAACATTATTTTTTGTTAAGGACGTAGAAGCAAAGTAACGATGGTTTTCCGCTATCAATCAATGAGTTGTTATTTAATATCCGTAAATATAGTGTGTGTATTTTGAATCGTTTGATTGTCATGAACCATGTACGGCCAAATTGGAATAGTTATTATGTTAAATGATATGTAACATGTATCTATGCAAACAGTCATAATTATGTATGAGTGAAGATACGCTTTTTATATTCTCTTATTTTAACACGTTAATCAATTTTCTCGTAACAAATTTTCAAGCCAATCATGCATTTATCGAGAACAGCTCTTGATTTCTTCTGAATCATGGTTCATAAAAGTTAATCATGATTAATTATCAATATGAGTTCATCAGCTTATTTTGGATGAATCGTGAACATTTTAGTGTTAATTAACTGTCCTTGATTAAAACTTGTGAAATAAAGATTATGATTACATTATCATATGATGCAAATCATGAACTGTTATCAAATCTTGTGATATGAAGATCACTTATTCAATATCAATCTATACGTACCTTGGAATGTTCATGAAAAGCTCTTAATGTGTTCTTTAATCAGTATGATAAACATATAAGCATTTATTCAAAATGAGAATGATTAACACTTTCTTAATTTACGACGACCATCTAGAATTCATAAAATCTCCTTAATTTTTCCCATGAGAAATGCAGTTCTGAATGTAATTGGTATTTCAAACTAATACGGAATGGTTCGAGAAAACTATTGGGGTAGATCTTGCATTTTTATTTTGAATTTATATACGTTCCTCAAATAAGTTTGATTCTTAAATTAATGAGGAATATTCAAGAATAAGTGAACTCTACTGAATCTGCGAAATGCAGTTAATGATTTTATGACATATCAAAGCCAATAAAGATTGGTGTCAGAACAATTACTGAACATAAAATTGGTAAACATGTAATGTATGGATGGTGATGGATGATGATCATATTTATGATTCTTTATATATCGACTGTAAAATTCAGCTAATTATTTTATGAGCATTTCAAACAGAGGATGAACTGTTCGTGAATATTACTTTACTTTATCATGTGTGTGTATCTTGAAGATTTTAAATGTTTGAAAGTTATAATGTTTGAAACGTATAATATTATTATATTAACAATATAATCTGCACTAGAATAACAGAACAATTACAACTATTCGGACATGGACATCAAGCTTTTTGTCATCATAAGTCATAATTTGTATCAATATGATATAACTGTATCATCATCCATCATCATCACAATCAGAAGTTCATAATAACATCACTGTTTGTGCAAATTTATTTATTTGTAGAAATCATTTAATTTCCTTCAACTCGCAATTTTAGACCAAACAACGAAACAAATCCAAAATTATTCCAGCCATCATTTGATGAATTTTTGCATTTAAAAGTTGAGTTTTTATGTTTCGTTTAACAACTAATAGAAATTAATAAATAACGAGTAATTTATGTATGAGAAACGGACGTGGTCTTTTAATTGCTGAAAAAAAGGATTTGTAATTGTTGCCCATTCGATTAATACATATTTTCATAGACGTCTGCGTTAAACAGCAGTCTGAAAGACGGAATTCGATGGATGTAGAAAAATGGCAACTTCTGGGGAGACAAGAAATAGAAAGGGGTAGGTAACAACAGAAAATATTTTCGTTGAATTTTGATAACAATGGCAACGTCTAGGAGACATGGGCTAGACAACGTTATGTAATAATACAATAACCAGTAAAATACATTCATAACTTGCCTGTGAGCTAAAAGTAAATATAATGTGTTTTGTTATACAGCATTTAAGTTCCGAATATTCATGAGAGTCTTCATTTACATTTATTGCGTGTTGAGTGCGGATACATTCAGTTTCCTTGATGCCTCGTCCGTCTGGCGGCTACCACACTGTTTTGCTGCTGGACATATCAGAAAGCATGGCGTCAGGGGACTCTTGGAAAAAGGTCAACACATTCGTGAAAGATTTCCTTTCTGGTATGCTCCTTGCACTCATCCTGTGTTCAGTATTTTATTGTGAGTTTTAAGTTTTCTTATAATGATGTTGAATAGAAAAAAAACTCATGGATTTAAAAAAACATAATAATGTTTTATTAAATGCTAACTGATGACATTGTGCACATTATTTGGAAAATAAGTTCCTATATTTTTTTTACAAATGACTATGGACACCGATGTAATACCGACAAATATTTTCACCGAAAATAGAAACAAGGCGTTCGGGAACGCCCCTTAAGAGAGTATATGACTATTGGCAATATCTTAAAGCAACAAACAACTTTGCTAATTATGAAATTTATATTTGAACCAATATCTCCATATAAACATCTACCTATATGAAACTGCACAAACCGAAGCAATGTTAAAGCCAACTAATAAAACAACGTTTGATATTCATGTGATTAAGAACAAACTAGAATTTGCCGGTTTTGCAATACATTGCTGAGAAATTAAACATCAAAGTTGTATATATATGAGAATTCTTTAATATGCATCATATTAAGTATATGTCAATCACTATCAAAATCGAAACAGGTTTAGAAGAACACTCCTTACTGTATCAGCCATCACGACATGTTGATGAGCATGTAAGCCTCGTCACGTTTGGACACCAAACACACGTGGAGATACCGATGACAAAAGATTTCAAACAGATCAGAAATAAGATAGGCAAGTTATATTTTAATGTAAAAACTTGTTGCTAAGTAAAGTTTCAGTATTGCTGCTTATTTGTGTCACAGCGTAGGCTATACAATATCATATTTATACTTTTTTATGTTTAGGCGCTTAAATTAAGCTGCACTTAATGTAAGATATTTAAACTATTTTTGAACGAGTACCACATACGTTTTATTCCGGTCTTTCTCCAGGATTCTGCTAGTGCGCAGGGGCAAAGACCCACCGTTGTCAACTTGATGGTTGTTTTCGTTTCACGGGTCTTATTATAATTTTTGTTCATAACTTTAGAGTTAAATCCAGAACCAAACTATGATATTGAGAAATTTGGACACAGTTGATTTGGAAATTTAGGCACAAAACCCTGGGGGAAAAGCCTGCTATTAAATATGCTATTGTAAAAAAGTACATTTACGTCTTAAAACGAGCATACGCTTAATTAGAAATATTTTATATCAAATTAGTTAACAACGGTGATGAAATAAACTAAAATTACAATTTCAGGAGAAAATCGACGAAATTAGAGTTACATACAAATAAAACTTATTTTGTTTTGTACTGTCGGAAACTCGATTATGTAAACAAAACATTTACATAATTGGGAAAACACCAATATTGTTTGTTCTATATATGTACATGAGGTAACGTGACGATGTCGGTCTTAACTTGGTTGTTTTGAATTGTACTGAAATGAACAATATTTGAATTAATGGCACTAAAAAGTTTCTGCAATTTATTTAAATTCATCGTTCATATTCCTGTATTTGTTTGTGATCACACAAATAAAATACTGAAAATAAAATAGTCGCTTTAAATAATGCACTTAGAGTGTATGTGATTTAGATCGATTTGTTTTCCTCATGACAGATGAGATTGAGTTAGGCGGCCCAAGTCCTCTTGTCGGAGGTCTGCTCGTCGCACGTGCAGTTTTATTGTCGGTTCAGAGTGAGTGTATTAATATTTTCTGTAGACAAAATGTGTTACTGGTTATAAATAATCATATTGCTTACTTAAAGATAAACTACTAATAATATTAGTTTTTCGTACAAGTGTTATTTGATGATTTGTATGGACTCAGGTTTTGTTATTTTCTAATTTCTTTTGATGAGATGTAATTTTGAAGTTAATACCTATATTTTCTATGATGAAACTTCACGGAATAGCACTGTTAGGATATAGTAAAGAAATAGTATGAGTAACAAACAATTGCATGTAAATTCGTGAGATCATTATATGATTTGCTTCTTTGTAAATCATATTTTTGCAAATGTGTATATTATTTCGGAAAGATAGAAAGATATATTTAGATAGATTTATTCCAGTATAAAAATACATGTAGCATGGTACACAACATCATTAAAAACAATTAACACATTATAAAATACAAATGCAAAATATCACAGATCAGCTAAAAGACTAGAGCTTAAAAGCAACTTGACAGCAATCATTTTGGTAAAAAATACATAACTATTGCTTATTTTTATATCATGTATTAACATATAAAATTGGTGGATCAAATATTAATAAATATCTTTGTGTACAAGGGCATGTACTCACATACCTAGGATAGCACAAAAAAGGAATGTGGTCCTGGTGATGATGACATGTCCTAGCAAGACACAACAGATTTGTTCTTAAAGATGGTAAACTTAGCAAATTAACATTTTATTAAAAATACACACCATTTTTATATTAAAAACATCACAGGGAGATAACAGGCTTTATTAATAAAACTACGAGTTATTTAAAATAAGCTTTTTTACTGCAACCTTAAATGTCTGTAAGTTGGGGGAAGGAATCTTTAATTTCAATTGGTAAGCTGTTCCATAAAGAACATCCCTTATATGAGAAGGACTTTTTGCCAAACCCTTTTATTTTCGGGATACTGAAACATGACCATATGCTAAATCTATTATTATGGTTATGAACAGTACTGGCTAGTATAAAATTCTCATTCAAGTAAGTAGGGGCAGAACCTGAGTGTATTTTAAAAACTTGGTTAAGAATAATAGGATATACTAGTTCAATGGTTATTTAAACTTGTATGCCTTATTAGCAAAGCATATACTTTGCAGATCCTCCTGTTTGTATCAACAATGTAAGTATGCATCATAAGGTCATTGTTATAACGGATGGACAGCCAACGGAGATGTCGCTGTACAGTGGACCAGATGTAGTAGACGAAACCAAACTTGACGAGGTAAAACAATAAACAAATACAAAGCGTTTAGTCCTGGAATTGACAAATAATTATAAAACACTACATATTTATGTAATTAAAATCGTTCAGCGAAATAAGCACCTATTGTTTTGTTCTTTATATTATTGAGTCTTTATATGTTGTTTTTTTATCATACACTGTTTCATACTGAATATTGTAATTGTTGGTTTATTCAAGATACATTAGACATTACAGTCCATGAGTACACATGTATGTTGAATATATTTATACAAACAAAATGCATGCAAGTGGTCATCAATAAATGCTAGTTCATGGCATTATTGATCATATACAAAATATATTATGTTCTATACATACATTGTTAAAAGAAACATATATTTCGACATAATGTTAACGTAAAAAGCGCTATTGTAGGATATGGCAAACATTGTGTGGATATTAGACACTCTAAACGATGCCAAGATGTCGGTATTCTTTGTTGGAGTGCCTGATTGCGCCACCGTAAGTTCATACAATTAAACAAATATGGAATGAGTCATATGCTGAACGTCAATATTGATTACAATTTAGAATATCCACATGTATCACATTTACACTTTCAAAATAAATTGTATACTTTTTCATTATGAAGGTTATATTAAGTGGCATACCTTTAAAATTTGTAAAATTTGTTTACATATATGACTCCGATGAGTTCTGAATACGTGTGGTTAGATTTTAGCAACACAATTTGTTTCATTTTGAAAGATATTACATCACTATCGTAACGACTATCTTATTAATGGTTTTGTGCTCTATGTTGCGATGATCATGCTTGTGTTTTCAAAATAAATGTGTTCATACTTATTCACGAGAGTGGTTTGGAGTTAAGTGCAATTAGCCTTTAACAAGAAATCACAGCAAGTGTTTTATTTTGCTCGATGAAATGCACGATTGACCTATTCTTAGATATAACCCATATTATAAAAAAAGATATACAGGACAATGACCGTAAAAACAAGGGTTCATCGCATGTGATGTTTGACTCGAGTATAATGCATTTACCCAAACAACAAATTCCAAAATTATCGCAACTCGATACGTATGCATGTATTTGGATGTGATAACCGTTTGTTCCAGACATTTTTCTCGTGTATCCGATCGGATGAGCCATACACAAATGTATTTGATTGCAATGAAGGACGCAGATTAGCCAGGCGCAATTATCTTTGTGTAAGAAGCCATTTTTTTCTGGTTTATACTTCATGCATGTTTTATTAACATTTTCTGTCAACTTCTAATAGTAGTGTGTTGACCTATGTATTCCGGTGTCTACGATTCAGCGTAACGCTAAACAACTATTATGTTTTAGACACAAAAGGTTCACGACGAACAGTTTGGCAATTTAGAGAATTCTGACGGAAATTTGACACCAGAGGATAAAGTAAGAAATGTTTGTTATATGGTTAAATTATTTATATTTGGTCGGTCTATCGTAGAGGACTTTTCAAATGTGAATGCAATGAGATAAATTCCGTTGTTTACAATTAGTCCCATGCAGGCAGTCAGCCCTAATAATTACATGACAATAAACTTGTCTATTGTTATGAGTTGTTAGAAACTCTCCCTTTTCATCACATGCAATTTAACAAGTTCAGTATTTTGAAGAATTTTTAAACACTACCCCAAGTGGAAAATATATCTGAAACAATGTGTCAATGAATTTAACTTCAATAATTCATGCAATACAATCTAGATACTAGTTAATCTAGTCACACAAACCACCAAATAAAAATACAAATGTTTATATTTCACTGTAATAAAAGAGCTGAAATTATTTCAATGAAGTGTTGATCATTTATTGTCTTTTATCCGGCGGGTTTAACATTCATTATCTAGAAAAACACAATATACACTGATCCTGAAGGATTTTAACAATTGTTACAATTAGCGCTAATTTTTAAAAGTCTACCTCAACAAAATTAAGGGTATCGATACAGCGTTACTGCATACACGTTTTACAGGAAATGTCAAGTATCAGTATGATGTACTCCTCTTTGTTCATCATCTCTATTTATCTGAATTGCGTTGATCATACTGGATACTAATGTTGTTCATGTCATTGTAAATTCGGTCTTAAAACAATGGTCATAATAATTTAACCACGAAATAAACTTAAATTAATCCCCAACGAATAATAATTATTTTTGCTGTTTATGAGATAAACAGACATACGAACATAAACAATTTATTTACGTATATCAAGAATTCTAGCACGGCACGCGACTTGTTTTCTATAGACAAAGAAGGAAAACAAGTTTGGGTTATTCTGCAATAAATTATGGGCGGAGCTTAATGTTTCGGAAATAGACCCGAATAAAAAAAAGAAAATATTGCAGTATAATGCACATGCTAAAACCCGCTCTAAAAGAAATGTAATAAATGTAGCATGTATATAAATGTAATGAAACAACAAATTGTATATTTGGTGATAAGTGGCATAACCACGCCTGCAAAGAATGTTATTTGTTAAGAAGTGTAATTAAGAAAACATATATAGCATGTCAGCTTTTCAGTAGCATCAATAAACGTTACGTCATTAAGTTTCTACGATTGTTCTTCTCAATGAAAGTGACGTCATTTGCAAAATATTAATGAATGAAAACGACGTCATTGTTTGCGCAATTCAATGATGTCACTAAATAGTTAACATTTTACTAAGAAGGGCGGAGTATTGAAAAATATAGTACACGTCCAAAAGCTTGAACCAAATAAATCAGAATCGTGTTAGAATCGAAATAATATTTTTCTATGATGGTTTATTGTCGAATAACCCACAGTAAGGAGTATAGATGCGTGTCATCAAATCACTCGTGCTTCGCACTCGTAATTTAATTCCCACGCATCTATACTCCTTACTGTGGGTTATTCGACAACAAACCATGAGCGAAAATTATTATTTCTTAAATAGATTACAGATTAAAATGTAAAACAATATGTGTTTGTGAAACACTATGTCCCCTCATATATTTGACCTTTGATCTTGAAGGATGACCTTGACCTTTCAACACTCAAAATGTGCAGCTCAATGAGATACACTTGCATGCCTTTCAAAGTTCTAGTATATATATAATGAGCGATTTTGACACATATATTGGACCTTTGAACTTGAAGGATGACCTTGTGCTTGACCTTGAAGGATGACCTTATGCTTGACTTTTTTCTACTCAAAATTTGCAGCTCAATGAGATACACATGCCTGCCAAATATGAAGTTGCTATCTTCAATATTGCAAAAGTTATTGCAAATGTTAAAGTTTGACGCAAACAAACAAACAGACAGGGTTAAAACAATATTTCCCCCAGTAAAGACTGGGGGACATACTAACTTATATGCATTTACTGTCTAGTGTTTTATATTATCGCAAATGAATGTCTCATAAATTCAACAGCTATTTTATAGCATTCTTCTTTAGACAGATATTTGTGACATTTTGACAACAACGCATAAACATGTCGCGGATGCAAACGCCGCAAGCGAATATCGTAGTCCTGGTATGTATCTGGAGAGCAACTGCAAAACTCTGCCCATCATTGGTTCCCGCGTTCGCAGAGGACCCGACTGGAAGTGGGATAACCAAGACAGTAATGGTGTTGGGACAGTGGTTGGACATTGGGACAATGGTAAATGAAACTGAGAAATTATATTTGTTCATCTTTTCATCTTAAAATGTGTACAGGTGACCATGGCAATATCTACAAATAAGTACTCGAGGGTGGTTCTTACTAAAATATATACTAGTGTTGAATATGAATTAAACTCAATAGCTCAAATATACTAAAAGACAAATGTTATTTTGAGATATGGTGTTTTTTTCCTCTATGGTGTTGGTCACAAATTACTTAGAGTAAACCTAATTATTTGAGATCGATTGCATGGAAAGCCTAAGGCTTATATAATCGCTTTCGAGTCCGTTTCCCGGGCCTTGAAACAGTACTTGATGTCTTTGCAAGAGATCTAAAGAACGCTCCCACGGTGGGGATCGAACCCGTGACCTCCCGGTCGCTAGGCGGACACCATATCCATTACACCACAGCGACCACTTATTACTTGACTACTTACTACCTAGAGGATTATAACAATAATTTGTTTTCCTGTGATAACCAGTCGTTTTAGTACTCCTGTTTGAAAGCATGCAACTTCATGAAGAGCGTAACATTTGTTTTTCAAGTTCTGCCAACTTTTAGGATTGTTCAGCTGTTGACTTTTTATACAGTTAATGTCTATTTTTATAACAATCATTTAAAAAAAGATGTCAAAGATGTACGTTACACCTCATGTCAAATGCATTCGGTGATAATGCACAGCTTTTGATAATTGTGCATACGCAAATGAATCAAAGTACCGTTTTGCAAACAGAATTCAGCACAATCTAACACAAAAGGATCACTATTTGTTCTGTGCTTGTTTTACAAAGAAATACAGGTGACTGTGGAGTGGGACGTCAAACTACCTGGTGGTAACCTAGGGTACCGATATGGCTTAGGACGATTCGATCTTCTCATTGTCGACGAGGTTCGACGCCTTCAGCCCGGGGAATTAATGGCAGTCGGTTGTCAAGTGAAAACTGGTAAGCTACTGTGACTGACGCTTTTAATATACATTCCGCCATGGTCATATACATATCCATGTATATTAATTGTGATGTTAACAGTTTGATTAAAACTTAGTTCTGATTAAAATAAGAGTTCATTAAATGCAAAAAAAACTAATCTGCATTTACCATCGAAATATAAAAGATACATACCAGCAGAAATATATCCCCAACAACAGGCGTTAAAATATATAGGAAATATACTTTTATGCAGTTTATTCATTAAAGTATGAAAACTATATAATTAATGTTAGAACAACCTTTACAGAAGACTGTTTTGTAAAATTCAAAGGAATATATATATATTCAGGCTGTTTACACATTGTTTTAGTTACATCTGTTCTCGTTTTAGTCTACATAACTTGTTGTTATTTACTGAAAATGATATTAATAAAAAATGGAGTATTGTTTGTTGTGTTATTGTTTTAGGTCGACATGGTAAATTTAGAAATGTCCATGCGTGGAACAAGGGTGTTGTTGTTGAAATGAAACCACCTAAAGCACGAGTAAGAATAATATTTTACATACACTTGACATAAATTCTAAGCGTCCAGTTTATACATAATGGTTCCGGGGTAACAATTATTTATATTTTTATATATTTTGTTTAAGTTAATTGACTCAGTAACTGTTGATTGAGAATATGAAACAAGATTTTGATTCAATCAAGATAGTCAAGCGGAACGGTGAACTTGATATCTATTTTGAGACAATGAAAGAAGTGATACTGTGTAATGTGTATACGAATGCGTTGTAATGCATTGATTGTAAGATATATTATTCAAACAAGAGAATATATTTTAGTGATGATACATATTGTCGAGCCGTCGGATTTCTTGAACTTTTGATTGAAAGTTATGATTTCCGTCGTCATCAAAATCGATACTTCATCTAGGTTTTGCTTCGGGAAAATCCTCCTACCTTCACCATCGCTATACTAAATAAATGCGCACTAAAGTGGCAAATCGACAACCAACGGCCTTTAGTCAAAGCCATATTGAATTGGCCAATTTCGGCTTAAGTTACACATTACGTTGTTGAAATGTGGATACTGATTCCTCCATTTTACTAACATACATAAGTATCATCTTTTAAGAGAAGATGCATGTCTTTACGACTGCAAACGAATGTCAATGTGACGAGAAATCGAAAAGTTTATCGCTTTTTATTTCAATTACGCTTAATTGATTAGATTTATTTTGTTCAAATATTTCAGGTTATATAAATACTGGAATTCCAACTTGGTATCGCGTAAAAAATTATCAAAATGTGATCTTTGATTAGATTAGACTTGCGTATGCGTAATCAATAAGGTACAAAAATGACCAATATGACAAATGGATCCTGTTGTGGCTTGGGTTATCGACATTTTTAGTCAAAGCTTTCAACAAAATTAAGAAATATTCAGCTTTAAAACATCACTTTTAGATCGTCGACGACTAGCGTTTTTATAATAATGTAAAATATGTTTTTATTTCAATTTGTTAATATTGTTATCATAAAACAAAAAACATAAAGCCTCCTCAAGACAATATTAAAAAATAGAATATATCGTAAACATTAAAGTCAATTAATGATGGTGTCACATGATTCATATCCATGATATATTTACATATAGGTACGTTGGGACAGTGGAATAAGAGGAGATTATAGTTATGGCGAGGACGGCAGATTTGAAATAGAAATTTGGTACGTTTTGTAAACACTATGAAGGAATACAATTAAGAAAACAATAATGTTTATAGATACCATTCATTATAATATTTTTCAGTATGTAATGTATTCAATATCTTTAAAAGTTACCGGATTGACGTATCGGACCTTAATGTATAAGTTTAATGCTCTCCTTTGTGTATTGTTTCGTTTTATTTAAAGTAAGCGATTCACATATTGACCTCAATTTTAGAAAACAAAGAACATCTTTGAACTTTACCATTAGTTCTACTTATGGTTACATATTGAAAAACTGTGTTTAAATGCCATTTGCTGATATTTCGCTCCTTTTTATAAACTATGCTTGGATTCGGGAATCCCAAGAAAACATGTTTAAATGGCACTTATTATAATTTAACTACATCTTATTGTAAATAATACTAGATGACGATTACTTCATGTGTTTCGAGAATAAATATAGCATTAAGCCACAACAAATTGATTAAATGTTCGTCGGATTGACCGCACCTGAATCTTAAAACGAAATAAAAATATTTTTATTTTTATTTTGCACACGCATCAACAATTTTGCTGCGCACATTTTTGTTTAATGAATTATTTTCATTTAGCTTACGTATTTTATGACATAGACT
Source organism: Dreissena polymorpha (assembly GCF_020536995.1). NCBI lineage: Eukaryota > Metazoa > Mollusca > Bivalvia > Myida > Dreissenidae > Dreissena > Dreissena polymorpha. The sequence continues at coordinate 19,009,117 of NC_068366.1, forward strand.
CTTAAAACGCTTTGCGTTATTAGATCGGTTTATGGTAAAAAACAATGGCGGCGTTCGTCTGTCTAGTCGTGTCGGCCTAAGACACAAATGGGAATTTTATTTTATCTCCGTTGGCAATTTGTATTTGCATAACAGAGGATTTAAGTAATTTAATATTCTCAGCAGCATCTACATCAGGATGTTAAATGTCGCCGGGATGCGTCCATTTGGAACAAAATCTGTAATGAACGTGGTGGTATCGATAAAATTAAATCTAAATTGTATAACTCTATAACCTATGTTATTAAGAACTAATACAGAGTCAAGATATTTCGTGTTCTTGATGTTTATTGTATTATTTATTGTTTAATGTTATTTAATTTTCATTGACAGAAGACTGGTTTCTAATATAACTGTGATTGTGAAAACTAAAGTGTACCATGTTAACATTTAGTAGTAACTACCTGGTGTGAAAAAGCTTAACAACAATTGGAGATGTTTTTATCTTTTGGAAACATCGGACTAGAGTAAAACCACCTTTATTACTACGTAATGATTTTGTGCTGGTATTTAGCAGATATGGTGCATTTATTAGGCAAACAATATCCATTTACATTGACAATATATGTATATTTTTATTTTTCGCTTTTCGCTCGCCTGTGATTAAAAAATTGAATAAAAGTACATTTATTTTTATTTCGCTCGCTCTCTCCATTTTTGGAGGGCTTAAATCCGTAGGACAAATCTTCAATTTGTTTTGGCCTTATAGTGTTTTTTTTTCTTTAACTTGGATTATCATCTTGTTCATTCACTAGTACGGTATGTTTAATACTTATGGGGTATAAACTGGGAGGTTCAAAAGTGATTATATTTGAATCATTTAGTTTTTCGTGTATTTTCGTGTGCTATTTAGTTCAAGTATCTCTCTTATATTAATACACTTAAACAAAGTCGGTTTCCAGTATTTTTGTAGTGTTATGCAATGTATGCAGAGATACAAATTTTATCAGTTGCCCATGATACAAAAAAAAAATCCGTTATTTTTTGCAGTGACACATCAGCGACACATCTGGAAGAATCTGACAAAGCTGCACTTGGGTCGAAAAATAAAAATAAAAACAAGATTTCAAAGTAGTATCGATTTCTGCTTAGATACTTTGATCCGCTGCTGTCCTTAAGCAATGCATGTCAGTCCATCCCACTTATGCAATAAGTGAACTTTGCAAATTGTATATTTCGAAAAATGCGTCTGTTCTGTCTATAACTTGCTCATATTCATCGTCGTTTTATTGAGTTTTTTACCTGACTAATCAAATTTTGATTAATAATTAAATGCGATAAAATACCTTGAAATAAAGTACATATTTTTGCGATCATTAAACATTCATTCGAAACAAATGTAAACAAAATAACTAAATTATTGTTGTTAAACTACCAATCCGTAAAAAAAACGAGTTTGTGAGGAAATTGAAAAAAAATTTCGTTGTCGTTTTCTAATCTGTTACTAGACAAGATTCATATGAACCCAATCGTTTGTAGAAGTTCTAATTTGCAACTCGAAATTAAAATGTTTAGCTACATAAGATCAGTTTGTACTTACCATCTAATAAAATTACAAGTAACATTCTGAATTGTTGTTTTTTGTTGAATACACATATATTCATACAGGCTACTGTTTCAATTTGCAATTGAAGATCCCTTATCGTTCACACATTTGGACAACATACCGCGTCTCATGTTCCTTACAAGTCATGAATAAATCGGAACCGTGCGCATACCATTATATTGTGACGTTTGAAAATGCATCGCATCAAAGTATAAAATTGCATAGAAAGACAGCGATTTGCTTGATAAATTATCCAATCGTCGCGTACGCGTAACTGACATAGGACGAGTCTCTTGGACTATGGCAACCAAGCATACGATTTACAGATGAAACTGTCATCTGTGTGAATTCCACTTATCCAACACTGTTTGATCGAGAAATATCTGAAAAAGCGTGTTCATCACTAAAAGTGAAAAATGCCGGAAAACTTATGTGTTGACAAAAGATGTTGTTAATGTACATCGTTTTTAGCAGTTTGATTAAAATCCATTCACTTTTTATAGACTTACGATTCGGTCAAGAAATATTTACACAAACTATGGTAATATTTTATAGATCATTGTATTTTGCACTTCCTCTCAAATTTATATAATAAATAGTAAACATTGAACGCAATCAATACAATGGAGCTTTTCAAGGTTGGTTAAACTAAGGATTATTCCTTAAATGTTGAGGAGTACGGGTTTTATACTCTGCAGTTCCTCATGCTGTGTTGCGTCATCATATAAAGGTGTTAATTCAATTTACGTCATGCTAGAGAATTTAAATTTCGCACAAGAATATGATCAATATCAGACTTCAAACATACAATTATTTGTGTTTTGGTGTTAACTTTCGCAGAGCTTTAATTTGCACTGTCACAGTGGAGAAATGCGAGTGTACTGTAAAAAAAACAGCAATTTTACTCTACGCAGCAATCCTTACATTAGCTTCACAAAAAGTCAGTGAATACTATTTGATAAAAAACAAACGTCAATCTCTTGCACGACGTTTACATTACATTCAACTCTGTGTTGGGCTCAGAACGGACTATTGTTATGAAAGTGTCTCATTTATGTCATGATCATTCCAAGCGTTCATCATTGAGGTTACAGAATACCTAACAATCTCTTGCACTACGGTTACATTGCATTCACTGCATTAAAGAAAACCATCTCATACCATGATATCTTATAACAGTATTAATTCATTATTATAAAATTGATATGGTTTTTTATGTTAAGAAACCAACATACAAACACACGTCGAAGCAATTCCTAACGTCACTCAAAAAAAATATGTTCAATTGTTTACATTTGTGAAGTGCGTGGAATGATTCCATCTGCGTAAATGGGCAATAAATTAGTTCCAAAGAGTTGCATTTAAACTCGCAAGTTTTTGCACGATTTATCGTACATTTAAAAGTCATATTTCTTAATTTAATGCATGCGATCTTGAATATCCAATCAAATATACGTTGAATGCGTTTGTTCGGTTTTATCTATTTTATAGACAAAATGGAGGGCTGAGCCTTTCGCAGAGTTGTATGTGAGAGCAAGGAACGACAACTCTGCGTGGAGATTGAACAAACGTATCTAAAAGCATACAAGTGGTTACTTCCCTTAACAGTTCCCTTCCATACGGAAGTATGTTACATTCCGTGTATTGTGGGGCTATTTTTTAATGACTATAAAGGGTGTCAACAAAGCCGATTAAAAAGGTTCTTAATTCAATATAAACACTTATACTCAGGAACATTAAATGCTGACCCACTTATTCATTATTGGTAATAATAACAGTTTATAGCGTACGTAATTTTGAAAGAGTTTATAATTGGCCAGATTTGTTTGTTACATCAGATTGGTGGGAATTTGTGGGATTTACAAACTAGCATATTCGGAATAGAAATGTTACAGGAGTTATATATTATTATATATTCGCTACTACAGTGTAATGTAACGTAACGATCATTTGAACATAACACATTGGACATTAGAAAATCAGTTATTTACAAAAATAACAATTTCATTATTTGACCTTATGTTTATAAAAACACGAGTTAATGGCGTGGTCGTATGGTCAATTTATTGATTTATTTATCCATACAATTTTCCTTATAGTTACATTGAAAAGACAAGCCCCATGCCTATATGTCATTTATAAATATAATTTCCTTAGTTTAATCCATGTACTGTCAAGCAGATAGACCAACATGTCATTTGTTAGTTACACTCCTATGATAAATAGCTGAACTTTTCCTGTCTATGTTACGCAGTGTTAAATGGGTATATAAAGTCACTGTTTGCGTGAGAAAGCCAGTACACACTACACAAGCAGGGATGTAGTTTCACAACTTCACAACATCTAATTATCACGGACGAAGCCCGTTAACGGTTTCGCTAGTATCTTGTTGATAATAATATTACTGGACGTTGGAAAGTGTTTGTGTTAACATTTAAGGAAAAAACGAAAAATCAACGACAACTTTTTCTATGTGTTAGCATCATCATGGTTAAATTGAATAACGCGACATTAATATATTAAAGTTCATTATGCTTATGAAAGGCATTTGCATGTATTCCTGATATACAATACTGCATAGGCGACAGTTGTTTCTCTATTTCAAGTCTCTATTGCGTGTCGAGAAATATTTAAAACTTGTCTCGCATAAACCTAACGCTCTTATTCCGTTGACTAGCAGGTTAACATTTATTTGCGTATGGTCTTTAGGGTAAAAGGTAACAAACTAACTTGATTTATTTCAAATTAACATAAACTATAAAAAAAAAAACACATTTATATCGCGAGTCTTCCTCGATACGAATTTTTGTCTTGCATTGTATAACCTGCTCCTAATGAATGTCTAGGAAGAACATGTTAAATAACACACAATAAATACCTAATCGTGCAATCTCATATATTTTCTGCAATTGTTTACTAAAGCAAAAACTAAAAAGTGCATGTTATGTTCTGAAAGGTGCCACCAAACACTAGTTAAATTGCTTTAGTGCGCTCGTACAAAACTGGCGTTGCTAGACATCTTATTGCAATCAGAGGCAATTCTCATGTCAAAGCTTTGCTCATGAGCCCGAAGCAATCCTCTCCATGACAGCAAGATGCGAAGGCAGTGGCGCCAAACAAGTGCGTAAATCCGGCATAGATAGTTTCATATTTAATAAAAACGACCACCTCTTAATGTACTATATCAGACATAAAATTAAATATCTGTGCATTATATTCGAAAACATCACTGTGTCGATTAGCTTATGAAAAACATATGTTATGCATCTAAAACATTGTTCCTAACATGGACACTGAGATAAAGGTAATATCCAATAGTTGACATCTATTAAACGCTTAATTAACATATATATTCAGGCATTATTAATATACATTTTGAAAAATATACATATTATCATATAATAAACCATGAATATCTAGTAAAATGGTTGTATTATATGATTTCCTACGAACCCTTTCATTTTTACTTTACTCGCAGTATTCGTTAAAACGATGTTTTTGGGGAATTGTGTAATTTATTTGACGTCATTTAATGCGTGCAGTCTGCGTTAGCGCTGACGTTGTTTCCAGCATCTAGAAACGGGTATCAGCGCCTGATATTTATAGACAAAAATTTTAATTGGGAACACCAGACTTTCGATAATATCATATATATTGTCGTTTATTGATATTTGTTTCAAGCAACTAACAACTAAACAATACTCTCAAAACTATAAACATATATGATTAACATATGGGGTAGATTTGTTTGCGTTTGTGATACCGAGAACTTTTTTTATTATTAAATGGATATCATTTAAACTTTCATGAGCGCCAATGAGTCGCATTCAACTATTGTTATTTCAATTCGCGTAAAAAATTATCGATAAGTGAACAAAAATTGAGCCTCGATGTTTCTAGGGAAATTATTATTTCGCCCGGAGACGATATAACTATATAATCATGCTGTGTATCCACTTACACGTGGCAATATTATCCGATGATTTGATAAACGAAGAACATCGTCTGGTTATTATAAGATTTCTAGTTATTCCCTGCTATTTATAATAATTAAGAGTGACATTGGACAAAACTTAGAAAATGTGAATAGAATCAGAAGGTTGTATTTCTTAGAGAAAGAAAGTGTTTTATTAATAAAACGCAATATAGAATGCATTTACATTCCAGCAAAAGACATATGAACGCGTAATCATTCATATCATATGTTAGAAAGTGACGCTAGAAGTGATAAATTGTGGGACATATGATACGTTTTAAGATATCTTTTCCTAACCATGTATAATATTGTAAAATATAAAAATTCATTTCCATTTAATATTGAATAGTAAAGTTAATGTATACGTTATGAGTTCAAAAGTCTAATGAATTCATACACCAATTACGATTAACTTGAAATGCAAATATACCGAATATACCATAATTTATCATACATATATGTGTCATCTAAACGTATAACATTGTGTTACAAATGTTCCACTAATGGAAAATAAGTTTTAGTTTAAAATTGACTATGTACTTAAAAATGCCACTTGGAAAATTACATATATATGTTAAATAGTTTACAAATATTGGCACGGTTGTGTAAGTTTGTCAATTAATCTGTTGAAATCATTGTTGTTTTATATATTAAGAACGCATTTTTAATTTGGTAAGATATGTTTGGTAGTACCAACGGCACATTCTGTTTATCTGTTTCGTTAAGGATTTAAACCTGTAATGAACGTCACGTTAAGTTTTTGGAGCATTAGTTAAAATCTTCTTACAGTCGCTGATAACCTTACACGATAGAATACCAATACGTCACACAATACTTCAAATACTAACGTCGTGTTTTGGCTGCTAGCAAAAGTTCCTTCGGGAAAACAAATACAGATTACCAGGTTGAATCATTCTTTCCCTAATACAAACGTACATTTTCATACAAATCAAAATTAAAAATATATTGAAAATACATGGTTAGTGCCGAGATGGTGAAAGTTTATCCGGTGAGGCTTAGAAAAAGAAAATAAGGCGAGCTTTAGCGAGCCCTATTTTTCTTTTTCGGGCCAAACCGGATAAACTTTCTCCATCTCGGCACCAACCATGTATTCTATTTATCCTGCTTCATGCCGTTTACACATTTTATCAAAGACAAATGATAAATTAACATAACAATATAATTATTCTTGTCGAGCCTCCTACATGTACACAACATTCCAGACGGCCGAATAACTACCGATTGTGTCACGTAAAAAATAGTTCCACTTTAAACTGTTCCTTTTAATACTTTCCTATTGAAAATATGAGAAGAAATAAAAAACGAATCGAGAATGTGATATTTTTCTTGGTAAAAATTGAAAACAAAAAGCAGCAGTAAAACAAAAACTAAATTTTATCTACCTTAATGACAACTTTAATCCATTGCATATAACAATAAATTTATAACGATATACACATCCATTTTCTGTTCTTCCATTCCTTTGTCGAAATCCATTTTCTGTGTTTCCATCCCTATTATCTAAATGTATTTTAAACAGCACTATTTTTTGATAGCGTTCAGGGCTTTTCACCCTTATATAACAGGTCGAATTGAAATTGAAATTGAAAGTAAGGTCATTTTTCCCCAAAATTGAGGAATTTTCCCAAATTGTAAAAACAAATATTATTTTTTAAATGAATCGTTATTAAAAGTTGATATTGTTAACATAGGATGAGACTGTGGTATTTTGTAATTGTACATCTTTGCACACGCTTATTAAAATAAACTCCGTTGTGGGGTAATGTATAAATGATAGTTATTAAATGGTTAAGTTCGTTCAATATCTTATAAGCGCATCATTAGTATCAATCCAACAAGGTGGTTTAGTAAATGTATGAATACATCCAAAATATATGTGGATACATTAAATTCTGTCCAATAAAATGGTGTGCTTGTTTCTTTATGCGTACACATAGAAAATATATAACGTTGACATATGCATCGGTTCTTATCCAATTTCAGTATTTATAAATACATCAACCGTGAAATTATTTTACATTTGTTTACTAGATGGTCATTAATAATTTGCTTTTTACTCGAAAAAAAGATTGATCTTGCAAGGCGGAGGTTAGTATGCTTTTGCCAGCAAATATAAGGTGATAGTCTTCTGTTCTCTATTAAAAAATAGTTAAATAATATGACTGCTTTAAATTTAAATGACCTTGTTCGTCTAAACGATGAAATATACACAACACGAGGTCATTTGTGAAGACGTCATTTATTTAACGTCTTTTCATTCTTTAACGTACGAAAATAACCAACATCGTTGTCTTAATAAAATAATTTAATTTTAACCAACGCAACAATCCAAATGTCATACATTCTCCAAGAGACAGTCACATATTTAATGCACAGTCCTTATTCATATCATTCTTGGCAAATACTTGCCCAATACGATTTCAATGCAAGTGATGCTTCATTATACAAATTAGACATGCTTAATCATAGACATAGAGCCTTACATTCATTCGATTTATGAGCTGCTAACAATCGTTTATAGTAAACACCTCTTTTAGAGCATGTTTATCGCATGCGATTTGAAAAGTTCGTTTGTCAATATTTTCTGACTATTGAAAGGGTCAAGTTTTATTTCATTTTTGTGTGTTCTCTTTCCTCGAATCAAATACAAATGAAAAAACTAAAATAACGTTGAATTCATTAATAAATAATGTTTAAGTAGATTAACCGTATTTGCCTCACTGAGAGACGCATATAGCTCAGTTCATATGTGTAGATATAATACAGTTTAACGCTGTTCACATCGCTTATTTATAAGATCTTTAGAAAAGCTTACATTTATTATCAACAGTCCAATAGCACTACAATTTATGCACGTGTCATTAAAACTTCAATGCACACTTTGTTAAGAAGGATATGCAGGACATCCTTCTGATTCAATTGCACGATTAAGCCACAGAGAGGAAATAAAGACTGTGGCTTATTTTTAAAATAAAAACCACGCATTTCCGGTTATTGGTTCCCTAGAACGCCGAGGCCCCGACGTGATGTTCGAGTACCAAGACAACTTTGGAACTGGAACCGCCGTTGTGCACTGAGAATATGGTTTGACATAATTTTGTCGCATGTCCTCAAATGCGAGGTTCAGAGGCACATTTAATTAACTGTACAAAAATCTATAAGATCGTCTATAAAAAAAAAGACGTTGGGCGCTAAATAAGTGATATATTGAGAAATTATTACATATTTATGTTATAACCTAGCTTAGTAGTATCGAACAGAGCCCCAAAGCTTATTCAAATAAATTCGCAAATAAATTCGTTATTATTGGCTTTTTTGCGAATCATACTTTCCGTTTTAAAATTATAGGTAACTTAAATAAAGCGGATACGGTATGGGGGAATACGGCGTGATTTTATCATGCAACCGCATTGATATCTGCCTGATATAACGTTGCCTGATATATTTTTGTATATCATGGTCAACAGGAAGTTATTATATCAGTCAATGTTTTAAGTTACGTGGGATTTGCAATAAAGTCAACAATCAACATGAATCAGGTTCAACAAAACAAGCAATTTGATACCAAGAACGTACATATTTTATTCTAGTTTAAAGTCATAAATCACAAAAACCTTTATTTTTAAAATATCACCACAGCCCGCACTACAGAAGTTGAATGACGTGATCAATGGGACAATACAACTTCAATATCGATATATAGTCACTGCACTCGCAAGTGTTGCACTGAAAGTCAAGACAAATGATAAATGTATGCTATTCCTCAACTATTTAAACAAACGATTAACACGCTTATGTCAATATTGACACCATCATCAAAATGTCAATTTGAATACACATTTCCAAAATGGCGTCTCCAAACTATTCGGTGAAGTGTGTTCTTCGATTAAATTTGTCGCTGCTGTCAATTACTGATCTTCATTTCAAGACGTTTAAAGTTAAAGCGGATTTCCTCTTTCCATTCGTAGTGCAAACACCTTTTTTTCTCTATACAATGTTTAAAATAAGCGATTATGCGTGTCATCTTTTCGAACGCCGTAGCTACATTGTATGTCAACGTGTAAAACCCGGATCAGCAAAATCAGCTAAATAAATGTGGTATGATAACAGAAAAACAGGTTACTGTCCCTGCGTTTTGTAATATATCAGGCTCTGCACGAATATAATAGCAAAATAAGCGGGGATCCGTACATATTAAATAAATAATTTTTTATTCAGCAAGCCTCGCCGTTATATTATTCTAAGCCTCGCCTGATATATTACAAAACGATGGGACAGTAACCTGTTGTTCTCTATATATCATGGTCAACAGGGAGTTCTTATATCAGTCATGTGAGGAGGATGGTCATATTACTTGGAATCAACGTTAAAGTAATCATTTTTGGTAAAATCGAATTAGAATCAACAAAACAAACAATTTGAAACCAAGATGTAATATATTTTAAACACAAAACGCAACACGAACAGCAAAAAACATTTTTTACAAATATTAAGCGCACGTGCTAATGGCGTCATTATTTACACGTCAAACGACAAAAGTAATATCCTTTCCCGCTAAAACTGCAGCTTTTTAGCGATTTTTTAATTAATTCTTTAGAATCGGGGACGTTGTGGTACGATGAACAGAAAAACAGGTGACTGCCTGATATTTTTGTAATATATCAGGCTCGCATTGAATAAAATAACGGCTCGGCATGCCTCGCCGCTCTATTATTCTAATCCTTGCCTGATATATTACAAAACGATCAGGCAGTAATACATGGTTCACACCAAGGGCGCTTTAATTTCGCTTTAAAGCGGCGTACTAAGCGGCACCAAAGCGTAACACAGCTTGATTAAAGCGTCAGTGTCGTAATAGATCGTGGGGAAGCTTGAAGTAAAGCGGGTCATTTGGCATGAACGCCAAAAAGAAGTAAACTGTCTAAAACATTTTGGCGCTCTGTCACGAATTGATTAAAGCGCCGAGAGCGTATCAAAGCTTAACAACCGTAACAAAACTCAGCAAAGCTTGACTCAAATCGTAGGAAAGCTTAAGAGAGCTTGGTTCAAAGCGTGGACCCCAGTCTTCACGGTCTGTCACCACTTGACACGCTTCGTTAAGATGTCTCAAGATTTGCTACGATCTTGCATGATGATCTGACACGAGGTTAGACGCTTTCATCAAGATCTGACACGCTTTGTTATGCTTTGTTACGTTTTCATGAAGGACTCTCTCGCTTTCCCACAAATTGAGACGCTTTGATCAAGGATTGACACGTTTTGTTAGGCTTTGTTACACTTGGCAAGCTACCTCACGCTCTCTCACGCTCTTTCACGATCTCCTACGATACCCACGCTCTTTCGTAATCCCTATAAATAGCACTTGAGTACCACTAATTGCATTGTTTTCAAACGAAGAAGAAGTATCCTGAACCTGAAAAACGACTAAAAAAAGACACAACGATAGGACCCAAGAGAGGTAGAGGTGCAGGAAAGAAGAGCCGGAGAGGAACAGGCATAGGCCAGGTGGCCTAAAGGACTAGGTGGTCTCCAACACCACCGCCGGCAGAAGATGAAGCCATGCTGGTTCCAGAGCCAGAGCAGCCACAGCCTCACTCTGCAGGGGATCATCCCCCAGTCATCACACCAGTTCCAGCAGCAGCCGCCAGCAAAAAGCGTACGAACAAACCCTACTACTATGCAACACTAACAGATGCGCAAAAAGAAGAGGTCATTGACCGGCTAAAAGACAATCTCTCCATCTACTTAATGAGAAAGACAGATTATAAAGACCCGCAGCACAACGAGAAGCTATGGGAGGACAAAGCTGCTGACATGGGTGCTGAGGTGGCAGCCCTAAAAACCTTTTACAATTCCAACCGTACCCAGATAAGCCGTCTCAGGAGGACTGTGGGGAAGTCGGGTGAGGGTACTGAGACAGTCGAGGACGTGTCTGCCGCGGACTAATGGTTGTTGGGGAAGTTCTCCTTCCTCAAAGACCACATCGTAACTGTGGAACGCAGAAACGTGGTGAGCATCGGTGTTAGAGGTAGAGAAACAACAGCAGTCATCATCCAGTCAGACTCTTGGTCAGAGTCCCAGTCTACAGAGTCCCCCTCTAATACACTCTCCACAGAAAGTGTTGTCTTGAAGCAAAGTCTGATGGACTCTATGTCTGGCAAGAAAGGTGGTCCCTCCACCTTTGCGAGACATATAGATGAGGGTCTGGCACAGCTTCCTGGGGACATCAAACGGGCCACACAGATCAAGCTTATGTATGTGCTACAGGAGTGACAGAGGCAGGCTGGAGAGCGCCATGAGATGTTCCAGCAGATGCCCACCATCCCACAGCAGCAGCAGCAACAGGTCGCCCCAATCCAGCCAATCCAGCCACAACGTCAGTCTTACCTACCAAGCTCCACCAGTTGGCAGTACCCCCAAAAATGGTGTCCCAGAGTCACCAGTGGCAGCCTCCACCATCACAGTGGTCGACCCAGCAGATACCAGGTCAACAGCCCACCAGTGTCTAGGGCTCCCAAGACTATAATTACATGAGCAGCCAGTACCCTGCCCTGTACCCACAACCATCATCACAACCATCAATGAGCTCCACCAACATCCTGGACCTACGGGGGCAACTAGAGCCATGACACCCCTAGCAAGATCATCACCTTCACTAACAGCTACCAGATCCCAAGGTTACACTGCTGCTACTACTGACAAGACCACAGACTCCCAGAACCTGAATGACTTTGTGAGCATAGCCATGAATACTGCAGGGATAAACACCAGGCCACCATATGCTGTAACCCAGTTGAGAATTCCTCAATCTCCACTTGAAGATGATATTTACCTATGACATTTGAATTACCTATGAATGACATGAGATTGTGCAACAATTTATATTGTGTGGATAGTTGACTTCGCCATGGACATCTTATGATTTGTAAAAAGTGATAATATTTGTGTTTTTTTGTTTGGTTCAGTTTGTTGCTTTTTGTACATATTGATTATATGTTTCTTAATAATAAAAAAAAATATAAAAGAGAATAATTTTGATAAATTTGAAAGAATGCCTTTATTTTCAAATAGAATGAAAAATACAATACAGATGTTAATTGAAAAAAAATAAAACAATAAAAGATACACACAATCATTTATGGCACATATCTAAATTTTCAATTAACTTGATTTCTTTTAATTTTCAAAGCTAATTTACAATAACAATATTATCTGATTTTCACTGGAACAAAAATAATAAAGTCTTTATTTAAATTAATGACAAGCAGGTGAAATACATATAATAACAACAATAACATGAATAATAATAGCATCTTTCAAAGTACACATATTTTAAAATTTAAAGTCAATATTACAAATTAATGTTCAAAATATTCACAACACATTAGTCTTCATCTTCAGTCTCCATCTTCATCATCAGCCGCTGAACAATTCCTCTCTTCCAATGCAGCAGGAAGTACAACACCAGCCTTTCTTTGCTGCCAGTCAACAGCACCCACTGGAGAGACAATTATGCCAGAGATGATCTCTCTGATGTCTGGCATCCACAGTGGCGAGGTTTCCCCTCGCAGGTGGATGTGGAACATCTTCCCAGTGAGGTCCATGTCTCCAGGCCCCTGGTACTAAGTTGTGCTCTTCATCCTCGTGGTCCACCTCATTGGCTGCTATCACCACCCTATGCCTCAACAGGTTGTGCAGTACCAAAGCAGTCTCCACCAAATTTCTGACATTCTCTACTTCCCGTTCCAGTGTTCTCAGCAGGCACCTGAACCTGTTGGCCAGGATTCAAAAGGCATTGTTTACCACTCTTCTACCCCATGAGATCCTGTAGTTGCAGATTCTCTGCTCATTTGTCATCCCTCTTCTACTGTATGGTTTCATCATGTAGCTCTTCAGGGCAAAAGCATCATCGCCTAGGATGAAGTATGGCATGTCTGGCACAGTTTCTCCAGGGAGAGGGCATGGTGGGTGAAGCTCTATGGACTCAACTTCTAGGCATTCAAAGAGCTCAGAATCTGTAAATATCTGGGAGTCAGACAAGTGTCCTTTACATCCAAGCTTAATCCAGATGAACTTGTATTCTGCATCTACAAAGGCCAGCATTGGTATGGAGAAGAACCCCTTGTAGTTGTGGTTGAGATTGCCTGTGTTTGCTGGCTTCTTGATGGCTTTGTGCTTTACATCCAAGGCACCAACTGCATTGGGGACATTCCACCTCTGTTCAAACTGCTGGGCAAGGTGTCTCCATGCTTCAGGGGTGGTAGGTGCGTTGAAAACCTCATATTTATACGCCTGTACAATGGCCGTGCACACATCTGAAAGCAGCTCTGATATGGTGGAGATACCACATCTGAATCCATATGCCAGTGACCTACAGTTAACCTCAGATGTCTCAAGGTGGTTGCCAGCTTTCGGCCAGCTGGCAGGGAGTGCATGTAGTTAGTCTGCTGCTTCTGGATGACTGGTGCCACTCTTTCCAGGATATCATCGAACACCTCAGAGATAAATCTGGTGAAGTTTCTAGGTCAAACCCCCTTGTCTTTGCTGGTATTCCTCTCTCTCATCCGCCTCAAGGGTTAGGATATAGTTATACAACAGGGAGACAAACGTCATGTCTTCTTCAGATATATCATTCTCTGTTACATCTGGATCTTGTTGTTGTGTCATCGTGTTCTGGAGTCAAAGATGCAATGTTTTGTGGATCTGCTGCATCTTTATACAGGCTCTGGATCAAAACCGGCATAAAAATCGGCGATCTCAACATTTCCCAATACGTAACAGAGCGTAAAAATGCACAGCAGAGCTAGATAGTCGTATCGGAGCCTGATTTAAAGCGTCATAATCATAAAAGCGTTATAAAGCGTAATAAAGCTAATCAAAACGTGATTTCAAGCGTAACAAAGCCTGATCAAAGTTGGATACAAGCGTGACGAATCCTAACAAGTCGGGAAAAATTTCGTCCCCAAAGCGGCAACCAATTCGTATCAGAGTGTTTCAGAGCTTATCAGAGCGTAAGAGATCGTGATATTTTTGGAAAAGTAAACAAAAATGACGGCGCTTTGCTCGCTGATTTAAAGCGCGACATTCGCCGTTGGTGTGAACTAACCATAACCTGTTATTCTATATATCTCTGATGAGACTCGTGAGTTGAACGCTGGATATAACATAGCAATAGTATGTCGAGTGAAACCAGGTAATGTGCTCTATATCTTTGACGCTATTTATTTAAACAGTATTTGTAAATACTTCAAATTCTAATGCTAGTGTGTACTTCGAGTTCCATGAAATGTTTATCGTTTTCTTGTCATGTGATTTGGTCAACCTTAGAACGTATTTATTGTAAAGGAGAGACGCTGGATCGAAAGATGCATCTTGTTCAGTCTAGTGTGTAATGTTACGCATGGACTCTTGCACATGTACGTGAAGAGTTCTCTATTAAAAGTTACTTTAAAGTTTTGCGTATTGTATAAACGTAGAAACTCCAAAACCGTTTTAAAACAAATGAACACACCAACTTAGTATCAATACTATGACATACATAATTATATTCATATTCCACACATCTTATTGTTAGTATCAATATCGTTAGTAAAGCGTTGGAAAGTACTATGCTTTTATGTTATACAGGTATTTTTATACGAAAAAATATGATAATATCGATTTCAAATTAAAGGTGCGTTGACACAATAGAAAACGTGATGCTTACTAATTGCGCAGTTGCTAGATATTAAATAGAGTTGTGGTAAGTGGCAAGCTTCAAATTTGAACAAAAATATATATACACTCAATAATAACAGTAAATAGTTGAAAGTTATTATTGATGCACTTGGCAAATACAGGTGACGAGGTGCATGGGAACAAAGTTGTCCCGGTTCGGCAGTTGATGACGTCATTTCGTGCCGTTGATTATAGCCGTGCCGTTGATTATAGCCGAAATTTAATAAACACGGCTTTAATCAACCAAATTCGCTGTAAAAGTGGGATAACATTAATTTAATACCTGCTCATGAGGTTATATTCAGCACAAGAACATACCAGTGAGCGACGGATAACTGACAGACATGTGATTCATTTAAGTCTCGAAAACACACAATTAATTTTGATGTAGTTTTCTCTTTTCTAAAGCTTTAATTATCACTTAAGAGCATTTCGGATATTTGCGCATTTTAATATACAAACTTAGTGTTTTACTGTAAGTATCATTCTCTGCATAATTTTTAAGGAATATCATTAATAGATAAAAAATATCTTTTAAAGCATACCAGTGTTAACTGCCCTAGACTTAGTGCTTCCGCACGGCAGTATGTACCGATAAGTGTACTTATGGGGCTAAAATGTGTGGCTCGATCAAGCATGTTAACAAAGCCGATAAATAATGGATGGAATTGTATGTTAATTGGAAGGAGTTTAAAATGGGCTCTGTTTATAATGGCGTGTAAGTGGGGATAAGCGGGATTTTGAAACTCTATCATATTCCGGGATAAGTCTATAACATAAGGCTAACATGATTATGTATTCGCGGTATTTCTAATGTAGTATGCATTTGAAAGACATTGGCATGTAATTCTGTTATACATTAGTGAAAAGTCGACACGTATTTTTCTATTTCACGTCTCTATATCATATGAAGAAACATCTTCTCATTTATTTGCTGTATTTGTTCAATCAAGCACAAACTAAAATATGCCTGCTATGATCTCAAAGATGCTATCAAAGAATAATAATATTGCTTTGATTGCGCTCAAAGTCTCGTACAAGATTGCGTTGCTGAACAGGGTATTGTAATCAGGGGAGCGCTTGATCATGAAACCAAAGCAATCTTTACTGACAGCAAGACGTGAAAGCAGTGGCGCTAAACGTGCGTATATCTGGTAAATATAGTATCAGATGTTATAAAACGATCACTTAATTATGTAACATATATGTAAATAATTCTCTATATGTAGTTAAGCATCTCTGAGACGTGCGTCTTTTCTTCAGTTTATTTTTTTATAAATACGATGGATACGAATACGAAGACAATGGCGAAGACGATTTTCTAAAAAACACAAATTCATTCAAATTATATTACGAATGTTAATCAATCTTAGATAATAATAAGTATTATTCTAACAACTCAATTCCATTAACTTAAAACGTGTGTAAGAATAATTGAACGAAAAGCATATCGTTACATACACAATTCAATAAATATATAACAATTAATTAATTAATTAATTAATTATAATAAATAATTACCGATTAAATATAATAATAATATCAAAATTCACCTGATGTCGCGATAGCAGACGAAGCCGCGCGAAATAGAGTAACGTAGGTTCTTTTAATATCTAAAATTAAATAAATACGTGTGCATTATGTTCGAAAACAAGCATACCTGCGTGGATTAGATTATGAACTTGACCTAATAATAAGGAAAACTAATTCCTTTCAAATGTTTTTTTTTATTTAAGGAAAACGTCTATTATTCAACTAAAACTACACGGCTAACATGGACACTAGAACTCAAGATAATATCCCATAGATCACATCTTAATATCGCTTTATTAAATATATATATATTCAAAAATTATACATTTATTAGACGCAATTTAATGCGTGCAGGTTGCGTTAGCACTAACATTGTTTTAAGGGTCCAGAAACGGGTATCAACGCTAGATATTTATAGACAAACAGTACATTGTGAGCACCAGCTTTCTGAGAATATCATATTTATTGTCGTTCTTCGATAACTGTCTCAACCAACTAACAACTAAACAATTATCTTAAAATTATAAACCTATATGATTTACATATGGAGTCGATTTGTTTGCTTTTGTGATAATACCGAGAACAATGTTTTATCAAATGATATACTTTAAATTTTCACGAGCGCCTATAAGTCGCATTCAACTATTGTTATTTAAAATTGCGTTAAAAATAATCGATACATGCGAAACCAAAGAGCCTAGATGTTTAGATGGAAATTATAATTTCGCAACGAAGACGATGTAAGTATTTACTCATGCTTGATATCCACTTACACATGGCAATATTTATGATTGTATCTGATGATTTGATTAACGAAGAACAACGTCTGGGTGTTAAAAGATTTATAATAATTCCCTTATATGTATAATACTTTCAGAGTGGCATTGGACAAAACTTAGAAAACGTGAATATAAACAAAGGGTATAATTTCTTAGAGCACGCAAGTATTTTATGCAACGCAAAATAGAATGTATTGACATGAGTCCAACAAAAGACATATGTTTTAAAACATATGAGCGATAGTTTCAACGCATAATCATTGACAGTATATGTAAGACAACGACACGAGGAAGTGATACGTTGTGGAATGTATGGTAAGTTTTAATGTGTGTTTACCAAAATATGTCTAATACAGTAAAATACAAGAAATCATTTGACTTTCCTTTTGTATGGTAACGTTTATGTTTATGTCATTAGGTCGAAATTCTAATAAATACATACACGAATAACGATGAACTTGAAATGCAAATATACCGAAAATGCCATAATTAATCGTACATTTGTGTGTAATCTAAACATATTACAGTGTTACACATCAATTTTTCATTAATGGCCAATTTTTTAAAGTTTAAAATTGACTATGTCACAGGGACATTACATGTTTATATTTAATAGTTAACAAATATTGGCAAGATTGTGTACGTTTAAAAATAAGTATGTTAAAAGATTGCCGAATATATATTAAGAACACATTTTGGTAACATTTGTTTGGTAGTACCATCGGCATTTTATGCTTATCTGTTTTGTTAAGGATTTAAACCTGAAATGAACGTCGCGTCAGTTTTCCGTTTACGTGTTTAAAACTACTAACAGTTGCTGGAAATCCTTACACGATAGAATACCAATACGACATACAATACGTCAAATGCTAACGTCGTGTACAGGCTTTTACCACAAGTATAATCATTTCGGGCAAACAACTACAGATTACCAGGTTGAATTATTCTTTCCCTAATACAAACGTACATTTTCATACAAATTAAAATGAAAAATATATACTACTATCAGTATTCGCAGGTAATTAGATAGGTGTTCCATCGACAAAGTAAGTCGGTCCCACGATATAGTTTACTCGATCCCACGAGTTAGTAAGTCATTTCCTCGAGGTAGTATGTCGTGGGAGCGATTTGGAAAAAAAGAGGAGTGCATTAAAAAAAAGAGAATTGTATGTCACCTCTATGCCACCGTTCCATTCTGAAAGTTCAATCGACGTTGTGGTTTGCTCTTATTTCAAAACGAGGCTCCACTAAAGATACACAACTTTGTGTCCGAATAGGAAGAGGTCTGATTGTGGATTTATTTATTTCTGAACATAACATCGTTTTGTCCTCAATTACGATGAATTTTGGTCAGTTTTTTAATCTTCAAATACAAGTTATAATTGGTAGGAGGATGCATGATGCAAGTAAAACAGGTAATTTGATAATGTAATATATTTTCGCGACCCTATAAATCTGTCAAATATATTGACAGCATAATAACACTGTTGAAATTAATCATCCCAAAATGTGAACTCTATCAATCCAACTGATTATGCTTAGTTTGAATCATGTACGTGCAGTTTCTGCGGTATAATGCTTACAATTATGCTTAATGACTATTTAACTGTGTAAAAACGATAAGCAAACAATGCCTTCAAAGTCATGTCCAGCATTTTTAAGGTAGCAAAAATAAGGTACTGAAGGAGATTTAATTTTGTTAACCAGGTTTTCCGAAGGAAAATACTGGTTATTGGATTGGCGAATGTCGGCGGGCGGGCGAGCTGGCGGGCGGGCGTAACAAGCTTGTCCGGGCCATAACTTTGTCGTTCATTGTGAGATTTTAAAATCATATGGTACACTTGTTCACCATCCTTAGACGGTGTGTTTGGCGAAAGAATTACGTCGATATCTCCAAGGTCGAGGTCACACTTTGAGTTCAAAGGTCAAAAATGGCTATAAATGAGCATTTCCGGGCCATAACGTCAATATCTCCAAGGTCAAGGTCGCCACTACTAAAAATAGGTTTATTTTTAAACAAAGGGGGTTAATTATAAACAATCAGTTCAGTTTGAGTTGTCTCCCTTTATTAGACTTTTTTACCACATCAAAACCTGGTTTTGTGACAATATTGTCCCTTGTTTAACTAATGGACTTGATCCAGAGAAAAATGACTCATTCATTTAAAACTTTTTATATGTCAACAATTTTCATTGCTTCAATATGTTCATATATTTTACATAAGGGAGAAACAGTATTTGGACTTATTAGACATTCCTATTATTTTAGATATACTTTACCTGACTGATTGATATTAACCAGATTCGTTGAATGTAAGTTTTTATTTGTTGGGAAATAATGAATTCAGACAACGAGAATATACTTTTAATGCATTTTATAAAGAAATGATACAATGATGCATATTAAACATGTTTTAACGACACAAATTTATATAAAAAAAAACTGGTTCTTATAATTTCTTAGACTGTTCACGGCTCGTTTGTACACAATTATCAGAATTTCGCGAATCCGTTTTATAACAGTTATGAAAACTCTGCGACTCGTTTGTTTTACAAAGTGAGGGTCCAAAAGCCGCTTCACAAAGGCAGGAAAAAAGCCCCTTAATTCTCTTGAGCCGACAACCCGTACATCCACATCAAGTACGATCGGCCGAGCTGCATTTGTACCTGAACAAAAAAATAAGAAGTATTTTAGTTTTTGTAAGTCGGTCTGTAGTAAGAATTTCCAACAACTTCTGGAAAATATAATGCAATTTTTAAAAAAATCTAGACGGACTTTGATGTTTATCCAACTTTTTCTTTATTGACATTTTGTGTATATAATGTCGTGACGTGTACAATTGGATTTTAATGTTCGTCTGTTAAATCGAAATGACTGTAGTGTATTTTAACAACTGCATAGACGTGTTCGATGCATGACTATATTGGAATTAAAACAATCAACAGTTTGGTGTTTTATATGTTTGTATCAGTACTGCTTGTTTGTGCAAGAAGTACAAATACCTAGCAAGTAATGTGTATACATACAATACCTATTAAGTGCGGTAATTGTACATGAAAGTTATACAAATTTGGTACACATGCATACGCTTCTTTCGTGTTAAAAAGATAAGTTAAAACATCTAATAACATTTTGAATACCTTAAATTGCATCTAGCTCTAGACTCCTGTACGACATTGCAAATGGTCTTTAGTCCATCAGTTGTATTAAAGAAAACAAGCATATTATTCAAGATAAAATGCAGACAGATCACAAAAGATTATGGTGGTGGTTATGGACAGTTAGACTCAATGATAATGATGAGAGTAATGACACGGTATGTACTATTTTGTTGTCGGCGTTGATAAGTACATTATTGATGTTGGTGAATAATTGAGACTTTGTATGTGAGGACGTTTGAAGTAATGCTGACGATCGTAGTCAATAGTGAAGTAATTATAAACATAGCGATGTTGGGAATGCTAGTGATCTCGTGAGTATGATGGGGATAATGACGATGACGATTAGGATTCTTTTTACCTGTTTTACGCTAGCTCTATTTCCTTCGTGCCGTCCATGCCATATATAAACTTATCTCTTTCACCGTTGTCCCATATAACCTATACATAAATTAATGTATCGCAATTACAAATACGCTTGCAGATAATAAATAACCGGTAACACGTTAAAATGTTTTATCTTTATATTAAGAATAAACGCTTAAACGAAACTATTCATTTACATATGCAAACTTTATATGACGAGACGTGGGTCCATAGATAAGGAAGCCCCGACATTCCAAGTTTGTCTTGCAATTCGTTATATGTTTTATTTGTTTGTGGCTTAATTTGACTTTTGTGTCCTAAATCTGACCTTGACCTTCTACATGTATGTACAAGTTTATGCATGGACATTCCGCCTCCTCATGGTGGTCATTATGCAATTGCATGGTGATTAACGAAGGTACATCCCTGTCAATGTGTTGTATGACCTTTTTGAAATCTGATCTTCAGGTGTGACATTAACTTCGAGGTAGGAAAACGAGTGTTACACGCGACATTTTGTCTAACGATTTTTAACATTTACGCCCATCTATTTTAAAATCAATCTATACATCGACAAGCTATGACTGAGGTAGGCATTTTAAAGCTTTTGTTTCTTCAAAATTTTGCCATTGACGTCTAATGTGACCTTCACCTTTTAGTTAAAGAAGTGTGTGTACCATGCGACACGCCGTCTAATGATGGTTAACATATGTAGCAAGTTTTTGTTAAACACATCAATATATCTCTAGCTACGAAAGAAATGTTCAAGATTTTTAAGGCTTAATTTAAACTTCGACCCAAAATTTAGACTTTGACCTTTGAGGTTGGTTGATGGGTTTTCCAAACAGCACATCTCCCATAATTGTTGAGATATTTGGAGAGACGTAAAGACGTACAGTATGACTGCTTTATGCCGCAATTTTATTAAAGGATCATAAAACCATAAATGTAATAAGTAATCAAACTGAAATCATACACAATGTAATAATTCATATTCATGTTTTTAAACGACGCTTTCAAATGTATCAACTCAGGAACGTCTGTGCTTAAAAATATTAAAATGTAAATAAACCTGTGGCAGTTTTTATTCTCATCATTTGCAATGACAATAAGCGACATGGTGAGCTAGTGAGTTGTAGTGTTGGTTTGTTATTTAATCCAGTTGTTTAATTAAGCTACATACTAAGGCCAATGGCTCGTACATTCTTAGGACAACGCCACAGCTGAGAGGATCGATGGCGTGTATCTTGTCATCGAAATCTGGACCTTAAACATGCATAATAATTATACACAACATCTTCATAACCAATATTCGGAAGAAATATCTTCACAATCTGTTTCGTATAATAATCATGCACTCGAAATGTTTAATTTCAACCCAAATAATTCAAAA
The DNA here is from genome assembly GCF_020536995.1 of Dreissena polymorpha. Classification (NCBI taxonomy): domain Eukaryota; kingdom Metazoa; phylum Mollusca; class Bivalvia; order Myida; family Dreissenidae; genus Dreissena; species Dreissena polymorpha. Next base: position 19,031,645 of record NC_068366.1, read on the forward strand.
TCCGCGTACACGCAAGGAAACACTACGTAGATAGCTTTGCAACCAATAAAAAGTCCGCTAAACTTGGATACCTATATATATTGCAGATTGTGTATTAGCTTTATCTGTGCATGTCTAACGTTTCCTAGCAAAATTTTTGATTGTTTTCACATCGCTTCTTTGTGTATCCTCGTTTTTTATGACCCCAAATCGAATGATCGGGGGGCATTGTATTTCACAAACACAGCTCTTGTTTCTTTTTCGAAATGCACTATCTGTATACTTTATGCGTATTCAAATGTCTATGCTCGTTCATTAAACAGTTTTTGAAACTATTGTTGCGTTGCTGTTTTAATATAAATTTATTTTAAATGACAGTTGCTTGACATTTAACCGCTTATTTTTATGGTGTATCATGTTATCGCTCTTAATATGTATAACAATGCCATGATAATAATAATTAAATTCAGTTTTAACCGGACGGAAAGACAGATACACGGACATATGTTAAGAGGGCGGGCCTATTAAAGAAGGTGAAATACATTATTATCGATTGCGCTAATCAAAGTCCGTTATACTTTTCAAGTACTAACTGGAATATACTTCTCTGATAAGGAAAACTGATGCTGCTACCATGGAGCTATCTTTTGGAGAATAATGTGGTCATTGTAGAAAAAATAACTTATAATCACCATGACGACTTCTTTGAAGAACCACAACCGACGTTTATGATGTTTATTTGTATGATAAAATTAGATGTTGTTCGTGTGTTTTTTCATTTATGTTGATTTGTTTGATTTCAGACTAAAGACAGACATTCAAATATATAGACCATGTATATTTCTTATATGCAAACATGTAGAAGGTCAGCACGAAAACATGACCTTCTCATCAAGGCTCGTGCGTTTTTTGGTAAATAAACATTTGCATTTATCGGTTTTTAACAATAATCGCATGTTTTCGATGAAGACATACCTGGTTTTACTCTACATCCAACCGCCAGAAGTTCGCCAGAATTTACTATTCTAGATTCTTGAACAGTCTGAACTTCACCAGCATCTTTACCGCATCGGTATTAAAGTGTGAGGTCATTTAAATCCCATGTAACGAAAACCTGTCCATATATCCACATCAAAAATACAGTTGAATATACACATCAGAAAGAAAAAAGAACATTCAATGAAATTCGTCGTAGATCAAAGGCCGTTCATATGGTATATGTTATATGTCATTTGTTAATTATGGTACCTGTCTCATAAATTGTGAAATAGTTAATTATCATTTTTGATCTTTTAAGAAAGTGTTTTGTTTTCCAACGCGTTTATATTAGGTTGAACTATGTATGAATGACTAAACTTAACATAAGTTCGAATAAAACAATTACAATAGGGATATGTTATAGGGTATTAATTTTTTTCTTTCAACGTTTGGACGATATCTTTTGCATTTCGGTAGTGTTGTTATCGAGCATTTGGTTCGATAACAGTTATTTAAACAGTTAAAAACTACCTAAATGCCCTACAACAGTTCCAGGCCCATTGAGGTCAGATGTTTGTCTGTTGTCAAATTGATGCATTCGAACTCGTGTACCAAGCGCTGGAAGGTCTGTGTCGTGGCTGGCTTCAAACAAACATCCACAATCTTCTTCTGCACGCCTTCTTGTGTCTGACCGACAAAAGTTGATATCCTCCTGGTACATTTTTTTAACTAATCATTAATTATGCATTAAACAGTATTATTTTACCCAATAAACAACTATAATACAGCAATTAAACTTAACGTGCAGTTCTCCTCATTACAGTGTTTTGGTTCACAAATAAGTAAATCCATGGTAATTGTTTCAAATATCACAACAAAGCAAATAGTGTTTTGTATTATTTTTGTGGATAACGGAATTATCATAGTCGTCATTTACAGTATTTTCTCAAACGAATATTTTTATGACACATGTTTCGCAGCTAGGTCTTGCTATACAGCATATTGTCATGTATTATGTATAACCAAACAAGCAATATTTAAAAAAAGGAACATGCACTTGGTATTTACCTTATCCTCTGCCGAAAGGCTTGTTAATCTATTGACTGCCATATTGCAGCCTTGTGACGTCAACAGTGACTGTAATATAAAAACAACAACCTCTCATGCCTGTTTTATGTAAACGAGTTTCGATCCAAAGAACCAAGGACGGAATTATTAAGACGAGTATTCAAAATGTGTTAATAACACTTGTGGAGCGAATACAGTGTCTGAATCATTCTTAATTTTTATATTGATAATGTTTTATATCTTCACGTTTTTTTTGTGCTTTAAGAAGCTATTTAAATGTTAAAAAGCTTCTTTGAAGTTAATTATAAGGCAGATATAAGATACGCCAAAATGCAAAATTATTAGGACATTTCATGTTTTGTTCGTAACTTAAAGTGGAACTTGATGTATGTTCTTCAAAAAAAATATTTAACTAAAAGTTTGCTTTCATTGTTAAGTGCGACCTCAAGAAGAAAGTTATATGAGACATTACGATGCAGTTTCGTTTGAAACTAATAAAATGTCATTTAGCTACCAAAATAATCGGAAAAAAGCATACTCTTATCGTTTTTTCAAGCATCACGAGTTACATTTGTAGGATTATCGTTTTATTTGCTCATTTAAAAAAGAAATAAGAAGAGTAGATATTATACCCGCGGCAAAACTAGCTAATATATATAGCCTCACGATACGTAAGGGTACAACAGTACCTCGAAATATCCATGCTTAGCAAGTCTTCGCCCATCTTTGAAAGTGTAGATTTTAGATGCAATTATTGCAGACGTGTTTTCTATAAAAGACTAAAAAACGACATTAATGCAAATATATAAAGGATTTAATCTTATAGATTACCAAAATACATTGTATGAATGGAAATGCACAAACTCAGTAACTGGCAAACATATGCATTAGTAGGTTGTTTCGTGATTATTTAGAAACGACTACATAATTCTTGTGGTTCAGTCAGTGCAATTAAACAGAAATAAGTATAAAAAGCTTCTACACCGGACAACACATTGCCAAATTAATACATTGTAAGTGGTTAACATTATTTAAAATATTGCACGCTTAGGGTTTATATTGACTTTTAACAGTATTGTATATTATATGAACAATAACAAACGGCAAACAGACCGGACGTCTGAAAATAGCATTAATTGAAATACTGTTTATTAGAATCTTTGCGATCTCTTTCAATACCATCATCATATACACAGTACAGCAATAAAAAGCTGGTAATTATAATAGATTAATGTTATTGTTTTAATTGTATTGTTTGCATTTATTTGGACACTCTTCGTTTCAGAATTGTAAGCCTGGTGTTTAATTACCCTTTTTAATCTTATGGTTGAATCAATGCACCTCTAATACGTTCAATTGACTTGTTCATGAAAAATAAAACACACTTCATGTAGCACGCACACCTTTGATAACTTTAATTACCGGTATAAAAAAAAATATGTTTCATTATTGTTGTGTTTTATATTAAATTTTAGTGAAGTTCTTATAATGCTTATTTATTGTTTGTTATGTTAATTCACGGTTATAAGTATTCAGACCACATTTATTCTGATGCTTATAACTGACTAGTATTTTTATATAAAGGATGAGTTTTTTTTATTATAACTTACACTGTTAGAAACTGATGGTGTATACACCCTCAGTGCATGTTATTTCATACCATAAGCGAAGCTCTCGTATGTTATGAAATTACTAAGGGTGTATATTTCATACCAGACATTCCCAAAAATGCCGGACATCCGGACCTGACCGACGTTTGGACCAATTAAAAATACTATATTGCCAGTCGGAAAGTCCGCAAATAATTCAAGAGATTAAGTGTATTTATTTCAAAGAATGAAAACTTGAAAATAAGCGAGAGCTATTATGAACTATGAGAAGGAATTAAATACGTCATTTTTTTTTTGGTTAATATTCATGAAATGTTACTGCGTACGGCACTGAACACTTCATCCTTTGCGAGTAAAGCTGTCTTTTACAGTAAACGAAAACACGGTCTGCAACTCAGATTGTTGCAATTTGGGTATTAACAGTTCATTCTGGATCAAATTTCGCTTCATAGTTCTTTTTTAATTGATTTATATATCTTTGTAAACAGTTTGTTGACATTTGAAGTTTAATTTTTAGTTGTCATATAATTTTGCGACCTGAAAACATTTGTCATTGCAATTTGCTTAATTCCGATAATTGCTTTGTGCTTAAAAACTTAGTCTTTTAAATGATGTAATTGATATCCCAAACATGTTCTGTTGTTTTAGGTACTTCTTTGATTCCTAGCAAGACTAAATGTGATTTTTTTTGTAAAAATAGTTTATTTAAATTCTTCACTGTCACAAATAACTATCCGTATCTGAAAACACTTGTTTTAAGAGAAATTGGCTACCAGTATACAATTTTTGAATTTCCAATTTAGAAATTGTATTGTTTTTAACATTTTGGTTTAAATATTTTTCTTGAGAATACTGTGAGTGTGTTGTTGTTTTGTTTGTTTTCATTGTTCAGTGTTGTGTTGTTTATTATGCCCCCCTTCGAAGAAGAGGGGGTATATTGTTTTGCTCATGTCGGTCCGTCGGTCGGTCCGTCCGTCCGTCCGTCCACCAGATGGTTTCCGGATGATAACTCAAGAACGCTTGGGCCTAGGATCATGAAACTTCATAGGTAGATTGATCATGACTGGCAGATTACCCCTATTGATTTTCAGGTCACTAGGGCAAAGGTCAATGTCACAGTGACTCGAAATAGTAAAATGGTTTCCGGATGATAACTCAAGAACGCTTAGGCCTAGGATCATCAAACTACATAGGTAGATTGATCATTACTGGCAAATGATCTCTATTGATTTTCAGGTCACTAGATCAAAGGTCAAGGTCACAGTTACTCGAAATAGTAAAATGGTTACCGGATGATAACTCAAGAACGCTTAGGCCTAGGATCATGAAACTTCATAGGTAGATTGATCATTACTGGCAGATGTTCTCTATTGATTTTCATGTCACTAGGTCAAAGGTCAAGGTCACAGTGACTCGAAATAGTAAAATGGTTTCCGGATGATTACTCAAGAATGCTTAGGCCTAGGATCATGAAACATCATAGGTAGATTGATCATGACTGGCAGATGACCTCTATTGATTTTCAGGTCACTAGGTCAAAGGTCAAGGTCACAGGGACTCAAAAAAGTAAAATGGTTTCCGGATGATAACTCAAGAATGCTTACGCCTAGGATCATGAAACTTCATAGGTACATTGATCATGACTGGCAGATGACTCCTATTGATTTTCAGGGCACTAGGTCAAAGGTCAAGGTCACAATGACTCGAAACAATTAAATGGTTTCCGGATGATAACTCAAGAATGCTTATTCCAAGGATCATGAAATTTCACCGGAACATTGATCATGACTGTCAGATGACCCCTATTGATTTTCTGGTCACTAGGTCAAAGGTCAAGGTCACAGTGACTCTAAACAGTAAAATGGTTTGCGGATGATAACTCAAAAACGCTTACGTCTAGGATCATGAAACTTCATAGGAACATTAATCATGACTGGCTGATGACCCCTATTGATTTTCAGGTCACTAGGAAAAAGGTCAGTAAAATGATTTCCGGATGATAACTCAAGAATGCTTACGCCTAGGATCATAAAACTTCCTAGGTACATTGATAATGACTGGCAGATGACCCCTATTGATTTTCAGGTCACTAGGTCAAAGGTCAAGGTCTCAGTGACTCGAAATAGTAAAATAGTTTCCGGATGATAATTCAAGAATGCTTACGCCTAGGAACATGAAACTTCATAGGTACATTGATCATGACTGGCAGATGACCCCTATTACTGTTCAGGTCACTAGGTCAAAGGTCAAGGTCACAGTGACTCAAAACAGTAAAATGGTTTCCTGATGATAACTCAATAATAATTAGGCCTAGGATCATGAAACTTCATAGGTACATTGATCATTACTGGCAGATGACCCCTATTGATTTTCAGTTCACTAGATCAAAGGTCAAGGTAACAGTTACAAAAACTGTATTCACACAATGGCTGCCACTACATTTGACAGCCCATATGGGGGGCATGCATGTTTTACAAACTGCCCTTGTTTTTTATTTAATTTTTTCAATTATCATTACGTCAATAAATTTGAGTTGTTTACATTATGTTTTGGTTCTATGAATCCCAGTCCGGTCCTGCAAGTTTTTTTAGTCCACAGGACCGAATGTCCCGTGGACTTTAAATAATTTTTGGAATGTCTGCATACACCATCACTCACTTACTAAGGTTCGATTGTTAATTGTCGGCTCGGGTACTACTTACATGTACCCCGGGTAATCTAAAGTCTAATTACAAGTACCCTGGGTACGGTTAATATACTTAAACGTACCCGGTGCTATTAGACTGTACCCGAGATGTATATTCGCTCAAAATCTGATGTCGTTAAACGCGCTGCTGATTACCGTAAAACGATATTGTTTACCTTAAACAAACTTCTCTATAAAAAAATCTGCATCAACATGCTTTTTGAGTATGAGTTTCGATAATATAAAGGCCATTTAACAGAAAATTGACATAAATGTGAACATAATTAACTTTAACAAAATAGCCGACAACAACTGATTTAGCGTTAAAATTCCCGGGTACGTTTTAGTATATTTACCGTACCCAGGGTACTAGTAAGTATACTTAAGAGTACCTGTGGTACATGTAAGTAGTTCCCGAGCTGACAATGACTAATCGAGCCTTACTAACTGTATAATGATTATATCTCACCGACTACCTTTACCATGTTGTGTTTATCAACCTGAAATTTATGTAAAATCCGGCTTTCTTGACTTTTATTTTTCATTCTTTTGATTACGCAATTTATTGACGTATCTCGTGGGAAATTATTTGACTCTTTGGATTTTAATGACGACAAGCTGGAAGTGTCATTTTATTTTACAAACGAATCTAAAATGTATTTTAGTATTGTGTGTTTGTCATGCATAATTCAGTGTTTTCCAGAAAAAATTGAGTAGCCAGTTATATGGCCGGCAACTATGCAGTAAAACAAAAGCTTTGTGACATTTTACTAGATATATTTGGGAAAAGTAGCCGGTATCTAGAGTAAATGTAAACGGCGAAATCGCCGGCTGCCGGTACTTACAGAGAACACTGATTATGGTAAACTAAATAAAATAACTTGCTTCGACAGGATTATGGCTTTGTTAACTCGTTTTTTGGGTCATAAGCATTGAATACAAATGTTATTAAAACAATAGTGTGGTTTAAAATTGATTTTGAGAATGGGATGGAAACAAAAAATGAAAGGGCATACAGGGATGAAAATTAGTGGTTTCCCGTGAGCCCGGGGCAAGTAGATTTTGGCCTGAGCAACTCAATTGCAACTTTTTCCAAATTTAAAACAATTCAGTGCAATAAAAATTGAATAACAATTGACCACCATGGATCAATACTAGTTAAATAACATTTATTATTTAGGAATAGGAAATGATTCAATTCAGGCCCATAATAATACATCATGCATTGAACATGTGATATGTCAGCAATTTTATTTAATTATCTATTATTTTATTAAAAGAATGGAAAATATACACATACACATATTTCTGGGCTCGTTATTCTTTATCTGGGCAACCAAAATACCAAAGAAAGTAAAAAGTGAGTTTCAATCCCTGGCATATTATTGTAACTTTATTGTTATAAGTATTGCATAAGGTTGTGATTGAGATAAGCTTGTTGTTTATAGTATATTTACTTTTTAGCTCGACTATTATATATGAAATATATATAGTAAAGCTATCCTACTCACCCCGGCGTCGGCATTCCCGTTCCCGTGTGCGTGAGCGTTGGAATGTTAAAGTTTGCGTACTACCTAAATTATTTCCTATGTCCCTTGACATATTGCTTTTATATTTTGCATACTGCTTTACCAACATGACCCAAACCTATAAACAAGAGCAGACAACTGTATCAAGCATTTTGTAAGAATTATGGCCCTTTTTTCACTTAGAATATGCATATTATTGATAAATCTATGTTAAAGTTTGCGTACCACCTACAATATTGTCTCTGTCCCTTGACATATTGCTTTTATATTTTGCATACTTCTTTACCAACATGATCCCAACCTATAAACAAGAGCAGACAACTGTATCAAGCATTTTGACAGAATTATGGCCCTTTTTATACTTAGATAATTGAACATTTGTTTAAGTTTTGTGTTTGGGTCCATTTACTCCTAAAGTATCATAGCTATTGCTTTCAGACTTGGAAAACTTGCTAACTATCATAAGGGGACTGTACAGGGCAAGTTGCATAACGCTGGTTGGCTTTTTAACGGAATTATGGCCCTTTTTTGTCTTAGTAACTTTGAATATTTTATTACATTTTTGTTTAGATCCACTTTACTTCTAAAGTATCAAGGCTATTGCTTTCAAACTTCAAATACTTTCTTACTATCATGATGGTACTGTACCTGGCAAGTTGAATTTGACCTTGACCATTGAATGACCTTGACTCTCAAGGTAAATAAATGAATTTTGCTTAAATTGCCATAACTTCTTTATTTATGATCACATTTGATTCATACTTTGACAAAACAACACTTACCTGACATACCAAAATGGACTCCACCCAAACCATCCCCCACGCCCCACTCCAGAATCCCCCCCCCCCAAATTTATTTTTGAAAGATGATCTATTAAATGACCACACACCCACATTATACCCCCTCTCCATGATGGTTTACATTATACTGTCAAGCACTCGAATTGTCGAGCGCGCAGTCCTCTGACAGCTCTTGTTATGTCCCCCAGTCTATACTCGGGGACATATTGTTTTTGCCCTGTCTGTTTGTTGGTTTGCTTGTTTGTTGGTTTGCGTCAAACTTAGCATGTGTATCTCATGGAGCTGCACATTTTGAGTGGTGAAAGGTCAAGGTCATCATTCAAGGTCAAACGTCAAATATATGGGGGACATATTGTTTCACAAACACATCTTGTTTATGACTCCTATAAAAGCTGAAATAGTGTCAACAATCTTAATGTACAGCACCGTTTCATTTGCAATCAATATTAAAATAATTCCAATTGTGTGCTACATTTAATAATAATGCTTTTTGAAACAAAAATGATTTGTTGCCCACATTTATTTATGATTTTATTAATTAAACGCTTATATTGTGATGCTCTCGTGAACCTTTTATAATCGATTGTAGAATAAATTGAATACAATGTTAATGTCCGTCAGTGTTATACTAATTCCTAATCGGATTTCATTGATATTTTGATAACTTTTAATCTGATACCTGGGTCGAGTTCAAAAATGGTTCCGTCCGCTTAAAACCATGGCCGTCAGGGGCAGGGCAGTTTTCCTTACATGGCTATAGTAAAATCTTTTTACAACTCTAGAAATCACCTTTACTGTCCATCCTTCAAGAAACTTGGTCAGGTCATTTGTTCTAACGATACATTGTATCTCGGCTGATTTGTTTCGGTTCCTTGAAAAACATTGCTGCCAGGTGGGGGGCATTTTTCGTATACGGGTATATTGAAAAGTTCTTACGGCACTTATTAACACATTTATTCACAAATCTTCATGAAATTTGGTCAGAACTTTTGTATCAATTAAATCTCAGCCAAGTTTGAAACTGGGTCATCTGAGCTGAAAAAAATTGGTCAATATATTAAATATAAAAAAACATGTTTATACATGTACCACAGGAGTCACTTTGTTTGTCTAATCTTCATGAACATCGGTATGAATATTTAACTTCAAAACTAACATTGGGCATATAAATTAAGCATTAATGTTTCATAAAGTACTTTCATTTTTTAGCTCGGCTGTTTTCTGAGAAAACCCTAGGTATTGTCATAGCCAACTCGTCGTGTCGTGTCGTGTTTTTCTGCCGCCCGGCGTCCGTCATGCTAAAACCTTAACATTGGCTTTAAAATCAAAGTACTTCCACCTACAGCTTTGAAACTTCATATGTAGATGCACCTTGATGAGTTATACACGCCACACCTATTTTTGGGTCACTAGGTCAAAGGTTCAGGTCACTGTGACCTCTTAAAAAAATAATTCTTACAAGCTTCATTATTCAAAACTGCACCCGCAGCCGAGCGTCGGCATTCGTTATGCGGTGCTCTTGTTGTGATAATAGTTAAGTTCCTTAGAGTCTCAGGTGAGCGCCTTTGGGCCCATGGTCCTCTTGTTGGGATACTAACGCTGAATGAATCAAGGTCCCCCCCGGATACTACTTCCACGTACCCAGTACTTTGAAGTATACTTCACCGTACACCGATTTTCAAATGATACTTTTGGGTACCCCGGTATACTTACAGGTACCCCATCTTTCCTAATAAAAAAAATCGTACCCAAAATAGTTTGTACCAAATTTTTGTTCGTAACCAATTGTTTTAGTACCCATTTTTTTGGAACCAAAATTTTCGTACCCAATTTTGTTTTCGTCCCCACATGTTTGGCATAAATTGTTCGTACCCAAATTTTCGTACCCACATTTATTTTCGTACATATATTTTTCTTACCAAAATTTTTTTGGTACCCAAATTTTTTTTCCAACCCAAATTTTTTTTTGGCATAATTTTTTCGAACCCAAAATTTTCGTACCCACATTTTTTTCGTATCCAAAATTTTCGTACCCACATTTTTTGGTCGTACCCAAATTTTCATTCCCACATTTTTCTTACCCAAAATGTTCGTACCCACTTTTTTTAGTCCCCACTCATTCCATCCAACGAAACCCTTAAGGTGTCGCAAATCTAGTCAAGGATCTAATCTTATAGATACAGTTATATGTTATACTAACTTTAGAAATTATCGTTTTTATATGTATGGCATGTAAAGATGGTTTCAAAGAAAATTTACTCGACATACGTGTCAGTAGATGTTTATCTATCTTTAACTCGGTTAAATAGAAATATGCTGTGCAAATAAAATGATGTGTACATCAGTTACAAAGTATTTCTTTAATTTACCTTGTTATAATCACCAACGCCTATGAAAAAAATGAGATTATTTGCTCTGTCGATCTCTCGAACTGCTGTTGCCACATCTGACAGAATCTGTAACAGAAAGTCTTAATTTATTAGTCTACTGATACAAATAGTATGTTTTCGAAACACTATGCTTAAGAATCAGACAAGTCTACTTGTTAGCAATTCTGATTATATTCCTTAATCATGAACATGCGACACAGATATACACAAAATAGAAGTTTTATTTACTAAGTTTAAATTCGTGAATCGGCATTGATACTCATTCATCTGAATAGCCAAAACGGTTACCTCTTCCATATGACTCTCATCCTGAACATCTGGTCCGGCAAGTAGTCTGGTTTCCGTCGGACGACCATCAGTAATGACAATGAGTGTTGGTGTCAAAATAAGTCCGTGAAAACTTGGAGCTTGTAATGAGAATGATAATTTCTTTTTTTTAAAGATAATAATGCTAATGTATATTTTTAACTATTACTTTTAAACATAAACGATATAAAACGTTATGTGTAACCATTTTGATGCAATATTTTATATGACATTTTCTGACATACAAGTATGCTTATTTTATATTAATATCTGAACTACTGCGCATTAAAGATAAACGGACTCGGTTTTTCGAGTACCAAAGACTTTCGATCCATCCCTTTCCAAAGCGGCGAAAAATGTTATAAACACAATTAAAAAATTATTTCGTTATTGTTTCGTTAATGTTTGTGTTCAAAAAGTCATAACAAATTCGAAATAACACAAAACAAATATATGTAGTAAAACGCACATATTTTGGAATACTGAGCGAATGTATAACGATTCGTTTGTTATCGATTACAAGTAAAAGAATAAACGAATGGATTTTTCCAGTTTTAATTTGTAAAATATGATACAAACAGCAATCAAATCGTATAATAGCATTCCTTGTCGTATCGTACCGTCTTATGTCACTTTCGCGAAAAATACGCATTACAGGCGAAAAGCAAATAAATTGTACAACGTGGTCAATTATATCTCAGTAAACAATTTTGTTATTGTATACTATACCATTACATTCCGATTCAAACAAAGTAATTAAAAAACGAATGAATAAAAACAAAGTGTAAGATATAGCAATTATTACCGTTTTCATTTGCACTTGTCGTACATGCATGGCTCATCATTAAACCACCGTAAAGAGGGCTTGGTCCGCCTAACGCTATGCGTTCTGTAACAACACTTTGAAACATGTTATACCAATTTAGAGAGACGGTGTTAATAATTATCATGGTTAAATGTGTATGCTCGTGTTAAGCGTTATGGTATACGTATTTGTATTTACAATATTTGACACTTGAACATTGGTGTAGTTGATGTTGTTGATAATTTTAATTTATATCAAACTATTTTCAATAAGGTTTAGGATACCATGATAACACAATTTTTTTTTACATTCTTGTTATCCATTTGATAAAACTTGAACCGTTTGTTTTGAATCTAATATATGTGTTAACATAATTTATGTTCATTCAATGGGCAGCATTATTAATTGATCAATTCTAGAACGTTATTTTGCTGAAATTACGTATTTCAACATGAACTCATGTAACGCCAGTTAATACCACTATAAGACTAATAATATTATTAGCTTAAATACTATAAGTTTACAAGCATATGATACAATGACTACACACTCTCGAAAATTGATAACATCGCCGATGACTCATTTTTTTATAAAATGCTGGAACGTGTTTTATTAAACATTAAAAGAAATTATAACTTGTTTAAATTCAATTGGATATGTATGTAATATCCACTATGACTTAAGTAAAAAAATCACACATACCCATCTGACAACGAATTGAATTGAAGTCATTTGTCAGAGCCTGTTGTATTTTTGTCTCGTGTCCAAAGGTTACCAAAGCAACATAGTCGTCTAATATCCTGTCATCCTTTGATTTACTTTCCTCAAGTCCTATAATACACTTGATTTTAAGACCAAAACAGAATTACCAAAACAAAGAGTAAATATAAAATAATGTATTATTGGATTGTATTTAAAAATGCTTTTATATAAATAGATGGTCAGAAGACAACGCTTGGCAGTGAGCTTAAACCGTCAGAATAAATATGAATGCATGAAACATGAAGCAAAATATGGAATTTTCGTATTGATATACACAATATCCATCATTGCAAATATGTAATGTACAATAATATATATACATTCCTCAATCTGTCTTGGTACTCTCTCTCTCTCTCTCTCTCTCTCTCTCTCTCTCTCTCTCTCTCGCTCTCTCTCTCTAGGTGACTGTATTATACATAATTACCTATATGTATGTTTTAGTGATAACACACTCACCAGTTAGAAAATCATTCACGAACATTTTGGCCTGTCCCCAAGCATTTCCAGTCGACATACTCTCGGATATATCCAAACAAAGGACTGACACAACGCATTGTAAATGTCTTGTTCGGTCAAATACTTGACAAAAATAGAAAACGACATGTTTCATTACGACAAAAATGTTTTTAGAAAAAGCGAAGTCGATATAGAAAGTCAAGAAAGCTTTCATTAATTTATGGTTACCATAACCGAAATTATTGAAATTGACATTACCTACACTTAAAGCGTTCTTAGACAATTGTTTCCATCTTTCTTCGTTAATGGGCACGAGATATTTCTTCGTCTGTCGGATAATTCTCGTTTCTTTCATATATACCAAAATGAAATTAACATACTTAAATCAAACAATATTTGCAAATATATTATAACATTCACTTTTTCGAGGCAATTTTAATCTATCACATATTTTTTTAAGTTTTAATTTAGCAAGTCGGTGAAAAAGTATTTTTTTAATGTAACTATTATAACTCTTATATCACATTTTGCGAAGATTGCAATTACATGCGAGGATGAATGAGAAGTTTATTTAATCGCTGTTAAAATTGAATGTATTTGCTGACACTGAACTTTTCATGGAGATTTGTGTTAGTGTCATGTGTCTCTTTTATGTAGTTTGATATATTCTATGTATTTTTTAAAAGACCATAAGCCCTCAAAATCAACAAATCTTTCGTACAATATTTCGACAAATAAAGTTAACACATGAGAAAACGATGTTTCTTATAGCAATAGCCAAAATTTCAATGCTAGATGTGGTCTTGTAACATAGATTTAACAAGATACAAAATGCCCTTTTTTCGGGACAATATATTCAACACGTATTAATGTACCAATTTAGTATTCGTGTGTCGTATAAAAAGATGTTGCGGGAATTTTAAATGGAATGAAGTGTGCCACACAAACATAAAAACGAGCATTATGTATCTCGTTAATCTATGTTACCATACCACATATAGTGTTGAACTTTTGGCTTTTGCTATAAGAAATTCTGATTTTTATATGTTAACTTTATTTTACGAATTTGGTGCAAAATATTCGTTGAATTTGAGTATTATACTTGAAAAAATGATACCATTGTTTAATAGTTCATCAGTAAATTTATCATTTTAACTAAAAGTTAGTTAAGTAAGGGGCCGACAGCAACTAGCTTCAGATTATACATGCTCGTTCCTGACCCCATTCATATATATTCATAACAGTTATACCTTGTTTTGGATCTGTGTCGGATTTATCCACTGCATTTTGCATATCATATAGTAGTGACTCAATATCTTTTGATCTACTTTCGATTTCCGCATGAAGTGTGGTTTCTAAGGACGAAAAAAGCGTTTCCACTCGACATTTCAAATCCGACAAACCTAAATTACAGAAATAACATAATAGTAATATCTTCATTCTTTATTTTTTGTAAAACACGTTAAAATGTGTATTCGTAAACAATTATAATATTACGTTTAAAGTTTTATCGTACGATTATTCAATGTTTTGATAAAATTTCATTATTGATATTTCTCCAAATTTAAACAAGACTTGTTTAAGCTAAGTACTCAATGTGTCTTCGCAAAAACAATTATGGACAAAATGAATGCCTGTATCGGTGACAATTACTATCAATGCGTTTCTTCTAAATCGATATTCAATACGTATGTGTATATAAGCTTTCACGTACCTTTATTTAACCATGCAATTTTATCTTGGCTAAAAAGAAAAAAAGCATACGTTATTTCTCTTAAACAATATAAAGTCGGGAGAAATTGACATGAATGTAATTACCAAGTTCAATACATGTTTATAATTCGCTTAGATAATAAAGGTTTTATACCACAAATGGCATCCTGGTTGATCATTCTTGTTGATTTCTGACAGTCGCTTTAAGATAATTATATTGGTTTCTTGTATATCTTGTATGCCTTTGCAAACCTACAGCAAAATACCATAATACAAAGTTAAATACAACCAAATAAGGTAATAAAATTAGGACGATAATCTAACAATCTTGAGAAATGTGTTTTAACATCGACGTTTCGTCCATTAATATATTTTACCTTAGGTTCCATTTTCGTTTAAAATAAAAAGTTGGAAAATTTGTTTGCTATTTTAAGTGAACATGGTTTCCCGGAAGCAATAGGAAATAAGCGTTCACCTTAAGGAGGCAGTCTACAGTTTTGTAGCCATATTTGCGCATTGGCCGGCATTTGACAGATTTCAACGGTGGGTTTAAATAAGTTAACAGTGCAAAAAAAGTAAACGGTAATGAACCATTTTGTTTGGCTCAGTTTGAAAGCATTTGCTGTGATGGTGCAAAGCAAGTTGTCCACTGTGTGCGTATTGTTACCCGAAAAGATAAAAGTGATTGCCGGGTTAATCTGAAAATGGGGTTTTTAATTCCAAGTTCTGAGACCTCCGAAAAGGTCTATTTTACCCCAGATATCAGTTTAAAGTGCATTTTCTGTATTGTTTTGTGCTTTATTTGCAAGCTGTTGATGAGCTGAACTGAAAATTGTCTGAATCTATTTTCAGGTTGTGACTGAAGGCCTTGTTTTAAGGGTGTTTTGCAGACCAGTGGTTGTCGGCCTGGGGATTTTCAAGAAAAACTGTAGACTGCCCCCTTAAGGTAAAAATCCAAAATTTCACACCCAACACCCCATAGTCAAAGGTTACATATTTTGATAAAATAGAGTCATCAACATCTGAAAACAGCTTTCATATTCAATTCGGACCAATTTGAGCAAAGATATTAACATTTCAGTATGGGGAGGTAAGCCTGATTTTTTAAGAAAACCCTATTTTGCACGGTACGCGCATCTGCTTTAGAGCTGCAGTCTTTGTTTCTTTGTGCGACATGCTTAGTTGTTTATGCAAGAAAGACTAAGCTGACTTAATTCAACTATATGTACAACATTTAGTGCCTTTCATACCATTTAAACCACTAAATGTGCATAAACTTTGATGAAAAGCGAGTAAAAAACACTGATTTTAAGGGAAAAATCATCAAAATTCATTTTATTTTTTAACTTTGACCAGTGTGGTGAGCAATTTTTGACTCCGGGTGTAAGCTGACACTCATTATGAGTCAGTTTTGGCAATATGGTTATATCTACATTTCATATATGTGCAAATTGAGTGATTTTTAGACTTGGTTAGAATACGGAAAGAATGACCAAAAAGTTGCGTGAAAATGCCGCCGTTGATATGCTCACTAAAAATAGTCTCAAATTGTACATTGCAGTTATTTTACAAAGAAAACCACCCAGTTTAATCCAGAATTGACTGAAGAGTCCAAATAATTCAAATTTAGATGGGTTTAAAACTTTGGACTGCTATCTTAAGGAGGCAGTCTACAGTTTTGTAGCCATATTTGCGCATTGGCCCCGGTCAATTTCCTGGACTTAAGGTATATGGCCTAAACAAAATTGTTTTTTGACTCCAGGAGCTTAAATGTAAGTATAAATGGTCAATATTCTAGCAATTTCACTTGTTTTCAGTAATTCGAAACTAAGTGACCTGGCATTTAGTCAACAACAACAACATGCTGAGTGAGAAGTAAACACATGTACTTCTTGCTTGAAGCAGCCGGCATTTGACAGATTTCGACGGTGGGTTTAAATAAGTTAACAGTGCAAAAAAGTAAACGGTAATGACCCATTTTGTTTGGCTCAGTTTGAAAGCATTTGCTGTGATGGTGCAAAGCAAGTTGTCCACTGTTTGCGTATTGTTACCCGGAAAGATAAAAGTGATTGCCGGGTTTATCTGAAAATGGGGTTTTTGCGGTCAAGTTCCGAGACCTCCGAAAAGGTCTATTTTACCCCAGATATCAGTTTAAAGTGCATTTTCTGTATTGTTTTGTGCTTTATTTGCAAGCTGTTGATGAGCTGCACTGAAAATTGTCTGAATCTATTTTCAGGTTGTGACTGAAGGCCTTGCTTTGAGGGTGTTTTGCAGACCAGTGGTTGTCGGCCTGGGGATTTTCAAGAAAAACTGTAGACTGCCCCCTAAGGTGTAAAGTAAAACAACACTGAGCCGGGCGCATTTATCATCGCGACTTATTTATAGATTTGGGAAAACCTTATTTTCGAATTGCGGTCATTGTGCATGGCTATCGCTTGAACATGGAGCAAATGCCATGCAATTAAGCACACTGCTATGTGTTAGATCTGCAAATTGGAGTATTACATTTATTTCATTAACTAATTAAAATACAAACCATGTTTAAGAGTTTTTAAACATGTTCTTAATGTCTGTTGTGAATAACCACTGTGTTTAATTGTTGCATTATAAACCGGTTTATGTTTAGAGTAGGACATACATAATCTTTCAATTTCACGTTTCTGTGTTTCAACACAAACAGAAAATGGACGCTCAATTAAGGACATTCATTTATTCCTACAGATCTTACATATATGTAATTTCAAACTTTAACATCATATCATGTCGCAAAGTAGGTATCTTTCTTAAAAGTGTGTTTGTTTTTTGCCCGTTCTTATAAATCAAATTGCAGAATTCATGCTTAATACATTGATTCATTGAAAGAATAAAACATGATTACACTATTGATACATATTAGTATACATAATTGACCTATGTGATTGTATATTTAGAAACAAACGTTATGCGCAAGAAAAAAGGAACTGGCGACTATTGGTAGGCGCAATGGCAAATGGAGCTGTAAAACGATAACTTACCAGAGATTTACAAACACTGTTATAAACCAATTTAACATCATTTTCAAGTAAACTGATTGGAAAAGGAAAACTGGGTCAAAACGGAAAGCGATATTTTCGAGATTTATACGTCGCAATTTATACATTGTTGTATTATATGTGAATTGAGTTTGACATATCACCCCTGGTTTCGGATTCTTTTGAATTTTACCTAATATATTCCAAAGCCTAGAATATAAATATAAATTCATTTCCTTTTGTTGACATGACATTTTGTACATTTATAAAATCTGTCATTTTTGTTGGCTCTTAAAACAGTGGATTTCTTTTAATAACTGATATAATACTTCGGACTCAAACGTTCCAAGCACATTTAATTTATTGATTGAGAGGAACCACGACATTCATCGAATATTATTGTCCGGCGATTAATATTTATTTCGAAATATATGTAAGGCAATGTTCAAGCCGGTGTGTATGAGTTTTATGAGTTCTGTGATACATTTTCAGGTTACTGTTGTGCATTCAAATAAAATAAGATTAAAGTGCATTGACACTATATTATCTTTGGACAGGTTTCAATATGATGAATGACTTCATGTTTCATTACTAAACGAGATGACGAAAGGGTACGTACACCTCGACATATCGACATATCATAGAGCAGTGCTTTCGGGAACGCTTGGGGACAGTCTAAAAACGTTTGTAAACGACTTTCTGAATGGTTTGTTTATGACAAATTACATAATTTATTATGTATTATGTAGTGGTAGTAATGCACTTAACCTATTCAGGGTCGGTGATTGAAATTATAATATATGACATGATCAGATCAACAATAATTTCTCAACCGAAAGCATTTGATACCTTGTCAAGCATAGCATGAATCGCTGATAAACCATTTTATCATTAAAGGATAATTTCAATAATATTCTAAACTAAAAAGCAGTAGTTTAATAAATAACAATTATGTAATTTAAGGCAAGTGGTATTGCAGTTGACCACTCTTTTTGTCCCAATGCTTTGACATGCTGACGAGACAGTTTGGAACCTTTCGTCTTACAAAGGAGCACGTCTGCATAGCCACATTAGGCCACAAAACAAAGTTCCACTTACTACCGACGTCTAACTACACGCCGATTCGAGAAACACCAGGTAATATTAAATACCTATCTAGTGTGGATATTGAAGACTGATAACCTAGGCACGTGCTATATATTTGCATTGTTGAATCCCTCTGTGTGTAAATCTTGTTATCACGACATTATACATCATAACACCACGAAAAGCCCCGAGCCCCAGGTTTTATAAACTAATGAATGCACACTCATCTTAGATAAGTAATTTATTAGCAGGTTTGCATGGATGATGTTCAAATTAAAAGCACGTGCGCTCGAAAAAAAATAGCTTACCCCCCCCCCCCCCCCTTCAATACGTGATGCCCAAGTACGATTATTGTATAATATCCCACTTGTATCTATCTTTCAGGTACCGGGTGTTTTTATCACAACAGTGTACGCTGTATCATTGCCATTGATAACATGAAAAGGAAGATGTTAAACACTATAGACAGGAAGATACTCGAGCTTAATCCAAAAAAGAAAACTCATATAAGCAACACACTACCTAGATTCGGGCATTGACAAAGTTACCTCAGAAAATCCGTCTCCACAATTCTTTGTATTTGTAAAACGTCGATTCATTTATTGCTGACATGGTTTCTATGGAAGCCGCGAACACAAAATGTGTAAATTGATACTATTGCAAAACGAAATATAATATGAACGTTCAATTTATGTTCCCATTCCTAGCACGGGCCTGTTAAAATATTATGACTATTGCAATACGTTTTGATTCATTAAACACCTTTACGTATAATTCAACTATTAAAGGGACCACAAACGACGAAAAAAAAAAAGTTCTAAAATACCGTGTGTTTTTTTATTATAAGTTTATATTGAGTAAAATATCACGACTGGTATATTACATTACTTGAAAAAAGTATATATTTTCAGTATATTCGGTAATAAAATTTCGCGATGTGAAATCGAAAGTACATCGCGAAATATGTGACATAACGATATTTACACTATAAATAACGCAAGTAGATTTTATATATAAAATATATACAATTCAATATTCATGCACAATTTGCATTCCAGGGTTTACCACGTGACGATGATGATGAATCTACTTGCCTTATTTATAGTTAACTGGTAGTTACCTGGTACCTGTACCCAGTAAAATTGTATTACCGAATATATGAAAATATGAAAAGTTTACAACTTTTTTCAAGTAATGTGATATACCAGTCGTGATATTTTAATCAATATAATGTAAAAATACGGTATTTTAGAACTTTTCTTCTTTCGTCGTTTGTGGTTGACGTTCCCTTTAAGTGATATCTAAACTAGGAGCTTTATAATTTTGGTATTTTTTTTAGTTGTGTCATTAAAATCTTACAATGATTTGTTCACATTAAGGTAAAATGCAAAATGTTCTTACAAGATATATAAGAGGATTCAAATCAGAATGCAGAATGTAGATTATATAAAAAAACAAGTGATATAACCTCCTCGTTAAAAAAACTGCTTACAATATAGGACGATAATGAATAAAGATTAATCAAAATGTGTTAGACTTATGATTACTGATTAACAAAATAGAAAGTATCCATTTTATTTATCGATGTAAGTTACGATAATTAAGTTCATATACACTTTTTCGTTTTTTAAAAGTCACAAGATGTCTTTATTTCGTGCATTTGAAAACAGGTCTTTTAAACGACCATATGTTATTTGTCTAGCTCGATATGCCTTGTAATCGTCAGCGCCGATGATCAACAGCCCATCAGCTCGTAGGTAATCGTCGCAATGGCTGTCGCCAAGTAAAATGCATCCTGACCACATAATTAATTGACTTACAATAGACCCTATATAATCATGATTGAATCCAATAAATGAGAGCCTGAGACTTATATTAAACCTAGTCAAGTTCATTTTCTAAGCGCATGCCCGATCCTGAAATTTATAACATCGTGTCTGTTGGGAAGGCGTCAGTGATAATAATTATATTCGGATGTATAATCACTCAGCCGCGTGGTTCTAGGTAAACATGTAATTTGCATTAATTTTAGGACGCTTATGAAGTATTTTACAGCTTTCTGAATATCTGTGATACTCATCATTATACTCATCATTATACAAATTGATTGGTCTTCCTGACGTTAATGTTCCTAAAAACTATTGCGACATGCGTACTTTTTGGTTTTCAAGATAACAGGTATTATGAAAATATTGTTGTCCTAATTTTTTTATTGTTTCGTTCTTTATCATTTAATAATGCCCTGTTAAATATGAAAGAATGTTATACATACAGTTAAATGCCTTTTTAAAGGAACGATAAATAATTGTTTTTTTTTTTTAAACATTTGTATAGACTTTCAACTGCACTGCTAATGTCTACCAACTGTCTTTACTAATTACCAAAAAAGCAAGTTTAAGTCTGTGCAAGGAATGTGTCTTTAAAAGTGGACTGTTTTTAATAAAATGTGTATTATGAAATGTGTTCATTTGAATATTATTCGAATTTTATTTCGTTTAAGTAGGCCCTGAAAGAGGCTGAACTAAGCCAAAGCCATTGAAATGCAACGGATGTGCGATATATAGGCTTAAATGTAATATGTTTAATAAATTAAGCTGTTAATTATCCATTTTATTTATTATAATTATTATTCAATATGACTTTCTATAAGATATTTAAGCTAAAGTACAGCTATTTTAGCAAATGTAAAAGTACCAATGTGATTCCTGACCTTTGATGCATATATGATAGGGGCTAATTTGCGTGCCCGAATGTAGACAGCGTTCCACATTCGTCCAGCAGCACAATAACACTAAAACAGTCCGTTTTCTTATTTATTATGTCGCCTAACAATAACATATATTACATCATGATAACGTCATCAGTCTTGCATACAGTCCCAGAATGATGTGGAATAAAAACATAGAATTAAATAGAGGATATTTGTTCATGTCAATGTAAGATCGTTTGTTATTTCACGAGTGATCATAGAAAATATATTTTCACGAGTGGCGCAGCCACTCGTGAAAATATTATTTGTCCATGATTACGAGTGAAATAACAAACGATCTTACACCGACATGAACAAATTGTCTGTTTCTTTTATGCCCCTTTTTCAAGAAAATAATTAACAGCTGTTTCCCTTTCGCTGAAACGTTACCATTTCTCTCGTGGCGTGCCTCTATACATTTCAATACACAAAATGACGTCTCTATACCAGCGAAACTCTCAGGTTAAACTCTTTTACAATGTAAATAAACGGTGAAAAAAGCATAAAATAAAAAGGAATTTTTTTGGATTCGATGGAATGTCTTATTTAATTCAGTTGTGATCATAAAACATATCTATAAATCTGGAGGTAAATCTTAATATGATTATCTAAAAATAGAAATAGTTGTTCCGAAAATGTGTTATTATCACCGGTGAAAATAATAATTTGTTTATTTTCACAGCTGTTATTTCATTGCAGAAATGTCATATTTTATCATTAGGTATAAAATTAAACTGAATAATATGTTGATTTATTATGATTACATGTGCTGTAATTGAATCAAATGCGTCTCTTTTATGTATGTGCAGAGGATTTGCAGGTACGTAGATATTTAATGGCATCGTTGGTATGAACTTGCTTTACTTGCAATTCGAAAGAAAACAGGCAGATGCAAAAATGATTGGTTGCTAATTTTCGGAGACGTTAATGGTATTTAAATCGATTTAATGAACTGTTTGCATTTTATTTGTCTATTGATGTGTATTTAACTGATTGATACAAGCTGTATAGTATTAAGATGTTAAACAGTGGATTGTATGTTACCTTCTTATAACTTATTATTATTACATTGTATAATTAAAAGTTTGCATTCAATTAAGTTTCAATTATACAAATACAATATTTGTTCTTGAATAAGACAACCACCTCACATTTAATAATTCAATTAACTTCTTTTCACTTATTGTTGCACGTTTAATACTTACTCACACTGTTTAAATTGTACAATTAATATACAATAGATGGCTTAAAATTATTTACAAAGAATACGTCGCATATTGTTAGTGCAACTAAATAAGGAATGCTATCGAACAGATACAAAATGTAACGTTATATCTGCATTCATGCCGGTAAATACATGCAGCATGTGGTGGGCTACACAGAGAACGATTCCTCTGACATAGAATATATATATACTCTCGACCTAGATCTCGGAGACACACACACATACCACAATTAATTAAACATAAACATTATAATTGAAATTCACGATTCCTAAAACCAGGTTAAAATGATGTAAGACATAAACAGTTTTAATTAAATTAACACTACGTTGATCGTTTGGTGAACTTAGGACGATTAATTATATGAATTGGAGGATTGCAGTTATTTGAAATGTATTGACTAGACGTCCTTGACACTAAGTGAATAGGTCAGACAGGGACACAAAACTGGTGATTAACAACAACAATTTGTGAAGAGTTTTAGCAGATGTCAATAACCGTGTGTGTGTCTAAACGCTCACATATCGACCGTTCATAAACATGCCAGACACAATGTACGTAGATGTAACTTCATTAATTGTGTCATGGTGTGATGATCTATGTGAATATTGAGTAAATATTGACTGAAAATAGCGTTATTACTATTTCACCCACTACTGAATCACCCAGTGTGTAATGTGCGTGATATGTGGGTCATTTTTGATGTAGTTTGTTGAACTAACAAACGGATTTTAATAAATATGGCTGTAAAATGGATGTTAACTCATCTGGTCAAAACATGACTTTTTCAGTTAAGGATATATTATGAAAGTGGTACCACTTAATAATCAAAATCCGAAATTTGAGCATCGAATTCCTAAAAATGCCGAAGTTATGCCATTTTGTGTATCATGTCACACAAGCCGAATAGCGCTGTTTTGTATGAAATGACGTTTCCATTCAGTGAGTATCATTACATGTTATGCAGATCAGTTTGTGTTGATACTATCTTCGTTGATTGCGTATGTAGCTGAACATAATTGATTACAAAGTACAGAATTAATTGCAGTATTATCAATTATTAAATACTAATGGTTGCCATGGGAAGATTGTTTTCATATTTATTACCATTTTAAAAAATTTAAGACGTAAAAAATAACAGCAAAATCAACAAAATAAGTTCTGGATAGATATGGAACATGGTAAACATATTCATAATATTAACAATGTATGCACATTTTCTGGATATACGCGTGAATTCAGAAAATGAACATATTGTATAGCTTCCAACTTGACACAAAAAAGAATAACTGCTCATGATACAATATGTTTTATGCATCTATTCTGCCATATATTTATTTTGTACACAACAAATATTGTAAAAAATAATATACTCATATTGACATGAACACATACAATTACATCATATATCTTGATTTCAAAATGAATTACAACAGTATTTTTGATATATTAGTACACAGACCAGGCATGCAATACAGTGTATTTATTATGATGTAAATATTTTATAGTGAATATCACTATGAGAGAGTTAATAATCAAAAATAATAATAACGTATCTGACTTAGTGTGCAGAATAAACAAAACTGTATACAATGCACATCATATTCCATTATGATTAACATACCGTAACATGCTTACTATATGTTTTCTTATGGATTACAGAGTGATTAAAAACAACACAAGATACGCATAGTTGATTTTCCTACAAATTCGTGCATATCAATAAAAATGTTTTTGTGTTATTCCTTGATGAAAAAGGACCTGTTAAGTCTGGAATAAAACAATATATGTTCACAAAAAGTCAATCACAACACACTATGAACAAAACATAGTGTCCATATTGTCATTCACACAATGTCCAAACTGGCAGTAAGATGTAAACTTGGTAAGCTGAGATTGCACCACAAATCGAAAAATTCATAGTTAAAGATCTGCAATAATAAAACTTAAATAAATGACTGATCGACTAGAAACTTTTGGGATCTTCCCGCGCAAGTTCGAATCCTGCCGACATACTTTTTTGCGACGCGTTTTATTTCTTTTCTAACATAATTTGATTTAATATAGCATATACGCTATGTTTATTGTTAAATATGTTGCAATTTTTTTGCACATTCTTCAATTTTTTAAATTAAAACAACATTATGGCTAAATTGGGTGATTTACTGCTGAAAATACGAATCATGCATGTTGCATTTTTATTTTTATTTCAAAAAGTAAACGGTAACTCTGTCTATTTCTTGGTATTTTTGCTGTAGATAGAGTATCTATAAAAACTAAGTTTAAAATATTACTTAAATGATACTATTTTGAATTTTATGACATTTGGTTTTTAACCAACCCAATTTATACTTGGCTGAAACCACTTACATTTCATGGCGCTCTTTCATAGTTAACAAGCTATAAAAAAATAAATGTCTGTGAAAAAATACTTATTTCATCTTGTTTAAACTTTAAACACTGTTACTGCATCTGTACACACCAACTGCATGCCCATATTTGGAAATCTGGATGAATTATGGAACTTTCATATACCCCAGGAGTGCAAATAAACAGGACAAAAGCCGAGCGTGGATGTGGTTTTGAAAAAATGAGTAAGCCTACCTAAAAATATGCATGTAGTTCAGTGAAATGATCCTGATAAAGAAAATAATACATTAGATTATATTTGGAAAGGTGCCCATTACATTGGCGCTACCTTAAAGTCGTTTTTCTCGGACACGACGTCAGCGCCGGAATAGTCAAAATCGCGTTCCCGCTCACAAATGAAATCAACAATTAAAAAGCACAAACTTATGGTAATAAGTGCCAAATGGAGTTTGTAATCTAAATTAATAGAACCTCTCCCAAAATCTGCATTTATAAATAAATGAAATAATCATATTACTTTTCTTAAAATAGAACATTTCTACTGAAATAGTGTTCGTATATTTATATATATTAATATAATAACAATCCTTGTAGATTATTGTAAAATGTAGTTCCTATAGTTAGTCATCTATAATAACTTACTATATCAAATTAAAAATAATTGAGAAACAATCTGTACTAACATATCCGATTGAAGTTCTTTGTTTTAGCAATCGGGCATGTTTTAAGAGCTGTTGTTTACTTGAACCAGAATGCCGCTTGAACAAAATGTTTTTGTTCACATTTCATTACAATTTTATGCGAAAGCACATTATTAAAATCAAAATCAACATAATAAAAATCGACACGTGAAACGTATATAAGAAATTGCAACTTGATTTTACAACGCTTAATGATGCATATCGACCGTATTACCAAAAACATAAAGTTATGTTTTAAAACAACATGAATATCTCTCTTTTTTATCTAGCAACATTATAATTGATAAAAGAGATAAAATAAACTATATATATATATATATATGAAACTATATAAAATAACAAACTCTATTTTAGATACACGCCTCCAGTGGGACTCAAAATAACGCATACAAAAATAACCTACTACTTTGGATTAGGAGTTTACAGATAATTGCTATTTACGTGAGAACAGTATATATTTCAATAGGTATTCGATTAATCACCATATTCCAAAGTCCAGTGACGTCGTTAACTGGGAAAAATATACGTTGTAATCGATTTAATTAACCTATATCAAAGGAATTATATTGCGCTCGATGATAGTGGCATTGATCAGACGAAAGTTTGCAGATAGGTCAGCACAATAGAGAGAATTCAACGATGAAAACTTTCGCGCGAAGTCATTATTAGTGTTGCTTGTTTATTTTTGCAAAGACATTTATCGTATTGTATAACGATTAACCGATTATATGTTTTTAAATAATCGTGTATTACCTTAATAAACAATGCATCACCATTTGTATATAATAATGCACTTGAGAAAACCCAATATTTTCTTTCATTATTCACTTATAATATTCACATTAATTTATCGCCAACATACGCCCAATAGTAGACGTAAGTAATAAACGAACACAAATTAAACAAATTTAAACAGAAAAGTGCACACAAATAAACAAATTGAGAAAATAAGCAACCCTAGATATTTCAGGAAAATTATAAAAGCATTTCAGAAAAAAAAACACAGATGAAGCAAATATTGTTACGATTGGAAATCATTTGAAAGCTGTGAATGGCGAGTACACGGTATCTATTTTTGATAACCAGTACACAGTTTGTAGACCAATTCACTTCGTCAAAATAGCAGGTGAATAAATAGAACATGGTATGTTTTTAAATAACAACGCATGCAGTTTTGGTACTATTTGTAAATGAACATATTAAATTATCCTTTACCAATATATTGTATGTATATTGTAACTTGATTAGCATGGACAATAGCACTAGATTGTAGTATTGTCAATAATCTCAGAGAACTTTTTTTAAGTAACGACCTTATTAGTAAGCACCCACCAGGATGTCGTTAACAATATCATTTGCAATATCTTTGTCTTGAAATGATATATTTGTGAATTAATTGATTTAAAAGGCTTAATATAATACTTTCAATAGTTAATTCCTGGGTTAAACTCAGAAAAAAGTGTAAGTGGAAAGTCTTTAAATAGTATAATAGAGTATGCACTAACTACCAACGCCTTGTCTTTCTCAAACGGAACATGAAACAAACGTATTCTTTCGTATGAATGATAACGTTAAAATAGATGTTCGCGCCTGGTCAATAACGGTGTCCTGCATCAAGGGATTTTGCGATCAATTGGGACTTATGATAATTTAATTGAGACAGTGGATCGAGTACAAAGTCATTTGGCTCGCTGAAAGATCGAGGACAATAAGATTGTAGTGATAGTTTTTGTTCGTGTCTGGCTGAACCCTTAATACGTCATTTGTTTTCGAAATACAGTGTCATAATTGTCCATTATTTAAAGACGTGTCGCATGCAACAACCATTTCGATAGCTTAAAGACCATGGTCATGCTATACACGTTGTGCATGTTGCTTACGTATAAGGCAATCCCCCAATGTGACTGCCAGGCCAATTTCTTGATCGTGATTGATTGGTTTCTGAAGTAATTGGAAAATCTTCTCAAAACTGCATGCCTTGTGCATTTACTTTCGTGCTAGCTTGAAGGAAGCTATCTCAATAAGTAAAGAGGTTTTAGGTGCTACAACAGTTAAAAAGCACATATATTCTCTATTTAGTGTTCGCATAATGTCTGACTAGTATCAGTGCCCGTAACTACAAAACGTTGGTATCTTTGTCATATAGCTTAAACACACAGTGATTACTCTACATGCTGGTATATCAAACAATTTCTTGCAATATTTCTAAGTAGCTTTATTTTGTTGAAATGTTTACTGTTCATCCTGTTTATGCTGTTTTCCGACCGAATTTTCGTTTTTTGGGGGGAAAATCTACCATTCTTCCGTGATGTTTTTCTTTGCATTAGAAAAGGATACACCATTTATAAACTCGACCATGCGCCTTGTCTAAAAAACTAATCTTTATGATATAACTTTAAAAAAAAACTGATGAACCTTCCTCTCGCGCGTGGCTTTTGTTGTTATCTGGTATCGAAGTGCAATCTGTTATCAAAGTATCCGCATACCCAGCGTGTTAAAGATAATTGATATGAAGATAGAACAAGCCGCTTCAAGCCCGCCGATTTTCAGAATTGCCATGAACATTTGAAGTTATATATAAATATCGACACGCTAAGTTGAACAAGGCTCAGCTGATAAGCGCGATAATCTAAAAACAGTTGGTGTAGTTAAGAAAGATCCCCACACTTCAATAAATCCATTAATAAATCCATTGTTGTTTTCTCAACCATTTGATCAAGTTATGTTTGTTTTGAGTGTTAAGCGATTCCGCGCAAGTATTTAATCTCAAAACTTAATCGTGATTTTCTAAGAAACATCTCTTCTAACATGTGGAGAAAAATAACGAGGTATTTAAACAGATGTTCCAGTCAATAATGATGTTTTTTATAAGGCTTTACGCAAGGAAACCACAATTTAATTAGTTTCATGTACCCTTAAAAGATCATTGACAAACATTTGACTTGTTATACTCGATTATCAAATCTGTATTATATTATATCTTGCAAACTAGGAAAGACGGAGGAATTTCCAATATCTCCTTCCATAGCAGCTTGCTATTGGCATACGAGCGTCTGTTCAATAGTTGGGGATGTAAAAACCTAGTGGAAGTTGGTGGGCATGTGGAAGCTCTTAACTAGTCGTTAATAGTTACATTAGAAATTTACATTTGTATAACTCGGAGAAGTATTGAGGTATGTTAAACTGCTTGTTTTATATATTATATAATTTAAGGCTAAGCATACGTTTTACTTGGAGAATGTCCGCCGCACTGATTTCTCCTAATATACATGTATGTGTGTATACTATGTTTTGATAGTATTATATTTCGTTAAATTAGCATAAGAGGTTGATGAATATTAAATGTAAATATCTTTTAAAAAGAAATTGCACTTCGAATGTATCATCCATAATAATTTTTTTTAATAGCATACTACATGCGCATTATGTTGCATGTAACTGTCTTTGTTGATGAGCTGAGACCTGTTTTTAATATATTTAATATATTTGCCTGTCATTTGCTAGATGTTGCGCAAAACATTTAGTGTTAATAAACACTCAAAATATGTATTTGTATCACATAGGATAATACACGTTGTATAACAGTTCACAGAGTTGCACAGAATGATAGCAGGTTTACGAATATATTTCATAAAGTTATTTTTGGGCAAGGAAGTTGACTCATATGTTCGCAATATCATAACGATTAACATATAATAAGTATAATATTACATTTTGCAAGGCTAACCTCAAGAAGAACTATAAAGTAAAGGCAGTGTGTTAACGGAGTCGAGATATTGCTCAAATTGACGACAATTACCTGGGTTCAAACTGAGTTCATAGTACAGCATTGGCGAAGACTAAACCTTAATGTTGTTTGTTCACCCTCACTAGACCCAGAAGCGAACATCGCCATGACATTGTTCAGATAACAATTTGACTCCTGTTTTAAAAGAATGGGCAATATATTTGGCTTCTAGAGTGGTTTCACGCTTTTTCTAAGATTCGACTGGCTTATTTGATGGCTCTATGTGTTGCCTTCGAGTATGACCTTTTCTTAAAAACGTATGAAAGACGCAAAACAGCCGGTTTATACTTGATAAAACATGTAATCAGAAAAGAAACGCAGGTCAGTGAAAATCTAACATAAACATAATAATTCTTTGATTATGCTAATGAGACGTTTAAAGAATAAGCAACCATGTCATTTAAAATTATACAATCTTTCAACTTAAATTGACATTTCAAATACATGTAAATAATAGCGACACTAATATATTAGACTTAAAGGGATCTTTTCACGGTTTGGTAAATTGACAAAATTGAAAAAAGTTGTTTCAGATTCGCAAATTTTCGTTTTAGTTATGATATTTGTGAGGATACAGTATTACTAAACATTTACCATGGTCTAATATAGCCATTATATGTATCTTTTGACGATTTGAAAACCTGAAAATTATAAAGTGTTGCAACGCGAAACGATTGAATAATTTGGAGAGTTCTGTTGTTGTCGTTTAAATTTACGAAACTACGAAGATTGCTTATATAAGGTATAAAATACTTATTACTTGTATACTCGGCGGAATAACCGAGAGGGCTAATGCGTTTTTACTTCAGACTTACTCCAGGACTCCGGGGGTCACTGGTTCGAGCCCTGGTACCGGCTACTTTTTTTTCCTTGTTTTAATTTTATTCTTGATGTTTTTACTGGAGCTTTTAAGATCCAATGTTTACATTTATCAATATAAAGCATTTAATGACAAACTAAAAAATATGCCAAAATCTGTGAAAAGGCCCCTTTAAAAGACAAATAATATTGAACGAGTATTTTCATTATTTTAAAGGAAAGTAGTGAAAAAACAAATCAATAAATATCACTTAAGCATTATGTGATTTAGCACATGTGGAATTTTACAAAGTAATCAATGACTCAACATCAATTAATCCACCGCCCTATATCGCACCAGTGTTAGAATATAAAAGTATTTATGGATCGTATAACTGTCGTTAAGACGGCGCTGATTCACACATGGAGTACTGCATATTTACAGCTAATAGAAATATTGCTAAACGAAATAAATTGGTTGTTTCGGTTCTGTAGTTTTATACTTACACTTTTATACTGAAATGCCATTAACCGTGTAAACCATGATAGTTAACTTAGAAAAATAAACATGTATCATTCTGGAAAGCATGCATAAAGAGTTCATCTTTTTTAAGAGCTCACAATCTTAGTTTTCACTTTTTATTTAACTGACTGTAAACAGGTTGTTAAAATCGGAAACGTAACTTCTTTTACAGGTTTTCATGACACAATTTGGTCCTTCACTCGCATGAATATTTTTACTCGTATCATATGGTAACATTATTGCATAGAAATGCTTTATATCTATATAAATGTGATCAGATGAATACAATTTGAAATTATTTACCTCTTCATAAAGGCCATTTTTAAAAAGCTTTAGAGTAAATTATCATATTTAACATATATCGTTTCAGTGAAAAATGAAGAGAATGTGTATGAAACATAGATTTGTTGTATTATTAACAATAGTATTTATGGGGAAAATCAACCGAATCTTATTTAAGCTCGAAATGTATCCATATGAAACGGATGCATCGCCAGAGTTTACTGGAAACAGAAATTAGTTAGCAGGGACAGACAGTAGGGGAACAATTAACACAACAATTAGTACACTTTATGAAAAAAGATGTTACCACGTCCTTTGAATGGACTTGATCAACATTTTGTATATTGAACATTTAAAGAAAAAAAGTGTAATACTTGTAGATTAAAAATGTATGTATGTTAAAAAATATCAGTTCGGCTTTTTATAAGAATCATTTAAAATTATGAAGCGTGTGTTTCCCATCGATAAACTACACTCGTATATTAATAATAAGCGTATACAAACGCAGCGTGTGTTTGTAATAAAACACGATTCCGTGCGTCTCGCCAATATTTTTACATGTAGACGCCGCACCAATAATCTAAGAAGGCATATTCGTAAAAGTAAACATTTGGAACTGTATACACCACTGGCAAATGTCATCAACATCCAGATCGTATTATAACGCTAATCTAACATCACCAAGTGTGATTTTCTAGAAATATAATCTTTCGATATCTAATACTTCAAAGTAACAGATTGGGTAAAGTGTAGATGATTTTGAGATTTATCTGTATTTTTAAGAAGCGTGCAATTTGATATGCGTTTGATAAAACGTTCAGTTGCCATATCATTTCAGGAATCGGTGTCCTGGAGGCGAAAATCAAAATCCGTCGTTGTTATCATCTGTACATCCAGTAGCAGCTCACTTAGCAAGATCTAGTGACGTATTTAAAAGATGCAAAATGAGTTTACTAAGAATGGATTATTTTTTTAACGACAATATCAGTGCTTCAAATGGTTCATATAATCAAGTGTATGATTTATATTTGGAAGGTTTCGCAAGGAAAAGTGTCATGTTGGTATTTGGGATTGACTTCTATTCATACGTTACTCCTATTATTCTGTTGGTGGGACTTTGTGGTAATTCTTTATCACTGTGTGTGTTTTTCTCGAAGAAAATGAGAGGCATGTCAGCTAGCAGATATTTAGCGGCATTGTCAATATCCGACTTGATGACATTGATAGTGTACGTGCTGAGTGAATGGTTACGACGTGGATTACCTACGATAGCTCGTGGCTATTACGTGTCGTTCTTCGACAGGCCAGTGGTGTGCCAAGTGTGGCTTTATTGCAGTTACATGTCGCGGCTCGTTTCAGCTTGGCTAATTGTAACATTTACATTTGAACGTTTTATTGCTGTGTGTATGCCATTACGGCGGCGTAACCTGGGATCCCTAAAGGAGACACACAGAATAATTACATTACTGATTGGTCTCTCGGGCGTAATTGCTATATACAAGCCTGTAACAAGTGAGGTGCGGGCACTAAATAACCGGACCATATGTACTAGTATAGAAAAATTTGAATATGAAGTTTTCATTATGGACAGCGTGTATGCTTTGATTATTACACTTGTACCTTTCATTATAATATCGACACTGAACATTTTAATTATCCGAAAGCTTCTTAACCGAAAGATGAAAAACAAGTACAATCTTGTTACAGAGGAAAATTCTATACGATTGGATTTCACATTTATTTTGTTAGCTATTTCCGCTTTCTTTATTGCGTTGAACTTACCATTTTTCTCCATGTGGGTAAAGCAATCTTTGCAGTCACGTTCATTGCACTCAACATTAGACCACACGGATCACGTTAATTTTGAATATTGGCAAGGAGTTATGAAAATAACAAGGACAATTGTGTACGTTAACTATTGCATCAACTTTTTCCTTTACAGTATTACAGGAGCTTGTTTTCGAAGACAATTAAAGGCTCTTTTCACCCGATCACATGATTCTAAAAGGGCATCGTATCAATATAAACTCACTGGAAATGGCACCCAATGTACGAATGTAAAGAACAGAAATACGTGGATATAACAAACATGTTGAACGTTTCCACTTCTTGTTCATAACGACAGTGCGTTAAAGCAAACAATAGTGACTGTTTTATGAATTGCATCATCAACACATACACTGTTTGTATCATTAGCTTTTTTGCAGCTTGGAGCCGTGATGTTGTTTTGCTTTGTGTTACAATGAACCAAATACGTGTTTGTTGAGCTTTGCGCTGTGTTTTCTAACTCAAACGACAATGCAATAGTTTAAACAAACATCAGAAACATAAGCAACAAAATATCGAGTCATTTAACTGGATAAGGAGAACGAATTCCTTTTAAATAATACTATATGATTTCTTATGATTAATATATAGAAACATTCCAATAGGGTTCAAGTGTTTGATGCTTATTAACGTTTCCAATTAAAAAATAAGTAAATATGAAATTTTAACAAAGGGATATTTGCAGTTTTGTAATTGTTTAACGATTAATGATACCTAATAATTTATCATGCTAATAAATATTTAAACTTTACACGTTCTTGTAGAAATGAATGTCACACAGATAGCATATATTCCAATCTTGATTATATAGCTTACATATATATTATATGAAATAAACGACCTTTTAATACGTGTATACTAGATTTGTCAGTGAGTAATCAGTCAAAAAACCTCGAGAGTATATCTTTTATCGTGAGAATCCAACTAGACCGATACAATGCTGGCATACATCGGACCAATTAATCAGTTAAGAGAACAGCGGGAGGACATACGTAGAAACACATTTCACTGACGATCAAAGGATGAGTGTTAGACAAAATGATAGACCCCGTGTTAAACGTTAATGTAATTATATGAAGTTTAGGTTGAAATATCAGACACATTACAACGACTAGCCAATTATGAAATCTTTTACCCTACATCTGAACGTAATTGTTTCTACAAACACTCTTGAGACCTAATTTGATAGTTTGCCAAAAGGAATACATAGCCCCTGCTTTTTGTGTTTGGTACATTGCAAACTTTTCAGAGTTTACTGCTTTTCACAAATACTTTATCGATCGTAGTAGTTGCAGATGTTTATTAATTAATTTATCATCATAATGTTATTTCAATGAATCGCAAGAGTTCAATTATATCAATATTTGCTAAAGTGGAAATGATAATTATCAACTTCTTTTTTATGAAACTCGCGTTTACCAATTATGCAGTAAGAAACTATGGGTTTTCTCAAATTAAATTATGCATTAATAAACATCTTAAATGATTAACATTTAGTTTTAAAACATTAATAATATTATATTTTTCGTATCGTTTTACTCATTTGCAAATATCGTTATTCCCTGTTGAACATGTGTTACGCGTTATACGCGAAGAATAAGCAAATATGCAATTGTTCGTACGCCCTGTTTCTGAGATTTACTATATAATCTGCGCCCGTTTCTGAGAGTTTCGTTTATCATATTTGATCAAAAAAAGAATCTAGCAAAGGGCTTATTCAGTTTAATAACGCGTCGTGCTTCTCGACGTGCATTTTAGGACTCGATGTACTCGACACCGATATAGAGTATATATTTCTTGTGGACAAGTAGATTCATAAATATTCCAAAGTGTGTTTATGACTGTTAAATGTCTTAATTATAAGGGCTTTGTTGTTGTTTTCGATTGTATTGATTTAAAGTGACCATCTGACATAATGAATTTGTTCATTGGAAAACATGAAGATCATAATAATCGTTACCTAAAAAAACATCTTAGCTACTTAAATTGACGTTAATACTTCATTTTATAACAAATGAAAAAACACCATACACTGCAAACACTGCCAGGCGCTAAGAGGCGAATTGGGAATGGTACGTAACATAAAACAATATTATTGGAACATGTATAAGTCATACATTAGTCAAACCCGTAAGATAGCTGTATGATTTACACGTTATTCCGATTCATGTGAAAACTGTGTGAAGCCAATATGTTGGTTGTTTCTCTATATTAAGCCAATATAATATAAGATTTATTCATTCGAATTTGCTTTTGGTAAATGTAACTCTGTTGGCTATAAGGAAAGGTTATATATAGTTAAAATTTTGTATATAACAATAATTGGTCTAGAATACCTATTCCTAAGCATCATATTTATCTCTGATCCTTACCTTACTCACTGTGTTGAACAAAAAATTAGTTATCACTGCCTTATCTTTGATCTTCTTTACTTTAAAAAGTCACATACACGCATATTTAAGCGCCATATATGGCTTTTCGAGCAGGGCAACTACGAAGTTATATCTAACACAAACTGGTACATGTATATATATTAATGCGGAACTCCTTCAAATTAACTTCCAACATGGAACATCTAACGAACGAACGCTGTCAGCCTGTGTTATGCTTCGAGGAACACTCGTACGCCAAGAAACACACGTCTAAGTCTACAATACGGTGGCAATGCCGTTTGAGTTGTCCCGATTTCCGCAAGGTTTCGCTCATTACAGATCTCAGGGTGAGTCGATATATACGAATTAATTTTAACATTATCATGTTCATGCTCTCGCTCAATTCTTTAAACTGATAAAATATGACCAAAAAAATAGCACACCATTTTAATAACATATTAAAATACCAATAACAAATGTCCAGTGTGTCATATTCATTTGGATGAAATGTGATAATAATGATTAGCATAGCAACATGGTAAGAATCAATGTCCGGGCTGTCAAAATAATATAGTTACGATTGTCCGGATTGTCAAAATAACGATTTTCAAAAATCCAAACTAAGAGGCTACCACTGATAGTTTTAACATAATGACATATTAACTTTCACAGTCTTACAAAGAGATTCATTAAAACCACACGATCTAATTCCATGTCAATTTAATTGTTAAGACTGGTAAATAACCATAATTAACATCAATTGCTCTCATTTGAATAATATTTTGCATGACTAACTTAATGGACATGTTTGAGTTTAGTGAAGCGTAGTATAGAAAATTGCCTAAGACAAAACAATTTACATTATAGTAGGAATTCAGTTTTTAATTACCTCAGTCCCTTTACAATTGCCTGGTAAATGATGCAGCACAATAAACGCCACGAGATGCTGTAATATGTCAAGAGACTAAAAGTAATTGCGTGTTATCATGAGCTAGGAAAACTGTAGTGTGCAAGACAAGTCATCTAGAAACTGCAGCAGCGATAATTATTTCTGTTCATTATAAGATGAACGCAGGCAACCAAACCTACAATCAATGAATTCTTAATGGAGACCACTTACAGGCAGAATAAAAGGCTTCAATTTTTCACTGACTCGAAAAGAATACCGGTATGATTCATGAACATAACTAAATTAGATATCTGTAACGTAGTCCAACTTCAGAAATATAAGACACACAAGAAAAATTCGGTCTTGTTTATCTGTATGTTTGCTTGTTTGGATTTTTGGCAAGTGTCAACAGTATCTTAAATTTTGTTACACCACGGTGGTAGTTAAACTAGTAACATTCATAAAAGCACATGACATATCAATTACGTATATATACATGTAGATTGTAAAGATGTTACAGGAGTCTCCATATATTCTTGTCACTTGTGTAACATTAACCGACAAGAAATAATAGTACTGTATGTGTTCTATCGATACAATGTTTAACATAAACGTATAGTTTTCATGTTACGAATGCCTTTCTGTGTGATGAGTAATCGGACCAGACAAATACTTGCTTTAATATAATACGCATCTCAATTTATGATCTCCATTACTTCAATCCGTTCCAATAAAATCACATAATTGCACTGTGCAGTCTAATGGAACGTTCAGCCTTAACAAACTGATTGTCTGCAATTTCAGTTTGTTTTTATTTTCAAATAGTTTCTCGAAAACGAGAAATGCTTTTAGATGATTCGTTTAAGGGCTTCTGAATCCATTTGAAGTTTTAAATAATTAAATAGCATGTTTTTTTTTCTTTCTATACATATATTGCAATTTTTTGCAGAACAATATTATAAAGGTATTGTCACTAGCAGTGTGCACAATACCAGAAGGGTTGATTAAACCCATACTTGTTTTCAGTACAATACATCAGGGATAATAACGCTACTCACTATGTTACGTACGGGTTTGTGTATCGACTTAGATAATTAAATCTAGCTATAAAGTGTTTATTTAAATTATGAATTTAACCAAACAA
Source organism: Dreissena polymorpha (assembly GCF_020536995.1). Lineage (NCBI taxonomy): Eukaryota > Metazoa > Mollusca > Bivalvia > Myida > Dreissenidae > Dreissena > Dreissena polymorpha. The sequence continues at coordinate 19,069,489 of NC_068366.1, forward strand.
CTTTGACTATAAAATTAACCGATTTTATAACAACGTATTTTTATATATTATGCATTTAAGTGTTATTTAATCTATTGATGGAGTGTTGTTAACCCAAGGGTGACTTCAAGCCTAATCATGTCACCCTGGGGTGACTTCAATCCGACCGGGTGACTAGAATCGGCTTGAAGTCACCCCAGGGTGACATGAATCGTCTTCTAGCTACCCCCTGGTGACTTCAAGCCATTTCAGGTTGACAATGACCCAATGAGCCACACTATAAACTTCATCAATACATCGTCAGCCAGTACATGCAGAAAAAATGCAAAAACACTATTATCACAACATCTGCTTAATGTAATTTTGCAAATATTTCAGCACTACCATTTCCATGGTCACTTTTTAGCGCGGAGGACAACATAAATGCCGTTTTAATGTCATTTATGTATAGTATTCTCATTTTGATTATTTTGTGCTTTAATTTCAATCTTCAACACACTTTTTTCTGGCAAGAGTGCTGGACCCGATATGTTTCTAAACGAATTTTTTATTCATGGTAAAGACGTTCTTATTCCGTATCCGTATACCCTTTTTAATAAAAAAAATTCATTAGGGTGCTTTCCAGCATCATGGTCTGAGGGTCACGTTATACCATTACATAAAAGATAGTTTAAATGATATTAACAACTACAGAGGTATCACATTGTTAAGTTCTCTTGGTAAAATGTTCACACAAATTTTAAATGACAGATTGACCGATTGGGCCAAAGAATATTATGTATATGTTGAAGCGAAGGCGGGTTTTCGATCGCATATGAATACAGTCGATAATATATTTATTTTTAACGGTTTATTAACGCATGTTTAAAATCAAGGCAAACAGTTATATTGTGCTTTTATAGATTTCGCTAAAGCATTTGATTATGTTGTAAGAGACAATTTATGGTACAAGCTAATTAAACTAGGCATACGTGGTAATATACTCAATGTAATGAAATAAATGTATAACTCCATCAAATCAAATGTTAAACATAATAACACGTTAAGTGATAGCTTTCAATGCGTTCTATGGGTCAGGCAAGGTGAGTGTTTGTCGCCATTTTTATTTCCCATGTATCTTAACGACCTAGAACAGGAATTCACATGTCAGAATGGGTTAAATGGTATAGATATTAACTGTTTTGAAATGTTTCTACTGCTTTACGCGGATGATATAATTATATTTGCTAATAATGCAGATGAACTCCAAAGGGGTCTAGATTTACTACATAAGTATTGCCACACATGGAAGCTAGTAGTAAATACAGATAAGTCTAAAATAATGATATTTCGCAAGGGCGGTCGTAACTCAACTAGTTCTTTTTGTTATTACAACAAAACTATAGATATTGTCAATCGTTTTAATTATCTCGGTGTTATGTTTACGTCTGGCGGGTCATTTTGCGACGCCACAAACAAACAAGCTGGACAAGCTCTTAAAGCTATTTTTAAACTGAAAAAGTATTTATACAAATTAACGGAAATTCCATCAGGCAACAAACTTGAGCTCTTCGATAAACTTATAACGCCAATATTGAATTACGGTAGCGAGGTATGGGGCTTTATTAAGGCTTTACCAATAGAAAGGGTTCATATGCAATTTTGCAAACAATTATTGGGTGTAAAAAAAAATGCACACAAAATGATTTTGTATATGGTGAGGTTGGACGTAATAATTATCAATCCATAAGATACTTAAATATTATTAAATACTAGGTAAAACTTTTGAGAACTCCAGACAACAAATTTATTAAGAAAATATATTTAACTCTATTAAATGATCCTTTAGAGAAAAATTGGTGTACATTATTAAAGGATTTGTTAAACAATTTGGGATTTTATGACGCTTGGCTCTTCCAAGATGTTGGTAATATAAACATTTTCATATCTGCCTTAAGGCAACGACTGAGCGACACATTTATCCAAAACTGGAATAATAGACTTGAAAACTCCAGCAGAGCTAATTTATACAAACACATTGCTATATTTCGTTTTCAACCGTACATTAACTATTGTCAAATAAGTAAATTCCGAATAAGTTTTTCTAAATTACGGCTGGCATCACATAGGCTGTACATTGAGAGCGGCAGATGGGCACGACCCACTCCGATTCCATTAGAACAAAGAAAATGTACCGTATGTAATAAACTTGAAGATGATTTTGTCCTTGAGTGCAGTTTATACTCAGAACTAAGAAAACACTACGTTGCATCATATTTTCGACACAGACCAAATATGTATACATTTGTAGCACTTATTACGTCTGAAAATAAATTGGTGATTAAAAAATTGTGCATGTACATTTGTAACGCATTTTAAGTTCGTACAAACAACACATATGTAATGTCAAACAAATTCCATTATAAGATTACAAATATTGTGTTCTATTTTATGAAAGTGTCAATTAAGCAACCAATATTCATGTGTACTTTCCACAATGTTAAATATTTAAAATTATGTAATGTAAACTTCATATAATTTTGTGTTACGATTTATAATTTTCATAATCTTATATAGTTTATGATCAATTGGTGGGAAGTGAGATATCACACTCATGCGCAGTGTATACCAAACTCGTCAATAAGCTGTCTATTTTGTTTTATTTTTCTTTGACGCGCATTATTGTTTAATCTCAAGGCAGCTGGCCTTAGTCTTAGAAAGAACATGTAAATGTCCTTTTTTGATCATTATTTAAACTATGTTATCATTTATTTAAACATTTTCAAGACTTATGGCTATCTATTTTTCAATTTCGAAAAGGTAGCAAAGACAAGGCGCTAGCAAAAATGTATAGTTTCAGTGATGTCAATATGAAAGTATCTTCTTATATTCATTATTGTGTAGGTTTCATAATTACTTTTTGTTTCTTTTTTCGAATAAATAGTCGAGTTTATGCTAGTATTTAATAGTATTTTTTATACAGTCAAGGCAGCTGGCCTAAGTCTTAGAAAGATATATAATATGTCCTTTCTGATCATTATTATCATTTTGTTATCATTTATTTAAACATTTTCAAGCCTTATGGCTATCTATTTTTCAATTTCGAATAGGTAGCCAAGACAGAATAGCAAAAATTTTAATTTTCTTTTAACGAATAAGTAGTCGAGTCTATGCTAGTATTTAATAGTTACTTTTTTACAGTCTTTAACAGGGCCTGTGTAACAATAGATATGTATAATACATACAAAAAGGTTATACCATGCTTTTACTACTCTAATGTGTAATTATAAAGACTCATAGTTATTCGTATTATGTTATATAATCTGATTACACAAATTATTATTCCCTTATAACGAGATGGTTACTATTTACTTTACACGCGCATATAATTGTACAAGCCCGCTTTTGCCTGTTTATATGGTATCCAACCAATAATTGTGTGATGCATGTATAATTATCATTATTATAACTATCACAATTATTACAGGTTTGCTGTAGCGGCTATATTTGTCATTTCATCATTAACTTGGCAATGCATTGTATGTCAATGTACATTTTATACATTGCATTATTATCATTAGAATAATTAGTACACGTTTGCTTAAGCGGTTTTAGATGTGATTTAACCAACAATTTTGAGTTGCATGTTATGAAAATATACATGATATACCTTGCATCATTATAGAAGAAAATATTTGTTATTATTATTAGTAGAAGTAGTATTATGTGTATTTTAAGTATTATTAATTATCCCCACGCTTTTTGAAAAGCGTGGGGATATTGTGGTTATCTCCGCCGTCTGTCCGTCTGTCTGTCCGTCCGTCCTGGCCACTATTATCTCCTACACTTTTAGCACTAGAACCTTGAAACTTACACACATGGTAGCTATGAGCATATGTGCGACGGTGCACTATTCGGAATTTTTATCTGACCCCTGGGTCAAATGTTATGGGGGTTGGGTGGGACCGGGTCAGAGATTTTCATGCGACTGCGATTCGAAAAAGTCTCATACCTACTGGGTCCCTTAAGATATTGCTTTCATATTTGGTATGCATGTGTATCTGGAAAAGACCTTTCCATGCACACACAATTTTTTACCCCTCTGACCTTGTACTTAAACTTAGGATCAGTTTTCAGGTTTCGAAATCTGCGACCGCGATTTGAAAAAGGCTCATAGCTACTGTGTCCCTTCAGATATTGCTTTCATATTTGGTATTCATGTGTATCTAGACAAGACCTTTCCATGCGCATAAAAAAATTTACCCCTGTGACCTAGACCTTGAACTTTCTGTCAGCTTTCAGGTTTCGAAATCTGCGACCGCGATTCGAAAAAGTCTCATACTTACTGGGTCCCTTCAGATATTGCTTTCATATTTGGTATGCATGTGTATCTAGACAACACCTTTCCATGCGCACACAATTTTTTAACCCTCTGACCTTGTCCTTGAACTAAGGGTCAGTTTTCAGGTTTCAAAATCTGCGATCGCGATTCGAAAAAGGATCATAACTACTGTGTCCCTTCAGATATTGCTTTCATATTTGGTATTCATGTGTATCTGGACAAGACCTTTCAATGCGCATATTTTTTTTACCCCTGTGACCTTGACCTTGAACTCGGGCCAGTTTTCAGATTTTTAAATCTGCGACCGCGATTCGAAAAAGGCTCAAAACTACTGTGTCCCTTCAAATATTGCTTTCATATTTGGTATGCATGTGTATCTGGATAACACCTTTCTGTGCGCATACAAATTGTTACCCCTGTGACCTTGACCTTGAACGTGGGGTCAGTTTTCAGGTTTTAAAATATGCGACCGCGATTCGAAAAAGTCTCATAACTACTGTGTCCCTTCAGATATTGCTTTTATATTTGGTATGCATGTGTATCCAGACAACACCTATCCATGCGAACACAATTTTGTACCCTTATCTGGATAACACCTTTCTATGCGCATACAATTTGTTACCCCTGTGACCTTGACCTTGACATTGTGGTTAGTTTTCAGGTTTCGAAATCTGTGACCGCGATTCGAGAAAGGCTCATATCTACTGTGTCCCTTCAGATATTGCTTTCATATTTGGTATGTATGTATATCTGGACAACACTCTATGGGCATAAAAATGTTTACCTCTGTGACCTTGACCTAGGACTTGGGGCCAGTTTTCAGGTTTTGAAATATGCGACCGCGATTCGAAAAAGGCTCATAACTTATGTGTCCTTTCAGATATTGCTTTCATATTTGGTATGCATGTTTATCTGGACAACACCTTTCCATACGCAAAAATGTTCGAGCCCTGTGACCTTGACCTTGAACTTGAGGTCAGCGTTCAGGTTTTGAAATCTGCGACTGCGATTCGAAAAAGGCTCATACCTGCTGTGTCCCTTCAGATATTGCTTTCATATTTGGTACGCATGTGTATCTGGACAAGACCTTTCCATGCGCATGAAATTTTTTACCACTGTGACCTTGACCTTGAACTCAGGGTTCGCGTTTAGATTTCGAAATCTATTATGTGGTTATCTACCCAATCAGAAGAAGTGCAAGCATTTTCATCGGACAAAGGAATTTTTTTAACAATGAAGCTTGTGTATTGAAAACACATATAGAGTTACACAGTAGTGGCGCAGAGATGTATTTAGTAGTCAATTGTTTGTGTTAACTCATCTTTGAAATGGTTAAGCTCATCCATCTGATGTTTATACAAGGGATTATAAAATATTGGCGCAAAGGGACACCTGTATATGAGAGAAGAGATAGAATGCAGTCAAGCATAAAAATCATGAGAAACTCATGGAATAGAGCCTCAAGAATCTATAAAAGTGCTGAAACTTTTAATTTGTTCAATTACATTTTTAGACTCAATACTGAAAATCTGTCAAGATGTTCAAGTGGGAAAAATGTGAGAAACAATTTAAAGCAAGATGGACTTTGAACAGGCACATCAAAGACATACATGAAATTCAACATTTTCATTGTTGTGTACAAGATTGCGATAGAATATTTCTGAGACGCTACTATTTAGTCAACCATTTAACCTCAAAACATAACTTTTCCAAAACAGAAGCAAGAAGAATGACTATAAGAGAGCATGTTCAGCCATCTCATAAGTCATTCCAATGAGGATGACATGTACATAATGGATGTCAGTGAAGTTGATTCAGTATTAGATTTGTTAGGAGAGCAGGATTAGGAGGAGAAATTAGGGTATATATGTTCACTCATTTATTGTGTTATTTTACATTAACTTCTTCATTTCTACACCGAATTACTTCAAATTTATACTGAACATCTCTTATGACAATACGGTCAATCTTAACTTTGCACGGCCCCATTACCACCCTGGGGCGCCCCTGGGTCAAACATGCGGCGTTAGAATATGCGTCGGCCTCTGCCGCGCAATTTCAAGTATTATTAGTATTTTATGTATTATCATAACTAGTAGTAGTATTTAGGTTTCAACTGTCATACATTGATATTCTTATATATAGCAAAGTTGTAAACACTGTATGCATAACCATTGTCCACTTGGGCTGTTATTGGCCTTCTGGATCTGATATGAATAAACATCGCCTAAAACATCACCTATCATAATATGTACACAAATATTATTCATTGTGACTGAATGCCGTTTTAATACAACAACTGTGTAGGTTTCCATCTCCAATGTTACAAATGTTTGAACAGTTAAATCTCTCGAACAGTTTATTCATTATTATTTAAAGGCCGATAAAAGGTGACGATCCGTAATTAATCACCGATTTTAAAATATTGTTTGCATATTTTGTTTGTAAAGGTTATCACAAAATTATATATATATATATATATATATATATATATATATATATATATATATATATATATATATACCAATACATAGTGCCAGTTACGCGGTCTCTGTAGTTTTCAGACTGTACTTACGAGGTCAATATAAAAAACGGGGTCTATATACAACCCCGCAATCTAGGCTCCTTTAATTACTATGAGGGGGGTGTAGGGGAGGTAATGCAATCAAATCTCACAATAAGGTCTTAAATCGAAAACCACAATCAGGTCTGAAATTGAAATTGTATATACCTCGCAAATAAGTTCGCTATATATTTCCTTGTATAAGACGTTAAATAAATGACGTATTTATATACAATAATAATAGTAGGTACCCCTATATACCTTAATTCGTGTTTATATCGGATAAAAAAGGGTATGGAGATACATGTATTTAAAGTGGGAACCCCATAACCTATTTCTAAATCAGAGACCCCGTAACTGGCCATATGTGTGAATATATATATATATATATATATATATATATATATATATATATATATATATATATATATATATATATATATATGTATGTATATATATATATATATATATATATATATATATATATATATATATATATATATATATATATATATATATGCTTGTGAAGTATGGGGTGTTTCTAATTTTAAAGAGGTAGACACTTTGCATGTACGATTTTGCAAGTATTTACTCGGTGTTAAGAAGCAAACTCCTACATATGCTGTGTATGGGGACTTTGGTCGATTGCCTCTATCAGTTATTTGTAAAGAAGGAGCTGTTAAATTTTGGTTGAAAATGATGAAAAATAACGAATTACCTATATATCACATGTATAATGATCTATGCAATAATGTCAATATGCCTTGTTGGGCAAGTAGAATAAATTCCATTGATGACCATCTAGGTTATGCAAATATCATATTGTTGTTCGATCATATCGTTCACTATTACAGTTTGTTGAAAACAAGAATTAGAGATCAATTTGTACAAGAATGGCATAATAGTATTAATGCAATGCCAAAACTTGATAGTTATTGCAAATATAAAACCGAATTTTGTTTTGAAAAATATTTAGATATTATTACTAATGACAAGTTACGAAAATTTTTGACAAGTATAATATTATGTTCCCATAGATTAGAAATAGAATTAGGAAGATATAATAACATAGAAAGAGATAATAGAGTGTGCAAATTATGTAATCAAAATGCTGTAGAGTCAGAATATCATTTCATTTTATGTTGCTCAAAGTATAGATGTATAAAATCAAAATATATTGGAAATTTTTCATGGCCTACTGTTCAAAAATTCATTATATTAATGTCAACAAAAAGTAAAAAAAGTATCAAATCGTACATCAAATCATTTCTGTCGTCAGTTGTCAAAACACCTATATACTGTTTGATTCCAATAATGTCGCTTTAATGGAATAACTATTTTTCTTATATTTGATTCTTAATATTTAATCAATTAAACTTGTTTTATTAGGGCATTTTTCACTGTTGAACAAAATTGTGTCTTTGTTTCGTATGAACAAATCTGCATGAAAACTACATTTGGACTCAAATCGTACATCAAATCATTTCTGTCGTCAGTTGTCAAAACACTTATATACTGTTTGATTCCAATAATGTCGCTTTAATGGAATTACTATTTTTATATATTTGATTCTTAATATTTAATCAACTAAACTTGTTTTATTAGTAGTACAATTTTGCAGTAGCCCCCCATTAATAGTTTTATTATTACTTTACAGTACCGCCCCTGGATTTTTTTCACGTCATTGTGTCTTCGCATGTCAATTACGTCATAACTCTTTCTCTGTTCCAGTTGTAAGCTACATGCATAGGTCATTGGGTTTATAACGTTCAATTTTATTTTTATTTTCTCTCTGGTAGGCGTTTCTTTTTTGATTTAATTATTAATAATTTAATTTTTAGCAGTCACATAAACAACCAAGCAATGTAATATGGAATTTTTACACCCATTATTGCTGCTTCTTTCTGTATTTGCACGATGATTATCTGAAATATTAACTTAATGACGCTATATTTTTAAATCTTTTTCTATAAAGAAGGAATGTAGTTGACACTTGTTTGTAGTTTCATTTTATCGTTCGTCAAAAAGTTGTAACTCTGTTGCTCTGGTATCTTCAATACCATTGAGTAATTAAATTGTAATTAAATTGAATGCGTTTTAATTCCCTTTTATTATTGTTTGATTTGAGTTACAATGCTATGACGTTCAGTTTTATATACACTTAAATGTATTATGAATATTGTTGGGCCAAGTGTGAGGTTGAGCGCTCTATAACCGGTTTAAACCCCCAATTCTTTGCATTGACCGTTCCAAGGCGGTGACCCCAGCTTTATTCATATTTTGTGTTTATGTTGGTTTGTATTGTGCTGTATTGTGCAGTTTTGTATTGTTTGGGCAATCGGTCACTTGCCTTAAATAAAGGACCAACTAATTGTTTTTAATGAGAATTCAATACTGCTCCAGCAGCCGGAGTTTCACTTCTTTATAATGTATAATCTTGCCAAATATATTAAAGAATCTCTCTGTTTAAGACAAAATGCTCTTGATAACCTAACTGTTCTCTGATCAAAATGTAATATTATTCTGTGTTCTTTGTTATTTGTCTATGAAATTAGTTCAATAGATATTGTATTTGTATCTATGTATATGATTGTCTTTACAATAAGTTTTTTTGTATTTGTAAATGGCCAAAGGCAAATATTTTGCCGATTGCTAATAAACTGAAACTGAAAAAAATAGTAATAAAGACATTTTTCACAGTGTTTTTTTTCCTTCGCATATGAATACACACTTGACTTGATTTTACAGTTAGTTCTACTAACTTTTAACCTTCTTGTATATTGCAGGGCAGTGGTCTGAAAATTCTAGCATGAACACATTCACCATTAGGATGAACTTGAATCTGTTTAGGATGAACTTGAATCTGTTTACATACACATTATTGAAATAAAAACATTACTCTTACATTAATAAACATATGAACAAACTGTTGTCTTATAATATTTTTCTGAGTTAATTTATTTTAAAATACATATATTATGCAAAACATTACGTCAAGGTCATCACTGGTGTGATGCGCTGCTAATTGTGCTCTCCAATTGTACAAAAAAATATATGTGTATGATCATTTTGTAGTATCAAAATGTAGTAACTGAGTAAAACATGTGCATGAATGTTAAATGTGGAAATTTGAAAATAAAATGAAATAATATGAATTATTTAAAATGTGTCAATTTCAAAAGGATGTTCGTTCGTTGAGTGGTTGTTGGATTGTATTTAACCTGATACCATTTTGAGAAAACAATTGTGTATACCTGAGTTCACCTGGATTATACCTGGATTAAAAGCTGTGGAACACGAATTGCTGGACAATCAAAACAAAATAGGGGACACATTACTGTACTACAGAATAATTGCTGGACTTAAATATCAAATCAAAATATTGAGAAAATACCTGCCTGTACTTGTCAATGAACACAATGTGCGAAGTTGCATCGAAAGGCCAGCCTAAACTGAGCTTCTCAGAGGTAAATCCCCAACAGAACAGGCTGTAAAAATTCCCGCGCAGATAGTGAAGCTAGCAATTCCAGCATGGAAGAATTTCAAGTCATTCAAACAAAGTTACAAGCTATGGCTGTTACGATTACAAGTTTGAGGGGATGATCTCAAGGATAAGTTGAGGAAGGAAGAAGTTGAACAACTGAATACAAACACTGTTACAATTCTAATGAACAAAGTTGTGCTAAATATTAATGATACGATTGAACAATTAGTCAGTGAAAAACTTGTTGAAATGCAAGCTAAAGTAGATTCATTTGATTATGACAACATAATCTTAAAGACAAGATGCACATTCTAGAAAATAAAACAAGAACCAACAACAAACCAATGCATGAGCAAATAGAAAAAAAACTCACTAATTAAGCAAACTGGCCCACATGAAAGCAAATTATAACGATCATTATTCTAGGAAAAATAACATTAAAATATTAAATATTACAAGAAAATAGAGAAGAAACCGAAGCCTAAATCACCAAAGCAGTAACCTCAATCCTGAAGAACCATGCAGGTTTTGACCGACTGCTAACTGATATAGTCGCCATCCACCATATCCCTCCAAAAAGGGTACATACCAGGCCAGTTCTCATAGAGTTAAGGAGCAATTCGGAAAAGTTCACCATTATGCGAAAAAGGGCTCCCATGAAGAACGGTTGTTATAAATAATTTTCTGTACATAATATAAAACTTGGAATAATCAATTCCAAGATGTGATCAGTATAAAACAGTTTTTTTTTGGCAAACAAAACATATCTAAACATGTTTCGTAATAAAAAGAAAAATTCGAAGTATTTGCATGATTATAATTTTCACCTCAGTATATTCAGGTTGAACAACTGTTTTTCTAATACATACATGTATAGGTTAATTATCAAGACTGTAGTGTTCTTACTCACTTTATGTTGTTGCACACTATACTTGCTACATTACTTTATTGCTGTTCTTATATTATTGAAAATTCATCATCCTTCTAAATATGCTTCCCGAGTCCCCAAAAAAAATAACTCGTGAAAACAGACTTATTTTGTGTTTCCCCGAGTTAATTATTTTTGAAGACGGGAAAACAGCTACACAGTATTACAAAATGGGGGTAAACATAAATTACTAAGTGCACTTTGCTCTCTTTCTGTTTCTTCGTTGGCGCATATTGATAAGGAATGTAAACTTATTTTACTTCAATCTGACCCTCTATATGAATGTGCTTGTATTATTAAATCTTTCACTGACTACTATCTTAAACCTTTTATTGAAAATGTACTAAACAAAACTAGAAATCGTATCAAAATTGAGTTTTGTAACAAAGGTCTTGATTTAATTGACCTTCCTAAAATATTCAATGATAAAAATGTACGTCGGTTGATTCCCCCTTATTTCCGCAATACTGAATCACCACTTATTTGCTACAAATATAGTAAACCTGTAAGAAGTATCGTTTTTAATTATAATTCTATTTCCACAGATATAAATGTAATAAGAAATTGTCCTACATTATGTGACTGTACTAGTTCTAAATATATATATGGTCCAGTTGGACATGTTATTACTGGGGACCTTAATTTCATTCAAAATAAAAACCTTAGAAATTTGCTACGCAGAGGCCCTAAGTACAGACTGCCTATTCCTGTTGATTTTGATGACTGCATTAAGAATATCGTAACATCCTTACATGATTATTGCACTAAATGGTGCAGGAAGGAAAATGCTGAAATTACTGCACTTAATGATTGGAAAACAAAAATATTTAGTATGGCCATGAATAAAATATGTTTTTATGATACACATCCTTTGGCCCTACCACATTCACCTAAATTGAATAAACAAAATCTCTGTAAATTGCTTGAAGACTTAAAATCTAAATTCGTCTTAGTTCCTGCTGATAAGGCTGCTAATAATGTTATCATGATATGACGAGTGTTTTATATTCAAATTATTTCACAAGAAATTTCACAAACTACATCATATTGTGAGTACAATAAGCAACGTAATGAAATTATTACCGACCATATTGCCCAATGCATAAAGTTAAATGTAATAGTCAATATTACTGACAAGAAATTGCCATCACTTTACTGGATACCTAACTTACATAAGACGCCATATAAAAGTCGTTTTATCGCTAATTCAGTGTCTTGTACCACCAAACAATTATCAGTGTATCTTACATCTGCATTGAGTGCTATTAGATATCATATAGCTAAATTTTGTAATAAAGTTTATGAAAATAGTAATATTAACCTATTTTGGTCAATAAAAAACACCTTAGAAGTTATTGATAAAATTGAAAATAAAAAATATAAGGTGTCACAGGTAAGTACTTATGATTTTTTCGACACTATATACAACGCTTCCTCACGCTTTAATAAAATCCAAACTTGTTTCTTTGATTGAAAAAACTTTTGCTAGAGAGAAATGTTTGTATCTAGCTTTAAACACTAAAACAGCTTTTTTTACTAATCAGATATTAGATAATTACATCATTTGGACTGGTATTGACTTTTGTGCAGCACTTACTTTTCTTTTGGATAACTTGTTTGTTGAATTTAATGGTAAAATATTTAAACAAATTATTGGCGTTCCTATGGGTACTAATTGTGCGCCACTTATAGCTGACCTTTTTTTATATTGTTATGTAAGCGAATTTATGTTAGAATTATCTAAAACTAAGCAAGTAGATTTGATTAATTGTTTTAACCTTACTAGTAGGTACATTGATGACATACTTAATTTAGATAATCCATTATTTGAACAATATATTCACAAAATCTACCCAAAAGAACTAGTCTTAAATAGATCGTGTATATCCAATACAGACGCTGCGTATTTAGACTTACATTTAACTATTATTAATAATTTGATCAAAACTAGTTTATACGACAAACGGGACGATTTTAACTTTGATATTGTGAATTTTCCGTTTCTAGATGGCAACATCCCTAAAGGACCTTCCTATGGTATTTACATTTCGCAGTTGGTACGTTATGCTAGAGCATGTTCGTGTATTAAAGATTTTAATGATCGTAATCTAATATTAACTAAAAAATTGCTAAAACAAGGCTTTTTGTATCATAACCTAAGAAATAAATTTGCTAGATTTTACTCTAAGTATGGTGATTTAATTTCAAAATATAATGTTTCTTAAAAATGGCATTTAAATAATGGAATCTCCCATCCATCATTTTATGGAGATGTTTTGAAGCGTGTCCGCAAATTAAAATATGTTAAACCAAATGTTCATATTAAACTTTTCAATTTAATTAACGTGTTTTTATCAAAAGGATACGATGCTTATGTAATTAAAAACACGTGTTTGATGGTTTTCGATTCACTATATCTTTCTTCCCTTAAAATTTGGAATCATTAGTGATATTATAGGCATTTTTCACTGTTGAATAAAATTGTGTCATTGTGTCGTATGAACAAATCTGCATGAATACTACATTATAGGCATTTTTCACTGTTTAATAAAATTGTGTCATTGTGTCGTATGAACAAATCTGCATGTAAACTACATTTGGACTCAAATCGTACATCAAATCATTTCTGTCTTCAGTTGTCAATTCACCTATATACTGTTTGATTCCAATAATGTCGCTTTAATGGAATTACCATTTGCATTCAGTTGCTTCTTAATATTAAATCACGTAAACTTGTTTTATTAGTAGCACAGTCCCATTAATATTTTTATTTAGGACTGCCCTTGGAATTTGTTCACGTCATTATGTCATTATGGATTTTTGTGACGTCATACGACCGACTTTCCCAGTTGTAATCTACATGCATAGGTCATAGGGTTTATAATGTTCCATTTTATTTATATTTTCTCTCTGATAGGCGTTTCTTGTTTGATTTAATTATTTTTAATTTGTTTAGCAGTCACATAAACAACCAAGCTATGTAATATGGAATTTTTACACCCATTATTGCTGCTTCTTCCTGTATTTGCGCGATGATTATCTGAGATATTAACTCTATGATTCTACATTCTCAAATCTTTTCTATAAAGAAGGAATGTAGTTGACAATTGTTAATAGTTTTATTTGATCGTTCGTCAAAAAGTTGTAATTTTGTTACTCTTGTATCTTCAATGCAATTGAGTAATTAAATAGTAATTAAATTGAATGCGTTTTAATTCCCTTTTATTATTGTTTAATTTGAGTTACAATGCTATGACGTTAAATGTTATTTACACTTAAATGTATTATGAATATTGCTGGGCCAAGTGTGAGGTTGAGCGCTCTATAACCAGGTTTAAACCCCCAATGCTTTGCATTGACCGTTCCAAGGCGGTGACCCCAGCTTTATTCATATTTTGTGTTTATGTTGGTTTGTATTGTGCTGTTTTGTACTGTTTGGGCAATCGGTCACTTGCCTTAAATAAAGGACCAACTAATTGTTTTTAATGAAAATTCAATACTGCTCCAGCAGCTGGAGTTTCACTTCTTTATATTGTGTTCTCCCGACGTTTTTGGAGCGGAAAACACAAGTTCTCTTTTTCCGTCTTTTTTGGAGCGGTGATGTCACCTTAGTTCCACTGTAGCAAGGTCTTCACAGGCATGGAAGATTACCTTTGTTGTCATTTGCTTATGTGGAATAAAAGCAGTGCGATCAAATATTGTGAATAAATGAAAAAGACAGCTGTTTGTTGTTGGTATTTATATATATTTTGTTTATATAAAAGGTAACATACAAGTAATGATGCAATACCCTACTGTAACACATGCATTTGCCTATGAACATGCATAAACCGGTATTTTAATCCAGTATTTTATAAAGATGTATAGTTTGCAAATGTTGAGTATTACAGGTTAACCTAAAATAATCCCTGAAGAAGACATTGCCCAAAAGACGTATTTTTTACCTTTGGTGTGAAAGTATGATCTTGTCCATGAAAAAAGCAATTTATATTTGCATATGAGACAAAAAAAAACTTATAGAAGATCACCACCAGTTGGCCATTGTTATTTTTATTGAGAAAAGGGTCACATACTGCTCCTCGTCATGTGCATTAAGTGTAATATAAAGTTTTATAAAAACGGCAAAAACTGTATTGGAATGATTTTGAATTAACTTAGCTCCAACATTTAGGTCATTAAGATGCTAGGTTCAGATGCTATATGACAGTAATGCTTTGCACAGGTGAAAATCGCAGGTCAAATAAGTCGAGGTCCATTTTTGTGTCTCCAACATATATTTAAAACAAATTGTGCTCAAATGTTTTTGTTTGTTGACATAATGTTCAAAAGGCATGATATCAGTTTTAGCTAACCTGAGCACAAAGTTCACAAGGTGAGCTATCTAGACCACCCAATCTCCGGCGGCTGTGTGCTGTGTGCGCTGTCAGTTTTTACTTGTTACCATTCTAGAGGCAACATTTGTCATCCAATCTTAATTACACTTTTGTCCAAAAACTATTTAACGTGGTCTTATCTCATGTATTATTCAATCTTGATGAAATTTTGTCAAAATGTTTATCTTGACATTTTCTATGAGAATCTGGTTCATGTGCGTCCAAAAACTAGTTCACCAGATCAAATCTTAAAAAACCCTTATTACTACTTGAAAGGCCGCATTCATACCTCAATCATTATAACCTTAGATAGAAATTTTATTTTGACTAAATCTGGACTGAGTTCGAATCAGGGTCATTACGGTAAAAAACTAGATTGCCAGGTTGAATTTAGAAAATACCATTTTATACTCATATTTATGACTCAATCTTGATCAAAGTAAGTCAGAGTAATGTTTGGACATATTCCAGGCCAAGTTTTAATCTGGGTCACATGCGTCAAAAACCAAGGTCACCAGGTCAAATATTATTCACACCTTGTGATAATTCTAGAGGCCACATTTATGACTCAACCTTTATGAAACTTGGTCAGAATGTTTATCTTAACAATAACTACCGGGTAGGCAAAGTTTGAATATTGGTCACATGCGTTAAAAAAACTAGGAAACCATGTCAATCGTAGTAAAACCTTGTTATTACTCTAAAAAAACATATATAACTCGTCTTGATAAAACTTGGTTAGGATGTTTATCTTGACCTTTTCTAGGCTGAGTTCGAATATGGGCCATGTGAAAACCAGCCCATAGGTCAAATCTTAGAAAAAAATGTTACCACTTTAGATGCAACTTTTAAGACTTATAATTGATGAAACCTTGACACAATGTTTATCTTGACAATACTTTGACCAAGTATAAATCTGGGTCAATGGCTTATAAGGAATTAAATCACCGGGTCAAATCTTACCAATCTAGCGGCAACATTGATGACTCGAGCTTGATGTAATTTGGTCAGAATGTTTATTTTGATGATATTTAGGCCATGTTTTACAAATGCTGGGACACATTTTAAGAAATAACACGATACACAACTCGCGTCACCTACTCTTAATCGATCTGACCCGATCCATGACTGAAATCTTCAAGGAGTAAAGGGCATTTTCCCTGCAAAGTTCACGGACCTCGGTACCATCATTAAATAAAAAGTATGATAAAACATTCTTACCATTCTAACGTTACATTATGCATCAAAACTAACTGTCCAGCGCCGTTTGAATCTTTGTTTACATACATTTCAACTGGTCGACATTTTAAACACACGCGTGATTTCATTGGTCCAACGCAAAGGTTTGTCTTTATTCCCTAAAGATTTCATACTTGAATCGGGTCTGATCGATGACGAGTAGGTCACGCGAGTTTTGTATCGTGCTATTTCTTAAAATTTGACACATCATTTGTAAAAATATTACAAGATATGTAAATTTCCAGAAAGGAATTTTTTCTGCTATGAATAAGACCGAGTTCATGAAAATCGCTGCATAATGGATGAATTTATTTCTGTTCAAAGGATGCACCCTGTTTTCCGATGATTTTGATTTGAATACCTTGTTATATATGAGTATATATATTTGATAGTGAATTTCTTTTTTCAGAGTAGTTGATTTTTCGTTATAATGTGATGCCGTGTTGCGTTCGGGGTTATGGTCATTTGAATACCGTCGACGCTAAAAATCCCAAAAGGCCAGTCCGGTGTCCGGGACGTTCCGGGACTGCCGTTTACATCCGTGCTTATATGGGACTGGAGCTTCAGCGTAAACATACACAAGCTTTTTAATTTCCTAAATCAGCTATTTAAGCGATAATTCTTTCCAAAATCAATAGGCAAGGACCTCTTTCCAATTAGAAGACAAAGAGCCCTGTTATATCAGAACGGACTTCTGTACCACCATTGGTGAAAAATTCCTTTGTCAAAATAACCATACACAATCGAATGATTTTTTTTAATTGTTGGCAATTGTGGGGCGCTTCCGATCTCCATACAATTTATTGCAAGTTTCCTGTTATTTGACCTTTAAGTGTGAGGCTGACGGGCATGACTGAGTCTAAAATTAACTACCAATAAACCGTTTTGAAGCAATGTATGCTTCATGATATGGACCAAGTAGGTCAATAAGAAAGATCCCACAATTTAGATTTACAGCACGTTACTAATCACCACGTATTTGGTATGCCGTTTTATGTTTTCAGCACCATAACTTAAAACTCCATAGACATACATGTATGGACTGTTTCCAGCGGAGTTTCTTATAATGTGTCTTTCTGAGAAATCGAGTCTCTTTGTTGGAAAATATAGGAATTTATCCTATAATCAAAATAAGATTCGAACAGTTTTCATTTTAGATAATTGTTATGAAAACTATTAACTTCAGACACGATAACATATTTGGTCGGGTTGTCACACTGGGGACAATATTTAATTATTCATCATTTAAGAAAGTCAATTTAAAAACTGCTGTGGTCAAATCCCACGGTGAGCAAGATTAAGCATCATTGCGTGAATGATACATAGCTTGTCAACGGGGCCTTTTCACAGATTTTGGCAAATATTTAAGTGTGTCATTAAATGCTTCATGTTGATAAATGTAAACATTGGAACTAAATAGCTCAAGTACAAAACGAGAATAAAAATATAACGTTAAAACGTTGTTCTCAACTTGGCTCGAGCCACCGACCCTTGGAGTAAAAGTCTAACGCATAAACCACTCGACTATCCGTGCTCATGCAATGAAGAGTGTATTTTATACTTTATATACGCAACCCTCGTAATGTCATAAAATATAACGAAAACAACAGAACTCTCCAAATTATTTAATCGTTATGCGTTTGTAACGCTTTTTAGTTTTCAGGTTGTTTAAATTGTAAAAAGATGATTATAATGGATATTTTAGAGTATGGAAAATGTTCATTTTTACTGTTACCTCGCAAATATCATGCCTAAAACGAACATTTGCGAATCGCAAACTTTTTTTTCAATTTTGTCAATTTAACTAAACGTGCGTGAAATGGTCCCTTTGATAATCACAACATTAATAATCCATAAATTAATTCTTTGTACACAAGCAACTATGCACTACCACATGCTTAATTTATATATGTACTATGTGCATACAAATGTTAAATGTTTTGATGCTTAAGTATCTATGATAGCTGACCTGTTGCATACGAATAAATTGTTGCGATCTTTAATTTATACATAAATCATGGGTCAGTCACGCAGACTCAAGGTCAATGTATATCTTCTATACCATTTGAAGGATTACTGAAAGTTCTTGTACTGTTTACGTCATTGGGACGATGTACAGGAGAAATGAGCCTGGCCTATTAAAGGACAAGGTTTCAGTTGGATGTCCATACAATTTTTCACTGAAACAAACTAAAAGGCAATGCATCTACAATTCAATCATACTGTCAAAGCTGATATGGACCCCCTTCGGTGGGCATTTTATGTGGCTCACCAGCTATAATTCCTTTGTTGTAAATCCATAGATTTATGATAAAGTTGCAAAAATGGTAACATTTGCTCATCTTATTGTAGACATACATTCATTCACATATAACAACTTCAATGTATTTCAGCGCCTTTGTGTTTTTATTTAAATAAGAAACACTATGTGCAAATTGGCGTATGTATTGAAAATAGCAGACAGAAAATAACATTTGATCGATACTGAGTACTCTTTAAGATTGTACGAACATGCACATAAAACAAATAATGCAATTACATGATTATAATTGTTTGATTTATCACACACTGGTTTCTGTTTCTACACAAAAATCTTCAGAACATGCATATTTAACTTGGTCACAATTATCTTGTCTTACAAATATAAGGTATACTGCTACCATTTAACATATTTTTGATGTTATGATCTGCAGTTAACAACATTATTTTGTATACATGTTATACATGTTAAATCATGTTTGTTTAATAAAATAAACAGTTAAAATGAAACATTTTGCAAATTAAACAATTGCCACGAATTTGCACAACAGTATTACACGAGGAACACAATGACTTTAACAGGTGCTAATGCATTGAATGAAGACAGCTGATGTCTTATTTAGAAATATTCCACAGGTTGATCGATCTTTTTGCCTGTCTGCACTCCATTCAATTCATATTTTGTCCTGCAATACAAACATTGGTAGTTAATGACAGTGGTATGTTATGAAATACCGAAAACAGCATTCTTTTAGCAACAATGCTTTATTCCATGATACCAATGGATCAACACAATATATATATATATATATATATATATATATATATATATATATATATATATATATATATATATATATAATAAAGTTGAATTTCGCATTTTATTTGTTTACAAAACACAATACTCCTGTATGAACAATTTAATGTATTTGCTACATTAAACTATTCATTCCTCATTGACCGTTTAGTATACCATTAAGGTGATTACATTTATTTCCACTTACTTTCCACCTTTTGAAGGCAGAGGGCTGAAAATTCTAGCATGAACACATTCACCACCAGGATGAACTTGAATCTGTAAGTATTCAAATAATTGGAGTAAAAACAATACTCTTACGGTAATGTACATGTAAATATTTAAAAAAAAAACATTTTTTATAATATACATTACAAGAGTTAATTCATTTGAAAAATCATTTATAAAAGTAACTTGTTTGACAGTCATTGAGATAAAATGAAAGTCATTAAATACTTAAAAACATTTATAGAATTCTGGTTTGTACAGTTTGTCCAAATTGTGCAACAAATAAAATACAGAATTTACATAGTATAGAAAACAACAATATTCCACTTAAACGGTGTTCATTGGCAGTTAATGTCTTAATTCATATTCACTCTCGTTGGGAAGAAATTTCAAACAAAACTTATGATGTGGGACACATACCTTGACAAAATAATTTGTTCCTGCAACCACCTGAGATTTGTACTTCAGAGCCTTGAACATTTCTGTCCCATCTTTTCCTGCCTTCTCTAAGATTTCCTTCTTCAGCTACGGAAAAAAACCAAGAATGTTAAGTTTTATAAAAATACATCCACTGCTTTGGGAACAAGTGGGCATCTATCAGTTTGGAAAATATTGATGTAGTAGCGCTACATCATAGCAGGTCTAGTTATTATTAATCATAACAAATGCGTATTATTAATTGAGCAAAAGTTGATGTATAAAACCAGTACAGTTATGATCCCTACAAAACGTCAGACCGACAGCCATGCCTCTTTTTCTTGGCACGCTTCAGAGTATGCATCAATTCTAATCTCATCACTAGTTCTCCGAGGTGCTGATACTCTAGTTCTTATGCAGACATACTCATAAAATATCAAAGAATTTAAGAGAATAAATATGTATGTCCTCATACAAGCTCAAAGCACTTTAGAAGAACTACGTATGTACTCATACAAGCTCAGAGGCACTTAAGCGTGAACAATGTATGTACTCATACAAGCACAAAGCACTCTTGAAGAACAACGTATGTATCCATACATGCTTAAAGCACTTTAGAAGAACAACGTGTGTATCCATAAAAGCTCAAAGCACTCTAGAAGAACTACGTGTGTACTCATACGAGCTCAAAGCACTCTAGAAGAACTACGTGTGTACTCATACAAGCTCAAAGCACTCTAGAAGAACTACGTGTGTACTCATACAAGCTCAAAGCACTTCATAAGAACTACGTATTTATTCATAAAAGCTCAAAGCATTTAAGAAGAACTACGTATGCATCCATAAAAGCTCAAAACATTTAAGAAGAACTATGTATGTATGTCCTCATACAAGCTTTTATCACTTTAGAAGAACTACGTATGTACTCATACAAGCTCACAGGCACTTGAGCTTGAACAACGCATGTACTCATACAAGCTCAAAGCACTTTAGAAGAACAACGTATGAATCCATAAAAGCTCAAAGCGCTCTAGAAGAACTACGTGTGTACTCATACAAGAGCAAAGCATTTAAGAAGAACTACGTTTGTGTCCATAAAAGCTCAAAGCATTTTAGAAGAACTATGTATGCCCGCATACAAGCTCAAAGCACTTGAGAAGAACTACGTATGTACTCATACAAGCTCAAAGGCACTTTAGCTTGAACAATGTATGTACTCATACAAGCACAAAGCACTCTAGAAGAACAACGTATGTATCCATACAAGCTCGAAGCACTCTAGAAAAACTACGTGTGTACTCATACAAGCTCAAAGCACTTTAGAAGAACAACGTATGTATTAATAAAAGCTCAAAGCGTTTAAGATGAACTACGTATGTATCCATAAAAGCTCAAAGCATTTAAGAAAAACTATGTAGATCAATGTATCCATTCAAGCTCAAAGCATTTAACTTCAAAAGAATTTACCCCATCACAGGCAGCCTGAATTTCCTTATCGGCCTTCTTCTCACGACCTAATCCTCCTACCATCGGTTCGCTCATGTTTATCGATTTTCGTTTATTAACTCAACACAAAGAACTGAAAAAGTGTCACACAACATTTTTCATCAAATTGTAAAATGATCTGTCGAGAACACATACTGTAGTTGTGAAACAAAGGGATCTCATTAAAACGCAAACTAGAAAATGCATACGATATATTAAATAAGTTGAAAAACGCAGGCAATAAAAACAAAAGAGGTAAACGCAGACGGCGCTCGCAGTTCTATATTATGCTTCTCTTTTGTTAGGTATTGTTTTATGTTACCTTGTGACGTTAAAATACATCATAAGTAATAAAATGTTTATTTAACTTAAGCATTCCACTTCCGCTAACAGAACAAAATCAGTGCAGTTTTAATGCCGCAAGTGATATAAATGTTGTTATGAAGCTTTAAACAACAAATAAATAAAGTTCAGTAAAAAGCAAACGATCGTACTGTAAATCCTTCAGCGCATTAAATGGAAGATGTGAATGGTGAAAAATAATCTGAAGATGTGCGTCCTTGTTTACTCATTAATCAATACATGTTTGTTTTCTGGGTTTATATAGATAAAAAAATCGAAGAATTAGTACCTTGTTTATTTGTATATCATCTTGACATATGTTAAGGATGTAAAAGGAAACTAACGACCCCGTAGACTCTTACTGCACGAGAAAATACTTGTAACTCGAGTGTTTTGTCGGAGTAAACCATTTTCTTAGGAAGTAAAGTAACTCTTAAAAAGTAAGAGATTCGTGTAAAGTAGGATACCGTCCTTCCTGTGTTAGAAGTGAGTGAAGATTATCTTATCCCTTTTCTTAATTCCCCGATCACTGAATAATTTCAAACGACGTTGCATTTTTTCTAAGCTTTAAATTTGGAATGTATGGCTATAAATCACCTATTATAGGGGCCGTCCAACAGAGTTCACGTTTTGGTAAATTGACAAAAGTTGTTTGAGATTCGCCAATTTTCGTTTTTGTTATGATATTTTTTAGGAAATAGTAATACTGACAGTATACCATGCTCTTAAATATCTATTATATGCATCTTTTAATGATTTGAAAACCTGAAAATTATAAAGCGTCGTGCGACGCGAAACGATTGAATAATTTGGAAAGTTATGTTGTTGTCGTTTTATTTTTGGGATCCTACGAGGAGTGCTTATATACGTAAAAAAAACATCCGTTCTAAACATGAGCATGGATGGTCGAGTGGTCGAGGCGGGAGACTTTTTACTCCAGGACTCCTGGGGTCTGTGGTTCGAGCCCTGTTGAGGGTTACTTTTTTCCTTTTTTTTTACTTGTATTCTTGTTTTTTTTACTGGAGATGTTCAGTTCAAATGTAAAAATTAACAATAAAAATCATTTAATAACAAGCTTCAATACATGCTAAAATCTGTTGGACTTAAATATCAGCCCCTGTTTTCTTTATTCACACCTCAGCCATAATCTATATTTACACTAATTGTTAGCTAACCGTGATTAAGAAAACAATGTAATCGCCATATCGATAATTGGAGACAATATCCAGAAAGGTATTTTATAACAAAGGGGACAATGATGGGACATTTCGTCGATATTATCAAACGGCAACCCAAAACATTAGTTGTCACTATTCATAAAAACAGATCATTAAATAGGCCGAGTTTTCTGAAAACAACGTATGCTATGTGCGATGAAACTGAACCCATGCATTGGGGACAATTAGGTTATATACCGACAAAAGTTGATCAGCCATTCGCATATACGAGTACAGTTTAATTCTGTAGTCTAGCCGATGTAGTCAATACAACTGAAGGCATATGCGGCTACATGTTTATAGGGATAATACACGTTTTCGAGGGCATGATCATCTGCGGGCGCTCAAAAAATCCGTTCCGCACTCGGGCAGAAACGGATTTTGAGAGCGCCCGCAGATGATCATGTCCGAGAAAATGTGTATTTTCGCTATTATTGCATAAACAAATCACACATACCAAATTAATTTTAAATAACATTGAAAACAATATTTTTTGTTCATTCGACATCGACAAAATTATTCGATTATTTCAATACAGTTCAATGTTGTGCTTTACATATGCCTCACTCGGTCATCATCCGAAATGACGAGGCTTTACCTTCGGATAGGCAGTTTTCGATTTAAAATGTGTTTAAACAGTGGATTAATGCAAAGTTGAAATGCAACCGCGCAAAGTAAGAAATGAGGAATTATTTTCGAATTTACAGCAGGAACGTTGAAGGTACATAAACACTTACATTTACAGCATAGTCATTTGAAAGTGTTGAGTAAATAACCTTAACTTCATTGACTTTGCCAATAAATTAAAGCTGTTGTCAAGAGAGTGCAGATTGTATAACTTGAAAAGTGGATTGAAATAGTCATTATCCCTGCATGCATGAGGAAACTGGTGCTTATTCAGTTCCCCATTTATGCTTGGAAAGTCGTCGAAGGCTGGAGAAGGGAAGTAACTGCGCGTGGACCAGATTATGGATATGAAAAACACATAACAGGGCTTGAACGGCACGTGAATCGCATTGTTAATACACGATTTCTCCCGTTCAAGCCCTCCTTTTGCCAAGTGTCTGCACCCCGCCAGAAGGCATTATAGATTCAGTAATGTCCAAGCTACCAGTGTTCAACAAACTGTATAGCATATTCATATATGTTTATAAAGACAACTCGTACGGACAATAGTTAAGTATAATACAGTGATGTCCCTTTAACTATTCATTAGATTATGGAACAGAAGAAAATGAATCGCATCAGTGAACGATTATTTTAGGTTGCAACAACATGCCGATCCATATCGACAATTGCACACACACACAATCAATAATAAAAACTGTAAAACAACAAACTCATTTGAAATTTACACCGTTACGTTAATAATGTAACATGAATATAAACTCTTAAACTTACTTGCAATTACCTTGGGTACAAAGAAAATTGACGTTAAGTGCACAAATGTCAATACAGATAATATAAATAAGTATGTTCTCCTACCTAAATTAGACACGTATAACAGTTTTGGTCATGCCTTGTTGCTCTGAACAGACCAAGCCAAACGGTGATCTTCACAAACTTAAAGCAACACACCTTGAAATGAAATATATCTTAATCAATACATATAGATGCAATTTGAAAGTGTGCAATATTTTCATTAGATCTAAAGCCTAGTTAGCAAGGCTTTTTTTTTAATTTTAAAACCGAAAGTAGGATTTCTATACGTATACGTCCATTTCGACAAACGCGATTATTTTTAAGTTTTAAAGCGCAAAAAGACGGATTTCTACCTTGTAACCACCAGATATATTCTAATTGGCACAGATTTTTTATCTTTAGCCTAGTTAGCAAGTAACTTATTATTTTTCAAACGGTACCGCTTTTAAAACCGAAAGTAGGATTTCTAGACGTATACGTCCATTTTAACACACGCGATTATTTTTAAGTTTTAAAGCGCAAAAAAGACGAATTTCTACCTTGTAACCACCAGATATATTCCAATTGGCAAAAATAAAATGTTTCTAATTTATGCTTAAATTTACTTTCATTTCAAGGTGTGTGGCTTTAAATATGTATTTTTGGAACATCACACCACGATACTTTGCGATAGAAAAGTGAAGTAACATTGTGCTATTTATAGCAAACGAGTTTCGTCGCAAAAACTTAAATATGTATTTTCCATAATGCGCATGGATGGACAAGAATTTAAGCGAATGATTTTATCAAACGTTCATACGAAGGTTTCGTGAGGGGCATCACGTAATGGAAGACAGTATAAGCATATGCGCTTACTTGCAATCTACAGCTTTAACCTGTTTACTTGTGTCGTTCTTGGGCACACCATTTTACTTGTACTAAAATTGCAAAATTTAAAACTTAAAAATGTAAAGGCGTTAACATATTTTTTAACTATTACTCAAATAACTAACAACTTTTACTTAATAAAGGCTTTTGTCAAACAATTGCAAACCATTGCAAATAATAACATTTTGCCACCACCATGTAGAGCTTTTCAGATGCTAACAATTTATATAATTTTGATTTCAATCGATTAATGTAAATATCGATACGAGAGAGCACCGGTATACAGGGGTAAGACAAGAAACTAATTAATGGGGCCTTTTCACAGATTTTGGCATGTTTTGAAGTTTTTCATTATATGCTTTATATTGATAAATGTAAACATTGGATCTAACAAGCTCCAGTAAAAAAATCAAGAATAAAATTTTAAAAAAGAAACAAGAAACCGTCGGAGACGGGTGATGCTCTCCAAAGGTTTTTTTTGTTACAATATTGCACTATATATTAAGATAAAAGGAAACGTCTTGAGGGTCATAACTTTGGACAAAATAATACGATGAATGGTTTAGCAACTTACAAATTTCAAAGGGCCATAACTCTCTAAATAAATCATCTAACCAGAACCCACAAATAACATGCGCATCTCCTCAAGGTAGTTAAGCTTCCCATAAAGCTTCATTGAATTCCAGTCAGAAGTTGGGGAGAAATAGCCCGGACAAGAATTGCACTGTATGTGCAGTTTATAGAAAATTTCAAAGGGCCATAACTCTGTGAAAAATCATCCGACCATAACCGGCTGATAATATGCACATCTCCTGTTGGTAGTGAAGCTTCCCATATAGTTTCATTGAATTCCCGTAATGAGTTGCTGAGAAATAGCTCGGACAAGAATTGCACTATAATAATTATGTACAATGGAAATTTTCAAAGGGCCATAACTCTGTGAAAAAAATCATCCGATGAGAACCGGCTGATAATATGCAAATCTTCTCTTGGTAGTGAAGCTTCCCATAAAGTTTCATTGAATTTCAGTCATTAGTTTCTGAGAAATAGCCCGGACAAGAATTGCACTTTATGTACAGTTAATGGAAAATTTCAAAGGGCCATAACTCTGTGAAAAAATCATCCGACCAGAACTGGCGGATAATATGCACATCTCCTTTTGGTAGTGAAGCTTCCCATAAAGTTTCATTGAATTCCGGTCATAAGTTGCTAAGATAGCCGAAGACGAAGCGGCGACTATATCCCCCCCCCCCCCCCAAAAAAAAAAAAATTAAAAAAATTGGGGGGTGCATAAAAAACGTAAACCTCAGCAGGGCTCGAACCACTTACCCCTAGAGTACTGGAGTAAAAGGCTTACGACCTAGACATCACGGTCATCCTTCCAGATACATGAACAAATGTATTTTATAACTATATAAGTAATCCTCGTAGTTTCACAAACTATAGCGACAACAAAAGATGAAAAGAACTACCCAAATTATTAATTCGTTTCGCGTTGCAACGCTTTATCATCTTCAGGTTTATAAATCGTCAAACGATGCATATAATGGCTATTTTAGAGCATGGTAAATGTTCAGTATTACTGTTCCCTCACAAATATCATAACTAAAACGAAAATTTGCGAATCTGAAACAACTTTTTTCAATTTTGTCAATTTACCCAAACGTGAAAAGGCCCCTTTTCAGAAATAAAACAAAAAAAGCTTACCCCAAGTTTTCTCGTTCTAATGATAGCCCGAATAAGTTCGCACAGTGTTGGGTCTGTTGAAAAATAGCTGCTACAGCATGTTTTAGTTTAACTTGTATATATTCAGCTATTTAAGTGCATCCTTTTAACGCAGTTTGATGTTGTTTGTTTCTGAAGATGTTTTCAACTATTAAAGTGATACATATGAAATTTTTAATTTGTATTTTTATGCTGCTGCTGCTGCTGACGATGCTAATATATCATTCAAACTTTTACCTATCAGTAAATGCCATTTGTCTTGCATTGTGGGACAAAACTACCGAAATCGGTCCATGATAGAACGGAAATCGTTAAATTATCTAGCCACACGTGTGTGACGTACGCGATGAATCTGTCTGAAAATCT
Source organism: Dreissena polymorpha (assembly GCF_020536995.1). Lineage (NCBI taxonomy): Eukaryota > Metazoa > Mollusca > Bivalvia > Myida > Dreissenidae > Dreissena > Dreissena polymorpha. Next base: position 19,097,500 of record NC_068366.1, read on the forward strand.
TTCCTGCAAGCCAGAATAGACTACAGACATTTGCCTCTTGGCTATACATAGCACAGTGTGCTATCAATTTTCTATCGGAAAGTATCGTTGTTTGATGTTCCATTTACAAGACGCAATGAGATTTTGGAAATGCATGATATCTACAAAAAAAGTTAATTTGCTTCTTCCGACACTGTTCCGCTTTCCCAAAACATGGACATTAAACATTAGCTTTCTAATAATATATTCCAGTTCAAATACACATGCTGCATGACTTCAACAAGAAGATAAGTAGGAAGTCAGTTGTACTTCCAGTTATTTGTTTTCACCTCTTGTTTGAGTGGTTAATGGGCACACGCACACAGTATTTTTTCACAATGGAGTAGCCTAAATTCACAAATGTGATCATGGATAAAAGATATGGAACCTCAGCCCATGGTTGTGTGGTTGTATCAGCTAGTGGTTAAATGACATTTGTCAAGTTTAAAAAAAATAGATGCATCAATAAATCTATACATGAAAATCACCAGTACTAATTCAATTCTGGGTCCGTATTCACCAAACAATTCTTAGACTGAAGTCTAAGAATAAAGAAAACTCTTTAAATTAGAATATTCAAGAATTTCTTTTATTTTGAGTCAAACTCTGCAGTAAACATCTCTATCTATATTATTCTTAATATAGAACATTTTGTTAATGACATAATCACCAGTGGAGGCCTGTATATATTCAAACACTGAACACATTTTTCTTGGTTCTAAGTCTATTCTTTATTCTTAAGTCTAAGAATCGGTTGGTGAATACAGGCCCAGATGTACAATTCTGTTTTTAATAATAAAAAATTTAAATGTTTAGAAATATTTGTCACAATTTCAAATAAAAATGGATATTCATAAGTCGCTGGAAAGAAACGTATTTTATGCTTAAAAATTATATGTATTTTAAATAATTATGTAATTATGTTCAACTTAATACGCCGTCTGTTTGTTGCATGATAAATTATGTGATTTTGTTGTACTGATAACACTATTATAATGCTTATGCATTTGAGAAGACATGATTCTGTGTACATTAATAGTTTAAGTGAATAAAATAACCAAAATAGATATCAATTCTAAGTTTGATGTCTTATTCATAGTCTAATTCTTTATCAAAATGTATAAAGAAACCAACTTAATTTTAAAGAATTTTTCACAATTCTTTGCTTGATTAAGGGATAAAGTAAGAAATATATTATCATTTGTTTCAAAATGCATCATCCTCTGTAATGCCTGCTAAGATTTCATTAAGATCGCCGTGGTGTAGTGAATATGGTGTCAGCCTAACGACTGGGAGGTCATAGGTTCGATCCCAACTGTGGGAGCGTTCTTAAGATTTCCCCCATAGACACGAAGGAAATGGACTCGAAAGCGTTTCATTTAAGCTTAGGCTTGTTATGCAATCGAGCTTAAATAAATAGGTTTAAAAAAAAAAGAAAAAAAAGATTTCATGTGGCACACAAGACATGTTTCCTTTCTTGTAGGACTGATTCATAATAGCATTATAATTAACCAGTTCCAATGTAGATTAGTTTGTTTATTTAACAAAATTGCACATACATTTTAAAAGGTGAAAAATAGTAAAATACCACAACCTGTGTTAATCTTATTGACAGAATAGACATGTACAAACATCAAGGCTATTACGGAATTCACAATGTTAACTAACTGGAAACAAAACTGTTCTTTCAGCATATTGATTGAAATATTAAACATGCTTTGAATAAAGGCATATGTATAAAACATTACAATTGCAGACAAGGGACAAAATTGTCACAAAACCAGGTTTTTATTGTGAAAAAAAATCTGATAAAGGGAGACAACTGAAACTGAACTTTTGAAATGAACAAACAAAATTAACCCCCTTTGTAAGTTTGTTTTAAAATAAATCTATTTTTAGTTGTGGCGACCTTGACATTGGAGATATTGACGTGATTCTTTCGTGCGACACACCGTACCATGATGGTGAACAAATGTGCCAAATGATTTTAAAATCTCATCATGAATGACATAGTTATAGCCCAGACAAGCTCATTTATGGCTATTTTTTACCTTTGAACTCAAAGTGTGACCTTGACCTTGGAGATATTGACGTAATTTTTTCGCGCGACACACCGTCTAATGATGGTTAACAAATGTGCCAAATGATTTTAAAATCTCACAATGAACGACAAAGTTATGGCCCGGACAAGCTTGTTCTGCCAGCCCGCCAGCCAGCCAGCCAGCCAGCCCGCCCGCATTCGCCAATCTAATAACCAGTTTTTTCCTTCGGAAAACCTGGTTAAAAAGAAAGTGCAGTTGCTTAACACCAAGTACCCATTAGCATTGTACAAACATAAACAAAATACAAATACTGACATTATATGAGTACACTGTATACATGTTTGTGTTATCACACACTGCTTACTTTTTTCACACTAACATCATCATAAGTTCATAAGTTGATAAGTTTAACTAAGAAGCATTTATAGTATCAAACAAATATAAGATATAGTAATACCCTTTTAAAAATCTTCGATGTTATTAGATTTATCGGTTGTTAATAACATAACATTGATACACTTTAAAATAATGCTTTCTTTTCGAAATAAACATTTAACTCAACAAATCTGAAAATTTCACAATTGCAACAAATTTTCACAAAAATGTGTAAGTATAGTATCAACAACTGTTCATTAAGTTTTTATGACAATGTATCATCAAGTAAGATAAGATTTGACAACAAAAGAGGCATACATTTACTAAGCTAAATGCTTTTGCTTAAGATAACTGATTTGGTCATTAGAAATGGTTCACTTCGTCTGCAACTTTTTTGCCTGTCTGCACACTATGCAATTGACATGTCCTGCAATCCAAATTAGTAGCAAAATTAAGTGAAATGTAACAACACGCAGAAAAAATCAGCATGACTTTAGAAAATATTTTATGATCCATTCATTCTATGCATTGAGGCTAAACTTGAAGACAATTGAAATATTATAATTAAATTTACATTTAACATGTTTAAAAGATGCAAAAACATAAGTATGAACAGATCAATATACATGTATTTGGTACACTAAATTATATATTCTTTGTTTCTCCTGTAACTATAAAATTAAGCTGTTTATACTTATTCCTACTTACTTTCCACCTTCTACTCTATTGCAAGGCAGTGGTCTAAAAATTCTAGCATGAACGCATTCACCATTAGGATGTACTTGAATCTGTTAACATACAAATTAATGGGTTTAAGGCAATACTTTTTTAGGTAATGCATTTATGAACAAACTTTTTTTATCCCCACGCTTTTTGAAAAAAAGGTGGGGATATTGTGGTGATCTCCGCCGTCCGTCCGTCCGTCCGTCCGTCTGTCCGTCCGTCCTGGCCACTATCTCCTCCTACACTAAAAGCACTAGAACCTTGAAATTTACACACATGGTAGCTATGAGCATATGTGCGACCCTGCACTATTTGGAATTTTGATCTGACCCCTGGGTCAAAAGTTATAGGGGTTGGGGTGGGGCCGCGTCAGAAATTATCACTCATTTTTTTAGGTTATTTTACATTTACTTCTTTATTTCTACACCGATTCACTTCAAATTGATACTGGACCTCACCTATGACAATACGGTCAATCTCAACCATGCATGGCCCCATTCCCAACCCTGGGGCGCCCCGCCCACATAGGCCACACCCACCAAAAATTTCCATTTACTATAATTTTTTCATTTCTACACGGATTCACTTCAAATTGATACTGAACTTTTGTTATGACATTAGGGTCAATCTCAACTATGCATGGCCCCAATCCCAACCCTGGGGCGCCCGCCCACATAGGCCACACCCACCAAAAAATTCCATTTACTATAATTTTTTCATTTCTACACGGATTCACTTCAAATTGATACTGAACTTCTCTTATGACATTAGGGTCAATCTCAACTATGCATGGCCCCATAACCAACCCTGGGGCCCCGCCCACATAGACCACACCCACCCAAAATTGCCTTTACTATAATTTCTTCATTTCTACACCGATTCACTTCAAATTGATATTGAACTTCTCTTATGACAATACAGTCAATCTCAACTATGCATGGCCCCATTACCAACCCTGGGGCGCCCCGCCCACATAGACCACACCCACCCAAAATTGCCTTTTACTATAATTTCTTCATTTCTACACCGATTCACTTCAAATTGATACTGAACCTCTCTTATGACAATACGGTCAATCTCAACTATGCATGGCCCCATTACCAACCCTGGGGCGCCCTGCCCACATATGTCACACCCACCCAAAATTGCCTTTTACTATAACTTCTTCATTTCTACACCAATTCACTTCTAATTGATGATGAACTTCTCTTATGACAATACGGTCAATCTCAGCTATGCATGGCCCCATTACCAACCCTGGGGCACACCTAGGTCAAACATTCGGCGTGGGGATACGCGTCGGCCTCTGCCGCGCCATTTCTAGTTTAAATTATAATCGTTTTCTCTGGGTTAATTTATTTTACAATAAACATTACAGGTGTAACTTGTTTTGACAATCTGAGAAGAAGAAGATGTCATTTCAACTTTGAAAACTTCTTTTAAATGCTGGATTGTACTGTTAGTCCAAATTCTGCAACAATTATAATACAGAGTACAGAATGTTTACAATTTGCCACACAGTCTTCACCTGAAGACAATTTAGTGGTAAGTATTCACTCTCTATGGGAAACAATTTTAAAACAAAACTGCATGATGCTATGGAACACATACCGTGACAAAAAAATTTGTTCCTGCAACCACTTGAGATTTGTACTTCAGGGCCTTAAATAATTCTGCTCCATTTTTTCCTGCCTTCTGTAAGATTTCATCTTTCAGCTGTAAAGAAAAATACACTTGAAAAAAAATCTTCAGTTTAAGAAAATATATCACTGCTTCGGGCATAATTTGGTAATAATCATTTCACAAATTGAATTGTGCATATGGTAAAATGTTCAGGCATTTGTGCTATAAAATAACAGTTTCAGTAATTAATTTTTAGAAAAAAAAGGTGATGCCTAAAAAACAATTCGAAAACAACAACATAATCTAACAACACAATCAGACTGCCAGACCAGAAACACGACTGTTTGGCACAATTTCACACCTCATAGTATCCCTTTGCATGCTGGGACATTTGTTGTCTGCTAAAATGTCGTCTGCTGAATTTCTAACATTACAGTCGATTGGTGTTACCGTGTATAACGGATAGCTAAGGACTTTGAGTCTCATTTCAACGTAAACACCATGCATTCAGTAATTAAACCATTAAACCTAGATAGACACATGTCTTTCCTATTGAAACATGCCAGCGGTTTTAAATTCGAAAAAATATTATTTGTTTACAGCGCGAATTTCGTGGTACACTGATTTAGCCATTACCGGATCGCTTAGGTCTTTATCGGATTACATGGGTATTGTGTTATTTCTTAAAATTTGACACAGCAATTTTTAAAAAAAATTGCAATATATGTACATTTCCAGAAAGGAAATTCATTTCTGTGTTTAATAAGACCAAGTTCATGGAAATCACTGCACAATTGATGAAGTAATGGCTGTTCAAAGCGATGCACCCTATGTTCTGGTCATTTTGAGTTTAATACCTTGTTATATATATAAATAGATTTGATAGTGAAAAATATGTTTTCAGAGACATCGATATTTCGTTATAATTTGATTATTTTTCATTAAAAATGATGTTTTCACTTATTAATATCATAGCCACACGCTAACCACGTGTATTTGACAACTACAATTGAGTTTATATTTATTTTTAGACAATCCTGTCATTCCTGAATATAAGTCACCGCATGTCCGTTATTCACTAAATCCTGAGTTGCAGATTTCATGATTATTTTATATGATACGCATCAATTTGGTTTCTGAGCATTCTTACTTTTGTAAAGGACACATAATACTTAAATATTACATCAATGAACATATACCAAACAAAATCTGCAAAATTCAAGAAACCATTCGTCTGAAAAAACGGTGCATACATAACGTGACCTTGTTTTGCTTTCGAAAAAAGAAACAGTTGTATTTAACTTGTAAACATTGACACACGTCAACAAAAACATGAATTGACTTAACAATGATAGACTTTTTGTATTCAATTCATAGAAAACTATAAATCTTAACATAAATAAAAGTATTTTGCAAAAAATGTTTAACCTATCCGTTACTCACTAAAATCCGCAATAGCATTTTCTTCAATTTTTTTCAAGAATACTATCAGAATAGCAAACAGTTTGGATCCTGATGAGACGCCACGTTCTGTGGTGTCTCATCTGGATCGAAACTGTTTGCAAAGTCCTTCAAAATTCGGTTCCAGCACTGAAAGGGTTAATCAAGCAAAAACAATGGACTCTACCTCATCACAAAGAGCCTGAACCTCCTTATCGGCCTCCTTTTCTGCTCCTGTTCCACCGCACATCATTCTGGTCGCTGTCTGGTTTGTTAACTTGACACTAAGAACTGAAAAGGTGACGTTCAAATAGTAAATTGAGCAGTCGATAAAAAAGTTATGACTCAATGTCGCATGAACTACGCATATAGTCTTAACCGCGAGAACAGATTATGCCTCGGCTATTTCGCAAAGCTTTCTTCCGCGTCACGGTCATGCGGACGCTTTTCTGCCTGCGGTGTCGCTTTAATTTACTGCTCGGTCAAACGGTCCACTGTTCCAGGCTCCTCAAAATAAGTAATGGATGATTTAAAAGCACTTGCAAGCGATGTCATCAATCAGATTTCTGCAGAGTTACACAAGATAAGTCAATCTATATGGAATCAGCCCGAACTTGCATTTAACGAGTTTCATGCGCACTCAGTTCTGACAGATTTTCTTGAAGTCGCAGGTTTCACAGTGGAAAAGTCATTCAAGCTTCCAACTGCATTCAGAGCCACGTATAAAACCGCAGACCACTCAGAGGGTCCCAACATTGCCGTACTGTGCGAGTATGACGCCCTACCAGGCATTGGGCATGCATGCGGCCATAATCTGATAGCAGAGGTGGGGGTGGCTGCGGGGCTTGCAGTGAAAGAAGCAATGATTACATCCTCTGGAGAGCTCAAAGGGACAGTAGGCAGCTTTATGACTTCTTCGTTGTTAAACAATATGACAACTGAATTTTCATTTCTTCTTCTTCACAATCACCACAACATTTGTAGTACGGTGGCAAGGATTGTGTGGTCTTCTTAAGTTCCGTAGAGCTTTTACCTGTCCATACATAGTGTTTTTCCCAGGAGGGCAAAGGGGCATGGCGCATTACTTTCAAAAAGGGCATTTTAGCGCGCAGTTTAGGAAAAAAAAGGCAAAAACGTTCCCTGAATACCTGAAGTACGGGGCAACATGTAATCGCATCTGAAGCAGTTGTGGAAAAAATAACATATAAACAAGCACATTTAATGGTAATTGATGTATTTAACTTTCTATTTTTTATATTAATATATTTACCTTGCAATGTACATTTAAGTTCCATGCTGTTTCAATAAACTGTACAGCACAACAAACATAATAAAGCAATATATGCATATGAATCTGATTCTACACAGATCCACTAACATATAAATGAAACCATGTTTGTCTTATCCCATTTTCTAACAATAATCTTGCCAGATGTTTAAAATAACATTGCAAGTAAATCGATCGCTAACAATATGCAAACACTCGTTTCCGTGACATACATCCACCAAGTAGATTACAAATAAATAAATAATGTTGTTGCTATCTAAAACATTTTTATGCATCGTTGATTATCACAGACATTTCATTAATTCCTTCTTAATGTATAATCTCCATCGATAATTCGATCGTTTACGACGTTATTTGCCATTTTTTCCGAGTCGCAATTTAATTCTGTAATTATGCGTAAAAATATATGTTTTGATATAACTGAATAATGCATGCAATGCACAATTGTCACGAGAATAACATCGAGTTTTTCATCAAAAGTCTCCGAAGTAACGATTTTATCGTGGAGGAGTACACATTGCCGACCGAAAAGTGCGCTTGGTATAACATAGCCTCTGGCATCATCGATTGATGCTGACACGGGGTTATTCACGCATGACTAATTCACAGCTTTGGAGCAGTCTACCTATAAATCAAGCACTGTAATAGATTAAATCTGCTCAAATAATATAGTCGATTAGACGTTGACGTCTCTCGAGTAAATCAAGCACAGTCGGAGCGTCACAGACAATCAAGGACGCTGATTTTGCGGACCAAGTTAGATCGTAAGGCAATTAAGATGTTATCGATAAGGGCGCGTGGCGAAATTTGCCTTTGAAAAGAAGGGCGCGTGGCGAAATTTGCCTTTGAAAAGGGCAGCGTGGCGATCAGGGAGGGCGGCGTGGCTTCTCGCCACGCTAAAATGCCCTGGGAAAAACACTAATACACTCCTCCTGGAGTACTCCTATAAATATGAGGTCGATATACCGATTACATCTAATCATTTGGACTACTCCCGCAGGCTTTCATGTTCAGGCAATATATTAATTTTCCCCTAATTTGTTCTTGGCCCTTGCATACCATGAGGATGTGTTCAAGGATTGGTCAGCATCTCCACAGGAGCAGCGATTTGTTCCCTTCTTCATAAAGTACCCGTAAAAGGTACTTTCCCAAGTGTAGAAAAACTACACAATTCCCAATATCAGTCTAAATAATTCCCAAAAAACAAAAAGAAAGGAAAATTTCGTCAATTTTGTTCTCAAAGTGCATTATCTGCAAGTTAAAGGGATCTTTTCACGCTTTGGTAAATTGACAAAATTGAAAAAAGTTGTTTCAGATTCGCACATTTTCGTTTTAGTTATGATATTTGTGAGGAAACAGTAATACTGAACATTTACCATGGTCAAATATAGCCATTATATGCATCTTTTGACGATTTTAAAACCTAAAAATTATAAAGCGTTGCAACGCGAAACGATTGAATAATTTGGAGAGTTCTGTTTTTGTCGTTAAATTTTGTGAAACTGCTAAGATTGCTTATATAAGGTATAAAATACGTCTAGTATGTGTACTCGGCGGAATAGCTCAGTAGGCTAAAGCGTTTTTACTTCAGGACTCTGGCAGGACTCCAGGGGTCACTGGTTCGAAACCTGCTCCGGGCAATGTTCTTTTCCTTTTTTTAATTTTATTCTTGATTTTTTACTGGAGCTTTTACGATCAAATGTTTACATTTATCAATATAAAGCATTTAATGAATAAGTTAAAAAATGCCAAAATCTGTGAAAGGCCCCTTTAACTATTAAAATGAACACTGACACTGAACATTTCAAGCCAAAATGAATTTAAATCAATATTTGAGTTGATTTGTGCTATTGATACCAAGTAATTAAAGACCCATAATTCCCAATTTGGAGATTTCACGACGCGATTTTCCCAATTTCAGGGTTTTTCGCGCTAATTTTTCCCAATTGGTATGGTACAGGTACTTTTCCCAATTGGAGAAGAAAAATCACTGAGGAGCACTTCATAACTAGGTCAAATCTGTTGTGCATTTAGTGGTTAATTTTAGTGCTTAAATAATTCCATGCTCTAGTCTAAACAAATGAAAAGAAAAAGTTAGACCTGGACCTAAATGAAGTGCTTCTTCTTATGGAGCATTGTATTCTGAATATATTATAATACATTAAAAGAAGTTCACTATTGTATTCCATCTATAAGTGCCAGATCTACATAAGTTTCAGAAAATAGTTTCTTTATTTGTGTGTGCTCGTTTTATAATTGATTTACATATAGATCTACACATAGTAAATTGCTTTAATATAATTTCATGGTTTTACTAATTGCAAGTTGTTAAATTTAAAATGCATAATTTATAAAGCACATTTTTCTGCATTCAGTTGACAGTTCTAGGATGCCCTGCTGAAGAAGGCCTGTGTGGCAAGGCAGATCTGCTGCGGTTGAATGCGTTTGAGGGAGTCAACGTAGCTATGATGGCACATCCCTCACAGTACAATCTCTCCAGGCCAAAATATGTGTCAATGACGCCGTAGGTGCTTCATTTCCTGCAGTATATGTCAGTTAAAATAATAGAATTGACAATACAGTTGAGGGTTATTTAACTAAGTCAAAAAGATTAGCTTTTGAACTATGAAGTTAAGTGGGTAGTTTACTTAATTATCGAATTGGATTTCCATGTGTTGTCACTGTTGTGTTAGAAAGTTGGCGCTCAGTATGCTTTAAATATTCATAGTTTATTGTCCCCTACTGGGGAAACCGGAGGGGACTTATGGTTTGCGCTCAGTCTGTCAGTCAGTCTGTCACACTTTTCTGGATCCTGCGATAACTTTAAAAGTTCGTCATATTTTTTCATGAAACTTGAAACATGGACAGATGGCAATAAGGACATTATGCACGTCATTTCATTTTGTTCCTACGCCAAGAATTCTGGTTGCTATGGCAACAACAAAAAAAAAATCTGAAAATAGTGGAGTTTCACCGGTAGGGGACCATATTGCTTGGCAATCTCTTATTATGCAATATAAATGATTTGTGTTGCTTTTGCACCTTAAGTTGAAACTTCTTCCAAGCATAAGCTCAAACATAAATTATTCATTCAACAGTAATAACAAACACTTGCTTATTAAACATCATGTCAGAGTACATATAGATGTAGATAGTTTTCATGAAACACTCGATCATATTGGAATTTTGACAGACATTACTAATTTAGAGTTTAATCTGTATCGGATTCGATCGCAATCAACCTAAAATAAATGCCTTGAAATTACACTGAAAGAAATTGTTTCAGACTGTCCATTAAGTTCCATGGTAAGGCGTCCCATGCAGCCTCCTATCCCTGGGATGGCGTCAATGCCCTTGACGCTGCAGTCATGTGCTACAACAACATCTCCTGCGCACGGCAACAGATGCAGCCTACTTGGAGGGTGCATGGTAACTGTTAATTTTGCCTTAAGTTTGACGGCTTTTTGTTCAACCTCATCATCATTGGAAATTGTTTATTTTGGATTTATTAAGTATGGCTGCGAATATATGATGGTAAATTGGTTTATCACTTTGCACTAACATGTTATATGTTATGTACTTTACCTCACAGTCGTAATAGCCCATAATTGATGTAAACACATTATTATTTGTGTGGGATTTACTGTTCTGGGCACGCCCAATACAAAAAGGTGAGGAGGGTAGGGCTATAAAAAAGTCACTTTGAACGTCAGTCCTTTGGGTGTTTACATTTTGTCTCAATTTTGTTAAGGGCTATCAAATTAACCCTTTCTGCTCAGAGGCAAAGTGAAAATAGCTTTATGCAACCAGCATAAAACCAGAACAGCCTGCGATTAGCTTGCAGGCTGTTCAGGTTTAATGCTATTTGCTGCTCATCAGTATCTTAGGGTTGGAAATGAAGTGTATCTGAGTTGTAAATGTTTAAGCACAATATTGAAGGATATGAAATGACTTTGCTCAATTGTTTTCTATATGTGACTGGGTGTCCTGCTAAAGAACCCCCTGGCCACTTTTTAGGTCAAAGGTAAAAATAAAGCACTTTTGTGTTGCCCTTAAACTTTCACATGGATATTTTGGGGGATTTAGAATTACAAGGCAAAACTGTAAACTTACATAAGAACATGCATATGGTGTTTTTTTGACAGTTATTTTCATAACAATTTTCTCTTCTTTCACAGGTGTTATCAAGAATGGTGGTGTTGCACCCAACATCATACCAGAAGAAACAGAGCTGGAGTACTACCTAAGAACTCCAACAAACACTGAAATGGGGACCTTGAAAGAGAAGATGTCACAATGTGTCCAGGGGGCTGCCATTGCCACTGGATGTACAGTATGTTTCAGTAATACAGGAGTGTAATTTCTCCTCTTTTAGCGGATTTCCTCCTTTTGAGTGCCAAGGAAATAAAATGAAGGCGTTTTGAAGAGTATTTTGCCCATATTGGGTTCACCAAGGTTCTGTATTACTGAACAGACCCCTCAGTCACTGAAATTCTGTATTACTTAACAGACCCCTCAGTCAACGAAATTCTGTATTACTTAACAGACTCCTCAGTCAACAAAATTCTGTATTAGATAAAAGACCTCTCAGTCAACGAAATTCTGTATTACTTAACAGACCCCTCAGTCACAGAAATTCTGTATTAGATAACAGACCTCTCAGTCAACAAAATTCTGTATTACTTAACAGACCTCTCAGTCAACGAAATTCTGTATTACTTAACAGACCCCTCAGTCACAGAAATTCTGTATTACTTAACAGACCCCACAGTCAACGAAATTCTGTATTACTTTACAGACCCCTCAGTCACAGAAATTCTCTATTACTGAACAGACCCCACAGTCAACGAAATTCTGTATTACTTAACAGACCCCTCAGTCACTGAAATTCTGTATTACTTAACAGACCTCTCAGTCAACAAAATTCTGTATTACTTAACAGACTCCTCAGTCAACGAAATTCTGTATTACTTAACAGACCTCTCAGTCAACGAAATTCTGTATTACTTAACAGACCCCTCAGTCATAGAAATTCTGTATTACTTAACAGACCCCACAGTCAACGAAATTCTGTATTAGATAACAGACCCCTCAGATGCCTTTATGTAAAGAACTTTTTCTGGGACTTATTGAGAGTCTGTGACATGATTTCTCTGTGCCAAAGATTGTACATGCTTTAAAGTATCTATTATGACCTTTCACCAGTTGATGCTTCTAATGCATGGCCAATAATGGCGTTTAAAAGTCAAAGTCATGATTGAATAGGTTTATTTCTGTTAAATCATGACAAAAAAATATACAAAGTACTGTGCATGTTATGACAAAAAAATATACAAAGTACTGTGCATGTATCAGATTTGGCAACAAATGCAACAACAAAGCATGTTATATATTATAAAAGTAGGATGTTAAAGAGTAGTATATATATGGGTATCTTAAAACACACTCACACAAATGCCAAATAGCGATATAAACATTTATATTATAGTTCGACTGTGAATTTGGGGAGAAGTCCTATTTGAGTCTCATAAGCAACGATCCATTAGCAAGTATTTACGAGGCCTGTGCAACCTCAGTGGGCATTCAGATTGAAACTGATCCAGAAAGAATCAGTAAATATGGCGGGTCAACAGACATGGGGAACGTTTCGCACGTTATTCCAAGCATTCATCCGAAGTTTTTCATAGGCTCTCACGTGAGCCAGCACACGAAGGAGTTTGCAGTGCTCTCAGGTGATCCGGGTGCTCAGAAGCATGCACTGAATGTGGCCAAGGCGTTGGCGTTCACGGCTTTGGAAGTGTACAATGATAAGATGTTGCTAAAAAAAATCCAGGATAGTTTCGAGCGTGATAAGGAAGCTAACGGCAGTGGGGCTTTATAGTGTCGTTAATCTGAAGTATATTTGTTCATTATTTAATACTTTGTTATAAAATTGTTTTGTACAATCATTTGTTTGATGTTATTTTTAGCTCAGCTGTTTTCGGAGAAAACCCGAGGTATTGTCATAGCCAGCTTGTCTTCTGGCGTCGTGCTAAAACCTTTATATTTTGTTCACCTTTTGAACATTGGCTCTAAAATCATAGTGCTTCCACTAACAACTTTGAATCTTCATATGTAGATGCACCTTGATGAGTTCTACACGCCACACCCATTTTGGGGTCACCAGGTCAAAGGTCAAGGTCACTGTGACCTCTAAAAAAAAAATCTGACAAGCTTTCATTTATTAAAAACTGCACCCGCAGCCAAACGTTGGCACCGGTTATGCGGTGCTCTTGTTATTATTTGTTATATACATATGAAACTTATTTAGAATGCAAAAATATCGATTGAAAAATCTTTTATTTGATATAAAATCTTATACATATTCTTAATACTAGTATTCCAGTGTGGTGCTACATATATATTTTAGAGTACCCATGTTGATGTTATTTTACTCGGCATTTTTGTGTTACTCGGTGTTAGAATAATTGTCTCATTACAACCAGAATATATTTGATCTATTGAAAACATTTTTGTATTCATTTGATTGCAATGTTTTAAGCGGCCAGCCTTTTAATGCTGAACAGTCTAAAATTACAGTGATTGGAAATACTTTGATACATGACTGTTTTAGTAGGTTTTATCATTTTCTCTAGCACAAACACCACTTCCTACACCTCTTTATACCTACACATTTGATGCATAGGACCATTCCCTATTCAGCCAAATCAGGTCATCTCATTTTGACTTGTATCTTTACTTAATGTTGACTAATAACAAATCAAATGTCTTGTTTTTTAAGGGCTTTTTAATCCCAGATGGTTAGACAGTTACAATCTACCCATATCATTCAGCCTTAATATGACCTTGACCTAATATTTAACTAAACCTTTATCACAAACATAACTTGTACATGTGCACCACTTTTTCAGCTATTGGCAAGGGCATACCACTCAGGAAAGTGTTGATCAATCGGGATGAAGTGTCAATGGCACTTGTAGTTTCAATTTCGTTGCTTCAGAAACGTGGAAAAAGGTGGCACCAAAATGTGTGCAGACTGACCAACAGGGTGACTTCAGTTTTCCTCCTCTCTGGAAGGTTATAATACTAGAAATGGACTACTAGCATTTCCTGGTTAACTTAATTATGCCCCCCTCAGAAGAAGAGGGGGTATATTGTTTTGATGGATGTCGGTCTGTCTGTTTGTAGACCCGTTTGTTTCCGATCAATAACTCGTCAACGAATTGACCAATTGGTTTGATACTTCACATGTGCATTTGCCTTGGACAGTAGATGACCCCTATTGAAATTTAAGTTACTAGGTCAAAGGTCAAGGTCACTATCACAATAAGTGTGAAAATAGTTTCTGATCAATAACTCGTCAACAAATTGACAGATTTACTTCATACTTCACATGTGGATTGGCCTAGGACAGTAGATGACCCCTTTTAAAATTGGGGTCACTACTTCGAATGTCCAGGTCACTGTGACACAAAAAATGCTGTGTTAAGGCCCTGTTTGGGGGGGGGGGATAAGTTTCTGACCTTGGAGCTCTTGTTTAATATAGTTGTGTATAGAGCAATACAACTTACTACAGCAAATGTTATTAACACATACTTCTATAGGACCTCTAGACGATATTAAATACCAACAAGGGCTGTTTGTAAAACATGCATGCCCCCCATATGGGCTGTCAGTTGTAGTGGCAGCCATTGTGTGAATGCGTTTTTTGTCACTGTGACCTTGACCTTTGACATAGTGACCTGAAAATCAATAGGGGTCATCTGCCAGTCATGATCAATGTACCTATGAAGTTTCATGATCCTAGGCCTTATTATTCTTGAGTTATCATCAGGAAACCATTTTACTGTTTCGAGTCACTGTGACCTTGACCTAGTGACCTGAAAATTAATAGGGGTCATCTGCCAGTCATGATCAATGTACCTATGAAGTTTCATGATCCTAGGCATAAGCATTCTTGAGTTATCATCTGGAAACCATTTTACTGTTTCGAGTCACTGTGACCTTGACCTTTGACCTAGTGACCTGAAAATCAATAGGGGTCATCTGCCAGTCATGATCAATGTACCTATGAAGTTTCATGATCCTAGGCCTAAGCATTATTGAGTTAACATCCGGAAACCATTTTACTATTTCGAGTCACTGTGACCCTGACCTTTGACCTAGTGACCTGAAAATCAATAGGGGTCATCTGCCAGTCATGATCAATGTACCTATGAAGTTTCATGATCCTATGATCACCATGTTTGGTGGTGCGGTGGTCGAGTGGTAACACTCTGGTCTACCATTCAAGAGGTCTCCGGTTCAAATCCCAGCCGGGGCACTGGAAATTTCAGAAATGCTTCGAGTGTTTCCCACCCAACTAGAGATGTACTGGTATGAAACCCAGGTAATTCTCGCGTGTATCGGTGCTATACACTGAGCACGTAAAAGAACCAAGGTATCTATTCGCAAAGAGCTAGGGTATCGCACCCGGATTCCTTGTATCCCAATACTGTCTCTTCTGCTTGCTGTCTTTTCAGCAAAACCAAAGGACCCCATTGGAAATAAGTGCTTGCACTTTCATGGGTTATCCTTGACCGCAAGGTCAAAATAAATACATACATACATACATACATAGGCCTAAGCGTTTTTGAGTTATCATCCGGAAACCATCTGGTGGACGGACCGAGCGACCGACGGACCGAGCGACCGGGGGCATAAATATTGAATCCTTGGACTTGGCGTTTCAGAAATGAATTTTTTAAGGTATTCCCGATACAAGTCTGTAAAACTAGTGAACCCTGCAACGGGGACAATTTTGACAACATAAGTAAAAGGCTGTTTTCAAACAATTTTATTAACAAAGTGATTACTAAAATAAGAAGCAAACAATAATATATATCAACTTAACAGGATAATGTTTATCATATAAAATAAATAAAAAATTAAAAAAGTACAATATTGTGTACAACAAATACACATGGTCCAAGCTTATAAACATTCGTTAGTCTCCAGCTTTCTTAAAACTTAAAATATTTAGCAATGAGAATGCATGTAATATGTATGTTCTGATTTTAATCAGTTGACACTATACTAATTTTTAGCTAAGTGATATTTATTTGGGGAGTCATTCAGCCTGTAGGTGACAGGTGTGTTAACTTGACAAAGCAACAAAACGAAAATAATACCCAGTGATGATAACTTTGAATGGATAGGATTTCAAGAATGGTAAACCAGGGATATAAATACTGATAAATGCAATAATTTCAAAGAAAACTGAATTCTCGTAGAACAAGGTGTATTGTTTCGGCGTTTCTCTGTCCTTTCGTACTCATGTCTATCCTGAACACCTTTGTGCCGAGTCATATCTCGGAACTGCTTTGGTCAATGCCATATAAACTTGAGTGTCTAAATGGATGATAAAGAGGATGATGCACATCAAATGCTGTCACAATCCCTTTGCAAATAACAGAGTTATTGAGGGGGGGGGGGTTAACTTGAAAATTCCCATTTCATACAGGATTGTGTCTGTCTTGAGATGTATCTTCAATAACATATGAACCACAGCCATGCAACTTACCACAATTGTTCTCAATATCTTGGTCTGAGTCACAAACAAGACCCATAACACTAGAGACAAGGTCACGCATTGAGGTTAAAAATCACAAATTTTATGAATTAATCATAATTTAGCCACTATTTCACTGTGCCTCAAGGAATTCTGTAATAACTTTCTACAATTGTTCTCCCTTGTCTGGCTGTGTGTCACAGGTAAAACTTTGGTCTCTAGGGTAAAGGTCACAATTTTGAGGTCATACACTTTAATAGGTCAAATGTTACAAAGTGTGATTAAACATTCCTTATTTTGGTAGGATTCTACCATACATCATCATTCTCTTTCCTCTGGCTGAGTCACTTGGAAGATAAATAACCTTAGAGGCAAGGTCAAGGTAACACATTTGATGAATTATTCATTATTTTGCCATTACTTCACTATGAATCAAAGGATTCTGTAATAATTGTCTACAATTATTATTTTTATCTTGAAGTTTGTAACAGTTAAGACTCCAGTCTCTATGGTCAAGGTCACACACTGAGGTCAAATGTTAAAAATTTTGAATTAAATATATCCCTTTTTTTGTTAGGATTCTACCATACATTGAGGGATTTTCAGCCATCTACACGTACAAACAAAATTAATTTGGCGAAGATATCAATTCAATAAATTTGCTTGTTTGTCATTAAATAATAAATTAAAGTCAAATTCATTAATAAAACTGTGGAAACTGCCTTGGAACATACATATAACATGCACTCTCATTGAATTTTTATATTTTGGCAACTATAAGCGGAGAATGGAGAAATTTACAGAATATTCACATTTAAAAAACCCTTCAAAAAATCTCGGGGAAAATCATCTTGGTTTAGTGCACACCTCTTTTTGGTAATGAAGCTTAACATTAAGTTACATTAAATAAGAAAAAGTTCAGTAGTCGTGGAGTAATACTCCGAGACAAAATTACAAACGTAATGCTTTTTCAAATATCTACTGAGTCCGATAAATCTATAAATTTATAATAAAAGCAGAAGGTCCTGGATCAGTGTACATGTACACCTAAATAAGCTCCAATGAGTTTCATTCCATTGTTTGGACTAGAAAACCTCCAGAATAAAAAACTAAATGAAAACAAATGTTGAGTCCATTATACTCCCCAAAAAACGTGTAGGGAGGAAAAAAGAACATTTTTGTAGGAAATTCCGGTTTCGTTCCGATTTCTTCATTAAAAAAATAACATCAATATACTAGATGGTTTTGGCACATAGATTTACACAAATTTATATGCTTACAAGACATATAATTCTTTTCAGAAAAAATACATCCAATATAAAACATTGTATACTTATTGTAAAAATGGTACAACTACATGGAGTGACATGGAATGATAACATGAGCAATTTTGACAACATTTCTCGCAGTTAGGCCAATACTGTATTCTCCAACCAATTTAAGTTGAAATGGTTTAGTAAAACTTGAGTCAATTAAATGACAGGGGATTATGGGCCCAGCAGACAAATGCAGACATTTTTATCACAAAACACCATGGGATAATATTTGCATTGTTGTTCTAAACAAACCTACAGCTTTGTCACAAACGTGACCGTTGCACCATTTGTCAATAACTCCAGAACATGTGGATCACTGGGAATAAAGAAGTTTCTGGAAAACCTGCTTTTCATGATGATATTTTTTAAGTTTCAATTTCATCCACTGAGCAATGTTGAAGTACTTTGCTCTACAAACTTTAAACATTGTATGGGGACAGACAGACCAACCATTCTACCAACAGATTTAATCTAATAAACGCCCTCCCAGTGGGGACGATGTTATACCCCTCCACTGTGCTATTCCAACCACATGTTCATATGTTCACGACAGTATGCCCTGCCACCGTGCTGTTGGTAGTCTTGCTGATCACACGTTCCATGACCTCCTCCAGGCGGGTGGCTGCAGAAAGGTCACCTGACACCAGCAGTCGCCCGCTCATGTACGCCGACAGAGGCTTTAGGTTCCCTGTGAACATGCTCTGCATGTCAGACACTGAGAGCCCCAAGGTCACGTCTGGATTGTGTCCGGGGTCTGGTCCCACTCCAACGGATCCTTTACCTGAAATTAAATAAGCCTTGTTTTGTGAAAAAGGGTTTTATTGCATGTGCGTAAAGTGTCGTCCCAGATTAGCATGTGCAGTCTGCACAGGCTAACCACGGACAACACTTTTTGCTTACACTGGATTTTCTCTAAGCAGAGACTTCCTTAAAACGAAAACAAGACATGTGTTCGTCAGAAACACAATGCCCCCTACTGCGCCGCTTTGAAATAAAATTTCTATTTATCATTTGGCAGGTATAGAAATCATTTCCCTTTAAAGCTTATTACTTCCCTTAGATTTTGTCCAATCCAACCGGGGTGTAGACAGTCAAAAATGACCAAGTCAGACATCACTGACAACCAAGGGCTGTGGTTTATCAAAGAGATAAGAGCCAGAATTCATCATGTATCTATGGACATCATGTATCTATGGACATAAGTCCACAGGTATGTAATGAACCCTACCATTCACAAATTAGTACAGGAAAGAAATGATAATTATATCATTTAAAAAAAAAAATTGACAAATCAATCTTTGAGTAATAAATAATCAAAATAAAAAATCTGTTCAGTAACTGTGAAAAGAACTTATATTCTTGGTAAGGAAATATATAATCTGAAATTTATAATTATATAAATTACTTCCCTTGAAAATAATTGT
Source organism: Dreissena polymorpha (assembly GCF_020536995.1). Classification (NCBI taxonomy): domain Eukaryota; kingdom Metazoa; phylum Mollusca; class Bivalvia; order Myida; family Dreissenidae; genus Dreissena; species Dreissena polymorpha. The sequence goes on from NC_068366.1 coordinate 19,117,299, forward strand.
CTCTAACAAATCTCTATTTTTAGTAGCAAATAATTAAAAGCCACTACTGTGACTGTAGATTCAAAATGTGCAGCTCCATGAGATACACATGCATGCCAAATATCAAGTTGCTATGTTCAATATTGAATAATTATCACCCTTTAAAGCTTTTTACTTCCCTTGGATTTGTATTTTTGACCTTAGACCTTGAAGGATGACCTTGACCTTTTACCACGATGTGTTTGTCAGAAACACAATGCCGCCTACTGTGCCGCTTTGATTTATTTAACAAAAATATATAATTTGGCAGGTCAGATAATTATGTCCATTTAAAGCTTATTACTTCCCTTGGATTTGTTTTTTCGACCCCGTGACCTAGTTTTTGACCCGGCATGACCCATATTCGAACTTGACCTAGATATTGTCTAGATACAACTTCTGACCAAGTTTGGAAAAGATCATATGAAAACTATTTTAATTAGAGAGCGGACACGAAAAGTGTGACAGACAGACTGACAGACAGACTTACAGACAGACGGACAGTGAGAAAACTATATACCCCCTTTTCTTTGAAAGGGGGCATAAAAACTATAAAAGCAGAAAGTGTCATTCCTGACACAGATTGCACAGGCTAATCTGGGAAGACACTTTTCACACATGCATTAAGCCTTATTTTCTCTGAACTATGCTCAAATGGAGTTAATATGCAATTACTTTGTAAATCGCTAAAATTTAATGTCATTATGTACTGTATGAAAATATCCACACTTTTAGAAGAGAGACAAGTCGTCAAATTTTGGCATATACATGTGAGTAGATGATAGATTAGACTTATATTAGACTGCCAATTTTTTGTCAATTGACAAGTTGCTTGTTGTTGTAGAAAAAAGCTGAAATCACAAGTCAAAATTGAACCAGATTACTAAGAGAAATCTCACTGTTGTTTTTCTTAACAAAAATAGTTTTAACTACAACAAGATGTCTTAGCCCTTTCCCACTCAGAAGCAAAGTGATAATGGAAATGTGCAAACAATATAAAACCAGAACAGCCTGCGAGTAACTCGCAGTCTGTTCATGTTTTATGCTGTTTGCTGCTCATCAGTATCTAAGGGTTGAAAATTAAACCTTTTAAAGTTGAACCTAGTAAGAAAGGTCTTTAATAACATTTAACTATCTAAGGGACTATAAATGCGTAAAAATACATATTGAAGTGATAAAGGGATAATTCAAGATACTTTTTTAACAAAGGTGGAGCTGAATCATAGCCCAACAATTACCGTGCTTTAGATCCAAGTAAAACACGCCCCCACTGCTCCCTGACAGCTCAAACTGGTAGACTGCGTCCACACTCAGCACCAGAGACTCGCTGAGAACTCCCCTCACCAGGTCCACCAGAGTTGCCGGGGTAACAGTCGACGTGGAGACTGCCTCTTCACTACCCGTCCCAGCTGCCCCTGAGCCGTCACCCATCTCTATGGTGACCTGAGACTGGGAGGTGGGCACAGGGCCGCCAGGAGATGTTCCTGAAATGTAGAAACAATCGGCTTAATCCTTTACCACTAAGATATGCACTTTGACGCATTTGCAGTCCCTTAGAAAATCAAATTAAATTAATACCTTTTTTACTAGTTTCAATTATTTAAAGGCTTCATTTGCATCCCTAAGGTACTGATGAGCAGCAAACAGCATAAAACCTGAACAGACGGCGAGTTACTCCCAGGCTGTTCTGGTTGTATGCTGGTTGCATGTAGCCATTTGATTTTGCTTCTGAGTGGGGAAGGGTTAACATATACTCGGAACCGGTTAACTCGCAGGTCGAACTTGCAATATTTCATTGGCGCCCTCTGAATTTTGTTTATAAACAAGCCTGCGTGACCTACGAGTCAATTCTGACAGAAAACATCACTCGCTGCCCATATGAATCAACTTTTGGTAAATAAATCTTGTAAAACTCAGACTCTAACAATATTTGAATTTTTTAAGTTTTATTGTTTTAACAAAAAAAATCAGAGCTTGAGTATCACTGTGATATTTATTTTATGTCTTAAATTCCATATATTTAATTTGTTATATACATTATTGATTGTTACTTTGAATGGTATGTCAGATCTTTGTTTATTCATGTTTAAATGAATATTAGTGCAGTTTAACCTATTAATTGTGAATCTACCAGGTGAAAAAATACACAACAATGGCAGGCAGTAGTGTTGTTTTTGTTTCTACTGCAGTTAATATTGAATGATTTTCGTCATAAAAAGGCAATTGTCCAATAAAGTTGAGTTTAGCATGATTGTCCTTTTAATCATTTATCTGATATATGAAGATGGTTTCTAGACGCAAGTGAAATTCCCTAAGTACCACGAGACTACCGTGTTGCAGGCAACTATCATATCATCACTGTGATTTTTTTTTTAGATTTTGCTTGGTAACCAAGGTGCTACCTTAAATATTTTCTGCTTGGTAGCGCAATATATTTTGCATGAGTTACATGATTATTATTTATAATTTTATATATTTTACAATGAACTGTAATTTGATATATTATACAATGAACTGTAATTTTATATATTTTACAATGAACTGTAATTTTATAAATAATCCATCTGCTTTGAATGTATTTTGAAAGAAAAGCAATTATTGTTTCAAGAGCGTTTCAATGTAAAGATATCATGGAATGATACTCTCATGTGAAGAATATCATATTAGCATTAACTCAGATTAATAAATGATACATTATTTGACTGTCACTATAGCTGTGGTTACACTTTTCAAATATAGAAACCTAAGGTTATTTTAATGGTTGTGCATTTTCTCCCTTATTGTGTATTAGTGCTGCAACAATATACCGGTATATCGGTATATATCGCAATACGCAAACTGCATATTGTATTGCGATACCATTTTCATCATACCGGTACGAAAATTTTACAAAAATTCATTCACATTTTGTCCAGAAAAGCCATCCGAAATAACGATATCAAGGTAAACAAAGCAAAGCGGTGTAAATAATTTTTTACGTAAAAAAAGCATTCTAAAAAGTTTATTATATGGAGTAGCGTTGTTACATGGGAGCATTCGTATTCTGCTTTTGAACAGATTATCGTTCAATTAATTGTGCACAACTGTAAATGTTTCGTTCGATTCTGAATTGAGCATTTTTAATTTGGAATCCGAATTTCGGAAACAGGCTTCCAAATTTTAATGCTTACGCGACAATAAAAAAATAGCGTCAAATAAAAAGTGCTTTATCCTTTGTCTCAATAAAAAGCGCGCGAAAATCATGCAGACATGTAGAACATCGCATGGAAAGTATGGGTGTATTTTGTGTTGTATAAAAACGGGAACATCACGTCAGGCGAATTACGCGTGTTCAGTGAAAACAAAAACGTCCCGGTTGGACGTTATTTCATCACATCTTTAAATAGTAACAAATGACATAATGTTATTGATACTTAAGAAAATTTGCGAATGTTTGTGTTTCTTGTTATTCTTGAGCACATTTATAATAAATATTTACCAGAATTTGCTTTAAAACTGGAATATACGGGATTATCGGGTAATTGGCGAGTTATAATTCTGGTACAAGTAAGCAATATATTGCGATATATTGCAATACGGGTTTTTGAACTGACAATATATTGCAATACGGTTTTTGGCGTATTGTTGCAGCACTATTGTGTATGGTTAGTATTTTTATACTTTGCAATTCTCCTCATTGACATTAGTACACCCATGAAATTTAATGTTGAATCTTGTATAGTATGTGAGATATAGCTCTAAAAAGTTACATCATACAAATACAGCAAAGAGCAATAACTCTTACTTAAGAAAGTGTAGGTTTATGGTTCTTGAACATTGCACATCTCCTCATTGATATCTTTACACCCATTAAGTTTGATGTTGAAATCTTATATAGTTTCTTAGATATAACCCTGAAATGTTTGTGACAGACGGACGGACAAAGCATAAAATATATCCTTTTGGTGGCTGAAATTCTTTTAATCCTTCCAGACCTGAAAGAAATTTCTTGTGAACACAGTGTCTACTGTTTTCATCACTTGCAGGCAGCCAAGGAGAAATGGAGTTTACACTGCACCTGGAGTTTGATACAAAAGTAACGGGTCGACTTATCGTCTGGTTTGAGAAATAACAGTATAATTTTCTGTACACCTCAAGCACAGTCCACGTCCCACATTCATAAACCTCCTTACAAAAAAATAATAATTCACATCATTCCCTTAGTCTGCGACAATTGCATGGATAGCTAATTTTAACTTGTATATTTAAAACTGGTAAATTTTTATCATTGTTTAGTATGGAAACATTACGGTTAAATTTTACCTGGGCCCAGTAATGCCTGGGCTAGCTGTTGGAACACCTGGGACAGCCCCTGCTGACCTCCCAGCCCCTTCAGGGCCCCTTGCTCCTGCGCTGCCTGCAGGACCTTGATTGGGGACCTAAACATAAAACATTGCGGCAAATCCTTAGTAATGTAAGATAAATTTCAACACTTAAAAAAGTTAAAAAAATATAAAAACTTGTACATAAAATACCAATTTGGAAATTTTGCCCAATGCGTAAAATATCAAATGCTTATATGTTGGCAATCTTAACACATAAATAACTATCACTTATTAAATGGTCAATGATTATAATTTTAAAAAGAAAGATGCAAATAAAATTCAATAAAAACATTTCTTATTCAGTTTCCTATCATGTAATGTGTCCATCAGTAATACTAATGGTAAACTCTTTGTCAAAACTATTAAAATATTAAGACTATTATTTCTGAAATACCAAAAAATATTTCTCCTGGCTTCATTCAACATTAAATTGTATTTACTATATAATACTAAAATTTAAGCTTGTAACAGTTAAACATTTAACACTAAATTTCCACAAACATGACCCACAGTTGAATTCTCTCGATGCACACACCCCAAGTCACAGCCGCCTGGTTACAGTCAGTCTGAAAGGTAATGAAACAATTCATACCTAACAAATGAACATGTAATTAAAGGAAAACTGCCCAACCCCTGGCAATACTTTTTTCAAACTCAAATGATGCCAGTGTTGAACACAGGAGACATATAAATGACACAAATGCTTTATGTTGTCTTAGCAAAAATGTGATTTCTAGTTATCTCAAGCTTTTTCTTCAACTTAATTAAGTGACCAAGTTTAATGAAGATTGGACAATAGATGTGGGCCCAAGAGTTTTTACAAGGTAAATACTGACGACCAACGATGCACTATGGACAAAGTGATCCCAAAAGCCCACCATAAGCTTGGGCAAGATAAAAACAAAAGCAAATATTTTATACAAAGGTTAAATAAATGTGCCAAAAATTAAATTTTTTAAATACTTCTTCATTAAAATAATAATCAGGTTATTGTCAACAACATGAGATATTTCATGTGTTTTAAGATGGACCTCATACCCTGGTTAATAAAAAATAATTATAGTTTTTATAATAGGGATATTTCCTGAAATAAAGATAATATTTTTTATTTTTAATGTTTTACTTGGTAAATCAGGAACCTCTAAAGATATTTTATAGCCTGACCATAAAAGCATTCTTATACTTAAACTGTTTTCTTTAAAAAAATAATGATTGTGTATTTATGAAGGTTTTCCTAAATATATCAGTGCTTTGATTAAACTGAAAAGACATAAACCCATAAAGTGGCATTTCAATTATTTCAAGCAAATAAAACAACATGTAATAGTTAAACCAAACGCTGGTTATGTTAAAATTAAATCAGAAGTTATCCTATCAAGACTGCTTGTAATTAAAAACAAGATATGTTTGTGAAACTCTATGTACCCCCCCCATATATTTAACCTTTGACCTTGAAGGATGACCTTGACCTTGACATTTCACCACTCAAAATGTGCAGCCCCATGAGATACACATGCAAGCCAAATATCAAGTTGCTATCTTCAATATTGCAAAAGTTAATGTTAAAGTTTGACTCAAACAAACCTACAATATATCCCCCAGTATAGACTGGGGTACATAAAAATAACATCAAACGAAACTAAAATTTCATTTCTTTTATTAATAGAACAAGACCTGTGTCCATAGCCTTTTAGGGCACAGTTCCCCTCCCATTCTACTCTTGTCTCAAAACTCCACTTATGTAAAATAACAAATGTGACTTCTATGGTGTTCGATCACAAGGTTTCTCTCTTTATAGTCACATAAGTAAAACTGCCCCCCCCCCTGGCAGCCATGTTTATTGACCCATTGGGACCATTTGCTAACTCATCTGAGATATATATAAAACAAATCTATTCACCAAGTTTCATGATGATTGGGCAAAAAATGTGACTTCTTGTCACAAGCTTTTTTTTACTATATAAATATAAGAAAACTTCCCCCCCCCCATGTTTTCGCTATATACATATATAGAAAATTGCCCCGCCCACTGGCGGCCATGTTTTTTCACCGATCTGGACCATTTTCGAACTCATCCGAGAAATCAATAAAACCAATGTTTTGACCAACTTTCATGATGATTGGGCAAAAATTGTGACTTCCAGAGTGTTAACAAGGTTTCTCTATAGCCAAATAAGGAAAACTGCCCCGCCCACTGGCGGCCATGTTTTTCAACGGACCGGAACCACTTTTGAACTCAACCAACGTATCATTAAGACAAACATTTTGACAAAGTTACATGAAGATTGGGCATGAAATGTGACTTCTACGGTGTGTACAAGTTTTTTCTTTTTTTTTGACCTAGTTACCTAGTTTTTGACCCGGCACGACCCAGATTCGAACTCGACCGAGATTTCATTGGGACGAAGCTTCTGACCAAGTTTCATGAAGATCAGACAATAAATGTGGCCTCAAGAGTGTTTACGAACAAATGTTAACGGACGGACGGACATACGACGGACAAAGACCGGTCACAAAAGCTCACCTGAGCAATCAGGTGAGCTAAAAATCCAGTAAAGAGTTATTTTTAAAAAAAAGTCCACGGCCTGTAACTTTGTGAAAAAACAATGGACTGTAACCAAACTCGAACTTGATCTCTATGTCATGGTAGAGGCCCACACCAAAAATACGGACAGTATCTGACAGCATTTTGGAAAAAAATCCGTAAAAGTGTTATTTTAAAGAAAATTCCTAATTCCAAGGCGTGTAACTTCGTTTAAAATCAATGTAACGGATATAAACTGAATCTTGATCTGTAAGTCATATAGGTGTCCCACACACCAAAATTCAGCTCAATATATGCCAGCCTTCAGGAAAAAGTCTGGAAACCTGTTATTGTAGAGAAAAGTTTTAAGTTCAAGGACTCTAACACCACCAAAAATCAATGGATTGAAACGAAACTCAAACTTGATATGTAAGTCATGCAGGTAGACTCACACACCAAAAATCAGCTAAATATTTGAAAGCATTTAGGAAAATAATCAAGAAACTGAATGCCCGACGTACAGAAAGACGCCTAGTGCAACTGCTTTTTTCCACCGGAGGCATAAAAAACCTTGTTCACCACAGCGGATACCTGTATTTTATCCAGCAGCGTGTTCTTTTTCTCATCAATATCCTGCAGGTTGTGTTTTGTCAGCGAGCTCATCACAGCGTTTCGCACCAGACCTCGTAATGCCGAGTTTACATCCTGGATATTGGTTACGGATTTCACTGCGTCTGAGATTTTGTAATACACATCTGCTCCAAGTTCTATTATTCCAGCATCGGATGTAATAAGCTGGTAAAAAAGCAAGATGTTTAGTATTTAACATTTAAGTCTATTGAGATATATATAAATTTGTCCATCACTCCAATAGACACGGATGGACCCATTATATTTCACTGTATACAAAAACCTGTGTAGTGAGACTCATATCCTGTGAACAATCAATATGCCATGTATGCACAAGTCCTTTGTAAATATTGCTACACATAAAACCTATTTCACTTTTAAGACATTGACTATTAAGCAAGCCAAAAGCTAGACATTGTCGCTTCACGCGATACATCATCCATATATAATGATTATTTTTGCCAATTTATTATCCGATAATGAATGACAAAGTTATTGAATAGACTCAAACATGTACTTTGACCATATCAATACAAGAAGACACCTTATATTGATATGGTCAAAGTACATGTTTGTGTCTATTCTGGACTATATGCAAAACCTCTAAGTCCCCACTGTGACCTTCACCTAGAGGCGAGCCAAACGGTTGTTGAATGTTACATGTGGTCTTGACATGATGATTATTAGCCCAGTTATTTCTAAATTCTTTGTTGTACAAGGAAGTTATGGGCCGGACAGAATATGACAGAACTTTCGCTACAAACATATAAGGAATATGCACAAACTTGACCTTGAAGAGAGTAATTAGAAGTTTTGTAAGTGACACGTTGCTTTGATACCATAATCATTTGTGCAGATCTATTTTGAAGTCTCATAATGCAAGACAAAGTCAAGAGGCAGAAAATAACATGTAATTTTACTATAAGGATTATGCAAAAACTGCATAGGTCAGGAGCTAAGATATTTTAAAAATAATTGTTTATACAATTTCATGCATGCTATTAGTTTTATTTTTAGTCTGTTTGTTTAGTAATGGAATTCTATTTCCCCATTTTGGGAAAGTATGTAGTGGTATGCATATATGCCCAACGATATTATCTCTGGTAAATTGTGTATATTTCCAAACAAACTTACATAAAACATTGCTCTCCCGGGTATAAATAAGTTTTACATTGCAGAATATTTTCTGGGTTGGTAAAAGAAGGGGAAGCTAACAACAGGCATGGAAATAAGTGGAGACCAACATGAAATTGGCCTCTGATATTTGTTGTTGATTTTTTTCAGGCAACCTATAGGCTCTGTACAAATAAATATTCAAATTACATGTTTGGGCAACCATGGTAACAATGTTAGTTTCAAACTCAGAAACAATATCGCCATATTGGTGCAAAAAGGTACCATGTGCCTTCTAATTTCAAGGTCACATGGTACCTTTCAGCACCAATAGGGGGATATTTTCTTTTTAGGCCCTATTCCCTGTGTGAAAGTATACCTGCAAAGGTGGCACATTGAAGGCCTTGATTCTCACATCAACCTTCTTCACACGGTCTATACAGGGCAGCACCAGGTTCACACCTGCAAATATGAGCAATAGAAGGATCAAAATGGAATACTGTATCAAATGTTTAAAGCCCCCCTCATTGAAAATAATTATTTGTGTATTGTTTTGTTTTGAACAAATTAAAAAAAATAATTATTGTTTGTTTTTTTCTCCACAGATACTACTTTGCAATAAATATGACCCTACTATCTATAAATTTCAAAGGTTATATTGTACCACCAAAGAGCTTGCTGGACAGTGCATGCCAATTAGCAAGTTGAATTTTGGCTTCAGTAAATAACAAGAGCTGTCAGAGGACAGCGCGCTCTACTATTCGAGTGCTTGACAGTATAACGTAAGCCATCATGGGGAAATTGTTCATATTCAATAATTTATTAGACGATCTTTCAAAAAGAAAAAAAGAAAAAAAAAAATTGGGGGGGTGGGGGGGGGTTGAGAGGGGGTATAATGTGGGGTGTGGTCATTTATTAGACGATCTTTCAGAAATAAAAAAAGGAAACAAAAAAAAATTGGGTGGGGTAGGGGCGGGGAGTAGGGGGGCGGGGGTGAAAGGGGGTGGGGTATAATGTGGGGTGGGCTAATTTATCAGATGATGTTAAAAAAAAAAAAAATGGGGGGGGGAGGTTGAGGGGGTAGGGGGTGAGAGTGGGGTATAATGTGGGGTGTGGTAATTTATTAGTTGATGTTTAAAAAAAAAATTAAAAAATGGGGGGGGGGGGGGGAGGTTGGGGGGGGGAGGGATTCTGGGTAGGGGCGTGGGGTAATGTTTGGGTGGAATCCATTGTGGTATTCAGGTAAGTGTTGTTTTGTCAAAGTAATAATAAAATGTGATCATAAATAAAGAAGTTATGGCAATTTAAGCAAAATGTTCAATTATCTAAGTGTAAAAGGGGCCATAATTATGTCAAAATGATTGATACAGTGGTCTGCTCTTGTTTATAGGTTGGGGTCATGTTGGTAAACAAGTATGCAACATATAAAAGTAATATGTCAAAGGATATAGGAAATATTTGGGGTAGTACGCAAACTTTAACATAGATTTATCAATAATATGCATAATCTAAGTATAAAAGGGGCAATAATTCTGTTAAAATGCTTGATACAGTTGTATGCTCTTGTTTAAAGGTTGAGGTCATGATGGTAAACAAGTATGCAAAATATGAAAGCAATATGTCAAGGGACATTGAAAATATTTTGGGTAGTACGCAAACTTTAACATTTGCTGCATATTCTAAGTGGGAAAGGGGCCATAATTATGACAAAATGCTTGATAGAGTTGTCTGCTCTTGTTTATAGGTTGGGGTCATGTTGGTAAACAAGTATGCAAAATATAAAAGCAATATGTCAAAGGATATAGGAAATATTTGGGGTAGTACGCAAAGTTTAACATAGATTTATCAATAATATGCATATTCTAAGTATAAAAGGGGCAATAATTCTGTCAAAATGCTTGATACAGTTGTATGCTCTTGTTGATAGGTTGGGGTCATGATGGTAAACAAGTATGCAAAATATGAAAGCAATATGTCATGGGACATTGAAAATATTTGGGGTAGTACGCAAACTTTAACATTTGCTGCATATTCTAAGTGGAAAAGGGGCCATAATTACGACAAAATGCTTGATAGAGTTGTCTGCTCTTATTTATAGGTTGGGGTCATGTTGGTAAACAAGAATGCAAAATATGAAAGCAATATGTCAAGGGACAATGAAAATAATTGGGGTAGTACAAAAACTTTAACATTTGCACGGAAACGGAAACCGAAACGCCGACACCGGGGTGAGTAGGATAGCTCCACTATATATATTTCATATAAAATAGTGGAGCTAAAAATGTGTAATAATGTACAGCCCAGAATCATTTTTTCCTCTATCACATATCACAGTGATCTGGTCCCAGCGCGAAGACAATGAATTCAAGAAACACCACCCTGATAAGGGGGTTATATCTGAGTAAGAGTTTCCATGATTAATGTAATTGTTTTAAGTATACACATAACATCACTGAAATGGCGCTATACTATGTTGACATAACTGCAGAAATAAAGGAAAACTACCATAGATCACAATTTAAGAAAAAGTGCCTTTTTCATTGGCAGTTTTTTTTTAATATTGTAGATGCAATTATTCCTAGGGTAAGTATTAAGGGTCCAAAAAAGAGAATAAATAGAGTAAGAAGCAAATAAAATATATTAATGTTCACAGAATCTTGCAGAATTGCACATAATAAACATGAATTTGAATATAACATGCATCTGTGAAAATATAAAGTGCTCAACAAATACTAGCAACATGAAAGTTGAAAGGAAATTAGAATTATAAATTGTTCACGTTTAATTCTAATTGCAATTAGGTGATAAAAGCATTCAGATAAGTGAAAAGGAAAACTTTAACAACAAGAGATGTGTTTGTCAGAAACACAATGCCCCCTACTGCGCCGCTTTGAAGCCTTATATTTGACCTTTGACCTTGATGGATGACCTTGACCTTTCACCACTCAAAATGTGCAGCTCCATGAGATACACATGCATGCCAAATATCAAGTTGCTATCTTCAATATTAACAAATTTTTGGCCAATGTTAAAGTTTTCGGACGGACGGACAGACGCCATATATTTGACCTTTGACCTTGAAAGATGATCTTGACCTTTCACCACTCAAAATGTGCAGCTCCATGAAATACACATGCATACCAAAAATCAAGTTGCTATCTTCAATATTGAAAAAGTTATGGCCAATGTTAAAAGTTTTCAGATGGACCGACAGACAGACTGACTGACGGACAGTTCAACTGCTATATGCCACCCTTTCAGGGGGCATAAAAAGTGAGAAAATAATAAATTGAATATTGAGCTGTTATATCTACTGTACATTTCTATAGCCAATAAAACAGTGTGACACAAAATTGGTGAAATTTTAAGTAGTAGTTTCAAACCTGGTCCTCGAACTTTTTGCAGACGTCCCAGTCTGAATATCACCAGTCGCTCACATTCTGACACCGTCTCAAATGGAGAAACAGCAGTGACTGTATTATCCCTTTACAACTTAGACAGTCACACGTATTTTGATGCATTTGTGGTCTTTTACAAAGTAAAATATAATTAAAGACTTTTCTTACTATAAACAAGTTTTAAAGGCTTCATTTCCAACCCTTAGATACTGATGAGCAGCAAGCAGCATAAAACCTGAACAGACTGCGAGTTACTCGCAGGCTGTTCCGGTTTTATGTCGTTTGCACATAGCCATTTTTCACTTTGCCTTTGGGTGGGAAAGGGTTATACCATGTTCCATGTGTAACATATAATTTAGTGTATATTGTTTATTTTAGAACAAAATGGATAAACTAACAAGTGTTTAAAATCTTTCTGTGTAAAATAGGAAAAATTAGTTTTGACTTTCAATTAAAAAATGGCTACCACAAATTCATTTTTCTTATTAAATCTAGGGTTCTGCAGCAAAAGCAATATACTAGCATACAACACAAAACTTACTTAAAAAATTATATTGTTTGTTACATACAGATTTTTTGTTTGTCAGAAAATGTTCAAACATTAAAATGTAGACAGAAGCAAAAATATGTTAAAGCCTTAAATGTAGATTCTTGACAAACGAAATCTGTAAGACCTTTAAATGTAGACTACTGCAAAACAAAACAAGAGCACCGCCTTGCGGGTGCAGACTGCTCATCTATTATACTTTTTAAAGGTGAAGGGACCTATCTCAATTTCAATCACAAAGGAGAGAGGGGTGGAGTGGAGAGGGTGTCTAGTGTGGGGGTGTGGTCATTTACTATATTATCTTCCAAAAATGAAAAAAAAAAAAAAAAAAAAACATGTTAAAAAAAAAAAAATCGGCGGTGGGGGGGGGGGGGGTTGGGGCGGGGTATAGTGTGAGGGTGTGGTGGTCATTTATTAGATGATCTTTTTAAAATAACTTTTTTTTTGGGAGGGGGGATTCGGGGGGGGGGGGGGGGCGTGGGGGATGGTTTGGGTGGAGTCTATTGTGGTATGTCAGGTAAGTGTTGTTTTGTCAAAGTATCAATCAAATCTAATCATAAATAAAGAAGTTATGGCAATTTTAGCAAAATTTAATAATTTGACCTTGAGAGTCAAGGTCATTCAAAGGTCAAGGTAAAATTCAACTTGCCAGGTACAGTACCCTCATGATAGCATGAAAGTTTGAAAGCAATAGCCTTGATACTTTAGAAGTAAAGTGGATCTAAACACAAAATTTAACCATAAGTCTGTAGAAATGACAACCAGAGTTATGCAACTTGTCCTTTACTGTCCCCTTATGATAGTTTGCGAGTGTCCCAAGTATGAAAACAATATCTATGATACTTTAGGGGTAAATTGGACCAAAACACAAAACTTAACCAAATTTTCAATTTTCTAAGTATAAAGGGCCCATAATTCCATCAAAATGCCAGTCAGAGTTACATTACTTTGCCTGCACAGTCCCCTTATGATAGTTAGTAAGTGTTACAAGTATGTTGCAAGTATGAAAGCAATAGCTTTGATACTTTAGGAGTAAAATGGACATAAACACAAAACTTAACCAAATTTTCTATTTTCTAAGTATAAAACGGGCACATAATTCTGTCGACATGCCAGTCAGAGTTACATAACTTTGCCTGCACAGTCCCCTCATGATAGTTAGTAAGTGTTGCAAGTATGAAAGCAATAGCTTTGATATTTAAGGAATAAAATGGACCTAAACACAAAACTTAACCAAAATTTTCAATTTTCTAAGTATAAAAAAAGAGCACATAATTCTTGCAAAATGCGCGCCAGAGTTATCTAACTTTGCCTGCCCAGTCCCCTCATGATAGGAAGTAAGTGTACCAAGTTTGAATGCAATAGCATTGATACTTTATGAGAAAAGTGGACCCAAACGCAAAACTTAACCTGACGCCGACGCCGACGCCAAGGTGATGACAATAGCTCATAATTAAAAAAAATAAATAGATGAGCTAACAAGAGATTATTTGTCAGAAACACAATGCCCCCTATTGCGCTGCTTTGAAGCCATATATTTAACTTTTGACCTTGAAGGATGACCTTTCACCACTCAAAATGTGCAGCTCCATGAGATACACATGCATGCCAAGTATCAAGTTGCTATCTTCAATATTGCAAAAGTTATGACCAAGGTTAAAGTTTTAGGTTAAAGTTTTGATGACAGACAGACAGACAGACAGACAGAATGACAGACAGACAGACAGACAGACAGGCCAAAAACAATATACCCCCGATCTTTCGATCCGTGGGCATAAAAAGAATTATGAGTAAATGGCAATAGAGGAATGGTATATGCCATTGTATTTTTACCTTTATAACAAAAAACGCTGATACAGGGAATGTTGCAATGCACAGCAGGACACAGAGTGCAGTGATGAAGAACCGGCAAAGTCTAGATAGCATGGGCTCCTTCACTGAAACAATTAGGAACTAATAATTAATTAATTGTTAACAGTCTGATGACTTTACATATGAGCCGTCTTCTGGGAAAACTGGGCTTAATACATTTGCGTAAAGTTTCATCCCAGATTAAACTGTGCAATCTATGCAGGCTAATCAGAAACGACAACACTTTCCGCTTTAATGGATTTTTTTGTTCATAATAAGTCTCTTTTAAACAAAATCCAGTCTAGGCGGAAAGTGTCGTTCCTGATAAGACTGTGCAGACCAATTTAGCCCAGTTATCCAATAATGAAGCTCATATTTTTTTAAAGAACATCACCATTAGGTGGGGCCCTCAAAATCCATTTTTATCGACAGATCATTTTATAATACAAGGTCAGATACAATGAAGCATACATAAAACTTCTGAAATAATATCATATAATTTAACAATAAGTACTATTTCAACAAGATGTGTTTGTGTAACACAATGTCCCTATATGACGTTTGACCTTGAAGGATGACCTTGACCTTTCACCACTCAAAATGTGCAGCTACATGAGATACACATGCATGCCAAATATCAAGTTGCTATCTTCAATATTGCAAAAGTATTCATAAAATAAGCGATTTGGGCCACGTATATTTGACCTTTGACCTTTAAGGATGACCTTGACCTTTCACCACTCAAAATATGCAGCTCCATGAGATACACATGCATGCCAAATATCAAGTTGCTATCTTCAATATTGCAAAAGTATTCATAAAATGAGCGATTTTGGCCACATATATTTGACCTCTGACCTTGAAGGATGACCTTGACCTTGACCTTTCACAACTCAAAATGTGCAGCTTTATGAGATACACATGCATGCCAAATATGAAGTTGCTATCTTCAATATAGCAAAAGTTATTGCAAAATGTTAAAGTTGGCGCAAACAAACCAACAGACCAACAGACCAACAGACAGGGCAAAAACAATATGTCCCCCACTACTATAGTGGGGGACATAAAAATGCATTAATACCAGTACCCATAAAAAACATCTGTCAATCTGCCAGTAACAAGATGCATTTCAGATGTACTTGTAAATATAACATTATACAGTAGCTACACAGACACCAAATACTGTTAAGGTAATGCGTTTTGTTACTGAAAATACTTTTTAAGTAATGTTTCTTTTGTTTAAACAATTTACATTCAATAGCTGATGACAAACAATAATTCCAGAATGCATAGTGTTGAATACAGAAAGGTTTACTTCGCCAGGCTTAAAAAACATGAACAACTACCGGTAGTCATAGTCATCATTTTCCTAATTTAACTACCTTCATTCTGAAATTCTGAAAATAGACCCCAAAAATGGAATAAAAATACATTATGAACATCAAATGATGTAATGAAAATAAATAAAAAACAAGAGGGCCTGAAAGGCCCAAAGTCGCTCACCTGAGATTCAAAGGAACTGACCTGTTCTGTGCAGCCCAAGATGTCATTAGAACAAATGTTCTTACCAATTTTCATGACTAGTGAACACTCTGGCAGCCACGTTTTTCAACAGACCAGAACCATTTTCATACACATCCAAGATATCATTTAAACAAATATACTGACAAAGTTTCATGAAGATTCATAAGTCCATATAAGGAAAAATGCCCAGCCCACTGGTGGCCATGTTTTTCAAGCAACTGGAACCATTTTCAAACTTGTCCAAAATATCATAGGGACAAATCTTCTGACAAAGTTTCATGATGATCGTACAATAAATACGGCTTCTAGAGTGTTAACAAGGTTTAACTATAGCTATATAAGGAAAAATGCCACGCCCCCTTGGCGGCCATGTTTATCCACCAACCGGAACCATTTCCGAACTCATCCAAGATATCATTGGGACAAAACATCTGACCAAGTTTCATGATGATCGGACAATAAATGTGGCCTCTAGAGTGTTAACAAGGTTTTACAAAAGCATGATATATAGCCATATTAGGAAAAATGCCCAGCCCCCTGGTGGCCATGTTTTTAAAGCAACCGAAACCATTTTCGAACTCATCCAAGATATCATTAGGACAAATCTTCTGACCAAGTTTCATGAAGATCGGAAAATAAATGTTGCCTCTAATAGGAGTGTTAACAAGGTTTTACTATAGCCATATAATGAAAAATGCCCCGCACCCTGGCGGCCATGTTTTCCACCAACCGGAACCATTTTTTAACTTGTCCAAGATATTATTGGGATGAATCTTCTGACCAAGTTTCATGAAGATCGGACAATAAATGTGGCCTCTAGAGTGTTAACAAGATTTTACTATAGCCATATGAGGAAAAATGCCCCGCCCCTTGGCAGCCATGTTTTTCAAGCAAACATAACCATTTTCGAACTCATCCAAGATATCATTGAGACCAATCTTCTGACCAAATTTCATGTAGATTGGACGATAAATGTGGCCTCTAGAGTGTTCACAAGGTTTTACTATAGCCATATATATAGCCATATTAGGAAAAATGCCCCGCCCCTTGGCAGCCATGTTTTTTAAGCAAACATAACCATTTTCGAACTCATCCAAGATATCATATAGACCAATCTTTTGACCAAATTTCATGAAGATTGGACAATAAATGTGGCCTCTAGAGTGTTAACAAGGTTTTACTATAGCCATATATGGAAAACTGCCCCGCCCCCTGGCGGCCATGTTTTTTCACCTATCTGGACCATTTTCAAACTCGTCCAAGATATCAATGAAACCAATGATTTGACCAAGTTTCATGATGATTGGGCAAAAATTGTGACTTCTAGAGTGTTCACAAGGTTTTTCTATAGCCATATAAGGAATACTGCCCCGCCCCCTGGCGGCCATGTTTTTCAACGGACCGGAACCATTTTTGAACTCAACCAACATATCATTTAGACAAACATTTTGACAAAGTAACATGAAGATTGGGCATCAAATGTGACTTCTACAGTGTTCACAAGGTTTTTCTTTTTTTGACCTAGTGACCTAGTTTTTGACCCAGCATGACCCAGTTTCGAACTCAGTCGAGGTATCAATGGAACAAATGTTCTGACACTATTTCATGAAGATCAGACAATAAATGTGGCCTCTAGAGTGTTCACAAGGCAAAATGTTGACGACACACGACGGACGAAGCACGACGGACAAAAGGCGATCACAAAAGCTCACCATGAGCACATTGTGCTCAGGTGAGCTAAAAACGATGCAATTAGCTTTGCAGTTTTGTACCAGCAAGGCTGTAGCCCATACTGAAGGGTACATTTTTGTAATGTGCAGCATCGTGCGAAAATGGGTCTACTGCCATATACGGCCAGCGTAGCTCCAGACCAACCAGCATAATTATCTGCACAATCTGGTCTTGAGCTACCCTGTTCACTATAAAGTCAAGCAAGGTTTTGTTAGCAGACAGGGTAGCTCCTGCAGCTATGCTGGCCGCAAATGGCATAAGTCCCATTTATGCAAAATCGTGTTGATAGTATGAAATCTGTTTTGCAAAGACTTGTTGTGCACTAACCTACGCTAAGAGAAAGGTTTTTGTCCTTTATCTGTTCGTCCCCGTAAGAAAATATCGACTTGTACTGCTCATCAAATCTGCTGCTTCCAGCATAAGTGCTGTACGAAGAGAAGTCGAAGGCTACCCCAGGGTCGCTCTCTTCAGTGGACAGACGTGTGTATTTTGCAGACATTTTCTTATCAACATCTGTCAAAAAATATTATTTTTTAGTTCTCAGTTTTTTTTAATTTACTTTCTATATTTGCACGAGTTGAAATATGTAGACTAATTTGGTGAGGTTGATTGCATTTTCAAAATTTGAAAAAAACACATTAAATAAGAAGATAGAAGATTAATTGCATCAAAGTGTTACTACACTTAAACCAAGTCTGTCTGTCAAAAAGTGGATAGAACTTGGTCTTGTAACCTTGGAGTATAGCTGTGAGAGAGCAGGGATGATTAAGTTGTTAAATTCCATGCAGCACATGGACAATCTTTAATGGGACATACTATTTTTTCTTTCACAAAACGATTTATATTTATTCATTCTTTAAAACTCCAGATACCGAATAGAAGAAGAACAATATATTTAATACTTTCTCAATTAGAGATTTTTCATTTTGAACAAGTCTGAGCAAAGAAACTATTTTTTCAGATAATGTGAGCCTTTTCAAAACCGAAATAAACAAGGAAAACTGAAAAAAATTTGCAAAAATACAACTATGAAATAAATAAGTACCGGTAAGACGACAACCGACAGATGGGTAAAGATAGCTGGACAACAAAACATATGGCCCTAAGATCCAGGTAGTATTGAAATTGATCTATGCAAGGCACTCCGAGACTGCATATATGATAAATAAGGCTTAGAAATTACTTTTTAATTTTTTTTTTGGGGGGGGGGGGCATTGCATATATATTTTCATAGTTTGATTTATTAATCCTTGTATTTATCATTTTATCAATATTACTTTGTTACTAGATAAATATCTGCTTATAAAGAGGAATATGTATTGTTTTAATACAACTTACAAGTCTGAAGTAACAGCTTCGTACATCAAAATATTATTTTCAGCAAAGCATATCATGTTAATTGTCATACAACAAATGATCTTTTCATGAGGAATATACAAGCAGATCATTGTTTAGTCCAAATAATTAGACGTAAGCTCATATTTATAGGAGTAATCATTGTTGACAGTTATGGGCTTTTCAAAATACTGCATAGTTATATTTTGCGTATATTTGATTTAAAATACACATATAATTATACTCGAAATTACCTGTAAACAGGAAACTAAAGAAGACTGGAAGCTATGCTATTTCGAAATAAAACAAACATATGATGAGAATCCATAATGTGTTTACATGGATTACAAAACACTAATAGCATACAATAGAATGGTGTTCAAACAATATACAGAAGCAAAATGCATGTTCACTGGTTTAAATAGTACATAATTCATTAAAATGCTTTGCATCTGGGGCTGAATCTTGTGAGTAACCATATTATTGTTGTATTATGACGTTTGTGTGTTTTAAATCGTTGAGTTTTTATATTTTCATTGAGTTTTGTTGGAATTGGAATTTCGATTTAATCAAGTAATTATTTATTTAATCGATTAATTATAAGATCGCCAGGACAAACCAATGTTATATATTTAATAATTAAATAAATAGACGTAAATTATGGAATTTAAATTGTTTTAAATGGCTCTTAATATATTCTTTTATACAAGAACTTAAGACCATTAGAATCACAAAGCCGGTTAGGAATTGAAGATTTTCAATCAATACAACCATTGAACGAAAACTATGTAACGTTTTTTTGCAAAAACAATCTATAAAATAGTAAAAAAGAGACTGATAATTTCATAATAAGTTACTCAAAATAGACGGTAAAGATGCCACGTATAATGATAAAAGGTGGTGTTTGGAGAAACACCGAGGTAAACCATATTAAGAAAGAATTATTGTTATTTTTGCCTTGATTGTAGGCATGCTATTTTCGGATGCGTGTTGTTTTATCAAATTCTGCCTTAGCAAGTTAAAAAACTAAAAGCACATTTCTCTTAAGTCAAGTCTTTTTATGCAACTGTAAATAGTTGTATCAATGAACCTTTTCCTATGCCAATCATGCATAGTTTTTTTCGGGTTGTATTGTCTGATCAGTAGTCTTCACAATATGGTCAGGGTGTACACTTATCTGTTAATTCCATGGGCAGGGGTTCTGAAATATTTTAAGAGTCTAATTGCCCACGGACAAGTTGGACCCACATATTCACTTGTCCGTACCAAAGAAGTACTTGTCCGTACTTTTAAGATAAATAAAGGAAAAGGTCATTACTAATTAAGCAAATAATACAAGCATTCACTTTTGTTAACTTCTATTTTAAATTATAAACATAGTTAACTAGAAAATTGAACAAAAAATACAAGCAAGATGTGCATATAATAAGATCACGTTTAAGTCACACATGATACTAGTCTTATTTTTAAGACGCGCAAAGAATTTAGAGATACTTTTTATGTGGGCTAAATTCTTTGGAACTCCAAATATTACCAATATAAAAAGTAGCTTAATATTTGAGAGCGTCAACAAGTTCGACTAACATGATACCATCTTGGATATTTAATAATCTCAACATGACTAGACAATTCACTTGAAATGAAATAATCTCCGTTAATTATAAGTATATAATTATCCGCTAATAAAGGAAACTCCTTACGAAGTTTACATTTACACACATCGGCAACGTTTCAAGCCAAGGAAAATCAATTAGCCAAGACTAAAAAAATTCTCGTTTCCGCTTGGCGTCGTGTGTTTATCATATTCATACTTGGCTTTTCTCTTCTTTTCCGACGCCAAACTGATTTTATCATTGGTCTGATTAGCGTCATGGCTAGACGTTGAAGTGGTTTTATTATATAAAAATCGAATGCAGGTCGTTAGAACATGTATGCGGCCATTTGCAATGTACGAAAAGTGTTATCTTAAAATTCTTATGCGTGATTGGCTGTTGCTATACACATGTGTGCTGGTTTCTCTATTAAAACAGGGACATAGGTCCCTGATTAAAATTGTTTTCTTATGCGTGATTGGCTGTTGCTATATATACTCGTTGACTGGTTTACCACATTAAATAATTATTATCGGAAAATAACATACCTCCAGTTAAAATAGTGTGCTGGTCCGCAGATTAATCATAAGCTATTTATATAAACTTCGTTTTTTATTTTCGAAAAATATTGAAGTTTCGTTCTCGAAATAAATTTTACCACGGAAATTTTACTTGTCCCCGGACAAGCCAGCTTTCAAAAACTGCTTGCCCGGAAGGGTAAATAAACGACTCGGACAACTCGGACAGCATATTTCAGAACCCCTGCATGGGTAATTGACCTGGTATCAGGCTCATTCAGCCACAGGGTCGATTCGGCTCCAGACTTTATCAGTCCCAAATCAACATGACTTATTCAGCCCTATCTTTTATTATGCAAATTCTAAAACTAAATTAAACATCATTGTGATTTTGCAAATTGTAACCAAATTATGTAACTGTGTCGGTTTAGAATTTATCATGGTGTTCTAATCTGTTGATTTGTTTGTTGAATATTGCTTTTTTTATTATTGATTAAAGGAATTTAATTACAGTAAAATCAGCCTATTTACATTAATGCGGTGACACATTATACATAAGTTTTACAAACTGATAACGGTTAAAAAACTGGAAAATGAATGTAATTAATCACTGGACTAAAACATTTGCCAACTTTGGGTAAAGATGCATGTAAAGCAGTGAAAGATTATGTTTTAACTCCATAATTAATGAAGGAGTCTAAGTAAGGAAACAACAAGTTACAACTTCTGCTTTTTTGCATTCGTGGTTTTAGGTTCCTACCTCTCCAGGAAAAACATGATGATGTAAATAAGTACTTACTACTTAATATACATAGTTTGCTCGGATGATATTCTCTTTTGTCCTTTTGTCAATATATATAATTAAGGCTGTAACTAATACACTAGGTGATGAATACGATACGTATCACGAATACAGGGTGGCAAATACGAATATTTATTAGCAAATATGAATTTCAATGAACAAAAGTAATACTGACAACTTGACATGACATTATATAGTATGAAACTATGAGTATTTATCAATTTGATTAATTGAGTATAATTGCATACTGAATATATGAAATATAACTCTTTGAAATAACAAAACACTGACTAGAACTGCTAAACTTTGAACACAGTTTTGAAAACATGACTAGTACCAATAAAATCCTTGAGTAGAACAATTAAGCAACTTGGCATGACATAAATATAGTATGAAACTATGAGTATTTGTCAATTTGATTAATTGAGTATCATTGCATACTGAAAATATGAAATATAACACTTTGAAATAACAAAACACTGACTAGAACTGCTTAAACATTGAACACAGTTTTGAAACTTTTGAGAAAACATTACTAGTACTAATAAAATCCTTGAGTAGAACAATTAAGAGTCAACAGTTGACACATAAGTGACAGTACTCATTCACATTTTTTTAATGAGCATATGCCAGATAGGTGATGTAGATGATATTTCAATGTCACCTATCTGACATATGCTCATTTGATATATTGAATAAAAACCGCATGACAATAGAAAAAGTATTGGACAAGAAATAGTTTTCATTACTCCATAAATACTGACCACAACTCATTTGTTGCTATTTAGCAGTCATCTGCTAGACTGCTACTAATGAGATGTATGTACATTAAACAACCATCTAAAGATTTTTCAATTCAATGTCGTTAATATTCAAACAGTGCCCAC
The DNA here is from genome assembly GCF_020536995.1 of Dreissena polymorpha. Taxonomy (NCBI): domain Eukaryota; kingdom Metazoa; phylum Mollusca; class Bivalvia; order Myida; family Dreissenidae; genus Dreissena; species Dreissena polymorpha. The sequence continues at coordinate 19,140,133 of NC_068366.1, forward strand.
CATTTTTGTTGATAATCTCACTGTGTAACATAGTGGGTGGAGTAAACATGATGAAAAATGCCCGAATAAGGAGAAGAACATTTAAATATAGGGTTTTATTGTGTGAATCTTCATTTGTAAGGTAAGATAAGATTATTAAACTTTCAAACTCAAAACCACCTTGTTTGTATTCATCAAATAATCAGTTCGGGAGGTGGCGAATAACGAATACGATTCTTCCACAGCCGTATTCGAGTTATTTGAATATTCAAATGTATTGTTACAGCCCTATACCAAAGTTCATAAGGTCACTGAAGCTCATCAATTCGTGGTATATGTATTGCTAGCTTATGCAAACTGTAGGCGATTTTTTTCCCTATTGGGAAAAGTACAGTAACCAGCCCTATTGGGAAAAATTAGCGCGAAAAAAACTGAAATTGGGAAAATTAGCATTGTGAAGTCTTCAGATTGGGTATTTGGTATATTTTATTTGTTACTAACAAAAACTTTTTAATTGATAACTAAGTTTTGTCAAGTTCACTAGTTGTCAATATTATATTTACTTATGCTCAAGCCATAAAGCTGCATAGGGAAATTAACTAAATTTTGCATTTGATTAAAAGTTTTTTTGTTTTTTTTAGAAATCTTTAGTTGGGATTTTATTGCACAGCATTTGGAAACTTTTATTTTTTTCTGTATTGGGAAAGTTCCTTGTTCTTTATAAAGATGGGAAAGCATCTCTGACTGTGGTTACTATTGCAAATTTGATATTATGGTTGCATTCATAAAATTTGTTCTTATTTTACAATTACAGGATGAGATATTGAAGGCAGCTGTTATGAAATATGGCAAAAATCAGTGGTCCAGAATTGCTTCACTTCTACATAGAAAATCAGCAAAACAGTGTAAAGCTAGATGGTAAGTTATACGTTTGGAAAATAAGCAAAACAATGTAAGGCTAGAGGGTAAGTTATACATTTGGAAAATAAGCAAAACAGGGTCTGTCAAGTTAAAATAAGTAAAACAGTGTTAACCTCAATCAGGGCTCTTTTTTCTTCTTTAGCAAGACTTTATGTAGGTCCCTTCCCCTAAGACAAAGGCCCCCTTTTCCTGACAGAATTTCTTTAAAATTTCTCAATATTTTTTCCCCCAAAAAGAAGGCCAGGTTGTTTCCCCAAATCAACAAAAAAAGCCCTGGCTAAATGGTCAGTTATGGTAAGTTATGTCCCCAAAACAAATTCAATAAACACATATATTTATATAAAACAAATAAATATTAAACTTTTTTACGATGAACTACTTATTTTCGACATCAATATGAATACAGGGAGAGGATTAGCAAATATGATCTAGTTTTGCAGAAATTATCCAAAAACTCAGCCTGAAATTATGATTAACTGCTGAAATTGCCTTTAAAAACATTTGTTACTACTTTGTTATCTACTATGACATTAAAGGTACGAATGGCTGGACCCCAGCATCAAGAAGACAGAGTGGAGCAGGGAGGAGGAGGAGAAGCTGCTGCACCTGGCCAAGCTGATGCCCACCCAGTGGAGGACCATCGCGCCCATCGTGGGCCGCACAGCCGCACAGTGTCTCGAGCACTACGAATACCTGCTGTAGGTTCACTGCCTGTTAAAAGGGGAAAGTGTCATCCCTGATTAGTCTGTGAGCACTCCACAGGCTATCTCGGATGATACTTTACCCAAATGCAAGGCTCATTTGTTAGTTAGCCTATCCCGGTGGAGGATCATTTCCCCAATAGAGGGCCGCACAGTGCATTGAACACTATGAATACGTGCTGTATGTTAACCCTTTACAACACAGATACATATTTTGACCCATTTCTAGTCCCTTAATGAACTACATAAATTTGTATGCCCCCCTTCGAAGAAGAGGGGGTATATTGTTTTGCAGATGTCGGTCGGTCGGTCGGTCCGTCCACCAGATGGTTTCCGGATGATAACTAAAGAATGCTTAGGCCTAGGATCATGAAACTTCATAGGTACATTGATCATTACTGGCAGATGACCCCTATTGATTTTCAGATCACTAGGTCAAAGGTCAAGGTCACAGTGACTCAAAATAGTAAAATGGTTTCCGGATGATAACTCAAGAATGCAAAGGCCTAGGATCATGAAACTTCATAGGTACATTGATCATGACTGGCAGATGACCCCTATTGATTTTCAGGTCAAAGGTCAAGGTCACAGTGACTCGAAATAGTCAAATGGTTTCCGGATGATAACTCAAGAATGCTTACGCCTAGGATCATGAAACTTCATAGGTATATTGATCATGACTGGCAGATGACCCCTATTGATTTTCAGGTCACTAGGTCAAAGGTCAAGGTCACAGTGACTCGAAACAGTAAAATGATTTCCGGATGATAACTCAAGAATAATTAGGCCTAGGATCATTAAACTTCACAGGTACATTGATCATGACTGGCAGATGACCCCTATTGATTTTCAGGTCACTAGGTCAAAGGTCAAGGCCACAGTGACAAAAAACGTATTCACACAATGGCTGCCACTACAACTGACAGCCCATATGGGGGGCATGCATGTTTTACAAACAGCGCTTGTTTGAATAGATTTAAATGTTAAAGGTTCATTTCCAACTTTATTTTACTGATGAGACAGCAAACAGCATAAAATCTGAACAGCCTAGGCTGTTCTGTTTTAATGCTGATTGCATATAGCCATTTTTAGCTGGACTATTATGTATGAAATATATATAGTGGAGCTATCCTACTCACCCCGGCGTCGGTGTTCCGTTCCGTGCCATGCCGTTCCGTGCCGTTAGCGTGCAAATGTTAAAGTTTTCGTACTACCCCAATTATTTTCATTGTCCCTTGACAAATTGCTTTCATATTTTGCATACTTGTTTACCAACATGACCCCATTCATAAAAAAGAGCAGACAACTCTATCAAGCATTTTGTCATAATTTTTGCCCCTTTTATACTTAGAATATGCAGCAAATGTTAAAGTTTTCGTACTACCCCATTTATTTTCATTGTCCCTTGACATATTGCTTTTATATTTTGCATACTTGTTTACCAACATCACCCCAACCTATAAATAAGAGCAGACAACTCTTTCAAGCATTTTGTCATAATTTTTGCCCCTTTTATACTTAGAATATGCATATTATTGATAAATCTATGTTAAAGTTTGCCTACTACCCCAAATATTTCCTATATCCTTTGACATATTGCTTTTATATGTTGCATACTTGTTTACCAACATGACCCCAACCTATAAACAAGAGCAGACCACTGTATCGAGCATTATGACATAATTATGGCCCCTTTTACACTTAGATAATTGAACATTTTGCTTAAATTGCCATAACTTCTTTATTTAGGATCACATTTTATTATTACTTTGACAAAACAACACTTACCTGAATACCACAATGGATTCCACCCAAACAATACCCCACGCCCCTACCCAGAATCCCTCCCCCCCCCCCCAACCTCCCCCCCCCAATTTTTTTTTTTAAACATCATCTAATAAATTACCACACGCCACATTATACCCCCCTCTCACCCCCCTACCCCCCCCCCCCCCCCAAAAAAAAAGATTTTTTTTTTTCCTTTTTTTATTTTTGAAAGATCGTCTAATAAATTATTGAATATGAACAATTTCCCCATGACGGCTTATGTTATACTGTCAAGCACTTGAATAGTCGAGCGCGCTGTCCTCTGACAGCTCTTGTCACTTTGCTTCTGAGCGGGAAATGGTTATCTGTATGTATTAGTGTATTGTTGTGTGCTAAGTAAAATGATGCAAGTACTCATTTCTTGATTTTTGTTTCAGAGCTTGCATTAATGGATGTTAATATTAGGTGGTAATTTTCTCACAATTATTGTTTAAAGTCTTTCAAATTGCAGTCATTGATGTATCAATATTTCAAAAAATATGTTAGACTTACAATCTTATGGTAACAGAATGTGGTATACAGCACTTGGAAGAGAAAACTTCCAGAATCTTGACCCTGATGTAAGCTCTGATTATAATAATAAGTCAAAGTTTGCAATAGGTGTTAACAAAGCATACTTCATTAAATGAGCATTATTGCAATTTTTCCTATGTTTAGTGTAGGTATTAGATAAAATATTTGTTCTAATGATATCTCCTAAGAGTGAGATATGATTTCTTTTGATTGAAAAACAGGGCCGTCATGGGATGGGATTTTTTTGTAGGCTATAGTAAAACCATTTGAAAACTCAAGTCACATTTTTTACCCACTTATCTTGAAATCAGCTTATTACATTAAAAAATTGAGTTGTTATGATATTTTTTCTAAGTCTTAAAATGATTAAGGTTAGTTAAAAAAACATGGCTACCAGATGTTTGATCAGTTTTCCTAATAAGTCAATTGTAAACCCTTGTGAGAACAACCTGCTCAGAACAGGCTAATTCCTTGGTGTCTCAGGTGAGCATCTTCTGACCCCTGGCTCTCTTGTAAAGCATCTGAGGCTCATGACGGAACTTTAAAGTCTCTTTCTTGGGAATAAACCATGATTTCTTGGTCACTACTAAATGTTTCATTCTCATTTGCTACCAGTGATAAGGCACAGAACCGTGATGAGAATGAAGATGATCCTCGGAGACTCAAGCCAGGGGAGATTGACCCGAATGCAGAGGCAAAACCTGCTAAACCTGACCCCGTGGACATGGACGAAGATGGTACGAGTCTTTTTGCAGCTCATTAACGGCTTTTAATGATAAAATATGTGGTTCTTGGGCATTTAAAATGATTTGTATTGTTTTTAAATCTGTTTTTTTTATTAGCTCATCTATTTTTTGAAAAAAAATTATGAGCTATTGTCATCACCTTGGCGTCGGCGTTGGTGTCCGGTTAAGTTTTGCGTTTAGGTCCACTTTTCTCATAAAGCATCAATGCTATTGCATTCAAACTTGGTACACTTACTTACTGTCATGAGGGGACTGGGCAGGCAAAGTTAGATAACTCTGGCGTGCATTTTGACAGAATTATGTGCCCTTTTTATACTAAGAAAATTGAAAATTTTGGTTAAGTTTTGTGTTTAGGTCCATTTTATTCCTTAAGTATCAAAGCTATTGCTTTCATACTTGCAACACTGACTAACTTTCATAAGGGGACTGTGCAGGCAAAGTTATGTAACTCTGACTGGCATTTCAACAGAATTATGTGCCCTTTTTATACTTAGAAAATTGAAAATTTGGTTAAGTTTTGTGTTTAGGTCCATTTTATTCCTTAAGTATCAAAGCTATTGCTTTCATAGTTGCAAAACTTACTAACTATTATAAAGGGACTGTGCAGGCAAAGTTTTGTAACTCTGACTGGCATTTCGACAGAATTGTGTGCCCTTTTTATACTTAGGAAATTGAAAATTTGGTTAAGTTTTGTGTTTAGGTCCACTTTATTCTTAAAGTATCAAAGCTATTGCTTTCATACTTGCAACACTTACTTACTATCATAAGAGGACTGTGCAGGCAAAGTTATGTAACTTTGACTGGCATTTTGACGGAATTATGGGCCCTTTATACTTAGAAAATTGAAAATTTTGTTAAGTTTTGTGTTTTGGTCCACTTTACCCCTAAAGTATCATAGATATTGCTTTCATACTTGGAACACATGCAAACTATCATAAAGGGACAGTTAAGGACAAGTTGCATAATTCTGGTTGTCATTTTTACTGACTTATGGCCCTTTTTTTACTTAGTAACTTTGAATATATGGTTAAATTTTGTGATTAGATTTGATTGATACTTTGACAAAACAACACTTACCTGACATACAACAATAGACTCCACCCAAATCATCCCCCACGCCCCCCAAAGATCATCTAATTAATGACAACCACACCCTCACACTATACCCCGCCCCACCCCCCCACCCCCCACCCCCCCAAAAAAGTGTTTTTTTTAAACATGTTTTTTTTTCATTTTTGGAAGATAATGTAATTAGTGACCACACCCCCACACTATACACCCTCTCCACTCCACCCCTCCCTCCTTTGTGATTGAAATTGAGATAGGTCCCTTCACCTTTTAAAAGCAAAATAGATGAGCGGTCTGCACCAGCAAGGCGGTGCTCTTGTTAAATGATTGCTTCCAATTGTGGGATCTGTTTGAAAATGAAGTGAGTTCAGGGGTGTCTGATGGGATCTGTTTGAAAATGAAGTGAGTTCAGGGGTGTTTGATGGGATCCATTTGAAAATGAAGTGAGTTCAGGGTTTTTTATGGCATCTGTTTGAAAATGAAAAGAGTTCAGAGGTGTTTGATGGGATCTATTTGAAATTGAAGTGAGTTCAGGGGTGTTTGATTTCTCTTTTTAGCTGATTTTCTCCATTTCAAAGCCAATATTGTTATACAAATAGTTAAAAACTGTACAAGATCTAATAAATGGGAAGTGTTTTGGTGAACCTTATAAGTAGAGGATGGGTAGTGTATTTTTGGTGTTTCCAAAATTCATGCTTCTGATACACTATTGACTGTATACTTAAATTAACTTTAACTTTACTGGTAAATGAATAGGTAACTATGATTGGGAAATAAATAACCCTATGTCCTGATACATGCAGAATTGGAAATGCTGTCTGAGGCACGTGCCAGGCTGGCCAACACTCAGGGCAAGAAGGCCAAGCGTAAGGCCCGCGAGAAGCAGCTGGAAGAGGCAAGACGGCTCGCTGCCCTGCAGAAACGCCGGGAACTAAGGGCTGCAGGCATTGAGTAAGTTTTTTATGTTAAGAAGAGTAGCATAAAAAAATATTATTAAGATAAAATCTTAAATAATTTACTGTGCTAAAATATTTGTTTTGAACTGTTCAAATTACTGACAAAGATAAAAATGTGTTTATATACAAGAGAATATATATATAAATATATATTTATAAGAATATTTTTAGGGTAAATAAAACCGCATTATTTAAATTCAATTATATTAAAATCAAATTTTAGGATCAAGAAGAAGTCTCGAAGGCGTAGAGGAGTGGACTATAATGCAGAAATTCCATTCGAGAAAAAGCCAGCACCAGGTATAGCAAATAAAACGAGGCAGTCCAGAGAAATCTAAATTGCCCACAAGATTCATTTGACCTTGAAGTGGTGGACTGGACTTTGATGCAATTTGGTTCACTCATGACACCAGAATATCTTCTCAATGACACTAACTTTTGATGAGAATCCCGCTATTGATATAGAAGATATGAAGCAGATACGAAAAGAATGAAGGCTTTACTATTGACATTCATGTGTTACCTTGAACTTAAGTCAGCATGACAGACTCTGCATATGGTCTCAATGAACTTTATATTGCAGCCATGTTTTACGACATCCTTCAAAGGTAACATGAAATATGGAGCGGACACAAAAATGGAGGGGAAAAATTTTGACCTTAAAGTTTGACCTTGACCCTGAACCAGTTTGATTGACTTTTTTCTGTACACTGTGTCAAATGCCTGAACATTTCGCCAAGTTTGATGAAAATCTATCAAAGATTATATGAGGAATGCGGCAGCAACGTAAATGGAAGCTCAAACCTTTGAACTTCAATTCTAACCTTGACCTTGAACAGGAATAACATCTCCTTGGTGACCTAACATTTTAGTAAAATTTTATGAAAATCCTTCAAAGGGTGAAGGAGATATACAGCAGACATGAAAATGGAGGCTTGAACATTTGACCTTGAAGTTGGGCATTGACCTTGAGCAAGCATGACTGACTTATTCCTTCTGCACATTGTCTCAATGACCTTAATATTTGAGTCAAGTTCCCTGAAAATAGTCAAAAGTGTATAGAAGATATGAAGCAGACACAAAAGTGTCCCCAACAGACTAACAGATGGATGAATGAAAGGCATTTGTATAATCCCACTCACCAGGGGAGATTATCAAATCAACTGGTTATCTTTTAAAGACAGGTCTGGCTTTCCCTTCTTCGATAATTAAGCAGCACCTTGTACCTTTTGTAATCTTCGATCTATCAATAATCTGTGTCTGTTTGATTTCAAGGCTTCTTTGACACGTCTGAGGAGAACTATGACCCTCTGGATCCCAACTTCAAGCGTCTCAGACAGCAAGACTTGGACGGGGAGAGGAGGGATACCAAGGAAGAGGTCAGCAGAGGTTTCATGTACATGTGCACAACTCCTGAAAGAAATCTTATAGGCCTACTTTAAGCTTTATATTTGAGCCTCTTTCTGAGAAAACTCTGCATAGTGTCATTTCAGATTAGCCTGTGCAGTGTGGACAGTCTAATCAGGGATGACACTTTCGGCCTATACTGAATTTTCATTTAGGAAAAACCTCATTTAAACAAAAAATTCAATAAAAAAAGTGGAGACTGCGCAGGCTAATCTGGGATTACCATTTGCGCACATGCATTAAGCCTTGTTTTTCTAGAACGAGGCTTGTTCTTTCCACCCCCCCACCCCCCAAATCCTGTATTTAATATCCTTTTATCTCTGTGTATGGCATTCAGCAGAGGTCACAGTGCAGCCATCTTTATCAGAGGCAATCAATCAATAAACAGATGCAGAAGAGCAAACCATTGATAAGTCAATGGAGAGAAAAGATTGTAGATAAAGATATTGTATGGTGGTTCAACACACTGAATTGATGACCACAGAGAAGAGCCTGAAATTGCTTAAGCAAGGCATTTTCATTGGGTGCAAATGTCAAACAACGGATATGAAAGTCACTTTTGAATTCATGGGAGTTAAGAACAGGTTCAGTAGTACATGTCTGTTAAGAGGTTTCTTTCAAACCAAATTTTCTCAGTGTTTAGAGTTTTTACTCTTACATGTAACTTGTATAGTGCTTTTATTTAAGTGTATAAATGATAGGGAATGGTCGAAAATGAAAAACCAGGATGCTTGCTCCTGCTCCTTTTTGGTTCCTCCCTCCTGTCCCAATAGGTTAGTCAACACACAAAATATGTGAAAATCTGTTGAAATTTACTATTTCTCATATTCAATGGCAATTAAATGTACACAGCTTTAAAACTTAATTTACGCATGTTAGAATCAGAAATTTGCTATATTTATTTAATTATGAAATGATGTCACTGACATTGTTCGGTATTCCACCGTGCACCTTTTGAAAAGCCACTGGCACCTTTTGTTATACTAGATCGATAATTATTCATACTGTTATTTTCAGCGGGATCGAAGGAAAGACAAGGAAAGACAGAAGAAGAGAAAGGAGAGTGACCTGCCGGGATTGATAGCTGGACAGAGCAAGTAGGGCATTATATGAGTTGCGGTCTGAGAAAAGTGGGCATAATGCATGTGCGTAAAGTGTCGTCCCAGATTAGCCTGTGCAGTCCGCACAGCAGGGGTTCCACTGGCCCAAAAAAAGTTGTCGCCACTTTTTCGCGGCGCGAAACTGTCAGTTATTCCGACCTTATTAATTATGACAATCGTCTTAGAAACCTTACAACATCAATGTCATTGACTATATTATTACTTTTAAAAGTATGTAAATACATAAATAATACATGTAATAAGTAACTTCATAAGTCTTAATAAGCTTTATTTATACATAAAAATATTGGTCTGCACATGATAAACAATCACATATAACCAAACTTATCTAATAATGTTAACATCAATGGAACAGTATGCTGCATACATTTTTTTATAAAAATTTATTAAAACATACAATTACACAAATGTACATCATCTGGAAGGGAAAAAGAATTCAAACATCAGTAAATAAAGCCTCTCAATTTAATTGTTTAACAGTTACATTTCAGAAAATAAAACATATAAATTTAATTGTTTAACAGTTAATTTTGGTCATTTGGCTAATATGATGCACATAAACTGAAAGGGAAAAAATGATACACATCTGAACGACGAACATCTCAATTTAAATTAACAGTAATTTGTACCCACATTTTCAAATAAATAACAATATACTTACCATGGTATTGATTAAAGAGTAGCCGCCTTATATATCGTTATAATCATTGATCTTTGTGCCAGTTTGTCCTAAGTGTTACATAATTGATAGTTCTTTATCATAAAAGAACCGTTTATCCGATAATAACCCCCATAAAACTTGACAATAGCAGTAAAAACACCGACTGTAACACTTTCACGCTTCCGTGATTTCAGTGCACTCTACACTGTAGGTCGCTTACATCGTCGTAAATCAATATTTACAACTGACAAACGCTGGCCGCTTATGCTCGGTCGCGTGATTTTCGACTCGCAGTACATTTTCGGATAGGATTTTACCGATTTTTTGAAATTCGCCACTTTAAAAAAATTGGAGCCACTTAAAAAAAATTAGTGCCATTTGGCGCCAATGGCGATCTACAGCGGAACCCCTGGCACAGGCTTATCAGGGACCTCACTTTCCCCTTTTATGGTATTTCTAGTTTCAAGGAAGTCCCTTCTTACCGATAATCAAATTAAGGCCGAAAGTGTCGTCCCTGATTAGCCTGTGCAGACTGCACAGGCTAATCTGGGATGACACTTTACACACATGCATTAAGCCCAGTTTTCTCAGAACATATGCTTTCACTATGCATATTTCAGTGTGAAGTTGTGCTATTTAAACAGTTCACGTTTTGCTTATGGTATGATGTTACACTGAATACATGTATTGACAATATGGTTTTCACTTCAGTTTGCTGTCATGGCAGTAAACAGCATGATGTATAGTATCCCTTTCCCCATCATAAACAAAGTGAAAATGGCTATGTGCATACAGCATAAAACCAGAACAGCCTGTGAGTAACTCAGTCTGTTCAGGTTTTGTGCTGTTTGCTGCTCATCAGTATCTGAAGGTTGGAAATTAAGCCTTTAAAATTTGAATCTAGTAAGAAAGGTCTTGAATTCAATGTAACTTTCTAAGGGACTACAAGCACGTCAAAATACGTACATAAGTGGTAAAGTGTTAAATATTTTCACTATCATTTACACATATGTTTCATCTCCTTTAAAAACTCTTTATTAAAAAAAATGCAGATTAAAGCATTATATACTATTGTGATGCTTTGTTTGCAGTTTTCAAGAGCCTGTAAAGAAGAGAAGCAAGCTGGTGCTACCTGCCCCACAGATCTCAGAGGCTGAATTGGAAGAGGTGGGCGACACCGCCAGAAAAATATTTATTTTCTATGAGTTTTTTAGGTCGATAAAAATAAACATTGGACCAAAACCAATTCATTTTTTATTTCATGCTTTTTAGCTGTTTGTTTACCTGTCAAAAGGTTAAAACTAGAGAATAATGTGGGATTCATGATGTAATGCTGTCAAACTAATGTGATAATTTCACTGTGAAACAGTTAAAAATATGGGTAATTTCATTGTTATTTTCATTGTTGGTTACAGTGATTTACCGTTTTTAAATAAGTGATATTTCATTAAAAACCACAGGATAGCATAACATAATGTGTGATAATGTTGAACCTGTGCACAGATAACCTTAATGATTATTAAGTGAGAAAGGTACTTTTATAAGGGTCTGCAGTATACTGATAAGGTTGATAAGATATTGGTCTACATAATGTTGGTGAATCAGATGGTCTACTGTTAGTCCTACAGTTGTTGTGTTCACACTTCAGGTCAATCATATTACATGGGATCCCATTTGCTTTCTGCTATCTTACCAGTAAATGGTTTGAGCTTTTAAAAGTAGATTTAAGGATACTGTAATGGGTGTCCATAATTTGGATGGCACTTGGGGGGACCTCAGTGGTCCACTGCTAAAACACTCTACTTATGGTTCAATCCCTATATTTGGAGTCTGATCCTCATTTAGATACTTCACTTTCCTCATCACTTATTATCAATAATGATGAAATGATATGTAAACAATATGTTAAAAAGTGCCTTTGAAATGTTCATTCGCGGATGATTCATTCACCTCTTTCAGTACCTCCCACAGGTTGCGATGGCCCTCTTGTTAAAAAGGATATGAAATATTATTGTCATTATTATTTTATTTGTGTGTGTGAATACAATTTGTTCATCAATATGTATTATACATTTACTTAATACAGTACAAGCAGTCTTGTTAAAATAATGCATGTAAAAACTATAAATATATAATAAAAGTACATTAATATTTATAAAGGTAAAATAGTATTACAAAGAGACTCCATCCATTCCCACACGCTTTTATTATTGTTTGATTAAAATCCCTTCGAAATGTTCCTTGCAGTATTTCTATGTGTCTCATTTGTTCCAACAGGTGGTGAAGGTGGGCTATGCCAGCGAGAATGCACGAGCCCAGGCGGAGGAGTCAGGGGCCCAGAATGGGGCCACAGCGAGCCTGCTGCAGGACTACAGCGTCACCCCCGGCAACGCCGCCCTACGCACACCCAGGACACCTGCACTGGCGTCAGATATTCTCATGCAGGTAATAATGTATTAGATTCATCCACTGTTTTTATTGCGTGCCCTTTGAAAACAGCCAAAATTCCGAATATAGTAGTCACATTGTACATCCCCATGGCTGTCCTGATGTCAGCCAGGAAATTCCTGTCTCGGTCATATCTTTGCCATGTATTGATGGATTTTCAAATAGGTTGCACAAATTTAAAGCATCATGAGATGGGGTGTTGTGTGAAATACCATTCTCCCTACCTCAAATACACAATGAATCAACATTGCATGTAGAGATCAAAGGTCAAATTTGCCATAAAAAGAACTTGAAAATTCCTGTCTCAGCAGAACTTTGCCGTATATTTGATTGATTTTGAAAATACTTTGCACAAATTTAAATCATCATAGGCCCACTTGTCGTGTGTTTAACCTGGCTTCAGTTTCTACCTCAAAGGTCATGCTTAGAGGTCAAATTATCAGCCGAGTCAAATTGAAAAGTTCCTATCTCTGCCTTAACTTTGCCAACATATTGACATATTAATTTTAAAATAATGTGACACCAATGGAAACTGTAATTAGACAACATGTCATGCGTTAAAACCAGTTGACCTATCTCAAAGGTCAAGCCCACACTAAAAGCTCAAAGGTCAAAGTTGAAAACAAACATGGATTGTGGGTGCATCTTTGTCCTATTTACACATGTCTTGTTCTTTTTTAATTGCTCATCTGTGTCTGTGTTATTCAGATATACTTGGCCAATAGTAATGTATCTTGATTATGTAAGTTAGGATATAAGTGCACTATAAAATGAGACATTTCTAAGAAAAACATGTTGATTTTATTAAATATATTGGCATTGTTAAATCTTGGTGAATGGAAGAGAATGTGTTTTATTTCTTGCAATAAAACTGAGAACTTTGACACATTTACATGAAGAAAACTGCAAAATGGAATGCATTTAATAAGATATTATATAACTGCATAAAGTATTTAACTTTTTTAACTCGTCTTGCACTGCACATTTTCTATCAAGAAAATTTGAAAGTAGATCAAAAGGACCAAAATTGAGAATATTTTCTCATATAATTCTCATATTTTTATTTTTATATACCGGGGTATTTGTATTAGTCCCAAGGTGGAATGGTTTTACAAAAGGCTGCATCTTATTTACAGGAAAATACCATAGAACTTGAAAACATTGGCTCAGATTTATATTAATATCTGTCCTGTCTTATCAACTATCTTTTTACATGTTTGAGTTAGACCAAATGTTGCAGTAGATAGTTAATGATCAGAGGGTTCGTGCAATAACAGATTTGGGAAATATACTATGGAAGCAGATACACTTATTGACTTTAATAATAGTTTTTCTTCAAATGTATCTTTCATTTAAAATTGTACCAAAATGTAATAACTCCATTATCTACTATCTAGTATGTATGTTTACTTACTCGTAGACATGATATGAGACAATTGCTATGACAATATCTGACCTTATTTTGAAGTGACATTGTGGGCGGAAAAGGTCCCAAATTGATGTCTTTTTACTGACCTATTGCTGCGTATTGCTACAAAACAGTAAGTGTTTATTAAAATTGTGGCAGTATGATATACTATTAGTCCATAAGTTGTCAGTCTGATAGGTAAAACAAATATACTGGCCAATCCACGTACCGAATTGATAGAAGTAAATTTTATTTATCACCCCATTTGTGATGATATTCCAGGAAGCTCAAAACATCATGGCTCTGACCAATGTGGACACGCCCCTTAAGGGAGGACTGAACACGCCCCTCTATGAGTCTGACTTCAGTGGGGTCACGCCCCAACAGAGGGTCATGGCGACCCCTAACACGGTGCTGGGCACTCCCTTCAGGACTCCGGGGCCAATGGGACTGGATGGAGGTAGGGGATTGAATATATGAACCACGATCTGGGAAAATGGGGCTTAAAGCAATGCATAAAGTGTCATCCTAGATTAGGCTGTGCAGTTTGCACAGGCCCATGCATTTAGCACCATTTTCCCCTAGAGTGAGGTCTATATAGGTAAAATTGCTTAAGGTTTGTTCCTTTAGCAACTTGTATGACATGATAATGCAACTTCATAGTTACATACTGAAATCTGTTGTGTTGAGTTTGGGAAAGGGTATCATTTCTCGGACAAGCTTGAGTTTAAATCTGCATTTTTAACAGAAAAAACACTGAAAAAAGCACACAAAAAATGTTGACAAATGTCCTGCAAGGATTAATCAGGAAATTAAGACAATTTGGAATATTTAGGGTTGTTTAGGGATTAAGACCATAAATCACAATAAAAAAATAATGTTCATGTTTAAGGAAAATAAACAGTAAAATATTTAGACTTAGGTCACAGTTATATGTTCAAAATATGATACTGTACTGTATATTAAAGGGACTGTCAACCATGACGACGAAGAAAAGAAAAGTTGTAAAATACCGTATTTGTTTACAATTATTAGTTTATATTGATTAAAATATCATGACTGGTATATTACATTACTTGAAAAAAGTTGTAAAGTTTTCATATTTTCAGTATAGTTGGTAATAAATTTTACTGGGTATGTCTACCAGGTAACTACCAGTTAACTATAAACAACGCCAGTAGATTGATCATCATCGACATGTAAACCCAGGAATGCAAATTGTGCATGCGTAGTGAATTGTATATATTTTAAATATAAAATGATCAATCTACTTGCGTTATTTATAGTGTGTATATCGTTATGTCACCTATTTTCGCGATGTACTTTCGATTTCCTATTGCAAAATTTTATTAAAGAATATACGATGATATATACGATATATATATGAAAATATGAACTTTTTTCAAGTAATGTTATATACCAGTCGTGATATTTTAATCAATATAAACTAACAATTGTAAACAAATACAGTATTTTAGAACTTTTCTTTTTACGTCATTCGTGGTTGACAGTCCCTTTAAGAAAAGGATTCAAACATTTGCATCCAAAATCTTAGTGCCATTGGATTTTTAGATTTATTTTCATTCTCCCTCAATAGTATGATATTATTATTATTGCTTAAACACATTTATCATAAAATGTATTACTTTAAGTGCAACTAAACTATAGATAACATATGCAGTAATCATAGCAACTGTGGTAGAAAACTTATTAAATCTTTCTATTACCAGTTTGTTACTATGGCCCTTTATAAATTAATGTTAAAAACACACATTTAATTCTTCTAAACTTTGACCTCTGTTCCAGGCATGACCCCACATGGTATGACCCCAATGTTGACCCAGGGAGGTCAGGTCGGTCTGACCCCTGGCCGTACACCCATGAGGGACAAACTGAACATTAACCAGTCAGATGATTTCGAGGGAAGAGGGTTTGACCAGGTGAATCAAATGTTGCTTCCTTGTTTTTAAAACGGCCTCTCTGTTACTTATGTGTACACGTTAGATTTAAAGTTGTTATCTTGGTGTGATAATATATGTTTTGTTCATCAGTTGGTGATTAGCAAAAGTGCCATTGAGAAATTAAATTTTTATTAAATTGAATTATTATCTTTTTTTATTTACCCCACCTTGAAAGGAGAGGGGATATATTGCTTTGCACCTGTATGTCTGTAGGTGGGTTGTTTGGTATGAAGGCAGGTCTGTAGGTCGGTCAATAATCCTTTTGTTTCCGCAAAATATCTAGAGGTCAAATCAATGTCATGTCAAGGTCACAAGAACTTGTTAAGGGAAATTAGTTTACACTTGTTCTTGTTTCATTATTAGGTTTCCACACAATATCTAGAGAATTCTAAAGATCATATAAATTAGTATGCTGGTAATTTTGAACAAGTTATGACCCCTAATGAATTCCAAATCAAGAGATGTAAGGTTAAAGTCACATTGGCAATTTTAAAAATACTTGAAGGGCATACCTGCTATACTACGTCTCTTGTTGCTTTTTAATAAGAATAATTCTATGAGGTTGATGTATGTTAACACTTTGCTCATTCATTCGCTCTTAGGACCCTAGGGACCAACTCCGTAGGGGCCTGGCCGGTCTACCCCAGCCCAGGAATGACTTCGAGATACTGGTTCCCGAGGACATGAACGAGGATGGTGATGACGCTGGGGACCGACATCAGTACATTGAGGACCAGGCTGACCTGGATGACCAGTCTGAGGCCGAACGCAGGGCCAGAAGTGAGTAGTACATGCGGAGGGTATTATATGTGAGGCTCACTCTGAAAAATGGGGTTTCATACATATGCGAAAAATGTTGTCACAGAATAGCCTGTGTAATCTGCACATGCTCATAAGGCACAACACTTTTCACCTTAACAGGATTTTTGCTGTGTAATACTTCCTTAAACATATCACAAAATCGGAAAGTGTTGTCCCTGATAAGCCTGTGCTCATTTGGGACAACACTTTACGCGCATGCATTAAGCCCAGTTTTCTCAGAACGATGAGCACAAACATAGTATGTAAAGTAAAATGGAGTGCTCATATGTCAATCGATATTGAGGTATGCTGTAAATGCAATGTTTTATTTGTATCAGTAAGTGGTGATTGGCATATATGTTTTATTTGTATCAGTAAGTGGTGATTGGCATAGAATAATGATTTTAAAGTAAAACTTTTATCAAAAGTTGGAGTGTACCAATACACAATGCAAAGGCATATCGGTAGCTTCAATGTTTGGGTATGTCGGAAGACCCATTTTTTGCATAACCTTCATTATTTAGTTTTGACGAAATCTTGGTGACCAAGCATTTTCCATATTTCCAGTGGCGAAAGAACTGAAGCTGCAGTCCCATGCCGTACAGAGGAATCTCCCCAGGCCATATGACGTCAATGACTCCATTCTGAGAGACGTTGCCCCTGGCGATCCACAGCTCACTGATCTCCAGAAGGTATACACGGGGGCTCGTCCTATCCCTTGCCCCGCTCTAAGAAAAAGTGAAAATGACTTTAGGAAACCAGCATGAAATCAGACCAGCCTGCGAGTAATGCGCAGTCTGGTCAGGTTTTATGCTGTTTGCTGCTCATCAGTATCTGACGATTGGAACTGAAGGCTTTAAAACTTGAAGTTAGTAAGAAAGGTCTTTAATTTAAATTAACTTTTCTAAGGGACTACAACTGCAACAAAGTGAGTATAGGAGTGGTAAAGGTTTAATATCAGGAAGGGTAGAAGTCATGCTTAGTAGTATATACCGAAATATATAACTGGATTTATCAGGGCATATAATCACCTATTTTAATTGTTTGACTTCAAAATAAAGACTAACCATAGATTCAAAGTAAGAAAACCTTAGCAAATATGCCAAAAGTGTGTTTGTCATAAACTTACTGTGTGTGAAAAACGTGCTTTTATTAGAATTGCTGAATACAATTTGCTGTCAAAATTAGCAATTTTACAACAGAGCCAAGCCTAAGATATATTATGTTATATTTATTGCTTAAGTTAACTATAATAAGCATATGGGATGGATATATCTATTCATTCTTGAGTGGACAGATGACAGCATGCACAGAGGTTGAATGATTGGCCTGCCAGACCAGACAAGGCTATGCCCCAGTCTAATGATCAACAATCTTCACATCCTCTAATATACTCTCATATGTGGCTTTGTGCTAGTTTCGTAAAACAAATCTAGTTTACAATATTTCTAGCTTCCTTTACACGAAAATTTTCATAAAAGTGGAAAGTGTCGTCCCTGCATTGACTTAGCTTGGATGACACTTTTTGCACGTGCATTTAGCCCAGTTGTCCCAGAATGAAGCTCATTTTATTCTACATTTCTCCCCTTCTCCTGCCGCAGGCTGAAGAGCTGATCAAGCGTGAGATGCTGGTCATGCTGCACAATGACGCAGCCTACAATCCCACGGAGGCCCAGTCTGGCGCAGGCCCTGCCAAGAAGCCCCAGTCGAGCCAGAAGGGGGTTGCCAACCAGGCCGCGCACATTGCCTTCCTGAGCGAACATCCGTATGAGAAGGTCTCTGAGACGGAGATTGAACGGGTAAATGAAGTGATTTATTTAACAGGGTTAAATGACATGATTTTTTAAAAAGAGTTGAATAATAAGGTTTGTTTGTTTGGGAAAATGACACAATTCATTGAAAGGGTTAAATGACACGATTTGTTTAAAGGGGTAAATGACATGATTTTGTAAAGGGGTAAATGACATGATTTATTGATAGAGGTAAATGACATGATTTGTTTGAAGGGGAACATGAAATGATTTATTTAAAGGGGTTAATGAAGTGCTTTATTTTATCTATCAACATCTTTTTACAAACTTTAAATTAGGGTATACATAGTTTATTTAAAAAGTCTAAAATGTCTAAATCCTTATTGCTCAGTTTTTGTCTCTTATTTATAATTTATTTATTGATATGTCAACTTAAACACATGAGTTCTATTTGTTTAAATGCTGTTCTCCTGATGTAAATTCTACTCACCTCATTTATGGGTAGCTTAATACATTCAGGTACTTTTATAGGACAGTGCCAAACAGTTATATAACAGGGTTGCCACTTAACTCGAAAAGTCAGGGAAATTTGATTTTTTTTCAAGGTCAGTGAAAAGTCAGGGAATTTAAAAAAATGGTCAGTGAAAAATGAAATTTCAGAAAAGTAAGTTAAAAGTCAGGAAAAAATACAAATTTGGGTTGATGCATAAGTTATTTAGTGGCTATGGCAGTCTTCAGGTATCATTTGTTTTAGTAGATTCAACAGTATATTTTTTATTTGAAATGTTTAGACTACTTCCAGGGTTTTTTTTCCACTTTTTGGGAAGATAGCCCATGGCTTTGGAATTGGGAATTTTATCGGCATTTTCATGAAATTGGGAAAATACATTCATTAGCCTTTTTTTCCACATGAAAAGTCCACTGATTAGGGAAATACTAAATTTGATATAACTCTTTATAATCATTCAAATTAAAAGAACAAAATCATATAATACTTTGTTAGATGTAATTGAATTGAAATTGAGATAAAATACGTATAAGACTTCTTTCTAAAAAAAAAAAAATTTTTTTTTTTTTTTTTTTTTTGTGATATTGGGAATTTTTTGCCACATTTTGGGAAAAAAGTATACTTTTTGGGATTGGGAACATAGCCGAATTTCGGCTATAAAATCGGGCCAAAAAAAACCCTGACTTCTATGTACATAAAACATTAACATGTGTAAAGCATGTTCAGAAATGTAAATGTATCTATTTTTTTATCTTTGATTATTTTTTTGTATCCTTGAAGGCTGAAAGGCTTTGCAATCCTTGCCCCAAGAGTTGATTAATTCTATATGTTATGCTTTGCAGGATCATAAGAGATGACAGCATGAAAGAGATATACTAACTTTGCTTATTTATTTCAGTTATCAAGAAGACCTGCTTCTGCTCCTAACTGCATGATTTACACGTATTAACCTACCATATATCACAGATCACAAATTGATTTTCTCTTCTAATTTCAGATTTAATATAATGTACATATAAATAGACATATAACCAGCATGAATAAACAGACATTATTTAATGATTAATGGCTCAAAGACCCCGAGTATTCATCATGGGTTGGCAAAAAACTCTAAAAATGAAAACAAAGCATGCTGTCTTATATGTGGTGGTGGTTCCTTTACGCTAGGAAACATGGGAAAACAAGCTCTAAGGAGTCATAATCATTGGTACTAAGTTCTAACAGTTATGTACATTTATAAATTGATTAATTTCTATTATCATTTCCCATTACCCATACTCATATCATGATATGTATTCACCTATGCCTGTGTCTAGATGTTAAAGTATGATCATAGTATGTAATGGATATTGTATATGGACAGTTTTGTGTGTCATAGGTGTTGTGCTACTACTGTATTGCCATAGCTAACATCACATGTATCTACCTATAGAAGTATGTTTTGTTCATAGATTTTGAGACATAATCATATAATGTGGTGGTTGTACATGCATAACTATTTTATCTTTAGTTTTGTGGTATTTACTATATAGCCTTGCATCATGCATAGTTTAGTGTACTGCTTTGTTATTTGTTAAATATTTTATGTTAAAGAATAAAATACATAATTAAATGGGTGGATTTGGTCGGCTGTATGGGGAGGAGCAGGCCGAATATGTCGCAAAATTAGTCAGTGAAAACCAAGATTTTGTCAGGAAAAAGTCAGTGAAAAGTCAGGGAATTTTATTTCATCAGGTTGGTGGAAACCCTGTATAATTATGACATATTTTTTGATTGTGTGAATGATTTACTGATGAAATGTACAACTATACAAATAGTATGGCTGTTCTGGGTTGTACTACTGGGTCGATGTATTTGTAACAAGTTAATGAGAAATTACTGCCTCAGATATTTTTTGACAATTTCATAACTGTTTCACAGTACAGTGAAAAGTATACCATAAAAATACAAAAAGATGAACTTTTCTTTCACCAATTTCTTTTCAGTATTTCACTGAAGGCATATAATGCCTTGTTCTGGGAAAACTGGGCTTAATGCATGTGCATAAAATGTTGTAACAGATTAGCCTGTGCAGTCCACACTGGATAATCAGGAACCACACTTTTCGCCTAAACTGTTGTTTATTTGCTGAGAAGCAACTTCCTTTAAATGAAAAAAAAACATTAAAGCAGAAAGTATGGTCCCTTAATAGCCTGTGCGGACTGCATATGCTAATCTGAGTCAACACTTTACGCTGTAAATTAAGACCAGTTATCCCAGAATGCTGCAGAAATACTCTTACCCTGTCCCAGGCCCGTGAGATGCTTCATGCGGAGATGGAGGTGGTCAAGCGAGGCATGGGTCACGGTGACCTCTCGCTGGAGGCGTTCTCACAGGTCTGGGACGAGTGCTACTCCCAGGTGCTGTTCCTGCCTGCACAGAACCGGTACACGCGCGCAAACCTCGCCAGCAAGAAGGACAGGATCGAGTCCCTGGAGAAACGCCTTGAGGTAACCAGGGGTAGACGAGTTTTCGAGTTCTTAGCAAATGTTTGGTCAATTTAAATGTTGTTTAATTTTATTATTCCCCCATTAGAAAAGGGTATATTTTAGTCACTTTTTTGGTTTGTTGATTAGACAAAATATTATCGTTTCTAAAATGTTATATTTGTGCATACTAGTTCCCATTACTGAAACAAATTACTTGAAACTTTGAGTGTGAAGATGTGCAAGTCATGTGTTTTATGCTCAGACATGCCCTTGAGTTATATGCCCTTTAACTGGGCCATATTTATGGCATAGGCGTAAAATGTTCAGATGTGATGAATGTTTGCAAGCGTTGAATTTTTTATTCCTAAGTTATATATGCCTTTGAAGTTAGCCTTAGACATGGCTGCCATGGGAAATGTTCTAAGTTTGTGGAGCTAACTTCTACGTCATAACTCAAGCTATTAAGTTGTAGCTTTAACTGTATAATTTATATGAAGTTTCTCTGAATATTCTCTCTCTTTTCATGCTTGAATTTATTTATGTAACTTTGATATATTTGTGAAATCATGAAGAAAAATACAAGGCTTAATGGTTTTTTGATACATTGTTCTTTTGAGATAATTTATTCAAATTTACACCTACAAAATTTGGACACTTGTGGAAAAAAATTTATATGATAAATTAATTTATTATATTATAGGCTACTATTTAACGAATAATTATTTAACGTAAGTAATATTTTTTATATGCCTCATTATGCATTTTTATGCCCCTTTAATTGCCAGGTGTATTAATCTTTATTAATCAGTCAGTTGAAATCAAAAGCTCATAACATTATCTTACAAGCTAATTATGATCTTTGAGAATTTTGACCGGAAATTGCTGTTTATAATGAAAATGACATGTAATGTTAACACTTAATAATTTTAAAATATGATGATGTTGTTGATTTTTTAGAGCAACCGATCGTTCATGACAAAAGACTCCAAAAAGGCAGCAAAGCTTGAGAAGAAACTGAAGATTTTACTTGGTGGTTATCAGGTAATAAAGCTGAATGTTTTGTTCTGTGCTTTTGTCTTAAAAACAAATAACACTCAACTTATAACGAACAACATATAATTTATTTCAATATAGTTGTGGTTTATATTTACAGAAGAATTGAGATTAAAGCACTTGTAATATTCAATATAGGCTTTTGCTCATTATATAGAATCTTTAATGTTTATACTGACACAAATGAAGTTTAGGGAGGTATATACATGTAGGAGTGAGCTTGTCGGTCGTTCAGTATTAAGTGTCCTCTCTCTAATTCAAGTTGTTTTCATCTGATCTCCACCAAACTTGGTCAGATGTTGTATCTAGCTAATGTCTAGGTCAAGTTCGAATATGGGTCATGCTGGGTCAAAAACTAGGTCACGGGTCACTTTGTGCGTTTTAAACATTGAGCATGGTGTCCGCTCTCTAATTCAAGTAGTTTTCATCCGAGCTTCACCAAACTTGGTCAGAAGTTGTATCTAGTCGATGTCTTAGGCCAAGTTTTAATATGGGTCATGCCGGGTCAAAAACTAGGTCACTGGGTCACTTAGTGCGTGTAGGGGTATTCGTCAACTCTGTGACAAAGCTTTTATTATTGTATGTCCTTATAATATGAATAGTGAAGTTGCATTTAATAAACTACAAATGTATTGTTAATGCTTTCATAAGTCTACAAAATTTCATTAGGTCTGAAAGTGTTTTTATTTGCATATTCCATAAATCCATTGCCAGTTAAAATCTGCTGCATGTATGTGCATTATCTGCATATGAAAGCAATGCATTTTTCTTTGTTCCAAAAAAAAGCCTTTGATGCCAATGTTTTCAATCAAATTCAAAGGTGAAAAGGTTTATATTTAACAGATAATTACTTCTACTTTTAAGACCATAAAAGCAGGGCTCTAATTGGCTTACTGTCCTTACAATTTTTAAATACATTGTTCTTCAACAATGCTCTAGTTATTGAAGCATTATGATAACAATTGGTGTTAAGAGTGTTGAAATGGACCTGATATCACAAACATAGTTGACAAAATGTTCTGGCTCAAAGTTAAGTTTTCAACATCATGCCTAACTTTGTTTTCACAAACGTCTCTTTGCGTTTTGAGTTTGACTCAATCCTTAGTTTTAGCAAGAATATGTGAGTTTATCCATAGCTGAATTTTTAGATTGTTCGTGAGACATTCTCAGTAAGCGGCCAAGTGAAAACTCAAAATTCTTCTTCTGAGTGGAGTTTAAAAAAGAGAGATTGTTTTTGATACTAGGGCCCATAAAAGGTTATGATTTAAGTTGAAATGTTCACTCTCAAACATTCAGGCAGTGCCTGATCATGATTAGACCCGTCTATGTGTGTTTTGGAAAACAGTTGTGAGGGCATAATCATGTTTGTCATCACACTTAAAGGTCTTTCACCAGGTGTGAATACTTTTTTATGCTCCAGGTAGGATCAGTTGCACTGTACATTATCTGTTCGGCATTCCGTTTCCTGATTTTTGGTGCTTTAGTCTTATCTGCATGACTTGCAGATTTTGACCATGGACTTGTCGAATATCAATTAACTGTAACTTCGTCATGATATTTTTTAATGAGATACAGCTGCTGTGGGGCTTTAGAGTTCAGAAGGGGGTATTGTTTTTCACAAACACAGCTCTTTGTTTTTCCAGTCTCGCAGCCAGGGCCTGTTCAAGCAGGTGTCAGAGCTCCACGAGCAGTTAGAGCACACCTACGTGGAGCTGACCACTTTCGAGAACTTGCGGCAGCATGAAGTGGGCGCCATTCCAAAACGAATGGAGGTGAGAAAGTGAATATAGGGGAACTGATCTTAGCATGTTATACACAGCCAACCTACAGTATAATATATTGTTATTTATAAAAAGCTGGGCAGATGGGTTGAAGGTAAAAAAGCTGGGCTGATGAATGGAAGGTAAAAAAGCTGGGCAGATGGGCTGAAGGTAAAAAAGCTGGGTTGATTGCTGGAGGGTAAAAAAGCTGGGCAGATGGGTGGAAGGGTAAAAAAGCTGGGCAGATGGGTGGAAGGGTAAAAAAGCTGGGCAGATTAGTGGAAGGGTAAAAAGCTGGGCAGATGGGTGGAAGGGTAAAAAAGCTGGGCAGATGGGTGGCAGGGTAAAAAAGCTGGGCAGATGGGTGGAAGGGTAAAAAAGCTGGGCAGATGGGTGGAAGGGTAAAAAAGCTGGGCAGATGGGTGGAAGGGTAAAAAAGCTGGGCAGATGAGTGGAAGGGTAAAAAACCGGGAAGATCAGTGGAAGGGTAAAAAAGCTGGGCCTCATGGGTGGAAGGTAAAAAAGCTGGGCAGATGGATTTAAGGTAAAAAAGCTGGGCAGATGGGTTGAAGGTAAAAAAGCTGGGCAGATAGGTTGAAGGTAAAAAAGCTGGGCAGATGGATTGAAGGTAAAAAAGCTGGGAAGATGGGTTGAAGGTAAAAAAGCTGGGCAGAAGGGTTGAAGGTAAAAAAGCTGGGCAAATGGGTTGAAGGTAAAAAAGCTGGGCAAAGGGGTTGAAGGTAAAAAAGCTGGGCAGAAGGGTTGAAGGTAAAAAAGCTGGGCAGAAGGGTTGAAGGTAAAAAAGCTGGGCAGATGGGTAGAAGATTTGAGTTATGCATGCAAAACCAGTATCCTGCATAGAAGGTCAAGGTCAGAGGTAAAAAAATCTATTGCATTTGTCTTTACTTGAAACACAAATATATTGACAGGCTTATTTTTGACAGGCTTATTTTTGTGACAAATGGAAATAAACTTGTTGTCAACAGTCAACCCTTTTTGCAAGTTTTCTGGGCACATAAAGATGATCAAAGTTGTTTGCTTAGAACAAGTACAATATACTTGTGCAAGTAACTAACAATATATTTTTATTTATATGCATGTAGTTCACGTAAAAATTGTATATGTTGTAATTTCAGTCGTTGACAGAGGACGTGGTGAGACAGACAGAGCGTGAGAGGGAGCTTCAGAAACGGTTCAGCGACCTCCAGTTCAGAATGTCCCTCCTGCAGGCCACAAAGTGATCTGCATTTGTGCGTCCGTGCGTATGTGTGAGAGCGATGGGTGAACTGCAAGGGAAGACTGCAACAGGGACTTCTCTGTCACATGAATGGATGTTTTCTCTCATGAAAATGTCTTTGTTGTTGGAGTTATTTGTTGCAAATATCTTTCGGGGAATGAATTAGGTAACGACAGGAAAATATTTTAGGCAGTAGAAAACATTCATTGTGAAGAAAATCGGTTTATTAAAATAATATGTGTACATTACCTCATACATGTATTTGAAACTCATATTTCTTAAAAGAACGTCATAATTTAAGACTTTTGCAATAATTATTTACCATTAATGATGATAAAAAAAGCCATAATTAATAAAACACAAAAATCGGCAAACATCAATACGTTTGAGGAGTGTTTAAGCTTAGAATATTCTACTTAAAAATCATGTTGGTTAATTACTTTATGTAGCAATCTGTGTTTGATTTCAGTAGTAAATACATTCAACATTGGGTATTGTATTGTTTATCTGTGGCCGACTTTGCATTACAAAAATTACAAAATCTCGGCATACTAACCATATTGACAATACAATTGATACATACTTACTTGATGGTCCGTTAAGCACTATTGAGAGCGTTTGAGTGGTTTTACAAGGCTGGTCCCAATATATAAGCCTGTTTAAACAGGATATACTTGAGCTCTTTTTTTCAAATTGCAATAGGTGAACCAAAATACAAGCATTAGATGAAAACTATGTGTGAAATAAACAATATAATTTCTACTAAATACTTCTCCATCAACTTCAAGTCAGTAAAACTACCCGAAAAAATAAATGATTTAAACCAGTTATTGGTAAAACTGACTTTATTTTTTTTAACAAGAAATACGTTCCGCAAAACGATCTATTGCTACTGAATGGCTTCACAGAATGTTATGATAAGATCTCTTATACTTTGATGGTCAGTGTGTCTACACCCAGAGCCATCCTTGCATATGTGTTTATACCCCATTTGGCATTTATTACATAATGCATGCATTTTTTTCAAGGATGGACACAACATGAAACATTCCGTTCTTTTTGAGTTTATGATTATATCTTTCATTTTTGCGACTTAACCACAAAAATATATCGAAAAAATATGTATTCAATGCAAGTTGTTTCACTGAATGCAGACAATTGAGTTGGTTTGAGCAATTTGGTAATGGTTTGTTGTTTACTGTCAGCATTCGCTTCAAATTCTGGGCTTCAACAATTCGGTCAAATATAACTTTCATCGGTTCATTTTAAATTTCCTTAAAAAAAGTTGGAACGATTAGAAAACCGTGGCAGCTACGTATTTAAACCAGATTCTGAGATGCGATTAACATGAATGTCATAGTATGTGCTACGCATTCCATTTTAATTATATGTCGTACATAAGTAAGAACCTTGGCAAGAACTCATCTTCTACCAGCATTGATACATTTTGAAATTATTTCTAATACATTCGTATCATTAGGATATTGTCTTGCCGAAATATATCTAACAAAACAATAATGATGATCGCATGATTTTCATATATCGCACGATTGGTTCGACTAACTTATTATTTAAGTATAGCATTTGTTCGACATAATAAATTTAATGTCAAAATGTTTTCGGGGTAAAGTTTATAAATAGCAAAAGCATAGAGGGGTATAATTAATATTGCACCCCAAGGAGGGTGAAGTTTACCCAGGCCTACGTTGATCCACTGCAACACCATATTGAGGTGCAACTATTATGCTGCCTTTTATCCATCCTTGACAGAAACAACTGCTTTATTGATCTCATGGTGTTTCCTAGATTTCCTTACCGAATAATCGAATTATGGACGAAAATAAATGACGGCCAGGTTGAATCAGTCTAATAATAGCAATTTTTAAATCCCGTGTTTGAACAAAATCTATTCCCAGCTATTTATGTCCGCAGTACACACCAGATCGCGTACGTTATTAACTGAAAGTACACACAACATCATGTTTAATATATTATTTTAAATCATTTAAAAGTTATCATGCATTCAATTTCATTGTGCGTCTTAAAATTAATCCGCTCACATAACATTTACACTGGTATTAAGATATTTAATTCATGCCGCAAAATTAACTAATTATTAACAAAATGAAGCTATGCACACGAAACATATGGACTATAACGTTTATTGTGTAAACATAATCTAATTTTAATTGGCGTGTTAGTTAAGCACTTCAAATCTATAAAGCGCTATTTTTGGTTCGTTCTCCGGACATTTCAAATATTTATACTTATATACTTGGCTTCCGATATTTAGTCGACAATACATTAATTGCTAGAAAGTAATACCAATATGGCACATCAAATTTTTTTCTGCTGTGTATCAACAAACACTCGATCACAATACGCAATCCTTTTTAGATCCAACCTAGACAACCGACCTACCAACTAGCCTGTCATCAACCAGCTAACGAACGAACCTACACCCAAGAAACAGCCAAAAAATCGATATTAACAAAAGAGGCAAACAGCCAAATCAACAAGCCATCCACAACAAATATTTTACAAAAAGTCTACAAACCACGAAAAAAATTCACCAACAACTCTGAAAACACACCGACATAGAATTCAACATAATACGCAAGAATTCATTCACCAAGCAAACCAAACTAACAACCAGCGTAATAACTTACAATCAAGCCAACTAAATCACCAGCAAAAAAACAACAACAAACCATCAAGCCAAGCTAGCAATTATCAAACCGGATCGACAACCAATTAACCATCAAACTAGCAAGCCAACAAACTAACTATTAACCCAGAAAAACAACCATTATCAACCCAAAACGACATCCAACTGAACATAAAACCAAAACGACATACATTTAACCATCAAACCAACAGACAACAAATTAACCATTAAGCCAAACAACTAACTATCAAACCAGAGCGTCCACCATTTAACCATTTAACCATCATACCAACATATTAATCAACAAGCCAACCAACTAAACATCAAATCAAAAGACAACCAACTAATTATCAAACCGGACCGAAAACCAACTGACTAGCAAGGCAACTAACAGACCAATGAGTCAAGGAACTTAACAACAAACCAACAACATAACAAAACAACACACATTTCAATGCAACTGATTTAACACCAAACTGATATGTCAAAGAGATAACGGGCAATTCAACTTATCAACAAGCGAACCGAGACTCGACGAACTTATCTACAAGACGATCAACTAACAATCATATCAATAATCTCCAATCAAACAACCCAAATAAAGTAACCAACCACAGCCACTCAATCAGCAATCCAATCAACTAGGCAAAAAAAACTCGGTCAAACTACTAGTAACCAACAGACAATAACTAAGTAAATGAACGAACGGATAAATGATAAATTTAACTAAATGTCCATGCCGATGTTTAATGAGCAGGGGATATTTTATTTGCCATTATTAATAATTTTAAAATATATTGTTATTTCATTGATAGTTAAAATGGCATTTATATTAATAATATCAATCTTGACAGTCGTGTAGTCTCATTCCTATTTCAATTATACCACAGCTCCTATTATGTATGTGGAATTCATCTGCGCACTAATTCATGTATGTACCATTGAACTCAACAGAATTTATTCTGTCAAGTTTGACAGATATATTAGACATTTGTCGCCATTATAAACAAGAGCGCCGCATGACGGAGCAATATACGCCCGATTCGTGTGCCATTGGAGATACTGATGATTGATGTATTTGTTTTGGAAATAAGCAAAAAAAAACAACAACAACTTATATAACTGATATATTCATATATATGCATTGATATCAATAAGTGTACACTTGACCCTATGACCTAGTTTTTGACCCGGCATGACCCATATTCGAACTTGGCCTATATATCAACTAGATGCAACTGCTGACCAAGTTTGGTGAAGATCGGATGAATACAATTTGAAATAGAGTCCGGACAAAGTGGCCCCTTTGAAAATGCACTTATTGACCCTATGACCTAGTTTTTGACCCGGCATGACCCATATTCGAACTTGGCCTAGATATCAACTAGATGCAACTACTGACCAAGTTTGGTGAAGATCGGATGAATACAATTTGAATTAGAGTCCGGACAAAGTGGCGCCGTTGAAAATGCACTAATTGACCCTATGACCTAGTTTTTGACCCGGCATGACCCATATTCGAACTTGGCCTATATATCAACTAGATGCAACTGCTGACCAAGTTTGGTGAAGATCGGATGAATACAATTTGAAATAGAGTCCGGACAAAGTGGCCCCTTTGAAAATGCACTTATTGACCCTATGACCTAGTTTTTGACCCGGCATGACCCATATTCGAACTTGGCCTAGATATCAACTAGATGCAACTGCTGACCAAGTTTGGTGAAGATCGGATGAATACAATTTGAATTAGAGTCCGGACAAAGTGATGCCTTCCGCCCGCCGCCCGCCCGCCGCCCGCCCGCCCGCCAAGGGGTTTCACATAATACGTCCCGTATTTTATACGGGCGTATAAAAATGTATATCGAACGAGCATTATAGTTTCGTATGGATAGTAATTGATATATATGAAGGATGTCCGATTTCAAGCACATATTTGCCAATTCATATTATAAACCAAAAAGGCAGCCACATAATCCAAGCGTATTGTGCTTAAAATACCATTTACGACGTGTTCAAGCCAAGTATAGCAACGACATTATATAAAATTGTGTCTTATACACATTATGGTATATGCTATATTATGACGTACGAAAATAAAAAGGGTTAAATAGTATGTGTAGCCGAGTATCAATATATTAGATTGAACAGAAACTATGATGTGTAAGTAAATAGCTTTATGTTGGATGACAAATGATTTTCCACAGCGTATGGGATTGTTGTGAAACTGAATTCCTTTCCATTGGAATGGCATATACTTAATTTATTTGCTATGGCCACCGACTTTCGTTTGAACAAGCATTCAACTGGACATTTCTTTAAAGCCGGTTTCCATGGAGCTATTTTATATTCCCTAAAATGAATACAAACACAAATAAATTTATTGTCTTATTATTTGTTTATTTTTCTTTATTTGACCACTTTTATATGTATATAAATCACCTTAATAAACATTTAAATTTTAAGCAATAATGAGTATTGGGTATGT
The DNA here is from genome assembly GCF_020536995.1 of Dreissena polymorpha. Classification (NCBI taxonomy): domain Eukaryota; kingdom Metazoa; phylum Mollusca; class Bivalvia; order Myida; family Dreissenidae; genus Dreissena; species Dreissena polymorpha. Next base: position 19,170,584 of record NC_068366.1, read on the forward strand.
TTATATCTGATCAAGTAATAAAATTACCAATGTAAAACGTAAATAACTGGTTGCAAAACAATACACGCGTTCGAGTCATTAAAGAAACGTTTATTTGCACGCATGCTTTTCCTGTTAACAAATTACCATGTCATATATGTTAACTACATTTCCCATATTAAGCATAAGAAAAAAATTAGTTTCAACCTGTTATATTTAATGAGCTGTTGACTTTTCCTAACGTAATGTATGGCTGTGTTTTGTGATTAAAAAGAGATCTATCTTAATTGGAGATTTAAGTAAATGAATTGGCATCGAAATGTACAGGATTTTGGATGATGCTTAACATACAAAAACGTGCGATAGCTTTCATGTCCTTCACTTGCCTTCTGGTAATGGTTATTTAATGCAGGGACAAATATAGTGTTTGTATAGGTCTCTGTTTAAAGTCCTTGTCGAACTAAAATAATTCAATGCATGTAAAACGTGATCGAGTTTTAATATATTAAATATTCGTTTATGAAATGTATACATGTATTACCAAGTAACCAAATTTTCATCGTTAATAAGACATAGCGCCGAGCTTTATTTAAACATGTTACGTAGTCGTATGCTATCGCACATATTACCAAACGTTGGGAAATGATCGACAATTAATACTGTTGTAAAGCACCCCTCGGGTTATGGATCTTTTTTATGCTTTGACAAAGTATGAAAATAAACGTATGTATAATGCTTTAATGATTGAAATATACGTTTAATTCCCTAATTACAAATAAATTGAATGTTTGTTAGCAGGGCACTTGCAACAGCAAGCATTGTTATAGCATTTCGTTACGTATACACAACATTGCATTGCACCCACAATTTAAATTGCAACAAGCTTCTTTTTACTATTATTTGTCATGAACCATTAATTGATCAGTGTTCACCAACATCAAGTGTTGCGTGGTGTACCACTGTAGACAATATATATTATTAATGAACCAACACAGATTTACGTGTTTCATAAACATATTCTTAATCTTTTACTGATTATTATTTTCTGTATAATTTACTGATAAAAAAAGATTTCATCAGTGCTTCATTTCTTTTCTATTTTGATCATTAAACATTTGACTTCCAGGCTAAATGTGCAAATAAGAATACATTTTTTTCTATTGAGCAGTCAATAAAAAAAACAACACCGTTTATTAGTAACAAACAGTTTAAGTTTCCTTACATTTCCATGGTCATAACAATAGCATACACTAGTTTGATAGACAATTAGTAATGTAATAAAAACTAATAATCAATTAGTCCTGAACGGGAATAAAAAATAGGCGTACGGTATGAACAAAACTGAGTGGAAATGTTGATGCACTCGTCTGGGAATACTGAAATGTTCGTTATTGTATCAACTACTTGTATATGACTCAAATGATTGCACTAATTCAAATTTAAATTCTGATCTTTAATGTACTATACTTACTTAGTTCTTCTTGAATGCTCTGAGCTTTTATGAGCACATACGTGCAGCTCAAACCTGGAGGGTCAATAGCTGGGAGATGGATTATTGCAACTATATACTTACTAAATATGATTACTAGTAGTTGTAAACTATTCTGTTAAATTATATATAAAGACGGATCTGTCTTTTGTACACAAAATTGTTTTATAACAGAACTGACAATATTGTTAAGTTGTTGCACACAGTTCACTAAATCTAACAAATGCATTTCGTTCTATGTAAAACTGGCTAATGAGCGATTAACTTTATAAAATGACGCACGTTTAATAATATGCCGATAGGTATATAAGAGACCGGTAAATAACTGTTCACCGCTGTTCAGAAAATGTAACATTTAACGTCATTAAATAAAAAGTTCGTTATTGTTCACTTTCAATATTATTACTTTGTAGGATTTAAGACATACTTTTGCATATACGTTACTTTGTTATCATATGGAACACAAATGTTCATCTGTGACAGAAAATTATAAAAAAAGCAACAGAATTTATTTCTTTAGATGAAAACAAGACTTCATTGAGTAAAAATGATACCGAATACCCAGTCTTTGCTTATTTTTTTATTTCGCATAGCGAGTATTGCACAATTGCTATAAAATAAGCTCACTTTAAATAAGATACCAAATTATAATAATTTAATAAGCATCATTTTAAAAAAGGTGTTATGTATGTTTGTTTTTAAATAAATAAGTTCACCTTTTTGCATTTTACAATACAACATATCGATACTACTTTACTTGTAAAATATTCAAAAAAACAACAACAGTCTTTTATCTACCTATCCCAAAGGGCAATGTTAAGGTTACATTTAATAGTGTTAACATAGATTTTTTAATAGTGGTTACACTTCCTTTTGTTGTGTAATTGCAGATTACCGAGCGTTTTTATCGTAATTAACCTTACACAAATTCACCCACTGTCATTTAGAAATCGAAATGGAATGTTCAGTGTTTAAATTGACGTTCTACATTTACTTTATGGCATTAACACAACTCAGTAAATGACAGGTTATTTTGTCATAATCCCATTTAAGTGCAATTCAAATACAAGTGAAGGCAATTTAAATGCTTCTAAACGAGTGCAATAAAAACATGGTACTTGCGTTAAGTTGACATTACTAAAGAATGCCGAAAATCACGTTGAAATCACTTCATTATTTGCCAAAGATTATAAGATAAACAGTGTAAATGAACCATTGACATGTTTTTACGTTTACCATAAGCATTTATTTCACATGTAAAAGAGCTACTTAAAAACTAAAAGAAGGTCGAGACTTACATTAACATAAATAAATTCATGTGTAGAACACACTCAATGCTTAAAGGGATCTTTTCACGCTTTGGTAAATTGACAAAATTGAAAAAAGTTGTTTCAGATTCGTAAGTTTTCGTTTTAGTTATGATATTTGTGAGGAAACAGTAATACTGAACATTAACCATGCTCTAATATAGCCATTATATGCATCTTTTGACGATTTTAAAACCTAAATATTATAAAGCGTTGCAACGCGAAACGATTGAATAATTTGGAGAGTTCTGTTTTTGTCGTTAAATTTTGTGAAACTACGAAGATTGCTTATATAAGGTATAAAATACGTCAAGGATGTGTACTCGGCGGAATAGCTCAGTAGGCTAAAGCGTTTTTACTTCAGGACTCTGGCAGGACTCCAGGGGTCACTGGTTCGAAACCCGCTCCGGGCAATGTTCTTTTCCTTTTTTTAATTTTTTTCTTGATTTTTTACTGGAGCTTTTATGATCCAATGTTTACATTTATCAATATAAAGCATTTAATGAATAAGTTAAAAAAATGCCAAAATCTGTGAAAAGGCCCCTTTAAGCGTTATATTATGTGACGTTTTCTTCAGGCCGATTTTGGCATATTTTAAAGTTTGTCATTAAATGCTTTATATTGATAAATGTAAACATTTGATCTTAAAAGCTCCAGTAAAAAATCAAGACTAAAATTAAAAAAGGAAAAAAAAGTAGCCGGTACCAGGGCTCGAACCAGTGACCACCGGAGTCCTGGAGTTAGTCTGAAGTAAAAACGCTTTAGCCCTCTCGGCTATTCCGACGGGTTTGAACAGTTGAAGTATTTTATACATTATATAAGCAATCTTCATATTTTCGTAAATTCAAACGACAACAACAGAACTCTCCAAATTATTCAATCGTTTCGCGTTGCAACGCTTTATAATTTGAAGGAATTCAAATCGTCAAAAGATACATATAATGGCTATATTGGACTATGGTAAATGTTCAGTAATACTGTTTCCTCACAAATATCATAACTAAAACGAAAATTTGCGAATCTGAAACAACTTTTTTCAATTTTGTCTATTTACCAAACTGTGAAAAGATCCCTTTAACTTAGAACGTACGTTTAGAACATTCCAGCATCCGCACTTATATGAGCTATTCTCTTACAACAAAATGTGAGAGTATCATATCCTGTGTTGATACGGCTCATGAAAAGATATCATCAATTATTTAAACTTTATTTTACTGTTTAAGATATAAAAAAAATCAAACAAACAATACGAAACATGGCTCTAAACATACAAAAAAAACAACAAATTGCATCTCTGCAATTCTATTTGGGCTCGTGCATCAAGAGTCCAAACTGAACACTTCAAACTAAAGTCCCCATGTAGAGGAAAAGTTCAAAGTCGCATACGTTACATCAGATTGTTCAGAACTGTTTATACAAATTATTTATGTCATTTTATGATATATTTGTTTATATATTACATGAACCCAATTATGAAACTAAAATATATAAACTTTTCATTGCTTGTTGTAGGCGTTTTCTATTATTGCTTTCCTGCACATGTGCAGATTTCGGGCTGTCATAATCTTTTGCATACACGCTTTCGACACCTATGGTGGTCATTCGGAGCATGGCTGTTATGTCGCTTATCAAACAAACCAGTACTACTAATTGATGAATCTCTATACTTACGAAATAGGATTTAATTTTTGGACCAAGTATTCGTTCTACATTGGGCAGGACTATTAGTCAAGACTATACCAAATACTTCCGTCAATCTATAGTCGCACGCGACACATGCATTTAAATTTAACTTTTGAAAGTATCACAAGCATTGTACCATTGATGACACAATTAAGTCGAAAACGATATTCCATTTGATTTACAATTCACCCAAATGTCGACTCAGTGCACCGATTTTCAAGGTTTGCTCCACACGTGTCTATTAACTCATTGATTAACCGCCATTATTGCATAAACTCTATTTATAATGCCCTCTGGCGGGGTGCAGAAACTTGGCAAAAGCAGGGCTTGAACTAGCTAAAGAAACTTCAGCGTACAGTTTATATAGTATTGACAGACCTTTACGCTGAAGCCAACCCCGTATCGAAAGTTAACCAGAGTCGTAACATATTTATTTCACGCTGTAAATCAAAGAAAGCTCATTTTCTTGGATTCATTTCTACATATATTGGTGAATGAATATAAATTACTGCATCGGGGAATATTTTAAGGTTCAAAAATGATTCAAATGCATCTTACAATAGAGGAAAATAACTCTCATCAGTCTGAAATTCACAAATTTGACGCCATTTTCGCTTTGTCACGTGACGAGATTTCATTTGGATACTTTCGGATCGACCTTGACATTTTATGCTGAAATTGTAAACATTACTTTCGTTTTCTGAAATCTATTACTTGTGATTAACAACTTAGGTCTGGTGGATTATACGACTGATACAGTGTGAATCAGGTAGTTTTAAATAATATTTACTTTGAGTTTGTATTTACACTACAATTTGTTTACAAAACAAGCCAGAATAATCTAAAATACCGGGAAATGTCATTCTGAATTTGAAAACGTTGAGCACATGGTATGTTACTAAAAATAGAAATTACGTCATATGACCGTGAAATCTCGGGAGATTCGCATTTCAAGAAAGTCTGTCACATCGCTGTTTTTTTCGATATGTAAGAGCAGAGAAGATAAATTTTAAATGTTTATGATAGTAGTTTGTGAAAGAATATATCAGTTAAATGTGAAAAATGTCAATCTTGCCGATCAAGTGGTTGATTTGGGCCAATAACTGCATTTAAAAGCTGTTTTGGACAGGTCTTTGTTAACTGTCAACTTTTCGGGAATTTCTGGTTGACTTTCCTAATGGGGTTGGTCCATAACTATTAAGTCGCGCCAGTCAAAAATCATAAAAAGCGACATTTAAAGTTATGGTAGCCAGAACTAGGCTTGAACGGGAGAAATCGTGTATTAACAAGGCGATTCACGCGCCGTTCAAGCCCTGTTATGTGTTTTTCATATCCATAATCTGATGCACGCGCAGTTACTTCCCTTCTCCAGCCTTTGACGACTTTCCAAGCATAAATGGGGAACTGAATAAGCACAGTTTCCTCATGCATGCAGGGATAATGGCAATGACTATTTCAATCCACTTTTTAAATTATATTATCTGCACTCTCTTGACAACAGCTCTATTTTATTGGCAACGTCAATGAAGTTAAGGTTATTTACTCAACATTATCAAAGACAATGCTGTAAATGTAAGTGTTTATGTACCTTCAACGTGCCTGTTTTACATTCCAAAATAATTCCTTTTTTTCTTACTTTGCGCGGCTGCATTTCAACTTTGCATTATTCCACTGTTTAAACACATTTTAAATCGAACACTGCCTATCCGAAGGTAAAGCCTCGTCATTTCGGATGATGGCCGAGTGAGGCATATGTAAAACACAACCTTGAACTGTATTGAAATAATCGAATTATTTTGTCGATGTCGAATGAACAAGAGATATTGTTTTCAATGTTATTTTAATTTATTTTGGTATGTGTAATTTGTTTATGCAATAATAGCGCACTCGGGCAGGAACGGATTTTTCGAGCGCCCGCAGATGATCATGCCCTCGAAAACGTGTATTATCCCTATATACAAGATCATCGCGTAAGATGTAGAACTGACGACCGCCAGTAGCGAAAATGTCTTATTTCATTGAAAACTGTCGTCTTCAGATTAAATCGAGTTAATATTCATTGATTGTTATACATTATAGCTTAAGTCTGTTTTGATTGCATCGAGAGTTATACTTATTTGAATGAAGTTATTGCAATATAAGTTCATGGCTTTTCAATGTCCCTCAAGTAATCACAGGTTGTATTGAACTTTATTTCTTAACCTTCCTTTAACTTATGCGAAATAACGATATCAAATTTTAAATTACAATAAATCATACATTGTCTTCTTACGCGTTCTTTAATATCGAGTAATAAGTAGTATTATTGGTAAAGGGAAGCATTTAAAGGGTCCTTTTCACAGATTTTGGTATGTATTGAAGTTTGTGATCAAATGCTTTATATTGATAAATGTGAAGATTGGATCTTAAAAGCTCCAGTAAAAAACAAGAATAAAATTAAAGAAATACAAAAGTAACCATCAACTGGGCTCGAACCACTGATCCCTAGAGTAAATGTTTATCGCTTAGACCACTCGGCCATCCGTGCTCATACAATGAGTGATGTTTTTTATACTTTATATCCTCGTAGTATCACAAACTATAACGACATCAATAGATCCCTCCAAATTATTCAATCGTTTCGCGTTGCAACGCTTTATAATTTTCAGGTTTTTAAATCGTCAAAATATGCATATAATGGATATTTTAGAGCATGGTAAATGTTCAGTTTTACTGTTTCCTCACAAATAGCATAACTAAAACGAAAATTTGCGAATATGAAATATTTTTTTTTAATTTTGTCAATTTACCAAAAATTGAAAATCCCTCTTTAATTTCTTAACGTGCAAACTATCGTCAGAAAATGCTACACATTAATGCGGACTCATTTCTATCATAATCAAAACCAAAACGTTATGTTTTTAATGATTCATGGTTGAATTATACAATCATGTTTTACACTCTTTTTTGATATGCTTTATATTTATGTGCAATCGACATAGTGTTGGGAACAAGTGAACATCGCAGGTCGTAGGAACATTGGAATTTCAATTTAAGTTACAGAAATACTTGTCTTTACGCACCTCTTCCGAAATATTATCATACTTTTAAATGGCCAACACAGATGGCAACACAATTCAAGCAAACCAAACTAACAACTAGCGTAATAACCAACAATCAAGCCATCAACTGACCAGCAAGCTAACTAAATAACCAGCACACAAAAACAACAAACCATCAAGCCAACCAAGCAATTATCAAACCGGAACGACAAAAAATTAACCATCAAACTAGCAAGCCAACAAACTAACTATTAACCCAGAAAAAAAACCACTATTAACCCAGAACGACAACCAACTGAACATAAAACCAAAACGACAAACATTTAACCATCAAACCAACAGAAAACAAATTAACCACCAAGCCCAACAACTAATCATCAAACTAGAGCAACAACCAACTAATCATCAAACCAGAGCAACAACCAACTAATAATCAAACCAGAGCAACAACCAACTAATCATCAAACCAGAGCAACAACCAACTAATAATCAAACCAGAGCAACAACCAACTAATCATCAAACCAGAGCAACAACCAACTAATCATCAAACCAGAGCGACAACCAACTAATCATCAAACCAGAGCGACAACCAACTAATTATCAAACCAGACCGAAACCCCACTGAGTTGCAAGAAAACTAACAAACCAATGAGTTCAATTAACTTTACAACAAACCAATAACATATCAAAAGAACAAAAACACCAAAGCAACTGATTTACCACCTGATAACCTCATGTCAACCTGATAACGAGCAATTTAACTAATCAATAAGCTAACCAACCACTCAGCGAACTAATCTACAAGACGATTAACTACCAATCATATCAATAATCTCCTATCAAACAACCCAAATAAAAGTAACCAACCAACATTAAAGCCAGTCCACCAGCGATCAGATCAACTAGGCAAAAAAACACTCGGTCAAAGTAACTCACAAACATTAACTAAGTAAATGAACAAACAGATAAATGCTAAATTTAACCGCATGACAATGCCGATGTTAATGAGCAGGGGATATTTGGTTGGCATATATTATAAAACAGTTATTTTATTGATGTTTAAAATGTCATTAACCTTTCTAAGCTGCATTAATATTAATAATATCAATCTTGACAGCCATGTAGTCTAATTCCTATTTCAATTATACCTAAACTCCTATTATGTATGTAGAATTCATCTGCGCACTAATTCATTTATGTACCAATGAACTTGACAGAATTTATTCTGTCAAGTTTGTCAGATATTTTAGACATTTGTCCCCATTATAAAAATGTATATCGAACGAGCATTTCAGTTTTTTAAGAATAGTTAATGATGAATATGTGAAGGAAGTTTGTCCGATTTCAAGCACAAATTTGCAAAGTCATATACCAAAAAGGCAGCCACATAATCCAAACGTATTGTGCTTGAAATACCATTTACGACGTGTTCAAGCGAAGTATAGCAGCGACATGATATAAAATTGTGTCTTATACACATTATGGCATATGCTATATAATAACGTAAGCACACAAAAGGGTTAAATCATAAGTGTAGCCGAGTATCATTTTATTATGTTAAACAACAAAACTAATGTGTAAGTCAATAACGTTATGTAGGTTAAAAAAGCTTTAAAATAGCGTATGTGATTGCTGTGAAACTGAATTCCGTTCCATTGGAATAGCATGTACATGTAATAAATTACGCCTTTATAAGACTTTTAAAAGTACATTTAAAGCTGAACCGTATGTTAAAAATAGAACTATAACAAGAAATGAAAGAAGTGCTTTAGCCAAGTTCAGGTGCGGTGTAGCACCCTTGAAAATTGAAACTGGTCGTTACCAAGGAATTGTCTTAGAACAACGAACTTGTTTTATTGTAAACTGTGGTGGAAGACGAAACTCATGTTTTACTCCAATGTTCATTGTACAACACCTTGAGAAATGAAATTGTATTAAAAGCGATATCCATCAATAATGATTTCAATTCATTGTCAGTGTCTGATAAGATTTCATTCCTACTCTCCGATGAAAATATGTTAAAATATAGTGCCAAAACCTGTCATGAAATACAAAGATTAAGACACAACTACATTTATAAATAATGAATATTGAATTTGTATTATTATGTTACTGTGAATATTATATATTTATCTGTATATATAAGTGTGTATATGTGGTACATAAAAACGTAGATAAATATTTTATTTATTATTTTACCCATGCTTTTTTTGTCTGTCTGTCTGTCTGTCTGTCTGTCTGTCTTTCTGTCTGTCTGTCTGTCTGTCTGTCTGTCTGTCTGTCTGTCTGTCTGTATGTCTGTCTGTCTGTCTGTCTGTCTGTCTGTCTGTCTGTCTGTCTGTCTGTCTGTCTGTCTGTCTGTCTGTCTGTCTGTCTGTCTGTCTGTCTGTCTGTCTGTCTGTCTGTCTGTCTGTCTGTTCTGTCTGTCTGTCTGTCTGTCTGTCTGTCTGTCTGTCTGTCTGTCTGTCTGTCTGTCTGTCTGTCTGTCTGTCTGTCTGTCTTCTGTCTGTCTGTCTGTCTGTCTGTCTCTGTCTGTCTGTCTGTCTGTCTGTCTGTCTGTCTGTCTGTACTTCGTTTATTTGCGAGGACCACCGACTTTCGTTTGATCACGCATTTAACTGGACATTTCTTTAAAACCGATTTCCATGGTGCTATTTTAAACTCCCTTACATGAATACAAACACAAATAACTATATTGTGTTATTATTTGTTTTGTTTTCTTAATTTGACAACTTTTATATGTAGATAGATCGCCTTAATAAACATTTCAATTTTAAGCAATAATGAGTATTGAGTATGTTTATATCTAATCACGTTATACTATTACCAATGTAAAACGTAAATAACTGGTTGCAAAACAATAAACGCGTTCGAGTCATTACAGGAACGTTTGTATGCACGCATGCTTTTCACGTTAACAAATAACCATGCCATATATGAAATATACATAAGGGTAAGATCAAAATACGTTTCAACCTGTTATATTTAATGAGCTGTTGACTTTTCCTAATGTAATGTATGGGTGTGTTTTGTGATTAAATAGAGATCGATCTTAATTGAAGAATTAAGTAAACGCATTGGGATCGAAATGTACGGGATTTTGGATCATGCGTAACATACAAAAACGTGCGATAGCTTTCATGTTATACACTTGCCTATTGGTAATGGTTACTGTTCACCACTTTTCAGAAAATGTATTATTTAACGTCATTAAATAAATAGTTCGCCAATGTTCACTGTCAATATTCTTTTTGTAGGATTTAAGACATACTTTTGCATATACGTGACTCTGTATACATATAGAACACAAATGTTCATCGGTAACTGAAAACTCTATACGAGCAACATAATTTGTATCTTTAAATGGGTCTTTTCACAGATTTTTGCATGCATTCAAGTTTGTCGTTAAATGCTTTATATAATAAATATATAAAAATATAAACATTGGATCTAAAAATCTCCAGTAAGGAAACAATAATAAATTAAAAAAGTAACCTTCAACTGGGCTCACACCTCTGACCGCTGGAGTAAAAGTCTATCGCTTAGACCACTCGGCCGTACGTGCTCATACAATGAGTTATGAATTTTAAACTTTATATAAGCAATCCTCGCAGTATCACAATATATAACGACAACAACAGAACACTCCAAATATTCAATCGTTTCGCGTTGCAACGCTTTATAATTTTCAGGTTTTTAAGTCGCCAAAAGATGCATATAAAGGATATTTTAGAGCATGATAAATGTTCAGTATTACTGTTTCCTCACACATACCAAAATTGCAACAAAAAATGCGAATCTTAAATTATTTTTTTTAAATTTTGTCAATTAATCAAAACGTGAAAAGGCCCCTTTAAATTAAATCAGGGCTTTATTGAGTTAAAATGATACTGAATACCCAATCTTTGTTTTTTTTTAATTTTGCATAGCGAGTAAAGAACATTTTCTATAAAAATAAGCTCACTAAAATAAGATATCAAATTATATTAATTTATTAATAAGCATCTGTTTTTAAAAAAAGATTATGTATAATGTTTGTTTTTAAATCAATAAGTTCCCCGTTTTGCATTTTACAATATAAAGTATCTTTACTACTTTCCTTGTGAAATATTCGAAAAACACCAGTCTACCTCCTTATCCCAAAGGGCAATGTTAAAATTACAATTTGTAGTGTTTGCATACATTGTGAATAGTTGTATACTTTCTCTTGTTGTGTTATTGCAGATTACAGAGCGTTTTTATCGTAATTAACCTTACACAAATTCACCCACTGTCATTTAGAAATCAAAATGGAATGTTCAGTGTTTAAATTGATGTTCTGCACTTATTTTATGGCATTTACAAGACTCAGATAATGACGGGTTATTTTGTCATAATCCCATTTAAGTGCAATTCAAATACAAGTGATGGCAAGTTAAATGCTTATGAACGAGTGCAATAAAAACACGGAACTTGTGTTGAGTTGACATTACTGAAGAATGCCGAAAATCACGTTGAAATCACATCATTATTTGCCAAAGATTATAAGACAAACAATGTCAATAAACCATTAACAGGTTTTTACGTTCACCATTAGCATTTATTTTACATTTATGATATCTAGTAAAAAAAACAAAGAGAAGATGGAGACTTATAATAACATTAATAAATTCATGTGTAGCTCACACACTCAATATTTAACCGTGACGTTTTCTTCATTAAACAAAGAAAGAACGTTTAGAACAGTCCAGCATCCGCATTTACATGACCAATTCTCTTACAACAAAATGTGAGATTGTCATATCCTGTGTCCTGTAAAATTGTTCAGAACTGTTCATTCACATTACTTATGTCATTTTAAGATATATTTGTTGATATTACCTTAACCCAATTATGAAACTAAAATATATCAACTCTTCATTGTGTGTTGTGGACATTGTCTGTTAATGCTTTTACTGCAGATGTGCTGATTTCGGGCTGTCATAACCCGTTGCATACACGCTTTCGACACCAATGGTGGCCATACAGATCATGGCTGTAATGTCGCTTATCAAAACAGTACTTCTTATTGATGAATATTTATTCTTACACGAAATAGGATTCAATGTTTGGACCAAGTATTCGTTCTTCATTTGGCAGGACTGTTAGTCAAGAATGTACCAAATACTTCCGTTCATCTTTATTCGCACGCGACATATGCAATTTGATTTAACTTTTGAAATTATCACAAGCATTGTACCATTGATGACAACATTAAGTCGAAAACGATATAAAATGTGATTAATAATTGACCCAAATGTCAACTAAGAGCACCGATTTTCGAACTTTGCTTCACGTGGGTTTATCATCTTATTTGATTAACCGTCTTACAAGATCATCGCGTAAGATATAGAACTGACGACCACCAGTAGCGAAGATGTCTTATTTCATTGACAAACTGTCGTCTTTAGATTAAATCGAGTTAATATTCATTGATTGTGATAAATTATAACTTTAGTCTGTTTTGATTGCATCGAGAAATATAATCATTTGAATGAAGTTATTGCAAGATTAGCTCATGGCTTTTCAGTGTCCCTCAATTAATCAGATTCTGTATTGAACTTTATTTCTTAATCTTCCTTTAACCAGATTTAGATACCTCTCTGCTTTAACTTATGCGAAATAGCGATAAGAAAAAAGTAAATTACAATACATTTGACATTGTACGCGTTCTTTGCTATCGAGAAATAACTAGTATCATAGGTAAAGAGAAGCATTTTATTTTATTGACTTACCGTAAATGCAAGCTATCGTCAGAAAATGCTTCAAATTAATGCGAGTTAATTGCTAACATTATCAAGACAAAACGTTACAATTCATTACAATGCATGGTTAAATTAAACAATCATGTTTTATGCTCTAGTATTGATATGCATAATGTATATGTGCAATTGATAAAAAGTGGGTAACAAGTGAACATCGCAGATTGTAAGAACATTGGAATATCAAGTTAAGTTAAAGAAATACATGTCTCAACGCATCTCTTCCGAAATATAATAAACATTTTAAATGGCACAAAATGCCGTGTTCATAAAGGTAATCAATGTGTCGTCTTATTGTCAACAGAAGTCCAATACCGGGTATATACATTTTGATAGCAAGATCTTGAATAACTATGCAGTCAAAGTTGCTTATGCCGTTCATTGATACATATGTATATGGAACTATTCGCACTCATTATCTAATCATTTATAACAAAAAAGACACTAATTACTTGTTAAAAGCTCTGAATAAAAATGCTGCGATGTAAACATTATGTGTCCAATATACTGGGATTGTTGACACAGCCTTAAAAACAAGTATGTGGCAGTGATTAACATACGTAATTCTAATATGTCGGTACGATGGTGGTCTGTATTTTTTATGTTGTTAATGGCGCTTGATTTCGATATCGAAATATTTTTTTCTTGTAATTAATATTTATAGCAAAACATTAAAATTATTTATTATAAAAAGATAACACATTATAGTCAATAGTTATGCACTTGCGGATATTGTGTTAGCGGTCATTTGGACGCCATGCTTTATTTCTCTGTTGCGTAATAGACTTTCATATTTTTTATTATCTTAATGTGTTCTTTGACCCCCCCCCCCCCCGAAGCCTTAGTATAAACACCAAAATAATTGAATTTGAGTGGATCATAGTTATCATCATTAATAGGTTTTGGCGGCCATCTTGGACGCCAACTTGAAAAAAAAGTAATTTTGGGTTGTCCGATTTTGGTAAACTTTTGATATGTTATAAAGGACATTCTACCCTAGCTACTAGAATCAGTTTAAATACCTTTTGTAGCAATTGTTAAGGGGTGGGTGATATTTTTTAATATAATGACCCGACTATCGTGTAATAGCTTTAATCTTAATTGCGTTTTTTTTTCGGCATAGCTGTTTAACCCAGCTTTTCACCTTTCTTGATCTTTTCAACAGCCAATTAAATGTTGAAAACATCTTCCCGCCAGTAAATACTCTATTATTGGTTTGGCTCTATTAAAAACGAGAACGCCGACGGCGTTGAAAGTCTATTGGCAAGATACAGGGAAGTTTCTGCTGAAGTAAATGTCAAAGAAACAGTTGATTGCATGAAAATCTAAAAGGCTATCAAAAAGAAAATGTTTTTTAGAATAAGTACAAATTAATGTAACAAGAAGTGAAGAAATATTGCAAAACATCCTATATCATTCGGAATATGTATGAATGGATTTGGGCATTTTGCTAGCAAGTAAATGCCCAGATGTAAATGGGTTTTTTATTGACAAGACGTTTTATTGACAAGACGTTCAAGATACTCTTGTTTTAATTAACGTTATCATTACACAATTACTATTTACGAGACTAAACGACTTTTTAATTCGGAAGCTATGGTCAAAGTAATATCTGTGTTCTCTAGTTTTATTTGTTTTTGTCATTATACTATTATGATAGTATTTTCATTTTCATTTAAGCAGAAAGGAACAAATTCTATATTCTTGTTGTTGTGTTATTGTCGTTGTTGTTATATCTACCGACTTCGTTACGTACGCAAAATATATCATGCACACTGTATTTTGGAGCACACGTTCTGAAGTTTTTAATCCTTACTCAAATTATTCAAATACTTTCAATTAATATGCAACATAATTTGCCGATTTATATCAAAATACTGTAAGTAGCCCCCCTCTCATTCCGCAAACAATCGCAACTATTTAAAAAAAAGAATAAATATGTTCAATGGAACAAGTATGTTATCTAGAAATCTAATACGACGGGATCTACTTTGTTAAAAGCACATAACTGAGTATGCAAAAAGTTAGCAAACAATCTTGAGGAACATATTTATTTTAATGATGGCATATATGAAACATGTGTGTTGTGGGACTACGATAGTTGAATCAAAATCTCGTTCCCATCCACGTTTTAAAGGACATTTTTAACAGATTTTCGCATTTTTTCTAATTTCATTAAACATGAATGCTTAAAAATCCAAATGCTTACAAATCTTTCATGTTTGTAATAGCTTTAACTAATTTTTGTATGAAGATAAAAATTGATAAAAAACAGCAACATGTATCGATGAGATTCATACCCATGTCGTCAGAATCCGTAAGCGAATGCGCTTCCACTGCGCTGCGCAAACTTGTATGGACTGTTGCGGAAGATACCGGTAATACCTATGGTAAACGTTCTCTATATCGTCTGCCAACATCCGGGTATATTTATCTCCGGATAAACACGCACCTGACTGCGATAAGTGTTTCTGATTATCGATACTACAGACCATTGGCTAAAGCCAATAGACTAATTATATGGATACTGTATTTCGTTTTCAAACCGTTTTAACCGAATGTTGAGCTATCTATCTCAATACTTAAATAAATAGTGTGTACAACCGTTTTACATTAACGCTTTAAATAATTAGTGTATGTTCCTGTCCGAATTCGTTCCTACTTAAAGGCTGTGTTCTTAAATTTCACGATTATTGTCATAAGGCATTATGTGCTCCAATATTTTTTCATAACATGCTATTATTGCTATTCCCCTTTCGATTCCTTTATATTATTACGAGAAATCATGTTATATAGTTATACAATGAAATACAAACATATGGAATTGTTGGAATTTGCATCAGCCAACGTTCCAGTACAAACATCGTGTACTTTATTTACACGTAATACATTCGTTATTTAATGTTAATAAATGTTATATGAACTATGCAATGAT